>NC_064846.1:139784918-140409918 GCF_024166365.1 Elephas maximus indicus
GTGGTATATTCACACAATGGAATACTACGCATCGATAAAGAACAGTGACGAATCTCTGAAACATTTCATAACATGGAGGAATCTGGAAGGCATTACGCTGAGCGAAATCAGTCAGAGGCAAAAGGACAAATATTGCATAAGACCACTATTATAAGATCTTGAGAAATAGAAAAAACGGAGAAGAACACATACTTTTGTGGTTACAAAGGGGGGAGGGAGGGAGGGAGGGAGAGGGTTTTTTATTGATCAATCAGTAGATAAGAACTGCTTTGGGTGAAGGGAAAGACAACACTCAATACAAGGAAGGTCAGCCCAATTGGACTGGACTAAAAGCAAAGAGGTTTCCGGGATAAAATGAATGCTTCAAAGGTCAGCGGACCAGGGGCTGGGGTCTGGGGAACATGGTTTGAGGGGACTTCTAAGTCAATTGGCAAAATAATTCTATTATGAAAACATTCTGCATCCCACTTTGAAATGTCGCGTCTGGGGTCCTAAATGCTAACAAGCAGCCATCTAAGATACATCAATTGGTCTCAACCCACCTGGAGCAAAGGAAAATGAAGAACACCAAGGTCACACAACAACTAAGAACCCAAGAGACAGAAAGGGCCAAAGGAAGCAGGGACCTACATCATCCTGAGACCAGAAGAACTAGTTGGTGCCCGGCCACAATCGATGACTGCCCTGCCAGGGAGCACAACAGAGAACTCCTGAGGGAGCAGGAGATCAGTGGGATACAGACCCCAAATTCTCATAAAAAGGCCATACTTAATGGTCTGACTGCGACTAGAGGAATCCCGGCGGCAATGCTCCTCAGACCTTCTGTTGGCACAGGACAGGAACCATCCCCGAAGACAACTCATCAGACATGAAAGGGACTGGTCAGCGGGTGGGAGAGAGATGCTGATGAAGAGTGAGCTAAGTAAATCAGGTGGACACTGGAGAGTGTGTTGGCAACTCTTGACCGGAGGGGGGATGGGAAGATAGAGAGAGAGGGAAGACGGCAAAATTGGCACGAAACAAGAGACTGAAAGGGCTGACTCAATAGGGGGAGAGCAAGTGGGAGAAAGGAGTAAGATGTATGTAAACTTACATGTGACAGACTGATTGGAATTGTAAATGTTCACTTGAAGCTTAATAAAAGTTAATTAAAAAAAAAAGATTAGATAGAAGCCTTAGGGTGCAATGAGTTTATGTTAATAGTGGGGAAACAACTCAGAAAATGATGGTGAGAATTGTTGCCCAACATGAAGAATGTAATCAATGTCATTAAATTGTACATGTAGAAAAAAAAAAGAGTATAAAATGGTTTTGTAAATAGAGCTATATGGATAAGATTACGTGTGTGTCTTGGTTTTGGGTTCCCCTGACAGCAGAGCATAAGCAGAGCATAAGATGCGTTTTTGGGAACAGGAAATTTATTTGACATAGTATTTTCAGTCACCTCATATGCATGCAAAACTGGACAATGAATAAGGAAGACTGAAGAAGAATTGATGCCTTTGAATTACGGTGTTGGTGAAGAATATTGAACATAACTTGGACTGCCAGAAGAACAAACAAATCTGTCTTGGAAAAAGTACAGCCAGAATGCTCCTTAAAAGTGAGGATGGCGAGATTTCATCTCACTCACTTTGGACATGTTATCAGGAGGGACCAGTTCCTGGAAAAGGACATCATGCTTAGCAAAGTAGAGGATGAGCGAAAAAGAGGAAGACCCTCAACGAAATGGATTGACACAGTGGTTGCACCCATGGGCTCAAGCACAGCAAGAATTATGAGTGTGGCGCGGGACTGGGCAACATTTCATTCTGTTACACATAAGGTCACTATGAGTCGGACCTGATTCTAGGGCACCTAACCACAAGAACAACAGTCAGGGAAGGATGAAGGAAAGGCCAGGAAGTGTCAGACAGGGAAGGAGGAACACCATAAGAAGCTGCATTTTCCTCTGGGCATATGGGCTCAGTCTCTGAGGGACTGTGTAGAATGCACTGGGGCATTGGCTTCTCCTAAAGGACAGGAGCCTGGGACCTTTTACTACAGACTTCCAACCACACTGGTTGAAGTTTTTCCCTGGGGGCATTAAAAACTGCCCAGGCCTGCCTGTAAACAGGAGGAAGCTTGAGACAGAAAAACTGAGAAGCCAAAGACCCCTTTAGTTGGAACCCTGGGAGTGTGCAGGGTACTGTCTAGCAAAGCTGTAGGCAAGGTTTGAGATGGGCTGAGATATGGCACAGGCACTACAGTGTGTTTTACTATGTCCTTGCAAGTAGAAATAGGTCCCCGAGTGGTGCAAATGGTTTGCTCTCGACTAGATGGTGGTTCGAACCCAGCCAGTGATGCCATGGAAGAAAGGCCTGGAGATCTCCTTCCATAAAGATTACAGTTTAAAAAAAACCCACGGGGCTCAGATCCTCTCTGTAACACACAGGTTTGCTTTTTTTTTTTTTTTCATTTGGTGAATAGAAATAAATTTGTGGTATTGCTTAAAAAAAATTTTTTTTAGGGAGTGATAATTCACTCTAGCGCACCAATGCCTTTTCCTTTACTTGTTTGTGCTGTAATAAAGTGCTTATTTAGTCTTCAGAGCACACCCCACCTTCTCTCAGCAACTCTCTATGGTTCTCGATTCCCCCTATGTTCCCTAGGCAGATTCTCCTACCTTCACATGTAGAAGGTAGAATTTAGGGAGTCCGTGTCTGCCAGGATCTATCTTACCCTGGCCACCATTACTAAAACTAGCATTCTGCATTATGTATACGAGTAGCTTTCCTGGTATTTATCATATTCTGCCATAGAAAGCTTTTTTAATTTCCCTACGTTGATCCATACTGGAAACCCTGGTGGCGTAGTGGTTAAGAGCTATGGCTGCTGACCAAAGGGTCGGCAGTTCAAATCCGCCAGGCGCTCCTTGGAAACTCTATGGGGCAGTTCTACTCTGTCCCATAGGGTCGCTATGAGTCAGAATCGACTCGACGGCACTGGGTTTGGTTTTCTGGTTGTTGATCCATACTAGACTGTGAACTATTTGAAAGCAGTATCAATTAATTTAAAATGTAAATTATTAAATTTTCTGCCACCTTCGGAATATATAAAAGGTCTGTTTTAATTTCCAATGAAATTTTAATAAAGTCCTCACTGACCTATAATCTTCTATGATTCTGGTTTCATTTTGGTGAAAAATACCTAAGGGACTCTAAGTAATTCTGCTTATAACAACAACAAAAAACTGAAAACCCCATTCTCTGATTTTATATCCCTCTCCTCCAGCACCAAAGTAGAGCATTCAAAATCAATGGAGTGTTAGATTTGCTCTTAGACTTTGGCTACGGCTCTATTCAGTATGCTTTCTGTAATGCTCTCAAACCACATATGTGAAACCACATATGCGTAACTCACTTATAATGTGTGTTAGAAATAGAAAATGTCTGAATATAGAGACAGAAACACAGACCTACCTGAGGCCTGTAGCAAACAGCCTCTCCAATATAGTCATGCACTTGAATGCTGTGAAATGTAAGAAAATAGTTAAATCTCTGTAAAGTGGCCTTGAGCTATTAAATTATAAATAACCCCCTTAATCTCTGCCTTAAAGAAAAAAATGCTACATATGGCTAATCTCTGACGTTAGAGAAAAAATGTGACAGGCTAGTCTTTGTTAGGCTTTACGTCAAAAAAAAAAAAAAAATCTGTTGCTGTGGAGTCGGTTCCGACTGATAGCGACTCTATAGCACAGAGTAGAACTGCCTCATAGGATTTCAAAGGAGGGCTGGTGGATATGAACTGGCGACCTTTTGGTTAGCAGCGAAGCTGTTAGCCACTGCACCACCAGGGCTCCAGACTTTACACCACCTGGCCCGTATTGGTACATTCACTGAGAGAAGGTAGTGGCAGACTTCGCCTTTGTGATCCTGGGACTCCAGCCGGCTACAAGCCACCTCCCCAGAGCCTAAGCCGGGATCAATCCTTCCTCCTTAAGTCCAAAGATTTAGACTGTAACCATTTGACTAATCTTATATAGTCATGATTCTCTATTCTTAATTAAATGTCTTGTGGTCTCACCTGAGTGCTTTGCCATGCCTACCTTGCAATAAACGAAATGAGTTTATACACGATAAACTCGAGCATTTCTTTACTTAATTTCAAAATTAAACCTCACAGGGCAGACTCCCAGCTAATAACCTCATTTCTTTAAATAAATAAATAGCACAGTACTAGATTTAAAAAGCATGATAAACAAATATTCTAAGCTTACAAGACTCAGGAGGCAAGTACAGTCGTCCCTCGGTATCTGCGGGGGACTGGTTCCAGGATCCCCGCGGATGCTCAAGGCCCTTATATAAAATGGCGTAGTATATATTTTTTACATACCACAGGGATGAACTGTGTTTCTCTTTGAAGTGAAATAGTGATGGTCGGCCAGGCACTGGACCAAACAGGCACTTTGAAGGACAGCCACATCTGCGCCTCCCGCTGCAGGCTGCCCTCCAAGTCAGGGGTCCTTCCGGTAGGAGGTCCTGGGTGACTTTGGGCGCTTCACATATACGTGCAGAGAGCCCTAAATCCTGGGTCTGCCAACTTTGTTCTCTCCTTCCAACAGAGACCTCTGCCGGCAAGCATGCTCTGCAAGATGCTCAGTCAGGCCAAGAAGCAACGAAACGTAGGTTCGCGACTCCACTCCTAGTACCCTCACTTGTCCAAATTGTGTCGGGGTGCAGCTGTGTCGGGGCGCAACTGCCTCTGTCCCCCTGGGAGCTTCTTCCTTCACAGCCACATACGGTTCCTGGGGCTGAATCCTGACTTGTCCTGTGCTGCCCTCCACCGTGCCCTCAGGCCCTTGAGCTCTTTCTCACCATCACGCCCCCACCCCGCCCCGTTATTTTCAGTCCGCTGTTGAGTGAATCTGTGTATGTGGAACCCACTGATCCGGAGGGCCAACTGTATGAATAGAATTGAAATTTGGAAAATTACCAAAAAAAAAGTCAAATTATTAATGGACTTTTTAGTACAAGAAA
Organism: Elephas maximus indicus; assembly: GCF_024166365.1. NCBI lineage: Eukaryota > Metazoa > Chordata > Mammalia > Proboscidea > Elephantidae > Elephas > Elephas maximus. The sequence continues at coordinate 139,789,937 of NC_064846.1, forward strand.
AAGTGCTATTATTTCATGTATCCATAAAGACAAGAAATGTCTGGATGGTGACTAAAATGAATTGAGGATGAATTATAGATTAGCTTCTTTGTCTGATCTTGATGATAATATATATTTCAAAGTCATTACAGAGAAGTGAAACACTTTGGGACCAAAATTTTAAATACTTAACTGGAAATCAAATGTAATTTCTTTTAAATGACAAATGTGATAATATTCTAAGTGTCTTTCAGGATATATGATAATGAGCAAAGTCACAATGTTAGCAGGATCCAATCAATAATTTACCTTTTGCACAATTCTCAAGTATTTTACAGATTCCTCCTCAGAATATAGCTAAAAGTAGCTTCTATGTTTCTTAAAGCTACCCCACCTTCCAACAGTTATGTAAAATTTGTAATTACAAAGTTTTCATATTATTACTACTACCTTACCATTGTTGTTTTTTTTTTTTTACCATTGTTGTTGTTAGGTGCCATCTAGTCTGCTCTGACTCATAGCAACCCTATGTACAATGTTTGAGTCCACTGTTGCACACTGTCAATCTATCTCATTGAGAATTCTAGTAATTATAGTTTCAAGCATATAAACGTGAGTTAAAATACAGATTATAAAACCGTTAAAATAGAGACACTATTATCATGTATGATATGACAGATAGAATAATGCCCTCTCCAAAATGCCCACGTTCTAATCCCCACAACCTGTGAATATATTACGTTACGAGGCAAAAGGGACCTAACATTGTAATCAACTATAAAATCTATTTTAGAATTCTCAACCACTTTTGCAAGATAGCCATTTTTTTTTAATTTTTTATTGTGCTTTAAGTGAAAGTTTACAGCTCAAGTTAGTTTCTGATACAAAAATTTATGCACATATTGTTATGTGACCCTAGTTGCTCTCCCTGAAAGCACACTCCTCCTTTCCACCCTTGATTTCCCTTGTCCATTCAACCAGCTCCTGTCCCTTTCTGCTCTCGCATCTCGCCTCCAAATAGGATGTGCCCATTTAGTCTCCTGTGTCTACTTGAACTAAGAATCACACTCTTCACGAGTATCATTCTGTGTCTTATATATAGTCCAATCTAATCTTTGTCTGAAGAGTTGGCTTCAGGGATAGTTTTAGTTCTGGGTTAACAGAGAGTCCGGAGGCCTTGTCCTCTGGAGTTTCTCCAGTCTCAGTCAGACCTTTAAGTCTGATCTTTTTACTAGAATTTGAGTTCTGCACCCCACTTTTTTCCTGCTCCATCAGGGACCCTCTGTTGTGTTCCCTGTCAGGGAGGTCATTGGTGGTAGCCGGGCATCTTCTAGTTCTTCTGGTCTCAGGCTGATGGAGTCTCTGGTTTATGTGGCCCTTTTTGTTTCTTGGGCAAATAGTTCCCTTGTGTCTTCGGTGTTCTTCATTCTCTTTTGCTCCAGGTGCATTGGCACCAGCTGATGCATCTTAGATGGCTGCTCACTAACTTTTAAGACCTCAGATGCCACTCACCAAAGTGGGATGCAGAACATATTCTTAATAAACTTTGTTATGCCAATTGACCTAGATGTCCCCTGAAAACATGATCCCCAGATCCTTGCCCTTGCTACTCTGTTTCCCAAAGTGTTCGGTTGTATTCAGGAAACTTCTTAGCTTTTGTTTTAGTCCAGTTGTGCTGACTTCCCCTGTGTTGTGTGTTGTCTTTCCCTTCACCTAAGATAATTTTTGTCTACTAAGATAGCCATTTTTAAGCTCCATTTTATAGAGGAGGAAATAAAGGCCCATGAGTAAAGAAACATGTCCAGAGTCAAACAAGTAAAAGGCAGGCCAGGAGTTGAAATAGATCTGCTTGATTTAAAGCTAATATTCTATCTACTGTACTACAGTAAGGAATCCTGGTGGTGCAGTGGTTAAGTGCTCGGCTGCTAACATAAAGGTTGGCAGTTTGAACCCACCAGCCACTCTGCGGGAGAAAAATATGACAGTCTGCTTCCGTAAAGATCTGCACAGCCTTTGGCACAGTTCTACTGTGACCTATAAGGTCGTTATGGGTCAGAATCGACTGGACAGCAATTTTTTTTATATATATATTACAGTACTCTGTTACTGCAGTGATAACACTATGGACTCTTCTTATCAGTAACGTGAAACAACTTATACTCAGCTTAAAATGTGTAAGTTGAGGCGGAGCCAAGATGGCGGACTAGGCAGACGCTACCTCGGATCCCTCTTACAACAAAGACACGGAAAAACAAGTGAATCGATCACATACATAACAATCTACGAACTCTGAACAACAAACATAGATTTAGAGACGGAGAACGAACTAATACGGGGAAGCAGCGATTGTTTCCACAGCCTGGAGCCAGCGTACCAGTCAGGTACGGCACAAGCACAGAGAGCTGCTCCACCCCCCTGAACTAACCCCGGGAGGGGGACCAGCCGGTTCCGCGGGCGGCGTGGGACGCAGCCGGTAGGAGAAGTCCCCGGGAGGCAGTGACTGGTCTTGGAACGGGGAGAGCAGCGTCCCAGCCGGGGAACCGTCCCGCCGGGATTTGGACTGGACGCAGGTACGGCATAAACACGGAGAGCTGCTCCACCCCCCTGAACTAACCCCAGGAGGGGGCCCAGCCGGGTTGCGCGGGCGGCGTGGGATGCAGCTGATAGGAGAAGTCCCTGGGAGGCAGCGACTGGTATTGGAGCGGGGAGAACAGCGTCCCAGCCGGGACACTCGGTCATGGCACAAGCACGGGGAGCTGCTCCACCCATCTGAACTAACCCCAGGAGGCGGCCCAACTGGTTCTCGGAGGTGGCACAGCCACGCGGCTGGAGGGACGAGAAGTCCCCGGGAGGCAGCGACTGATTTTGGAGTCAAGAGTGCACCACCCCAGTAGGGGAGCCTTGACGCTGGGCGTGGGGCTGGAAGCAGAGGATCTGACGGTGACTCCAGCGGGCCAGACCCCCCGGGGGCAATCTCCACACAGCCAGCACACATAGGCGACTCACCCGAGGGAATCTCAGATATAATAGTCATTCCAAGCAAGACAAGCAACTCTGGCTATATTCTGAGGTGCTACTCTCCTATCTCTCTGTTCCCTCCTCCACCCTCCCCAGGCGGCTTCATTAACATGCGAATAGCCTGAGCCAGAGGGAGAACTCTGATAGGGATCTGACTGCATTTTTTTTTTTAGCAGATTTTCTGGAAAAACTAGTTTCCCAGTGATGGCTCGGAGACAACAATCCATATCAAACCACTTAAAGAAGCAGACCATGACAGCTTCTCCAACCCCCCAAACAAAAGAATCAAAATCTTTCCCAAATGAAGATACAATCCTGGAATTATCAGATACAGAATATAAAAAACTAATTTACAGAATGCTTAAAGATATCACAAATGAAATTAGGATAACTGCAGAAAAAGCCAAGGAACACACTGATAAAACTGTTGAAGAACTCAAAAAAATTATTCAAGAACATAGTGGAAAAATTAATAAGTTGCAAGAATCCATAGAGAGACAGCATGCAGAAATCCAAAAGATTAACAATAAAATTACAGAATTAGACAATGCAATAGGAAGTCAGAGGAGCAGACTCGAGCAATTAGAATGCAGACTGGGACATCCGGAGGACCAGGGAATCAACACCAACATAGCTGAAAAAAAATCAGATAAAAGAATTAAAAAAAATGAAGAAACCCTAAGAATCATGTGGGACTCTATCAAGAAGGATAACCTGCGGGTGATTGGAGTCCCAGAACAGGGAGGGGGGACAGAAAACACAGAGAAAATAGTTGAAGAACTCCTGACAGAAAACTTCCCTGACATCATGAAAAACGAAAGGATGTCTATCCAAGATGCTCATCGAACCCCATTTAAGATTGATCCAAAAAGAAAAACACCAAGACATATTGTCATCAAACTCACCAAAACCAAAAATAAACAGAAAATTTTAAAAGCAGCCAGGGAGAAGAGAAAGGTTTCCTTCAAGGGAGAATCAATAAGAATAAGTTCAGACTACTCAGCAGAAACCATGCAGGCAAGAAGGGAATGGGACGACATATACAGAACACTGCAGGAGAAAAACTGCCAGCCAAGGATCATATATCCAGCAAAACTCTCTCTGAAATATGAAGGAGAAATTAAGATATTTACAGACAAACACAAGTTTAGAGAATTTACAAAAACCAAACCAAAGCTACAAGAAATACTAAAGGATATTGTTTGGTCAGAGAACCAATAATATCAGATACCAGCACAATACAAGGTCACAAAACAGAACGTCCTGATATCAACTCAAATAGGGAAATCACAAAAACAAACAAATTAAGATTAATTAAAAAAAAATACACGTAACAGGGAATCATGGAAGTCAATAGGTAAAAGATCACAATAATCAAAAAGAGGGACTAAATACAGGAGGCATTGAACGGCCATATGGAGAGTGATACAAGGCGATATAGAACAATACAAGTTAGGTTTTTACTTAGAAAAATAGGGGTATATAATAATAAGGTAACCACAAAAAGGTATAACAACTCTATAACTCAAGATAAAAGCCAAGAAAAACATAACGACTCAACTAACATAAAGTCAAACACTATGAAAATGAGGATCTCACAATTTACTAAGAAAGAAGCCTCAGCACAAAAAAGTATGTGGAAAAATGAAATTGTCAACAACACACATAAAAAGGCATCAAAATGACAGCACTAAAAACTTATTTATCTATAATTACCCTGAATGTAAATGGACTAAATGCACCAATAAAGAGACAGAGAGTCACAGACTGGATAAAGAAACACGATCCATCTATATGCTGCCTACAAGAGACACACCTTAGACTTAGAGACACAAACAAACTAAAACTCAAAGGATGGAAAAAAGTATATCAAGCAAACAATAAGCAAAAAAGAAGAGGAGTAGCAATATTAATTTCTGACAAAATAGACTTTAGACTTAAATCCACCACAAAGGATAAAGAAGGACACTATATAATGATAAAAGGGACAATTGATCAGGAAGACATAACCATATTAAATATATATGCACCCAATGACAGGGCTGCAAGATACATAAATCAAATTCTAACAGAATTGAAAAGTGAGATAGATACCTCCACAATTATAGTAGGAGACTTCAACACACCACTTTCGGAGAAGGACAGGACATCCACTAAGAAGCTCAATAGAGACACGGAAGATCTAATCACAACAATCAACCAACTTGACCTCATTGACTTATACAGAACTCTCCACCCAACTGCTGCAAAATATACTTTTTTTTCTAGTGCACATCGAACATTCTCTAGAATAGACCACATATTAGGTCATAAAACAAACCTTTGCAGAGTCCAAAACATCGAAATATTACAAAGCATCTTCTCAGACCACAAGGCAATAAAACTAGAAATCAATATCAGAAAAACTAGGGAAAAGAAATCAAATACTTGGAAAATGAACAATACCCTCCTGAAAAAAGACTGGGTTATAGAAGACATCAAGGAGGGAATAAGGAAATTCATAGAAAGCAACGAGAATGAAAATACTTCCTATCAAAACCTCTGGGACACAGCAAAAGCAGTGCTCAGAGGCCAATTTATATCGATAAATGCACACATACAAAAAGAAGAAAGAGCCAAAATCAGAGAACTGTCCCTACAACTTGAACAAATAGAAATTGAGCAACAAAAGAATCCATCAGGCACCAGAAGAAAACAAATAATAAAAATTAGAGCTGAACTAAATGAATTAGAGAACATAAAAACAATTGAAAGAATTAACAAAGCCAAAAGCTGGTTCTTTGAAAAAAGTAACAAAATTGATAAACCATTGGCTAGACTGACTAAAGAAAAACAGGAAAGGAAACAAATAACCCGAATAAGAAACGAGAAGGACCACATCACAACAGAACCAAATGAAATTAAAAGAATCATTTCAGATTATTATGAAAAATTGTACTCTAACAAATTTGAAAACCTAGGAGAAATGGATGAATTCCTGGAAAAACACTACCTACCTAAACTAACACATTCAGAAGTAGAACAACTAAATAGACCCATAACAAAAAAAGAGATTGAAACGGTAATCAAAAAACTCCCAACAAAAAAAAGCCCTGGCCCGGACGGTTTCACTGCAGAGTTCTACCAAACTTTCAGAGAAGAGGTAACACCACTACTTCTGAAGGTATTCCAAAGCATAGAAAATGACCGAATACTACCCAACTCATTCTATGAAGCCACCATCTCCCTGATACCCAAACCAGGTAAAGACATTACAAAAAAAGAAAATCATAGACCTATATCCCTCATGAACATTGATGCAAAAATCCTCAACAAAATTCTAGCCAATAGAATCCAACAACACATCAAAAAAATAATTCACCCTGATCAAGTGGGATTTATACCAGGTATGCAAGGCTGGTTTAATATCAGAAAAACCATTAATGTAATCCATCACATAAATAAAACAAAAGACAAAAACCACATGATCTTATCAATTGATGCAGAAAAGGCATTTGACAAAGTCCAACACCCATTTATGATAAAAACTCTTACCAAAATAGGAATTGAAGGAAAATTCCTCAACATAATAAAGGGCATCTATGCAAAGCCAACAGCCAATATCACTCTAAATGGAGAGAACCTGAAAGCATTTCCCTTGAGAACGGGAACCAGACAAGGATGCCCTTTATCACCGCTCTTACTCAACATCGTGCTGGAAGTCCTAGCCAGGGCAATTAGGCTAGACAAAGAAATAAAAGGTATCCGGATTGGCAAGGAAGAAGTAAAGTTATCACTATTTGCAGATGACATGATTATATACACAGAAAACCCTAAGGAATCCTGCAGAAAACTACTGAAACTAATAGAAGAGTTTGGAAGAGTCTCAGGTTATAGAATAAACATACAAAAATCACTTGGATTCCTCTACATCAACAAAAAGAACACCGAAGAGGAAATAACCAAATCAATACCATGCACAGTAGCCCCCAAGAAGATAAGATACTTAGGAATAAATCTTACCAAGGATGTAAAAGACCTATACAAAGAAAACTACAAAGCTCTATTACAAGAAATTCAAAAGGACATACTTAAGTGGAAAAACATACCCTGCTCATGGATAGGAAGACTTAACATAGTAAAAATGTCTATTCTACCAAAAGCCATCTATACATTTAACACACTTCCGATCCAAATTCCAATGTCATATTTTAAGGGGATAGAGAAACAAATCACCAATTTCATATGGAAGGGAAAGAAGCCCCGGATAAGCAAAGCACTACTGAAAAAGAAGAAGAAAGTGGGAGGCCTCACTTTACCTGACTTCAGAACCTATTATACAGCTACAGTAGTCAAAACAGCCTGGTACTGGTACAACAACAGGCACATAGACCAATGGAACAGAATTGAGAACCCAGACATAGATACATCCACGTATGAGCAGCTGATATTTGACAAAGGACCAGTGTCAATTAATTGGGGAAAAGATAGCCTTTTTAACAAATGGTGCTGGCATAACTGGATATCCATTTGCAAAAAAATGAAACAGGACCCATACCTCACACCATGCACAAAAACTAACTCCAAGTGGATCAAAGACCTAAACATAAAGACTAAAACGATAAAGATCATGGAAGAAAAAATAGGGACAACCCTAGGAGCCCTAATACAAGGCATAAACAGAATACAAAACATTACCAAAAATGATGAAGAGAAACCCGATAACTGGGAGCTCCTAAAAATCAAACACCTATGCTCATCTAAAGACTTCTCCAAAAGAGTAAAAAGACCACCTACAGATTGGGAAAGAATTTTCAGCTATGACATCTCCGACCAGCGCCTGGTCTCTAAAATCTACATGATTCTGTCAAAACTCAACCACAAAAAGACAAACAACCCAATCAAGAAGTGAGCAAAGGATATGAACACACATTTCACTAAAGAAGATATTCAGGCAGCCAACAGATACATGAGAAAATGCTCTCGATCATTAGCCATTAGAGAAATGCAAATTAAAACTACGATGAGATTTCATCTCACACCAGCAAGGCTGGCATTAATCCAAAAAACACAAAATAATAAATGTTGGAGAGGCTGCGGAGAGATTGGAACTCTTATACACTGCTGGTGGGAATGTAAAATGGTACAACCACTTTGGATATCTATCTGGCGTTATCTTAAACAGTTAGAAATAGAACTAGCATACAACCCAGAAATCCCACTCCTGGGAATATACCCTAGAGATACAAGAGACTTCATACAAACAGATATATGCACACCCATGTTTATTGCAGCTCTGTTTACAATAGCAAAATGTTGGAAGCAACCACGGTGTCCATCAACGGATGAATGGTTAAATAAATTGTGGTATATTCACACAATGGAATACTACGCATCGATAAAGAACAGTAACGAATCTCTGAAACATTTCATAACATGGAGGAACCTGGAAGGCATTATGCTGAGCGAAATGAGTCAGAGGCAAAAGGACAAATATTGTATAAGACCACTATTATAAAATCTTGAGAAATAGTAAACCTGAGAAGAACACATACTTTTGTGGTTACGAGGCGGGGAAGGAGCGAGGGTGGGAGAGGGTTTTTTATTGATTAATCAGTAGATAAGAACTGCTTTAAAAAAAAAAAGAAGGGAAAGACAACACTCAATACATGGAAGGTCAGCTCAGTTGGACTGGACCAAAAGCAAAGAAGTTTCCGGGATAAAATGAATGCTTCAAAGGTCAGCGGAGCAAGCGCTGGGGTCTGGGGAACATGGTTTGTGGGGACTTCTAAGTCAATTGGCAAAATAATTCTATTATGAAATCATTCTGCATCCCACTTTGAAATGTGGCGTCTGGGGTCTTAAATGCTAACAAGCGGCCATCTAAGATGCATGAATTGGTCTCAACCCACCTGGAGCAAAGGAAAATGAAGAACACCAAGGCCACACGACAACTAAGAGCCCAAGAGACAGAAAGGGCCACATGAACCAGAGACCTACATCATCCTGAGACCAGAAGAACTAGTTGGTGCCTGGCCACAATCGATGACTGCCCTGTCAGGGAGCACAGCAGAGGACCCCTGAGGGAGCAGGAGATCAGTGGGATACAGACCCCAAATTCTCATAAAAAGACCAAACTTAATGGTCTGACTGAGACTAGAGGAATCCCGGCGGCCATGCTCCCCAGACCTTCTGTTGGCACAGGACAGGAACCATCCCCGAAGACAACTCATCAGACATGAAAGGGACTGGTCAGCGGGTGGGAGAGAGACGCTGATGAAGAGTGAGCTAATTATATCAGGTGGACACTTGAGATTGTGTTGGCAACTCTTGTCTGGAGGGGGGATGGGAGGATAGAGAGAGAGGGAAGCCGGCAAAATTGCCAAGAAAGGAGAGACTGAAAGGGCTGACTCAAGAGGGGGAGAGCAAGTGGGAGTAGGGAGTGAGATGTATGTAAACTTATATGTGACAGACTGATTGGATTTGTAAACGTTCACTTGAAGCTTAATAAAAGTTATAAAAAAAAATGTGTAAGTTGTCATTCAGTGCTAATATGAACCTATTGCAAATGGATGAAAATAAAAAGTGAAACCAAGAGCGATAATATTACAAGTTTTACTACAGGGTATTTAAGGATATAGAGGAAGACCCTCAATGAGATGGATTGACACAGTGGCTGCAACAATGGGCTCAAGCATAACAGTGCTTGTGAGGATGGCGCAGGGCTGGGCAGTGTTTCGTTCTGTGGTACATAGGGTCGCTATGAGTTGGAACCGACTCAACGACACCTAACACCAACAACATGTATGATCCATTGCAGATTATTTTTTGTGTATGATGTGAGACAGGCTGAAATACATTTTTTTCTGTATGGATATCTAGTTGTTCTTTCACCTTTTGTTGAAAATATTTTTTCCCCACGTTGAATTATCTTGACATCTTGTTGAAAATTAACTAACCTTATATGTGTAGGTGTATTTCTGGACTCTATTCTGTTAAAATAGTCTGTATATCTATCTTTATGACAATAGCACACTATCTTTATTACTGTTTCTTTAATCAGGTCTTTAACCACCTAGTGTAAGTCCCCTAACTTTGCTCTTCCTTTTCAGATTTATGTTGAGTCTTAGGTCCTTTGACTTTCCATATAAATTTTGGAATCCATGTCTCAATTTCTTAAAATAAGATAAAATAAATCATACTAGGATTTTGATTCAAATCGTGTTGAATCTTTAGGTCAGTTTGAGGAAAATGGCAAAGTAAATTTTATCAAGTCTTTCAAGTCTAGTAACATTATATATCTCTCCATTTGTTTAGACCTTTAATTTTTCTTAGGAAGATTTGGTGGTTTCCAGTGTAGATGTTACACATCTTTAATTAAATTTATTTCAAAGTGTTTCAGGTTTGATGTTACTATAAATTATATTTATTTAAATTTTATTTTCTTATTTTGGCTAGTATATATTCGACTGCACTGGGGGTGGGTTATATAAATACTAGTCATTTTTATACATTGATCTTATGTTCTGTGATCTTACTAAATTAATTTATTAATTATTGTAAAGTTTTCTTATCTTAGATTTTTTTAATAGAAAAATGTCGTCTGCAATTAGACATACTTTTACTTTGACTCTTCCTTTCAAATCTCTGTAGCCTTTATATTATTCTCTTGTTTACTTTTTTTTTGGCATTGACTCCAATATCCAGTACAACATTGAACAGAAGCAGAGAGAGTGAACCTCATTTCTTTGTTACTAAACTTAGAGAGTAAGTATTTATGCATTTACTACTAAATGTAATATAGCATTAGATTTTTGGTACATGTCTTTATCAGATTGAGAAGTTTTCGATTTTCCTAGTTTGCTAATACTTTTTAATTGATTTATATTAGAATATTCAATTAAATTTTTGCCTGTGTTAAATCCTGCACTTTAATTAAAATGGATTGCAGTTAAATTACAGTCAAAATCGTAACTAAATTGCTATAAAGTATATGCTCAGACTTTATACTTTGTTGAAAAAGCTTGTTTGTATTAAGATTTTCCTTCTGAACTTTCATAAATATACTTAAGAGCCCTTAAAATATTGAACAGTTTAAGAATACGTGGACTATCTCGTTTAACTTAGACTCATCTAACTCAAACTCTTCATTGCAACTTCTGAAGGCAAGTTTCTCCCACTACATAACTTTAAAAAAATCTAGCTCTTCAAAATAATACTGTCTATTCTTTCTTTCCAATTCCTCAAGTTCTTTTCCTGGTGATTAATTAAATGATTTATTGAGGTAAAAATTCACATGACATAAAAATTACTATTTTAAAGTGAACAATTTACTGACATTTGGTACATTCCCAATGTTGTGCAATGACTACTTCTGTCTAGTTCCAAAGCATTCCCATGTCTTCAATGTAAAACCCTCAACCCGTCCATCAGAAAAAAAGTTGAATTAATTTGAAAGGTGATCCAACAGAATGTGGACCTTATCAAGCAATGTCATTAATATCACATGCAAGTAAAATTTTGCTGAAGATAATTCAGAAATGGTTGCAACAAGCAGTACGTCAACAGGGAACTGCCAGAAATTCAAGCCAGATTGAGAAGAGGAAGTGGAACGAGGGATAGCATTGCTGATGTCAAATGGATCTTGGCTGAAAGTAAAGAGTGTCAGAAAGATGTTTACCTGTGTTTTATTGACTACGCAAAGGCATTCAGCTGTGTGGATCATAATAAATTAAGGATAACATTGCAAAGACTGAGAATTCCAGAACACTTAACTGTGCTCATGTAGAACCTGTTCATAGACCAAGAGGCAGTCGTTCGAACAGAACAAGGAGATACTACCCAAACCAAACCCAGTGCCGTTGAGTGGATCCCGACTCATAGCGACTCTATAGGACAGAGTAGAACTGCCCCATATAGTTTCCAAGGAGTGCTTGGCGGATTCAAACTGCCCACATTTTGGTTAGCAGCCGTAGCACTTAACCACTACGCCACCAGGGTTTCCAAGGAGATAATGCGTAGTTTAAAATCAGGAAAGGTGTACCTCAGGGTTGTATCCTTTCACCATACTTATTCAGTCTGAGCAAATAATCCGAAAAGCTGCGCTATATGAAGAGGAATGCAGCATCAGGATTGGAGGAAGACTCATTAACAACCTGTGTTATGCAGATGACATAACCTTGCTTGCTGAAAGTGAAGAGGACTTGAAGCACTTACTGATGAAGATCAAAGACCACAGCCTTCAGTATGGATAAAGAAAACAAAAATCCTCACAACTGGACCAATAAGCAACATCATGATAACTGGAGAAAAGATTGAAGTTGTCAAGGATTTCATTTTACTTGGCTCCACAATCAACACCCATGGAAACAGCAGTCAAGAAATCAAAAGATGTATTGCATTAAGCAAATCTGCTGCAAAAGACCTCTTTAAAATGTTAAAAAGCAAAGATGTCTCTTTGAGGACTAAGTGCACCTGACCCATGCCATGGTATTTTCAATCGCCTCATATGTATGTGAAAGCTGGACAACGAATAAGGAAGACCAAAGAAGAATTGATGCACTTGAATTATGGTGCTGGTAAAGAATATTGAATATACCATGGACTGCCAGAAGAATGAATAAATCTGTCTTGGAACAAGTACAGCCAGAGTGCTCCTTAGAAGCAAGGATGGCGAGACTTTGTCTCATGTACTTTGGACATGTTATCAAGAGGGACCAGTCCCTGAAGAAGGACATCATCCTTGGTAAAGTAGAGGGTCAGCGAAAGAGGAAGACCCTCAATAAGGTGGATTGACACAGTGACCGCAACAATGGGCTCAAACACAGCAATGATTGTGAGGATTGTGCGGAAACAGGCAGTGTCTTGTTCTGTTGTAAATGGGGTTGCTATGAGTCGGAACCAACTTGATGACACCAAACAACAACAATTATTTGGATTTTGTAGCTTGACATGATCTCATTAGTAATAACAAGCCAAGATTTAAACCATAATAAATATAGAAACAACATATTTTAACCCTATTTTGGGATAAAGGCCAATGAACATATTTCACCGATTTGTTAAAGTCAATGCTCTGAACTCTTTTGACATTTAGGAACCTTCAGTATGTGTAAAAAATAATGGTAATAATTAGAGTCCCTTCTTTAGATCTTCATTGCCAAGCCCTGTGCTTTAGCATACAGAAGGCACACAATGAATGCTTGTTGATTCAGTGAGTCTTGGTTTCCTCCATCTGAATATAATATCCCTTAAATCGTTGAACCATGCACTAAATGCTCTTGTAGGAATTTCAGAGTGGCAACTGTTGAGGTGTTGGGACCGAGATGAATGATACTCATCTTCTTCTCTTGTGTCCCAGAGGCAGGAGAAATTTGGTAAATGGCAAGGGCTGCTGATGTTTGAGGAGACCCTTCATTATGAGAAGTATATAGTTCCGGTAGGTATAAATAAGCCCATGGGTAGTCACAATACTAATTCTAGAAGTGTTGCCCTTCTAATAACATTCACTTTAAGAATACTACAGGACATTGTGCCTCTCCCGGTACAGTACAAGATATGCTCCAAATTATGAAACACCAGGTCCTCTGACAGTTTTTCCTTCTTTCTGCATCAGGGTCCTCTGCATTGTGATTATTATTTCTATAATACATTAAAAAAACAAACCAAACTCATTGCTGTTGAGTTGTTTCCGACTCAGTGACCCTATAGGACAGAGTAGAACTGCCACACGGAGTTTCCAAGGAGCGCCTGGTGGATTTGAACTGCCGACCTTTTGATAGCAACCAAACTCTTAACCACTACGCCACCAGGTAGCGGGACCCAAACATAAATGTAAGCTTAAGCTCTTAAAACAACGATTGGATAACAAATTATCAGTAGAAACCATGAATACATCCTAAGATCTTATTAGATATATTATGCAAATCATATTCTATTGCATATCTTAAAGTCACCTGATTCAATTAATGAATGTCTGCACATAGAATTTCCTACAAAAGATTACTCTAATTAAAATATAATTAGTTTGGGAGTTCTTATAGGAAATTTTCCCTCCAAATTCACCAAGTCAGATAAAAATTTAAGGGAAGAGGAAATACAGCTCAAATCATATTGGCTTAGTAAAATCAGACCTCCTCTTAGTTTCTTATTATCAGTGGGCCAACCTAGCCTTCATCTAAGGGCTTGTCCCACCTGTCATTCCTCCCAATCTTCTTTGATCCATGACCTTTAGGGAAATCCTTTAAAACTTTCACTTATTTAAATTTCATGCTTCCCTACAGGCAATTCTAAAATGTGTGGTATGCCAAGGAATGTACTAGGCAGAAGTTAAAGAGGAGTGTGGTAAGGTCCCTGACCTGTTGGCACTGATATCAAGTGTCCTTTCTGCTAAATATAAATCAGCAATACAGTCTGGCTTGCAAAAGCCTAGGGTAAATCCATGGTAGTAATAGGTATCATGTAAGGAATTTCCTCTTGTAGGGAAGCCTGAAGTTGAAAAAAGTAGACCTAGGCTGCTATATGTCCTCTGAAGTATTTACTTATTCTCTCTCTGTTAAACATTCAGATGTCTCTTCCTGATGTTGTCCCTGTGCTCCCATTCAGTTCTGATGAGCTAATTCTAATCTGCTATGAATTCACAATCTAGACTCCCCAGTTTTTAAGAAGTATACCTAAAATAAGAGGATTGATTTTGAGCACTGGCTTTAAGCGTTCTAAGCTTAAGTGCATTAACTTTGGGACACCTATTTTTGTTTCTGTGGGAATTCATATTTTACAGTCTGCTTTCCAATTATATTCAACATTGTGAAAGTTACTAGATAAGTGACCTTTAGTTAAGTGACATGTTGCTATCATTCTTTCTTGAGTTGACCTTTCTATAGGTTAAAATTATACACACACATATGCATATTCACATGTTTAATTCTCTATGTGTGTGTGTGTATATATATATATATATATATATATATATATAGGTGTGTGTATATACAGGTAGTCCCCAATTTATGACAGGGTTCTGATGTTATAAGTTGGTTCTGATGTAAGTCAAATATCTCATTTTTTTTTTAGTTTTCATTATTATTGCCTTTTATTATCAGTATCTTTATAAATCCGATCTTTATTTGCCTTTGGGGGTTGGCATCAGAATGATAATGTCAGCAAACTACATGCTGCAACATGGCATGTGGTATATATTACTAATGATAAGATGTACAAAAAGATACACGGTCATAATACAGTTCATCATAACTCAAACATGTTGTATGTTGGGGACTGCCTGTATAGAATATATCTATCTATCTATCTATATATATATATATATTACATATACAAATTCGTAAAGGGCAGAGACCATGTCTTTTATGAACTTTATATCTCCCCCTCGGAACTCATAGAATAGTATTCTGTTAAAACAGTAAAACGGATTCACTGAAACTTTAGACATGGCAGTACACATCGTCTCCCTAAAATTCTTTAGCAAGGGTTCCTGTTCTCACCTGAACCAAAATTTCTACCAAGAAAGAAATTATACAGTGCCCTATAACCCTTAATCGTATTTAACAATCTACTGTCTTTAAATCACAGAAATGCTTCACTTTAATAGTAAATATTTTCATAAAAATTGTGAAGTTATCTAATTTACACGATGAAAACAAACTTTGAATACTCTGAGGGAAGTCCCTATTTAAATAAATCTTTCAGGACTCTCTTCTACATTATGAAGACCATTTAGCCAAAGCTAATGATCTCCTTTATCAGCTTATATGGGCTTTCTTAAGTGCCTCTATTTATTTATTTTTTCTTTTTATACCCAGAGTGTAGTTCAGTACCTAACTACACAGTGTGTGCTCAATAGATGTTGAATGGATATTAAATATATGAATACTTCACCATTCCTCACATCTCAAAGAAATCCCAACTATGGTTTGAAAATTCTAGCATCATTGAAATAAGTATATATCCTACCACAAAGACTAGTTTAAAAGGAGTACTGTTTATTTAAGAGTAAAAATTCTGCAATGCTTTTTCTCTTAATTTTATTGTGGTGAAAATATACATAACAAAACATAACACTGTGATGGTTAAGATTGTGTGTCAACTTGGCTCGGCTATGATTCTCAGTGGTTTGGCAGTTACAGTGTAATTTGGCAGTTGTATGGTGATGCAGTCACTTCCATAATGAGATCTGATATGATGTGATCCGCTCCATGATGGGATCTGCTGTGAGTAGCCAGTCAGTTGAAAGGGAGTTTCCTTGGGGGTGTGGCCTGCGTCCAATTTATAGGTGGACTTTCTGGCAAGGCTCACTGGCTTTTTCTCACTCTGGATCCTGCAGCTGGCTCCTTTTCATCTGACCTCCAGTTCTTGGGACTTGAGCTAGCAGCTTACCTGCTGATCTTGGGATTCATCAGCCTCTGCAATCTGGGTCTTGGGTTCACCAGCACCCTGAAGCTATGTGAGTGGGGAGAAGCCTTCAACCTGACCCACAGATTTGGGACTTTCCAGCCTCTACAACCGTGTGAGCCATTTCCTTCATATCTCTCTCTCTCTCTCTAATATATACAGAAGCTTCACTGGTGTTCCTTCTCTAGGGAAGCTAGCCTAAGACACTGTCTCAACAATTACTACATGTACAATTCAGTGACAATGATTACATTCTTACAGTTATTCAGCCATCTTCACTGTCCTATTCCAAATCGTGGAATGTTTAAAGAATTTCATAATGTTGCTTTACTGTTTTTCCTGACATATTAGCATTTGAACTGTAACCTATCGATCATTTCTAAACATGGGGAAAATGGTTTTCAAAATACCTATAGTCAGATAGAGGTGATATATAATTATATCAAAGAGAGAAAAGAAAAAATAGTTCCACATAAATGAACTTCTGGTAGTGCTCTGCAGGCACGAGGGGGTTGCCCAGCAGGTCCTTGGGATCACAGATAAGTCCTTTGTTCCAACAAAGCTATTGGAGATGGTGACAGAGTATGGCATGGTATGGCAAGCCTGGGCCCTCCCAGACTGGGGCCACAGTCAACCATGTGATATAGTATACCTGGAGAAGTGAGACTCTGATCTCTGGGATATGCATGCATACAGCAGTTGTAGCAATTCATTGGTGAAGGGAGCCCCAAGAAAAATGTGTGCATGCTTCAAGAGCTGATATGATTCACACTTTCTTGTGTCTTCATGGAGTCACAATGACGAAAGTCCTAAAGATGAAACATTTGTTTTCTGAGGCCCAATTCAGATGTCATTTCCTCAGTGAAGTCTTTACAGAAATTCCCAGACTGGGTAATTTTTTTCTACCTCTTGTCTCCCCCAGCACTCTGTTCAAATCCCTGTTAGACCACTAATAACATTACTACATTATAGCTCACACATGTCTACATTCCATGTTAACTTCTTAAAATTCCAATTCTAGTTATCTTAAAGCATTTTAAAATTCCAGTGCCAATTAGCTTCTTAAGACAGTGTCTGGATTGTATTCATCTCAGTGTCCCCTGTGCCTGGAAAACGGTGAACAAATGAATGGTCAGACAAATAATTGACTGAGCGAACAACCCATGGATATAAATAGTTCCGAAGAGTCTGAGTAATGTAGCAAAAGTTGATTTTCGTCTAAAGTCCTAGAAGTGTGAGATAGTATATAAAGGGCACCAAAGGGACTGAAAAGACTAAGGGACACACACCTTTACTGAGTTACAATGAATTTTCCCATGAAAGGCATGCAGGTGGCATGGTTGGATAGTTCCTTACAAAGTGGTTAGCCTCATTAAACAGACTTGAGCCCATCTTTTGAGACACATTGCACCCTGTGAGGAGGCCATTCCCATCTGCATTGACTTGGCCTCAGTTGTTGGCTTTCTGGGCTTAATGATTGGTCCTTGATTATAAAGAGCCTCAATCTTCTGTTCAATAATTTTCCTCCTGTATGTACACCAAGAACAGGTTATTATGGAGGCATCAGCTCTCTCCTACTCAGTTTGGTTGCAGAGTGTTAATTTTACATTCCAATTAAATATTAGGTGAGAAGGTGGAACATGGCAGCATTCTAATCTGGTAAAGCTGACATATGGCTTAGTCAGAGGTTTGCTATTTGGCTAGGAGCCAAAATGCTAGAAGGTGTTGCCAGATGGTGTTGAATTATTCTAATGACATTCTTTGCCATTTGCTGCACCAATATAGAAACAGGGACACCAAACAGAGATTCACATAAAAAGTAAGGAAACAGATAGAGACCCAACTGAATAAAAGCAAATGGAATTGTACTGATCAGTGGTTATTCTTAAAAAGGTGGGTATGTACTTCCTTGGCTATACCGTGGTGTATCTTAAGTTCTAGTCCATGAATGAGATAGTGTTTGATACTTCTGAGGACAGAAATATACTGGGCTTAAAGGACAAAGGACCAAATTTCTTTTTTTTTAATTGTACTTTAGATGAAGGTTTACAGAGCAAAGTACTTTCTCATTAAACAATTAGTACACATATTGTTTTATGACATTGGTTAACAACCCCATGACATGTCAACACTCTCCCTTCTTGACCTTGGATTTCCTATTACCAGCTTTCCTGTCCCTTCCTGCCTCTTAGTCCTTGCCCCTGGGCTGGTGTGCCCCTTTAGTCTCATTTTGTTTTATGGGCCTGTCTAATCTCTGGGCGAAGGTTGAACCTCAGGAGTGACTTCATTACTGAGCTAAAAGGGTTTCCCAGAGCCACACGGGACCAAATTTCTAATGTGACTAATAAATTAATTCTCAACCAGGTCCGAAAATGGTTTCTGAAGAATGTTGACAACAATGGTAGCAATATTAGAATAAGTATACAACATCTCAAAATAACAGAGAGAGAGGGATGAAATGTTTATTGAACACCTGTTATGAGTATTCTGGTTTTGTGCTTTCACATATTTTGACTCCTTTCACCTTAAAAGAATTCTGGTGAACATTACATGAATTAAAATCAATTTGCCAGCATAAATTTAAATATGCTTTAGCTTAATATATAAACCAGCTTCTTCTTTGAAAGAGTCTACTCTGTTTCCATTTTTAACACTAAGGATTGATTTAAATTTTATTGATTGAAATATTCAGAGTAATTTTGTCCTTATAGCTATAACAAGGAATTATCTTGTTTCTTTTCTGATAGAATGTGGGGTGATAACATCCAATATCCATTATTAGTGTAACATTTTAAAATACAAATGTAATTTCCTGGTGTCTGCTTCACTGCATTGATCCACAGTTTAAAAGAATCTATTCTAGAGATGGTACACAACAACAATTCTAGATTAGCGAGACGTATGAAATCAGCTTAAGAATTTATTATTAGAAACTAAAACTATGAGGCTAAAATCTGCATGACCTTGGATTAGGCAGTGGTGTCTTAGATATGACACCAAAAACACAAGCACTGATGAGGCTAGTTTCAGGGGACATCTAGGTCAATTGGCAAAATAAAGTTTAAGAAAACATTCTGCATCCCATTTTGGTGAGTGGCATCTGAGGTCTTAAAAGCTAGCAAGCGGCCATCTAAGTGCATCAGTTGGTCCCAACCCACCTGGAGCAAAGGAGCATGAAGAACTCTAAAGACACAAGGAAAATATGAGCCCAAGAGACAGAAAGGGCCACATAAACCAGAGATTGGCTATAGTCAAAAAGATTAATAACAAAGGGAGAGGACGTGGAGAAATTGGAACCCTCATACACTGCTAGCTGGAATGTAAAATGGCACAGCTGGTTTGGAACATAGACTGGAAATTCCTCGAATGATTAAACGTAAAGTTATCATATGATCCAGGAAGCCCAATCTTAGGTATATACCCAAAGGAAATAAAAATCCATGTCCACACAAAAACTTTTACACAGATGTTCACAGCAGCATGTAAAAACAGTGTGGTGGCAGTGTCTGACCTCCTTTAACTTCACAAGGAGGAAGGAGAACCAAGATCAACAGCCCAAGGCTAATTCCTATGAGGTGGAGGTCAGACATGCCTCCTCTCTCCACCATCGTTATTAATTCTGACACCAGCCATCTCTCCCACAGCACCCTCCTCTGCGTTGGATAATTCATTGCAATGGCCACACAGAACTCAGAGACCATACTCACAATTAGGGTTTTTTTTAGGGAAGTGACAGTTACAACTCAGGCTCAGAAACACTCAGGGATACAGGTCTCTCATAAGGACACCCTTTTCCCAGCCATGCTCACAAGCACGCCTCTCTCTGGCCTTCAGTCTCTGCCCAAAGGCACTCAGCTTTATTGCTCTGTGGGCTGGGAAGCCCACTGCGCCATCTTCTGCTGCAGATCTCTCCTTCCTTGGTGGTAGTGGGTTCTTCTATCTGCTCTTGGATTTGGCTCTCTTTTAAGGCAAAACTGACCAATCCCCTTGGTGGGCACAATTATGTTATTTGCACAGTCCTGCCCAATCACCTGGGTGGGAGTTACAAGACCATGGCGAGAAAGGCCATACTGAGTAATTCATCACAACGCACAGCATTATTCATAATAGCAAAAAAAAAAGAAAAAGAAAACAACCCAAGTGTCCGTCACCAATGAATTGTTGTTGTTAGGTGTCATCGAGTAGGTTCCAACCATTTCTCCTCCCATTTCCCTCCAGATCCCAGGCTTCTTTGAAGAGCATGACATTAGTCTACCTAGTTGGCTATCCTCCTTGAGTTAGTCATCAGTTGGTCTCCAGATCATCCTACTATGTTTCATTAAACAGTTTTTCACATGATTTACTGTTGTTTTCTTCTCAATTACTACTGCTGTTAATCTAGGTACTCGATTTTCACATAATTCATCCATCTCAGAGCCTAGATTTTCAGCTTTTTAGTAATGATCTTGTTCTCTATTTCTCCTCAGCCAAGGTTAAAACTGTCCATATTCTGAAATTGAAATTACACACTCTCCACTTTCTAAACATTACCTCCTATTATGTAGTTGTTTTTCCCATATCTCTCATTCAGTCATCCTGCAGCATGGAAATTTCCAGTCCCCTGACACTACCATTTTTTCATTATCCATCACCCCTTCACATCTTCATTGTCCTCTGAATCCAGCTTATCATCATTGATCCCATGAAAACCAAAAACCAAACCCAGTGCTGTCGAGTCGATTCTGACTCATAGCGACCCTATAGGACAGAGTAGAACTGCCCCATAGAGTTTCCAAGGAGCGCCTGGTGGATTCAAACTGCCAACCCTTTGGTTAGCAGCCATAGCACTTAACCACTACGCCACCAGGGTTTCCTGATCCCATGAAGACCCCCTCAAATCCTGGTATTTCCTGCCCTCCTTTGTTCGAATGTGGCAGAATGAAAATTCTGTGCTTACAGTACAGTAGCAGAATGAAACTGGAGAACACTCAACCTGCGGACTAGAGTTATTTTAAATGTATTGCCACGATCCTAATACTTGTCTTCAAAGACTGCCATAAGGTATTGAAGTCTGCTATATTATTTTAATGAATTCTTCCTGACATCCTCTCAGATAACAATTTCACACTTTTTTCTTTCCCCTCAAACATCCAACATCTACTCCTCCCTCCTCATTCCCAACTGATCGTCTTTCTTTTAATTCGCTAAGGAAAATGAAACCACCAGGATAGAACTTCTTCATAGTCCCATAACCACACTGACTAACATTTCTTCATTGATAATTATATACTCTGGCTTTCCTCCTGTAAGAATGGTTGACACATTCCTATCTGGGACCAACCCTTGAACTTGTGCATTAAATCTCATCCCCCAAAGACCATCCAAGGACCTTGACCCTGTAATGATCTCTTCTCTCTTCTACATATTCAATCTCTCCATCTCTATTGGACCATCAGTTCGCAAACATGCCTAATAGCACAGAACTTCCAAAAAGCCTTCTCTTCAGTAGTGGGTGTGTGTAGTTTATACATACACACACAATCACTAGTACTATGTTAGGCTTAGTACAAAAATTCAGATGAAATGAACAATATAAACTATCAAAAATGACTCAAGGCATAAAACAAATTCATGGATATTAAAGACATTTTAAAAAATCAAAGAAATATCTGGCACTCATCTAAGCAAGCTTAAGAGATGATTTCTTTCAAATCTGCAAAGGACAGATGATAGTCATGATTTTAAATTTTCAGAAAGCATTAAAGACAAAGAAAAATGTTAATTCAATATTTATAGCTAAAGTAACACTTATTAAAGTTGAAGAAACATTTAAAATACCACTTAAACCAATAACGGTATAAATTATACCAAAATTTGATAAAGATAAGATTAAAAAATCTTACCAAAAAATCCACCAGAAATTAAAATTAATAATTGCATTACTCTTTCAAATGAGCAATTCTTAACACTTTTGATAATATTCCACTTTGATAAAGTGTAAAGTAACAGTCCCCATCTAACACACTGTTGGTAATGGTAAAAATTGGCTTACATAGTTTGGTGTGTAATTTGTCAACATTCACCAAATTGAAAATATACGTTCCTTTTAACATAGCAGTTCTGTTTTTTTTTTAATCACAGAAATATCATTTGTTGAATATCTTACCCCAACTACCACAACATATTGAGTTATTTATAAAGATGCAGTTGCACCACTATTTGTAATTGGAAAAAAAAAGGCAGGGGGACCTGATTTCTACCTATGTGTGACTGGTTACATGAATTAAGATATACACATATTTTGAACTACTGTTCAGTTAGTCAAAAGAAGTTGGTGGATCTGTGAGAACAGAATTGAAAATACATCCATGGTGCACAGAGTCAGAGCAGTCACTTGGAGGGTTTTGTGTCTAATATGATCACTTCTCTGTGTGTGTGTGTGTGTTTTTAAAAGACATGTTTAAATATGCATTGGTGTTTGGAAGTATATGTGAGAAAGTCTAATTACTGGGTATCTTAGTCATCTAATGCTGCCATAACAGAAATACCAAAAGTGGATGGCTTTAACAAAGAGAAACTTATTCTTTCACGGTCTAGTAGGTTACAAGTCCAAGTTCAGGGCAATGGCTCCAGGGGAAGGCTTTTTCTCTCTGTCAGCTCTGGAGGAAGGTCCTTGTCCTCAATCTTCCCCTGGTCAAGGAACTTCTCAGGCGCAGGGACCCCGTGTGCAAAGGACATGCTCTGCTCCTGGGGCTGCTTTCTTGGTGGTATGAGGTCCCCAACTCTCTGCTTGCTTCCCTTTCCTTTTATCTCTTGAGAGAGCAAAGGTAGTACAGGCCACACCCCAGGAAAACTCCCTTTACCTTGGATCAGGGAGATGACTTGAGTAAGCGTGGTTTAAGATCCCACCCTAATCTCTCAACATAAAATTACAACCACAAAATGGAGGACAACCACACAATACTGGGAATCATGGCCTAACCAAGTTGACACTTACTTTTTGGGGGGACATGATTCAATCCATGACCCTAAGTATCTCAGGTTATAGTTTGCATTGCATTCACAGGTTGCTTTAAAGACTGTCTCCAGATCCCAAGTACCTACCAGAGTGCTGGGATGAGCATTCTACCCAGTGGTACCAACCACTCCATGGGTGTTATGTCCATTTATCCTGATCAAGTCATACACAGGAGACATTTACAGTGTTGGCAATAGTAAAAGCCTTTTTAATTACAGACAACAGATAGTGTAAAACAGTGTACAAAAGGAAAAGTTCTATCACTGGCAGGCCCCCCAGGCTCAAAACTGTTGGGGGCGGCGGGGGGGAAGGTATGAAAAACTTCCATTGGTCTCCCCCTCTTTACATCATGGATGAAGGACACTGAAGACACCCCGCACCTGATTTTACAGCCAAAAAAAAAAAAGTTTCCATCGAGTCGATTCTGACTCATAGTGACCCTATAGGATAGCGTGGAACTGCCCCATAGGGTTTCCAAGGAGCGGCTGGTGAATTCGAACTGCCAACCTTTTAGTTAGCAGCCAAACTCTTAACCACTGCGCCACCAGGGCTCCAGTTTTATATCCAGGGGTTGTATATTTCAATGCACAGAGTGCAATGCAAGTTTTCTAGGCTGATCACCAATAGGGAGGTAGTCAGATATAGGGGCACCAGTGGGGAATTGTATCTCTTTAGTTCTGCTGCTTATTTAGACAAACCAATAGGCTTCAGAGGGGAGGTGCAATGGTTTGTTCAGCCCAAAGATGCTATCAGTTTGGGCCATCTAAAGGGCTGCCTATACTCATAGTTGCTGGAATATGCAAATCTTTTGCTTTTAACCTCACATCTGTATTCTCTTTTACTTTTTGCAGTGAGCATGAACCACATGTTTTTTTTAATTTTTGTTGTGCTTTAAGTGAAAGTTTACAAATCAAGTCAGACTCATACAAAAATTTATAAACACCTTGCTAAATACTCCTAATTGCTCTCCCCCTAATGAGACAGCACACTCCTTCCCTCCACTCTCTATTTTCACGTCCATTTGGCTAGCTTCTAAACACCTCTACCCTCTCATCTCCCCTTCAGACAGGAGATGCCAACATAGTCTCTTGTGTCTACTTGATCCAAGAAGCTCATTCTTCCCCAGTATCATTTTCTATCCCATATTCTAGCCCAGTCCCTGTCTGAAGAGTTGGCTTTGGGAATGATTCCTGTCTTGGGCTAACAGAAGGTCTGGGGACCAAGACCTCCGGGGTCCTTCTAGTCTCAGTCAGATCATTAAGTCTGGTCTTTTTTACGAGAATTTGGGGTCTGCATCCCACTGCTTTCCTGCTCCCTCAGGGGTTCTCAGTTGTGCTCCCTGTCAGGGCAGTCTTCAGTTGTAGCTGGGCACCATCTAGTTCTTCTGGTCTCAGGCTAATGTAGTCTGTGCTTTATGTGGCTCTTTCTGCCTCTTGGGCTCATAATTACCTTGTGTCTTTGGTGTTCTTCATTCTCCTTTGCTCCAGGTGGGTTGAGACCAATTGATGCATCTTAGATGGCCGCTTGCTAGTGTTTAAGACCCCAGATGCCACTCTCCAAAGTGGGAAACAGAATGTTTTCTTAATAGATTTTATTATGCCAATTGACTTAGGTGTCCCCTGAAACCATGGTCCCCAATCCCCTGCCGCTGCTACGCTGGCCTTTGAAGTTGAACCACATTTTTGAGAAGTATTTTTAAAAGGGGATAATGCCCAGTGATCAAGTAGGATTTGATGAAAGAATGTAAGAATGGTTTAGTACTAGGAAACCTATTGACATAATTTATCATATCAAAAGATGTAAGAAAAACCATCAACATGTAAATAGATTGTGAAAGGTCAATTTGATAAAATTAAAAGTATAATTCTGATTTTAAAAAGCTTATTAAAATAAGGGAATAAAATAATAGTTTTTTAATAAGATACAGATCATCTATCACAAAACAATAGGCAACACCTAGTGTAATGATGAAATACTAGATGAGTACTCACTGAAGTGAGACAGTGGGGCCTGTTTTTACCACTATTAGGACACACTGCTCTGTACATTAATGCCAGTGTAGCAAAAGCAGGAAAAGAAGTAGAAGGAAAACACGTTAGAAAAGGGGAAATGTTTATCATTATGAGCAAATAGTATTTTCTACCTGGAAAATCCTATAAAATCAACAGAAAAGTCAGTAGAACTCATACATGTGTCCAGAAATGGGCAAATTAAAATGTGAAATTTAAAAAGAACATTAGGTTCCCACTATACCGATAACGTAATAATAAAAGGTCCTGATGACAACACTATCAACAAGAAAACATTTTATCTTTTAATCTCCCTTGCTCCTGTTTGAATTATTTCCTTAAGAAAAATTCCCCAAAGTGAAATTATTGCATCAATGTATTTCAATACTTTATGGCCAATTATAGCCAGACAGTTAATCTTGAAAGGGAGTTGCCAACAATAAGTTACCTTCCCTTTTAAATTATATTTTTTCTTCTGTTTAACTTTGAGGTTTTTTTGAAACGCAGTAATAAATAATCATAGTAGAACAATTGTTAATTAAACTCCATTGCCAACGATTTGATTCTGACTCAGTGACCCTATAGGACAGAGTAGAACTGCCCCATAGGGTTTCCAAGGCTGTAATCTTTATGGAAGCAGACTGTCACATCTTTCTCCTGCAGAGTGGCTGGTGGTTTCCAACCACCTACCTTTTCGTTAGCAGCCCAGCACTTCACTGTGCCACCAGGGCTCCCTCAGGTGTTACTTAAAAAAAGAAAAACTGTTGCTGTCAAGTCGATCTCGACTCATAGTGACCCTAGCGACAGGACAGAACTGCCCTATTGGGTTTCCGAGGAGCACCTGGTGGATTTGAACTGCTGACCTTTTGGTTAGCAACCATAGCACTTAACTACTACGCCTTCAGGGCTCCTTCAGTTGTTAATTAGTAGGGCCTTTTTTCTTCTTCTTCCCTACTCATCTGAAGACAGTTATAGGCCTGATATTTCTCAGTGCTCTCAAATGGTTTTCTTAACTTACCATCTGACTTTTTGGGGGGATATTTACACTACATGGATTAGAACTGATATATGCCCATTCTATTTGTGTGTGTGTATATATGTATATATATATATATATGAGTTTACATCTCTGTGTATCAATTTATGTAAAGTTGGAAGACATGGAACTCTAGCAAGAGCACTAATTTTCATTATATCCTATCTGTGGACAATTTTCCAAAAGATTAAAAAGAGGTATTTCAAAGACCACTTGATAACTGAAATTTAAGAAAATGCATTACATTTAAAACAAGATCCTGAGTAAATTATGTTTGAAGAAATCAAATGCCTTTTGAAAACACCTGCTTCTGATGAAAAATATCTGAATTTTCAGCCATCATTCATGGAGTATTTAAATGAAAGTGTAATCGGTAATGCTAAGGGCAAAACCAAAGCTAGGGCAAAAAGTCCACCCCTTCCTTCTGGGCTGATCTCTGAGACCTAGAAGTCAGTTCTTTAGCTATTTTATTTGGAAAGAGTGACAGCTTCCATTAAAAAAGGAGAATAAATCGTGTAGCTCAGTCACCATCAGCAGCAGCAGCAGCAGCAACAGTGATAGACTTGTCCTTAAAGAGTGTATAAGATGTAAACAAAAAAATACAAGCACTAATGTGGAGAAGTGTGTGAAAAGTGGCAAATGAGAGGTACGGATATCAGGTAATATAGCTCACAGGAGAAAGGCAAAGATCTCAGCTTTAGAGAATTAACAAAAAAACTGAGACTTGAACCTCTCATCCTCAGAGGAGAATTTCATAAACAACTCTATTAGTTGGTAAACTGTATCATAATACAATTAGTTTTTTGAATTTAAATCATATATGATGACTTATTTTCATAATTGTAAGTGCTATTCTATGGCAGGTATTTTTCATATTTCTCATTTAATGCCCATAAACACCCTGAAAGTTTAAATATTATCTATATTTTACAAATAAGAAACCTGACATTTGGTGAGGGTGAGTAAATTACCCAAGGTCACACAAATGGAGAATGACATAACTGGGAGTTGGAGTCCTGTTTGCCCACTCATAAAATAATGAGAAGTGCTGATGTTTATTTAGTGCCTTCTGCAAGTTCCATGAAAACCCTGGTGGCGTAGTGGTTAAGTGCTACAGCTGCTAACCAAAGTGTCGGCAGTTTGAATCCGCCAGGCGCTCCTTGGAAACTCTATGGGGCAGTTCTACTCTGCCTTATAGGGGCGCTGTGAGTCGGAATCGACTCGACAGCGCTGGGTTTCGTTTTTTTTTTTTTTTGGCAAGTTCCATGTCAGGGGCTTCATAGGTATTATCATCCACTGATGACATAACAACTAATAATATAAAGAATATTCATGCTGTCATTTCATGGATGAAGAAACTGAGGCTCAGGGGTTGAATTACTGGGCCAAGTTCCCAGAACCAGAAAGTGGCAGGTTAGGGATTCAGATCCTGTTCTTCGTGTAACATGGGATCGTAAAAAACAATCGTATGTTGATGACAGCCTTTGGTTTTTACAAAGCTTCATATACTTGAAAACGCATTACATATCCCTAAGGTATGTAAACTAAAACTAGATTTTATAAAGCTGTTCTCAATTGTTACAGTATGATTGTTGGAAGCTCTGAAGTAGCTGCGCATGATTTAAATGGCAAAAATCAAACAATGGATTACTCAGGTTATAAAAAGTAGCTTGGCTTATATTCAGGAAGAAAGAGAAATAAATCTCAAAGAGTTCTCATTAAAAGGGAAATAATTTCTTGATATTTTAGAAAGTAACATTTTAAAATTATTTTATAAAAGCAAGAATGGAATAAGCCTATTATAAATGCATTTTTTAGAGCGCTTCTTTTTCAGTCCAGTGATTATGGTTATGGGATACTGCCTTAACAAAAAAGCCAAAGCCAAAAATCAGTTGAAATATGTAACCTTGGCTTTACCTTGAAATGTTTCCAAAGGGTTATTTTAAGATAGCATTGAGAACTGAATTGTTTGACTTCTGAATGTGTTCCTTTGCAGCACGATAACTGTTAAATAGAAAAATAGCAAAGTACAAGAAGTGCAATTTTGTTATTACAATGTGGTAGATAGCGTGAATATCCCACGTTTTAAGTGAAAAATACAAAATTAAATGATGCTATTTTTGCTCAGCGTAGCATTCTAAAAACGCACATGGCAAGCAGTGCTTCTCATCACACATAATATTAGAAATCAAATTTTGAACCAAATTTGTCATTTTAAAGATGGCAGCTGACAATAAATATCTTTCTGGAAAGTGCTTCATTTCAGAGGGTGGCAGAATGTTGACTATAAAAACTATTTCTATCTTGCTTTAATGTCGGCCTAACATAAGAACAACTTTATTGTGCACACATTAAGCATTTTATTTAGACATTAAACAGTTTTTTAATGTTGAGCCTTTACCAAAGATTTGCAAAAACTTGTTTGTGCCAATGGCATAATAGATCTCTTTTCAGTGTGCTAACTTCCAAACTGCAAACTAAAAAAAAAAATTACATCTTAGCCATAATTCACAGTAGTGTTGAGCTAAAATGAACACGATCACTTTTCAGCAAGTAAAAAAGCACTTAGGGCTGCTGTTGAACAAAATACAAGGTAATTGCTGGCTGCGTCAAAATCGGTCATTGTAACCTGTTTTCTGGAGCAACCAGCTTAAGTGACTATTCATGACTATCAAAGGTCATAAATAATAAGAGAGAATTTCAGAGTACTATATCAACAATAGGAACCCTGGTGGCACAGTGGTTAAAGTGTTCAACTGCTAACCAAAAGGTCAGCGTTTCGAAACCAGCAGTGGCTCTGCGAGAGAAAGATGTGGCAGTCTGCTTCCATAGAAACTTACAGCCTTGGAAACCCTATGGGGTCGCTATGAGTTGGAATCGACTGGACAGCGGTGGGTTTGGTTTGGGTATATTAGGAACGGTCAGGGTGAAGAATAAATTCACTAATATGACTGGAAACCACCATAAACATGGGTCCTCTGTATTTTGTTTTCTGATGTAAAATAAACAGAGTTAAAGCATGTTGGTGCTTACCTTAAACTGTGAGTCCATAACGTCTAATAACTTGGTACTGGAAGTGCTGTATGGAAATATTCTTGTGTAATGTTTAGGCTGCCAGGCCATGATCAACATATTAAATTCTTAACAGCCTGCATTTTGTTCATACATCTAAAGAAACCATAATTTAATAAATGGTAATTCATACAGCATTTCTCAGTAGCACCTCCATCAATATCATGGGCAATGAGAAGATATTTTACCTGATTCCTTCTTGGTTTTTTTTTTGTGTGTGTATTTTCTTTCTTTCACAAATAAAAAGCACTGGTGGACGAAAAGAAGAAATCTAAAAACAAAAATGTGCAAACTTACCCAAGAAGTAATTTATAAGGAATACTTAAAAAGTCTTGACTCAATGGCAACTAACAACAAAAGTTATTAAAAAGAATGAAGTAGAACTAAGTGCACTGACTCAGGAAGCTGTCCAGGCTATATATCATTACAGGTAAAAAAAAAAAAATTGCCTACCAGGTTGTATAAAATGACCCCATCTTTGTTTTGTTAATAAACACTTGTGTGAGAGTTATAAGAACCCCTTAGCTGTAGCTTGGGCATAGTTACATCTGTGACAAGATGCCACCCCTCAAAGATTTATAACATGGGAAAGATAAGAAGGATAATTATGATATGACAGGGTGTATATATAATGGCCATAAAAGAGGTTGAAAAAAGAGATCTGGCAGTCAGCAGAGGAACTGATCTCATTAGTTGTATCAGGAAAGATTAAAAAAAAAAAAGATAACATTACAAAGACATGAATTTTAATATTTCTAGTATCTCATAGTAGGAATAAACACAATCCACTTGCTTAAGATGAACACATTAGATGAAAAAGCAAGTTATGAAACATGACACCAAATCAGTTGCCGCTGAGTCAGTTCCAACTTATAGCGACCCCATGTGTTTCAGAGTAGAACTGTGCTCCGTAAGGTTTTCATGGCAGATTTTTCGGGAAGTATATCACTAAGCCTTTTTTCTTCAGGAACACCTCTGTGTGAATCTGAACCTTCAACCTTTGGTTAGCAGCCAAATGCATTCACTGTTGGCACCACCCAGGGACTCCGTGAAACAGGACAGCATGATCCCAATTTGGAGGAAAAAAAAAAAAAACCTACAAAGCCAGGTATTGAATGTTAATAATTACTCTTAAAAAAAAAAAAAGTTGCTGTCGAGTTGATTCTGACTCATAGCGACCCCATAGGACAGTAGAACTGTCCCATAGGGTTTCCAAGGGGCAGATGGTGGGTTCAAACTGCCGACCTTTTGGTTGGCAGCTGAGCTCTTAACCACTGTGCCACCAGCGCTCCAGATGACTTAAAATTTTTTCTCTACAGTAGGATGCAGACCTCAAATTCTTGTAAAAAGACCAGACTTAATGGTCTGACTGAGACTAGAGGGACCCCTGGAGGTCATGATCTCTGGACCCTCTGTTGGCCCAAGACTGGAACTATTCCTGAAGCCAACTCTTCAGACAGGGATCGGACTGAACTATAAGACAGAAAATGATACTGATGAGGGGTGAGCTTCTTGGCTCAAGTAGACACATGAGACTATGTGGGCAGCTCCTGTCTGGAGGGAAGGTGAGAAGGCAGAGGGGGACAGGAATTGGTTGAATGGACACAGGGAATACAGGGTGCAGAGGAGTAGTGTTTTATCTTATAGGCGGAGAGCAGCTAGGAGTACAAAGCAAGGTGTGTATAAGTTTTTGTATGAGAGACTGACTTGATTTGTAAACTTTCACTTAAAGTACAATAAAAAAAATTAATTAAAAAAAAAGTCTTACATTTAGGTTAAACTAGATAGTGCCAGCCGTTTATAGCATATGTTTAAAAAAGATGTTTAGAGAATCTTCTTCCAGTAAAATAAACCTGAAAATTTTAGACTCAACTCATGCTCATACACACATACACTTTTTTAGTGGAAGACTATGAAAGACTGAATCCACAGTACCCGTTGCCATCGAGTCAATTACGACTCATAGTGACCTTCTAGGACAAAGTAGAACTGCCCCATAGGGTTTCCAATGAGTGGCTGCTGGATTCAGACTGCTGACCTTTCGGTTAACAGCCAAGCTCTGAACCACCACGCCACCAGGGCTCTAAGTCCACAGCAGTCAGTCATCCCTGGAAACGGTGTTTGCGCTGGTGTATCTGCTAATCTGTGGTGGGCTGGATGGGGTCTTGATTTTTAAGGCCATAATTAGTATTCATGAGACAAAGTTGGGGGTGAAAAACCCACACATATATGGATTTGGACTCACAATTCATAGTATATCTGAGGCCTCCAGATCCCTAAATTAATTACTTCATTTAAAGTCGTGCCCGCAGCCCTGGTAGATATAAATAAAAATCTTCCTTGAAAAGAATCACGTATGAAAATGTCAAATAATGACAGATTTAACAACTAAAATTACAAACGCTACAAAGTGAGACTATTGAAGAGAGAAATAGTTAAAAAAAATAATACATTTGAAAAAATTCAGAATGCAACACAAAAAGACAAATTAATAAATATAAAAGAAATTAAGAGACAAAGGTATAGATTGAAAAGGTTCAAAGTACATCTAATCAGAGTTCTGGACACATTAGACGAATGGAAGAGAGGCCGTATCGAAAAAGATAACGCCTGGGAAATTTCCAGAACCAATGAAAGACACTGATTCTCAGATTCAGCAGCCCAGTGAATCCCTTGTGTGTGTGTTTGTGTGTGTATGTTTCAATCTTAGACATATTAAAGTGAAAATGTAAGCACGAAAAAATAGAAGATACTTAAAACAACTGGAAAAAAAAACATGCAATGGAGTAAGAGTTAGGTTGAAAACTAATAAGAACAATGAAAACCAAACATTAGTGGAATAATACTGTCAAAGATAATTTATTACTGTAATTTATACTTCTACACCCAGTGAAAGTATATTTCAAGAACAAGGGGAAAATGAAGATATTTTCAGACAAACCTAAACTGACAATATACAACCAGTATGTCCTCACCAAAGGTACGTTTAAAAAATATTCTTAATAAAGTAAAATGAAGTCTGAAATTTAAAAAACAATGTTGAGCAAAAAAAAAAAAAAGTGGGCTAATCTGAACAGCAAAAACGATTAGAATTTTCAGTATACAAAGAGATGAAAATAAAGCCTAGGATACAGTAGCATGTAAGTTGGGAGGGTGTTGATTCCCCTCTGGAATGTCTCTTTGTCCCTTATCTATGTCAAGCTTGTCCCCTGTGGTTTGGTGTCTTCTTTGAAAACGTTTCTGCCCCATCTCCAAAACCCCAACATTTTGTCTTTAACTCTCTGCTTTTCCCTCATTCTGCATATCGTTCTATAGATGTCTTACCATACTCACAAATCCAAATTGAACCTTGTTCCAGGTAACTTCCAGCCTACATCTCCAGCTCAGTCTCCCACCCAGAATTTCAGTACCACATTAACAAGAGCATAGTGAACATTCACTCAGCCACTGTATCAGATGAGGAGCACTGAAAATCAAAGTCATAATGTTTCCTAACCAAATCCATTCCTCGTCTTCATTTCCCTGCATCTGTGTGGATCATAACTTTCATATCCACCTGACTTGGAAATAATACCAGGGAAAGTTTTGACTCATTCTCCAAATTCCGTATTCATCTCATCAAATCTTAGTACTTCACACTGCCTGCTACCTCACGCTTCATTCTTAAGTAATGTCCCAACTTAGCTCATGCTTTCTCCCCATACCTTACCCAACCCCACCTCTACTTCAAACTATGCTGTTCACCACCAATAGAGTTATAAGGCTAAACCACTGCTTGGATCATGATGGCATGCTATCAGAAATGAATCAAAGACTGGAAAACGTGTGTGGATTAAAGTCTCAGCTTCTTGTCCTCGCATTTATCTCTCTTCACCATCTGGCCTCACAGGCATCAAAGCAGTGCCCTCAGGGGGCATTTCATAGATGTAGAGTGTATGCAGGGGGACCCTTGGACTGATGGGCCAACACCAAACTCACCACAGATATAGTCCTAGGAGAGGGCAATAGAGCAGGTCTTGCCAGGGGTTTCTAACCTGATATTTGTGAGTCCCCAGGAAGTGTGTGTATTCAGAGATGTAGAGGGCTGAAGAATTGGATGAAAAAAAGAACATTTGTGTTTTTTCACTAACGTCTAACTGAAATGTGTCCTTCGAGCATTATTTGGATAACCATCCTCAGTAGTAAGATGTACCTATGACTCTGTCACCAGTAGACATCCCAGCTATTTTCAAATCATGGAACATTTGTGGCACATATCTTGAGATATTGTTTATATCCATCACTGCTTCAAGATTATGGAAATAATGAGCCTTCTCACTACATCTTTTTGTGTAATGTGTTAAGAAGCATATTTACTCCCACATCATAAATATGTTTTATTTTCATTTTGACAGCGCTATCTCAAAAGTTTTGGTTCCCTTTGCTGTCTTATGCATTTTTTTTAATTTATATATAAATAGTAGTCTGAATATAAATCTTTTTGACTGCCAAAGGGCTCTGTGCCAGAAAATAGGTTCAGAACTCCATACTCTACCCAGCATGGTCTGGAAGTAGGTAACTGGTAACATAGGAAGGAGAACCTGGAAGTACCTGTATAAGTTGAGACAGTTACCTGTTTCTTATTAAAATTTTCTTTTTAAGGTGTATTATGGCCCTGATGGAAACCCTGGTGGCATAGTGGGTAAGTGTTATGGCTGCTAACCAAAAGGCCGTTAGTTCAAATCCACCAGGTGCTCCTTGGAAACTCTCTGGGGCGGTTCTACTCTGTCCTATAGGGTCGCTACGAGTTGGAATCGACTCGACGGCAACGGGTTTGGTTTTTTTGGTTTTTTATAGCCCTGATATTCACAACCTGGAGGGCACTGAGCTGATCAGTGTGACACATCCTCATAAAGAACTCAGAACTATCATGCCACAGACACAGATCATAGACACATGGGTTGTATGCAGATTATTAGAGAACTAGAGCAAATTATTAGAAAAATGATGTGCAGGTTATACCATATTATTGTTGATGTTCTTGGATGCCATCGAGTCGAATCTGAGTCATAGTGACTGAGTAGTACTGCCCCATAGGGTCTTCTTGGCTGTAATCTTTACTGAAGCAGATAGCCGGGTCTTTCTCTCATGAAGCCAATGGGTGGGTTCTAATGCCAACCTTTTGGTTAGCAGCTGAATGCTTACCGATTGTACCACCAGGGCTCCTTATACTACAATATACAGCCCTTAATTCCTACATGTACAAGTTAATTTTCTTAATGCTGGTTTAGGAGCTAGTTGCCCTATGTTGTGAACATGCACGTTTCATTTAAAAAAAAAAAAACAAAACCTGTTGCGGTAGAGTCGATTCCGACTCATAGCGACCCTACAGGACAAGTAAAACTTCCATAGGGTTCCCAAGGAGCGGCTGGTGGATTCAAACTGCCGGCCTTTTGTTTAGCAGCTGTAGCTCTTAACCACTGCGCCACCATATTTCACCACCGTCTCTAAATTTTGTTTCTGAATTATGTTATTGTAATCAAAATAAAAGATAACTGTTACTAAAGTACAAGTTAACCATAGAGGCGAAATCATCTTCACCTTCATCATCAGTTTTGGGCAAAACAAAACTACTTCCTGAGAAAAATGGAAATCTGAGTTGCATATTTCATTACTTGAGGTAAACAAGAGGCCATAGTACTGCATTTTAGTTTGTTACATCCCCCTACTGAAATAATGGATAGTGAGATTAGCTTCTCACATTCTAATTTTTATCTATCCCAGAGAAGTCACTTTATGGTTATTAAGGGGAGCTCTTAATTTTCATCCGGCTTGAAAGCATGCCATCATTAACACGTTATTTCAGCGACAGCCTTAAGAAAAATAGACTTCACACATAATATTTTTGCTTCCTTGTTCTGTTTTGCTTCTTTTTCTCATTATGATAATATAATATATGTGAAATTAGATTCCATCTTTTCATATCTAGGTTGACTCATTCAGTATTTTTTCATTTTATGAGATATATTGCTAAAACAGGTCATTTTGGTCTCAAATTTAACTGTGTTTTTACCTCTTGGAGCCCTGGTGGCGAAGTGGTTAAGAGCTCAGCTGCTAAGCAAAAGATTGGCAGTTTGGATCCAACAGGTATTCTTTGGGAACCCTGTGAGGCAGTTCTACTCTCTCCTGTAGGGTTACTATGGGTGAGAATCAACTCGAGGGCAATGGGTTTGTTTTGTTTGTTCTGTTTTATCTCTCAGATTTTTTTCGCCACTTCAAGTTAATGGTATAACCTTCCTTAAGGTTGCTCAATACCATTATCATATTTACCTCTTTTTTCTCCCTATCTGTCCATATCCAATCATCATCAAATGTACCTATGGTGAGTACTGTGAGGTGCCAGCTAGGAATTATTCCCCCAGCTTCCTGAAGAAAGACAACCCTCATTTGTCAGCCAACTCTCCAGGTTGCCTCAGCTGAAGAAAACTTCACTCAAGATCATGCCTCCTTTCTAAGCTAACCAACTTTCTATGACTGACCAACATGGAAGTATAAAGGCCTGACCCCCTTGCCCCAACTCAAGATTACTCTGAAGAGGTACCTCAGTTCTAGAGTTACCCATGGGGTCGACTGAGGGCCTTTGTTGGGACGGCATCACAGCTTCTTTCCACTTGTGTTTCACACTACACACACACACAGAGAATTGTTATTCCCAAAAGCAGTTCACAATAAACATCTTGCATGCTAAACTCTGTCTTCAAGACTGTTTCCCAGGGAGCCTAACCTGTGGCAAAACCATTAAACCTTTTTATTTCTCTTGAAACTGCCCTCCTGTTTCTCACTGGCCTAGTATACTCTACTAGTAACTATCATTTAGAACGGCCATTCTTTTATTCCATGGCCAAATGGGTTTTTAAAAAGTTATCTTTCCTTAGTGTACACATGGATTTTGATTGGAGCTCACTGTAGGCGCACATTTCAAAATCACCTTTTTTTTTTTTTTTTGAATTTTAGGTATGAAAGTTTTCATTCATATTTATATAGTAATCTTTTTAATTTATTTTTTTTTTGGTGTGTGTGTGCGTGTGTATATATATAAAATGAAAAATTGTCATTGCAACATTTTTCACATGTACAATCAGTGATGTTAACAACTTTCATCATGTTATGCAACCACCACCACTGTTTCCATTTTTTTCTATTACCCTTAACAGAAACTTAGTGCCCCGTAAGTAGTGACTCAATCTTACTCCCTCCCTCCTGCCCCTGGCAGCCACTAATAAACTTTGGTCTCTATATATTTACCTATTCTAGATATTTCATAGAAGTGAGATCATATAAAACTTCTTAACCACTCATGTGCCTTGATACCTGCTGAAGTGTATACTGTTGCCCAGCCCATATCCCCTTTACAGATAGTTCCCATACACACTAATGCCTTCCTGCATTTTTTGCCTGAAGGCATTCTCTGTCATGGGAGTATACTTCAGCAATATATGGGAGTTAATAACTCAAAAGTGTCCCTCAAAGGGGTGGGAGATCATGAATATATACCCAGATTTCTTAATAGTGTGACAATTCTGAGGTGTATTCTACATAATCTCTAAGAAGGTCCCCAACTTTCAGCAATAATCTATTTACTATTTGACTTTTTATTGACTTTCTTCCCTCAGTGTCTTTCTTACTTCAGAGTGCTTTCTGGGATAACATCCCAAAAAACAATTTGCATTCTAAGTCCTTGTTTTGGGATCCACTTTAGAAGAAACCCAATTAAAGTATTTCCATTAATAACTGATGATCTAGAACAGGGGTCAACACACTATTGCCCATGTGGTAAATTTGGCCTGCTTCCTTTTTGTTGAAGTTTTATTGGAACATACCCATACCCATTCATTAGATTTTGTCTATGGCTGTTTTCCCCCTACAAGGACAGAATTCATTAATTGCAACAGAGACCATATGGCCTGCAAGTGTAAAATATTTACAATGTGGACCTTTACAGAAAAAGTTTGCTGTTCCCTGATCTTAATTACTGGCAAAGGCCCTTAAATGATTTCCCAGATTTAACTGCCTTATCTCTCCCCTCCCATCTGTTTTACGAATTGCCTCCAGATTTCTCTTTCTAAAACTCTGACTGGCTCATGCATCCTCAGCAATCATCGATGGCTCCCGCTGAATAAGAAGAAAAATGAAACTCTGCCCTATGTCTCTCTCTGCATTCCTTATCACATACACATTCCAGACACACCTGTATTTATTATTTACAAAAACTCTTTTCTCTGTGTTTTCAATAAAGTTATTTCCTTTGTTGAAATGCCCTCTCCTCTCCACCCATATTGACTGATAGATTCCAGCTTATCTTTCGAGGTCCAAATCAAACCCAGTATCCCCTGAGAAGTCATCTCATCTCTCCACTGTTAGGATTAATACCTTCCTCCACTATAATCCCTAGTACCAAGTTTAAAAGTTCAGCATATCATAGTGTACCTTGTGTTAAGATGATTTCCCATCCGTCAGTGGAGGGTTGCATGTTGCTGTGATGCTGAACAGGTTTCAGTGAAGTTTCCAGACTAAGACACACTAGGAAGAAAGTCCCGGCAATCTACTTCTGTAGCTTGGGCAGGCTTTCATCCAGCTGTGTGTGGGCTTGCCATAACTCAGGCGACTCAAAAGCAGCTAACAACAACATTTTCACCACTAGATATGAATTTCCGGGAGGCAAGAATCATGTCATATCTATCTTTGTATCCAGCGGTGATATTAAAAATAATTAACAAACATAGATTCAAACTCTTACCAATCTGAAAGGACACCTGATCATGGCCCTGAGGCCCCTTGATGCACCATGTATTAACCCTTTAGTTGTTGGGTTGTTGGGAGGTCCAGGGTGCCCGGGGGGAGGGGTTGTGTGCCTAAAGTGGCAGAGGTTACACTGTAGTGGAGCTCATATTGAGTATTTACCAACATATAAAGAAAAAGGTCTATTACAATATTTTAACAACCAGAGCATAATTGGTTTAATGCCAGCCTTGTTCATGGCTACTATGTTCATCAAGGCTATCCTAATAATATTGGTTGCTATCCTAATAATAAAAAAAATTTTTTTTTTTATCCTAATAATATTGGTTGCCATTCAGTCGATTCTGGCTCATCGCGACCCTATAGGACAGAGTAGAACCTTTTGGTTAGCAGCTAAGCTCTTAACCACTGTACTACCAGGGCTCCTTCCTAATTATTGCCTTCCATAAATAATTATTGTATTCTTAAGAATAGAATTGAAAGAGCAAAAATTTTTTTGAAGACCACTCTACACACGCGCGTGCGTGTACACACACACACACACACACACACGCTGATACAGATCCTTGTACCAGCACAAATAAATTCTCATATATGTGTGAAATTTTATGGTCTAGTTTTCTTCATATTATTTCAGATTAGCTAACAGCTGTTCAGAAACAATTACACTTACAGGCTTAAAAATACTGGACAAGTCTTCCAATAGCAGTATCAATAAAAATGGAATTAGCCTTTCCTTGACTAGCTCAATTTTTCCAGAGCATAATGGCAACATTAATTCAACTCTAAGGGATAACCCTGGGCAGAGCTATCATGATCGTGTCTCACAGATATTTTTCTAAAGAATGAATCCTGCAAAACCTCTTCTGTAGCGAGCAACATTTACCCTAATCCATTCCTATTTTTGCAATGCACCCTTATTTGCTTTTACTTTCTCCAAATTCCTTCTAAAGTCTTCCATACAGTTATGTTAAAAGAGCACATATTTGTATTGTCTTGAAATGTATGGTCTCATAATTGTTGAACAAAATTTTTAAACAGTATACAAAAGAAAGGCACATCAAATCTAAATATTTAATTGTTTGGTTTGTCTCAATAACTTTAAGTCTGATCCATGGGTCAGGGGCTTCCTTCAAGGTGGCCATAAATATTCCTCATTCAGTAATGCTGGACACTTTATGGTGTTTCTCATAAGTAGCAGATCTCCTTGCCTTGTATATAACAGGAAACTGAAAGTAATCTTTTTGTCTAAAAATAATCGTGCCAAATCTGTGAGACTTGTTGCCCTTTACAGAAAGAATAGTAAAATTCTAAAACTAAGGAAAAGTTACCAACTAGTAGAACACTCATTTGATGATTAAAATTCAAATTGAAATACTTGGAAATATGTTTACATCTCCTAGATTACATGCAAAAAAGATGAAAGATCCTTACGGTCATGGATTGAATTGTGTCCCCCAAAAATGGGTGTCAACTTGGTTAGGCCATGGTTCCCAGTATTGTGTGATTAATTGTCCACCATTTTGTCATCTGAGGTGATTTTCCTGTGTTGTAAATCCTACATGATGTTGATGAGGTGGGATTAGCGGCAGTTATGTTAATGAGGCAGGACTCAATCTACAAGATTAGATTGTGTTTTAAACCAATCTCTTTTGAGATGTAAAAGAGAGAAGCAAGCAGAGAGACAGGGGGATCACAAACCACCAAGAAACAAGAGCCAGGAGAATAGTGTGTCCTTTAGACCTGGCGTCCCTGCGGTGAGAAGCTCCTAGTCCAGGGGAAGATTGATGATAAGGACCTTCCTCCAGAGCTGACAGAGAGAGAAAGCCTTCCCCTGGAGCTGACGCCTTGAATTTGGACTTCTAGCCTCATAGACTGTGAGAGAATAAATTTCGCTCTGTTAAAGCCATCCACTTGTGGTATTTCTGTTATAGCTGCACTAGATAACTAAGATACTAACTTATTGAAATGTTTTGAATAGGCTTATTATAGCTCAAAACTTAACTATCCATGAAGAATTATTAATAGACTTTATAAAGCCCAATGTCTGAAAAGTGATGGGAAGATTCAGAAGATGCCAATGGCTATTGCTGTGGTGACATTTGATGTCAAGTACACTAGAAGCTGGGGGGTGGGGGTGGGCAAGTGAATTTTTCCATCACAGTACTTTCTATTACAGTACCAATGAATGATGAGGTCAAACAAAGCTTGAAGTTTATGCCTTTTTATAAATTTCCTTTCTCCTTTCTAGTAAAATTTGGATTCAATCTAATATCTTTGCACTTCCATACTTTGTTCCAGTTCTCTACACCTTTCATGCTATGTATGGACCATCCCAAACAATCTTTGGTTCTCCCATTCTCACTCTGTTCATCAACTCTCTGATATCTTCCTGATCACCCATATACTATGTTTACTGTGTGGAAACTCACCCATATCCTCCTAGTTAACCTTGAACTTGTCTTACCTTAAACATTTCCTTAAAAAAAAAACAAAACCTTAGTCATCTGTAAAAACAGATCTGTTGTCTATGGCAAGGCTTGGTTGGCTCTTCACAGACATTTCATATCATCATTCTTTTATCATCATTCATCACAGGCTCTTTAGAAGTTCATGCCCTCAGCTTATCTCTTCGTAGATCTTAGATAGGTCCTTGTCACCTATTTGTTATACAAATCCAGTCCTAGGAGCAAGCTCTTCTTACCTTTTCTCTTGCCATGATCTTCAGAAATTTAAGATAATGTAATAATAAAAGTATGTGAGGGTCTTCGTGTTAGTTAGCATGCAGCCCACGGTTAGCCATTCTAATTTTACTCTTGAATCTTTTACCTATGATCTTCTACAATGAATACCATACAAGTCCTCAATCCTGGGTTAACACTACCCCATTCCCCACTTTTCAGACTTTGTACAAAGTCATGGGCTTCCTTTAAAATTTTGTGTGCTCTAACTTCCTATTTCACCCCTGCTTAGGCATATATATAAACCCTGGTGGCACAGTGGCTAAGAGCTATGGCTTTTAACCAAAAAAGGTCAGCAGTTTGAATCCACCAGCCACTCCTTGGAAACCCTATGGGGCAGTTCTAGTCTGTCCTATCGGGTCGTTATGAGTTGGAATTGACTGGACGGCAACGGGTCTTTTTTTTTTTAATCAATTTCATGTTGACTCTCCATAGTAGTTTCAAAGGGGCTCTTCAGGTCTTTCCTTGAATCCTTTAATCTCTAGTGTCATCTCTTTTCATCATTTTGAACGGATGGTTTTACTTCGTATTCTCTGTGGTGATCACAGATAATACAATAATATTTCTTAAGTGAATATTTAACCAGGCCAGTGCCCTGGCCAGTTGTTTTAAAAAGCAGAAAACGCCACACCTATCTATCTTCCTTCATACACACGTTTTCTTAGACTTGAACTTGACCTCTAAACAACTGGTGCACCTCTGAGAAACTGAGAAAACATGGAGGAACTGCTTACATGCATAAACCAAAAAAAAAAAAAGTTATTTTTGAGTCCATTCCAACTCATGTGTGTCAGAGTAGAACTGTGCTTCATAGGGTTTTCAGTGGCTTATTTTTTGGAAGTAGATCACCAGGCCTTTCTTCCAAGGTGCCTCTGGGTGCATTTGAACCTCCAACCTTTTGGTTAGCAGCTGGGCATGTTAACCATTTGCACCACCTAGGGACTCCACTTACACTCATACTTGTTTCCTTAATCCAGTTCATATCCTTTGAACAGTTCACTTTATGTGCAAGCATACTGAACTTGGTTTGAGTCATCATTTTGACAGTCTTCATAACTGGACTAGTGTTTGTGGGATGACCTGGCATATAAATCCTATCAATTATTATTATTTTATATTTTTTGCCTGTGCCTTTATTTTTTCATATTCACACAAAGAATTTGGAGCAAAGTAATCTGAGAGTCCATAACTCTCCTTGGTGGAACCAGAAGGGCATGAATTTTGAGTAGAAATTTAATGATGGTTTAAGGAATTTGGAGTTAATATTTTAAGCAAAGAGATCCAGAAATCATTAATCGGGTAAATAACATGATCATTTATTTTCAAGAAGAAAACTCTGACATCAGTGTGAATATAGGACTACAGTGGGGAAAATTAGCTGTAGAGAATGCAATTAGAAGTTTGTAATAATCTAAAAGAAGAAATTTTAGAATAAGATATTTTAAATTTTAAGAATTTAGACTGTGGCAGTTGAAATGAATAAAATGGACCGAATTCAGGAGACAATTCTAAAATTGAAGAAAAAAAGACAATCTGGATTGAGAAGGATTAGAAAAGGGGAAGAACCAAAGATGACTCAGAACCTTAGCAAGCAGTTCACGTTAACGTTACCATTAATGAGGACGGCTGACATCACGTGCCTTCTGGTGTAATTCACTAAGAATGACACAACGTGTGTACTATTTCTGCCAAAAATTCACAATCTGAAACTAAATATGAAGGAATATCAGGCAGACACAAATCAAGATATTTTCTACCAGCAGCTGGCCTGTAATCTTCAAACATGTCAATGTGTTTCAACTGAAATTATTGCAAAATAAAAAGTATTTAAGCAAAGTAGGCTTGGGCTAGGGAAGAGATGCATACTAACCTTCAGCACACACAAAGATAATTCACCTCTTTCTGGTTTAAGCAAATGGCTTGCTCTAGTCAAGCTGGAATATATAGAAGAGGGTAGGAGTTTTTTAGGTGTAGTAAGAATTTGTCAAGTCTGATTAATTTAGATGTCTAGGGGAAAAAAAGAAAGAAAGAAAGGGGAGTGGTTGTGGTGCTCAGGAGAGCAGGGAGGATTAAACATCAGCATGTAAACAGCCTTGGAATAGATGAAATCTCCAGGGAGAGCTATAGCGGGAAAAGAGGGAAACACAAAAACAAAATCCTCAGAAATATCAACAGTTAACATTGAACAAGCTTGGTTAGCAAAAAATACGGAGAAGAAACCAGTACATAGGAAGGGAGAGAGAGGTGTCTTGGAAGAAAGGATCAGTTTTCATTAATTTGGAGTAGTTAGCAATTTTGGCTGCTTCAGGAAGTGGAAAAGAATAGTGAGAAAAGAGACCGTCTTCCTTGCATGCATT
This sequence comes from Elephas maximus indicus, assembly GCF_024166365.1. Lineage (NCBI taxonomy): Eukaryota > Metazoa > Chordata > Mammalia > Proboscidea > Elephantidae > Elephas > Elephas maximus. The sequence continues at coordinate 139,833,307 of NC_064846.1, forward strand.
ATCAAGGCTGGTTGTGTTAGGACTAAGATTTTCCTGTTTCTAGGTTTAGTTGAAATTCTAAAAAATATTTGCATTTTAGGTGTGCTTGGGATATATAACTCTTTTCCAACATCTCTCCTTTCATGTACTCAAGAACTTTTGAAAAACCATTTCTAATCAAGCAATATAACAAAAAAAAAACAAAAACAAAAACAAACCCAAACCCGTTGCCGTCGAGTCGATTCTGACTCATAGTGACCCTATAGGACAGGGTAGAACTGCCCCATACGGTTTCCAAGGAGCCCCTGGTGGATTCGAACCACTGACCTTTTGGTTAGCAGCCGCAGCTCTTAACCACTATGCTACCAGGGTTTCCATTAAGCAATATAAGGAATGCTAAATAAAAATGTGCTGTGATGCATGCGTTTATCAATTAGGGATGTATACACAGAAACCTAAGTAATAATAATATCAAAAACAGCATAACAAAGGCCAGCATAGAGTAACCTGAATTAAATTAACATTTGAAAAGCATTTAGTGGTGTCTTTTAGTTTTTTTAGCATTTAGTAGTGTTCCATGAATATTTTCTCCTTTCCCCCTTCTGTCTCCTTAAACATTAGTTTCAAGTAAATTCCACAAAGATAAAAAATGCAATATAACTCTATTCAAAGTATAAAAATTGTAATTGTATAATTTCAATATGATAACACTCAGGTGATATTTGCTTAACCTTGAGGTTTAATTATTTTGGCACTTCTGCCTTTTTCAAAGTTATTTTCAATTATAAACTTTTATTAAATCAGAATATTACTATGTTAAGTCTTACTTTAAATGTCAGGTTCTTTGTTTTCAACTTCAATAATGTTACAGTATGGAGATTGTAATAACAAAATTAGTGTAATATATGTACCATGAAAGAAATTATGACCTTCTTGGTAATTTAAAAGAAAATCCTCCTTCTACTCAGAGGTAGAGCTAAAATCGGACCCAGTCTTCTGATGCATATTCCTGCACATTTAGCACTATCCCGGCAGCATTATCATTGTTAACCACCCAGGCAGGTCAGCAATGGAACGACATGGCTTAATATGAACTAGGTCCTGCCCAAATCCCCTTCACCATGCGTATAAAGTCATAAAAGCAAAGAGCAAAAATAAAGTTGAATAAAATTTTAGTGTCAATTAAAAAAGTTGATGAGAAAGTTCACAGGGACAAGCTCTTTCAGTGAACCAAACCCAGTGCTGTCAAGTCGTTACCGACTCACAGCGACCCTATAGGACAGAGTAGAACTGCCCCATAGGGTTTCCAAGGAGCACCTGGTGGATTCAAACTGCCGACCTTGTGGTGGCAGCCAAGCTCTTAACCACTGCACCACCAGGGCTCCATTCTTTCAATAAAAAAAAAAATAACACTGCTGTCGAGTCAATTCTGACTCATAGTGACCCTGTAGGACAGAGTAGAACTGCCAGATAGTTTCCAAGGAGTGCCTGGCGGATTTAAACTGCCGACCTCTTGGTTAGCAGCCATAGCGCTTAACCACTACGCCACCAGGGTTTCCTTCTTTCAATACACATCCAAAAGAAAAAAAAAAACTGTTGCCTTAAGTCAATTTTGACTCATAGCGAATCCATATGTACAGAGAACTGCTTCATGGTGACCCCATGTATGCAGAGTGTAACTGTTTCAAAGGGTTTTCAAGGCTGTGACTTTTTGGAAGCAGATCTCCAGGCCTTTCTTCTGAGGTGCCTCTGGGTGGGTTTGAACTGCTAACCTTTCGCTTAGTATTCGAGTGCTTAGTGTTTGCATCACTCAGGGATTCCTTTCCATATGTATAGTGGGTAGGAATGATTCAGAAAAGAATACTGGAGGATGTAATGGATTAAATTAAGGACAATGTTTATTTTAATTTAAGTTGTTATGATGATCCCCAATAAAGCCATGTGCAGGAGCAATTTTACAGTATTCAGAAATATGAACACTTTAGCCCTAGTTATCAATTTTACTGTGATTGAATTTATATGAGCATATCAGAGCTTGATATCTGTACTAACAACTTCTATACTAAGCATGTGTATTTATATTTGAAAAAAAAGTACATGTTGGGGGCGGAGCCAAGATGGCGGACTAGGCAGACGCTACCTCGGATCCCTCTTACAACAAAGACACGGAAAAACAAGTGAATCGATCACATACATAACAATCTACGAACCCTGAACAACAAACACAGATTTAGAGACGGAGAACGAACTAATACGGGGAAGCAGCGATTGTTTCCAGAGCCTGGAGCCAGCGTACCAGTCAGGTACGGCACAAGCACAGAGACCTGCTCCACCCCCCTGAACTAACCCCGGGAGGGGGACCAGCCGGTTCCACGGGCGGCGTGGGAGGCAGCCGGTAGGAGAAGTCCCCAGGAGGCAGTGACAGGTCTTGGAGCAGAAAGAGCAGCGTCCGAGCTGCAGAACCGTCCCGCAGGGATTTGGACTGGACGCAGGTACGGCATAAACAAGGAGAGTTGCTCCACCCCCCTGAACTAACCCCGGGAAGGGGACCAGCCGGGTCGCGCGGGCGGCGTGGGACGCAGCCGGTAGGAGAAGTCCCTGGGAGGCAGCGACTGGTATTGGAGCTGGGAGAACAGCGTCCCAGCCGGAACACTCGGTCACGGCACAAGCACGGGGAGCTACTCCACCCATCTGAACTAACCCCGGGAGGAGGCCCAACTGGTTCTCGGGGGCGGCAAGGCCACGTGGCTGGAGGGACGAGAAGTCCCCGGGAGGCAGCGACTGATTTTGGAGTCGAGAGTGCACCGTCCAGTAGGGGAGCCTTGACGCTGGGCGTGGGGCTGGAAGCAGAGGATCTGACGGTGACTCCAGCGGGCCAGACCCCCCGGGGGCAATCTCCACACAGCCAGCACACATAGGCGACGCGCCCACGGGAATCTCAGATATAATAGTCATTCCAAGCAAGACAAGCAACTCTGGCTATATTCTGAGGTGCTACTCTCCTATCTCTCTGTTCCCTCCCCCACCCTCCCCAGGCGGCTTCATTAACATCTGAATAGCCTGAGCCAGAGGGAGAACTCTGATAGGGATCTGACTGCATTTTTTTTTTTAGCGGATTTTCTGGAAAAACTAGTTTCCCAGTGATGGCTCAGAGACATCAATCCATATCAAACCACTTAAAGAAGCAGACCATGACAGCTTCTCCAACCCCCCAAACAAAAGAATCAAAATCTTTCCCAAATGAAGATACAATCTTGGAATTATCAGATACAGAATATAAAAAACTAATTTACAGAATGCTTAATGATATCACAAATGAAATTAGGATAACTGCAGAAAAAGCCAAGGAACACACTGATAAAACTGTTGAAGAACTCAAAAAGATTATTCAAGAACATACTGGAAAAATTAATAAGTTGCAAGAATCCATAGAGAGACAACATGTAGAAATCCAAAAGATTAACAATAAAATTACAGAATTAGACAACGCACTAGGAAGTCAGAGGAGCAGACTCGAGCAATTAGAATGCAGACTGGGACATCTGGAGGACCAGGGAATTGACACCAACATAGCTGAAAAAAAATCAGATAAAAGAATTAAAAAAAATGAAGAAACCCTAAGAATTATGTGGGACTCTATCAAGAAGGATAACCTGCGGGTGATTGGAGTCCCAGAACAGGGAGGGGGGACAGAAAACACAGAGAAAATAGTTGAAGAACTCCTGACAGAAAACTTCCCTGACATCATGAAAGACGAAAGGATATCTATCCAAGATGCTCATCGAACCCCATTTAAGATCGATACAAAAAGAAAAACACCAAGACATATTATCATCAAACTCACCAAAACCAAAGATAAACAGAAAATTTTAAAAGCAGCCAGGGAGAAAAGAAAGGTTTCCTTCAAGGGAGAATCAGTAAGAATATGTTCTGACTACTCAGCAGAAACCATGCAGGCAAGAAGGGAATGGGACGACATATACAGAACACTGCAGGAGAAAAACTGCCAGCCAAGGATCATATATCCAGCAAAACTCTCTCTGAAATATGAAGGCGAAATTAAGATATTTACAGACAAACACAAGTTTAGAGAATTTGCAAAAACCAAACCAAAGCTACAAGAAATACTAAAGGATATTGTTTGGTCAGAGAACCAATAATATCAGATAACAGCACAACACAAGGTCACAAAACAGAACGTCCTGATATCAACTCAAATACGGAAATCACAAAAACAAATTAAGATTAATTAAAAAAAAATACACATAACAGGGAATCATGGAAGTCAATAGGTAAAAGATCACAATAATCAAAAAGAGGGACTAAATACAGGAGGCATTGAACGGCCATATGAAGAGTGATACAAGGCGATATAGAACAATACAAGTTAGGTTTTTACTTAGAAAAATAGGGGTAAATAATAAGGTAACCACAAAAAGGTATAACAATATAACTCAAGATAAAAACCAAGAAAAATGTAACGACTCAACTAACATAAAGTCAAGCACTATGAAAATGAGGATCTCACAATTTACTAAGAAAAACGCCTCAGCACAAAAAAGTATGTGGAAAAATGAAATTGTCAACAACACACATAAAAAGGCATCAAAATGACAGCACTAAAAACTTATTTATCTATAATTACCCTGAATGTAAATGGACTAAAAGCACCAATAAAGAGACAGAGAGTCACAGACTGGATAAAGAAACACGATCCAGCTATATGCTGCCTACAAGACACACCTTAGACTTAGAGACACAAACAAACTAAAACTCAAAGGATGGAAAAAAGTATATCAAGCAAACAATAAGGAAAAAAGAAGAGGAGTAGCAATATTAATTTCTGACAAAATAGACTTTAGACTTAAATCCACCACAAAGGATAAAGAAGGACACTATATAATGATAAAAGGGACAATTGATCAGGAAGACATAACCATATTAAATATTTATGCACCCAATGACAGGGCTGCAAGATACATAAATCAAATTTTAACAGAACTGAAAAGTGAGATAGACACCTCCACAATTATAGTAGGAGACTTCAACACACCACTTTCGGAGAAGGACAGGACATCCAGTAAGAAGCTCAACAGAGACACGGAAGATCTAATTACAACAATCAACCAACTTGACCTCATTGACTTATACAGAACTCTCCACCCAACTGCTGCAAAATATACTTTTTTTTCTAGCGCACATGGAACATTCTCTAGAATAGACCACATATTAGGTCATAAAACAAACCTTTGCAGAGTCCAAAATATCGAAATATTACAAAGCATCTTCTCAGACCGCAAGGCAATAAAACTAGAGATCAATAACAGAAAAACTAGGGAAAAGAAATCAAACACTTGGAAAATGAACAACACCCTCCTGAAAAAAGACTGGGTTATAGAAGACATTAAGGAGGGAATAAGGAAATTCATAGAAAGCAACGAGAATGAAAATACTTCCTATCAAAACCTCTGGGACACAGCAAAAGCAGTGCTCAGAGGCCAATTTATATCAATCAATGCACACATACAAAAAGAAGAAAGAGCCAAAAGCAGAGAACTGTCCCTACAACTTGAACAAATAGAAACTGAGCAACAAAAGAATCCATCAGGCACCAGAAGAAAACAAATAATAAAAATTAGAGCTGAACTAAATGAATTAGAGAACAGAAAAACAATTGAAAGAATTAACAAAGCCAAAAGCTGGTTCTTTGAAAAAATTAACAAAATTGATAAACCATTGGCTAGACTGACTAAAGGAATACAGGAAAGGAAACAAATAACCCGAATAAGAAATGAGAAGGACCACATCACAACAGAACCAAATGAAATTAAAAGAATCATTTCAGATTATTATGAAAAATTGTACTCTAACAAATTTGAAAACCTAGAAAAATGGATGAATTCCTGGAAAAACACTACCTACGTAAACTAACACATTCAGAAGTAGAACAACTAAATAGACCCATAACAAAAAAAGAGATTGAAACGGTAATCAAAAAACTCCCAACAAAAAAAAGCCCTGGCCCGGACGGCTTCACTGCAGAGTTCTACCAAACTTTCAGAGAAGAGGTAACACCACTACTACTAAAGGTATTCCAAAGCATAGAAAATGACGGAATACTACCCAACTCATTCTATGAAGCCACCATCTCCCTGATACCAAAACCAGGTAAAGACATTACAAAAAAAGAAAATTATAGACCTATATCCCTCATGAACATTGATGGAAAAATCCTCAACAAAATTCTAGCCAATAGAATCCAACAACACATCAAAAAAATAATTCACCCTGATTAAGTGGGATTTATACCAGGTATGCAAGGCTGGTTTAATATCAGAAAAACCATTAATGTAATCCATCACATAAATAAAACAAAAGACAAAAACCACATGATCTTATCAATTGATGCAGAAAAGGCATTTGACAAAGTCCAACACCCATTCATGATAAAAACTCTTACCAAAATAGGAATTGAAGGAAAATTCCTCAACATAATAAAGGGCATCTATGCAAAGCCAACAGCCAATATCACTCTAAATGGAGAGAACCTGAAAGCATTTCCCTTGAGAACGGGAACCAGACAAGGATGCCCTTTATCACCGCTCTTATTCAACAGCGTGTTGGAAGTCTTAGCCAGGGCAATTAGGCTAGACAAAGAAATAAAAGGTATCCGGATTGGCAAGGAAGAAGTAAAGTTATCACTATTTGCAGATGACATGATTATATACACAGAAAACCCTAAGGAATCCTGCAGAAAACTACTGAAACTAATAGAAGAGTTTGGAAGAGTCTCAGGTTATAGAATAAACATACAAAAATCACTTGGATTCCTCTACATCAACAAAAAGAACACCGAAGAGGAAATAACCAAATCAATACCACTCACAGTAGCCCCCAAGAAGATAAGATACTTAGGAATAAATCTTACCAAGGATGTAAAAGACCTATACAAAGAAAACTACAAAGCTCTACTACAAGAAATTCAAAAGGACATACTTAAGTGGAAAAACATACCCTGCTCATGGATAGGAAGACTTAACATAGTAAAAATGTCTATTCTACCAAAAGCCATCTATACATTTAACACACTTCCGATCCAAATTCCAATGTCATATTTTAAGGGGATAGAGAAACAAATCACCAATTTCATATGGAAGGGAAAGAAGCCCCGGATAAGCATAGCACTACTGAAAAAGAAGAAGAAAGTGGGAGGCCTCACCTTACCTGACTTCAGAACCTACTATACAGCCACAGTAGTCAAAACAGCCTGGTATTGGTACAACAACAGACACATAGACCAATGGAACAGAATTGAGAACCCAGACATAGATCCATCCACGTATGAGCAGCTGATATTTGACAAAGGACCAGTGTCAATTAACTGGGGAAAAGATAGCCTTTTTAACAAATGGTGCTGGCATAACTGGATATCCCTTTGCAAAAAAATGAAACAGGACCCATACCTCACACCATGCACAAAAACTAACTCCAAGTCGATCAAAGACCTAAACATAAAGACTAAAACGATAAAGATCATGGAGGAAAAAATTGGGACAACCCTAGGAGCCCTAATACAAGGTATAAACAGAATACAAAACATTACCAAAAATGATGAAGAGAAACCCGATAACTGGGAGCTCCTAAAAATCAAACACCTATGCTCATCTAGAGACTTCTCCAAAAGAGTAAAAAGACCACCTACAGACTGGGAAAGAATTTTCAGCTATGACATCTCCGACCAGCGCCTGATCTCTAAAATCTACATGATTCTGTCAAAACTCAACCACAAAAAGACAAACAACCCAATCAAGAAGTGGGCAAAGGATATGAACACACATTTCTCTAAAGAAGATATTCAGGCAGCCAACAGATACATGAGAAAATGCTCTTGATCATTAGCCATTAGAGAAATGCAAATTAAAACTACGATGAGATTTCATCTCACACCAGCAAGGCTGGCATTAATCCAAAAAACACAAAATAATAAATGTTGGAGAGGCTGTGGAGAGATTGGAACTCTCATACACTGCTGGTGGGAATGTAAAATGGTACAACCACTTTGGAAATCTATCTGGCGTTATCTTAAACAGTTAGAAATAGAACTACCATACAACCCAGAAATCCCACTCCTAGGAATATACCCTAGAGATACAAGAGCCTTCATACAAACAGATACATGCACACCCATGTTTATTGCAGCTCTGTTTACAATAGCAAAAAGTTGGAAGCAACCACGGTGTCCATCAACGGATGAATGGGTAAATAAATTGTGGTATATTCACACAATGGAATACTACGCATCGATAAAGAACAGTGACGAATCTCTGAAACATTTCATAACATGGAGGAACCTGGAAGGCATTATGCTGAGCGAAATGAGTCAGAGGCAAAAGGACAAATATTGTATAAGACCACTATTATAAGATCTTGAGAAATAGTAAACCTGAGAAGAACACATACTTTTGTGGTTACGAGGGGGGGAGGGAGGGAGGGTGGGAGAGGGTTTTTTATTGATTAATCAGTAGATAAGAACTGCTTTAGGTGAAGGGAAAGACAACACTCAATACATGGGAGGTCAGCTCAATTGGACTGGACCAAAAACAAAGAAGTTTCCGGGATAAAATGAATGTTTCAAAGGTCAGCGGAGCAAGTGCGGGGGTCTGGGGAACACGGTTTGCGGGGACTTCTAAGTCAATTGGCAAAATAATTCTATTATGAAATCATTCTGCATCCCACTTTGAAATGTGGCATCTGGGGTCTTAAATGCTAACAAGCGGCCATCTAAGATGCATAAATTGGTCTCAACCCACCTGGAGCAAAGGAAAATGAAGAACACCAAGGCCACACGACAACTAAGAGCCCAAGAGACAGAAAGGGCCACATGAACCAGAGACCTACATCATCCTGAGACCAGAAGAACTAGTTGGTGCCCGGCCACAATCGATGACTGCCCTGACAGGGAGCACAGCAGAGGACCCCTGAGGGAGCAGGAGATCAGTGGGATACAGACCCCAAATTCTCATAAAAAGACCAAACTTAATGGTCTGACTGAGACTGGAGGAATCCCGGCGGCCATGCTCCCCAGACTTTCAGTTGACACAGGACAGGAACCATCCCCGAAGACAACTCATCAGAAATGAAAGGGACTGGTCAGCGGGTGAGAGAGAGACGCTGATGAAGAGTGAGCTAATTATATCAGGTGGACACTTGAGAGTGTGTTGGCAACTCTTGTCTGGAGGGGGGATGGGAGGATAGAGAGAGAGGGAAGCCGGCAAAATTGTCAAGAAAGGAGAGACTGAAACTGCTGACTCAAGAGGGGGAGAGCAAGTGGGAGTAGGGAGTGAGATGTATGTAAACTTATATGTGACAGACTGATTGGATTTGTAAACGTTCACTTGAAGCTTAATAAAAGTTATTAAAAAAAAAAACACTCACTCAAAAAAAAAAAAGTACATGTTACATTTTTACTGAATTTTGCCAATAAGGCTTTAATTTGCTTGGGATGCTGTCCAATGTATGAGTCTCCATCACCATGTCCTTATATGAGGGAACTGATCAAGAAGAAGCCCTGAAGGCACAGTGGTTAAAAGCACTTGGCTGCTAACTGAAAGGTTGGTGGTTTGAACCCATCAGCTGCTTCTCAGGGGACAGATGTGGCAGTCGGCTTCCCTAAAGATCTACAGCCTTGGAAACTCTGTGGGGCAGTTCTACTCTGTGCTACAGGGTTGCTGTGAGTCAGAATCAACTTCACAGCAGTGGGTTTTGTTGTTTTTGTTGTTGTTGTTGGTTGTTTGATGGAAATAGCTAAGTTTTCCTAATACAGAGCAAGCAAACAATAATATTAGTTGAATGGATGACCTACATCTGCTGCTGCATTTAATGGATGAGGAAAAATAACTTTCACAATGAAGATAAACTCATACATGATACAGAGTCACAAATAATTAAAACCAAAACTAAACCCGCTGCTATTGAGTCCACTCCGACTCATAGCGACCCCATAGGGTTTCCGAGGCTGTAAATCTACAGAAGCCTACTGCCACGTATTGCTGCCTTGTAGCCGCTGGTGGTTTCAAACCGCCGACCCTTCAGTTAGTAGTCCATCGCTTTAACCACTGCGCCACCAGGGATCCTACAAATAATTACACAATATCAAAGTGTTTTCAAAATGGGAGACCAGGCTTAGAAAAAATGTTAAGTAAGCAGTTTGTGTCATTTTTTTTTTTTAGTTTGTGTCATTTTTACAATGTCGTATTTTAGTACCCTTGCCCCTCGCTTCTACCTCCCCCACTCCCTCCTCCACTATCTTCATACTGACTATACCTAAATTCATGGATAGCGCCCCATACTCTGAATTTGCTTAACTCCATTTTTTTTTTTTTTACTAGCCTTTGGTCCCAGTTCCTAAGGTTCTTTCCACATTACATTTCAATTGCTTATTGAATTATTCAAACCAGCTAACCTATTTGCATTCCCCTGAAGCCATCAATGCCTTAATCCAAAGCACAAATGGACATTTAAGCTGTACTGAAGCCTGGTTAAGAGATAGCTTTGTAGAAAGGCATTTGGAACCATTGATGTCACACTATGTAAGCAGATACTTACTGTAAGGACCTTGGATGAGTGGAAGAAATGGTAAATTTTAGCACTTGCATCTTCTATTTAGGTATTGGAGATAATCTTACCCGCTAGACGTTTGTTACATTTCTTTATTTACCTTAAGATAAAAATTTGCATCGACTATTGGAATATTCTGAGTCAACTCAAAAATTGATTCCTGGGGATCAAGCAATGACTACATAGGTACCTTGTGAAATTAAGGCTGAGAGAATTTACTACATAAAAAAAATAGATTGTCTCAAATTATATAACTAGCATTTGGTTCCAATGATAGTGCTGTGAAATCTTTGTGCTGAATCAAATTACAGCACAGGGTACTTTCTTATATGTTCACGCCATTTGTTTTTACTCCGATGAATTAACAACAACAGCAGCAACAACAATAATAATATTGAATGAGCATTTATCGTATGCCAGGCACTGGCTTCAGCGCATTAAATATATCATTGCATGTACTTCAGTGAACAATCCCTGTTCCAAAATGAGAAATCTGAAATCTGGAGAAGTTAAATGACTTGCCCCAGATCTAAGGGCTGCTAAATGCTGGTGCTGGGGTTTGGACATTTGCCTATTGGCACTTTACTGCCACAAGCAAAAGGAAACCTTCTACTCTTAGTTTTTATGAAGTTATTATATTCCTTGTTTGTGCTGTCATTACAGAATAAATATGACCCACATTTAAAATGAGAACAAATGTATTACTAATACTTCAACCTTATTGGGTTTCACATATTATATTCAACTATAACAACATCTTTGAAATAATGTGTTCTCTCATAAGGTCAAGATTAATGAGCTATTAATTTACAAATTACTACTCTCTCTGCTTTTTTGTAGGCCAATTTGTTATAGGTGCTGTGAGGTGATATTTTAAATATGTCATTGTTTGCACTTAATTAATCTTAATTAAAGAATTCACCTTTAACAAAAAAATCATGAATGTATTTTTAATATATTGGCCTGTATCGAATTTCATCTGAATTTAGTTTCTTGAAAATGCCCAAATTTCAACATATCTAATATTTTTTTCCATCAATGCAGCAAAAGCTTAGCAATTTTTTTTTTCTCAAATACAGTTTCTCACTCCTACCATATAACCTCATTGTTCATTTTGCCATATCTAGGGCCAAATTCATATTCTGGAACATGATAGGTGCTCATGAACATTAATTGAATAAATGCATAATTAACTAAGTGAGTTAATAAATAAATGAGTTAATTAATTGATGATTTTCAAGTTTTTGACATAGCATTCAGAGCTTTCTGTCCCTGGTTTGATTAGAATATTCTTTATACAATATTCTAATTGGACTAATAGCCCCAAAGAAAGCTTCAGCACCTATTAGGTAAAGCTTCCCTACAATTTCCCAGTGATCCCTGCATTGCTTATCGCCCCTTACCCCTGGTCCGCTGTCCGATTTCATCTTCACCGTAATAACTTGGGAGATGTCCTTTGTCCTCCACCTCAGGCTCTTGTTTTCCCTCTTAAAACTATGCAAATTATATTTGTGAAGATAGCACATAAATAATTTAAGAAGTCGGTTTAATCCAACTTTGAGCAGAAGACAAGAACAATTTAATGATCCTTATTTCCCAAAGGAAATTATTATTTTTTTTAGAAGAAACGGTCTTCAAATCTCATTTCCAGACCACTCACATGCAGAGACTTGTGTATGCATTCCTTCCTGGTAACGTATCTAAGCTGACGCATAATTTACATCCAGAGATACAGGTACCCTCCGTTTTACAACAGTTCCCTTTACGCCACTTCACTTTTAGCAAAGACCTACATCAGTACCTGTTTTTGCTAACTGAAAGAAATCTGAAGAGGATTTTCGCTTTTATGAAAAAAGTGAAAATAGCATTCAGCGTTTGTTTTGCAGCGAGCCGTTAAAGAGGCAGTGTGCACCCTGAGCAGGAAGAGTGGTGTTGCCAAGCTCCTTCCCTGAGAACTATATTCAGCTTCTCAGAATCAAGGCACCATATCTTTGAACTGTGTGAGCATCTGTGCTTTATCTTGATTTATTTTGTGTATCCGTTAGCAAGATGCGTCCTAAGGTATCAGAAAAGCATATGTGTTATTTGGTGTGATTTGATAGGTTATTTTGGGGGTCTGGGAACGCTCAAAACATTTTCGCATATAAATTAATGATAATTACTTCTTCGCTTTATGCCATTTCTACTTACAAAAGGTTTCAAGGAACACTGTACTTTCGGATAGCAGGGGAAGCTGTACTCTTAAATGAAGTTTTTCACCCCCTCCCCAGTAGTTTTCTGTTTTGTACCATCTTATTCCACAGTAAGCATGGATATTATCAAAGAGTTTATGGTAAGAACCTAATAAGCTTTTTCCATTCAAGTAACTGTTATTCGCTAGCCTGAAGCATTCAGAAACATGTATGTTTTTATTAAGCTCAGTTAAGCTGCTGGGCTGAAATATCTTAAACCTTGATTGCTACCAAGAATAAAGTATATAAATTCTGTCATAAAATGTGCTTTGTTCACTTTACAGTTTTCTTTAAGTGTATAACCTCTATTTTTGGAATATCTGCATGTCTCAGATTATGAATAACAAGCCCATTCCTTTAATTAGGAAAGTTATCACAGAGAGCAGAGCATGTTGCGAAAAACAGTAGGAGGTGCACTAGCTGGGCAACAGAACCGTAAAAGCATATTTTTGCTCTATTGAAGACTTTCTTGTTACCTTGCTGGTTTATCCATAGCAAACTTTACTAGTTCTTCAATGCGGGGAGCTGGCTGGGCAGACTATCTATGCTGGTCCTTTCCTTTCAAGCAATGCTACTTTTTCTCTAAAAGTCACTGTTTATTTATTCTCCATGACATCAGAGCATAGTTATAAAAATCTCTTCAACCCTAAGGTAGGATACAGTATAAAAAATATAATATAAATTTCATTATTATAGTTTTCTTTCCATATATTGTCAATATATGTAAATAAGCAATGGAAAACAAATGATAAAAAGCATCTGAAGTCCTAACATCATGTGAGGAAATTCTCTGGAAACCTAGAAAACAAATCAGGCAAATAAACCAATAAATAGGCCAGACAAATTTTATGACATTAAATATCTGTAATTTTAACTCACTTCTGTAAGAAACATTTAACATGTCCAAATATTAAAGACCTCAAACCTGTTTTCAAATGTACTGAAGCCTATATGGCAAGAAAACCAGTCACTCCTGCAATAATATTAACAGTATTAAATCCTTTTAAATCAAGAGTTTGTGTGTGTGCATAATATATTATATATTATGTACTACACTTTATATTATAAATTAAGTATATGGTTATATATTATATGGCACATATTATATGCTATATGCTATTACGTGCCTATTGTTGTTGTTAGTTGCCTTTAAGTCAATTTCGACTCATGGTGACCCCGTGTGTTACAGAGTAGAACTGCCCCATACGGTTTTCTTAGCTGTAATCTTAACAGAAGCATATCACCAGGCACTTTCTTTCACAGTACCTCTGGGTAGGTTTGAACTGCCAACCTTTAGTTAGCAGTAAAGCACAAACCGTTCCTGCTACCTAGGGACGTTTATACACATATACCCTATTATTAAAAAAAAAAAAAAGCTGTTGAACCCATTCTGACTCAGCGATCCAATAGGACAGAGTAGAACTGCCCCCTAGGGTTTCCAAGGAGTGGCTGGTGAATTCCAACTGTTGACCTTTTGATTAGCAGCCAAACACTTAACCACTGTGCCACCAGGGCTCCATACCCTATTACAATTTTATGTTATATGCTAAAACACTCTGACAATGGATCACATTTGAAAACCATACTGTGTCTAAACAAAACCCCAAGATTGTCAGCTGGTCTATGAAGTCATAAAACAATTATTCTCAAAGGCTATCGAAATGTTATTTTTATTCCATCCTACTCAAGTAGAAAACCACAAGAAAAGAGCATATTTGGAATTTCTCAAGAAAATTTTTCTTAAGAAAATATCCAAGCCTCGAATTGCAATATTGAAGGATTCTATGGGCAAAAAATTGAACAACGCAGGAAGAATCAAAAAATAGAAGAAATACAGAGTCATTGTACAAAAAAGAATTGGTCAACGTCCAACCATTTCAGGAGGTAGCATATGATCAAGAACAGATGGTACTGAATTAAGAAGTCCAAGCTGCACTGAAGGCATTGGCAGAAAACAAGGCTTCAGGAATTAATGGAATACTAATTGAGATATTTCAACAAATGGATGCAATGCTAGAATTGCTCATTAGTCTATGCCAAGAAGTTTGGAAGACAGCTACCTGGCCAACCAACTGGAAGAGACCCATACACCTATTCCAAAGAAAGGCGATGCAGTGGAATGTGAAAATTATTGAACAATATCATTAATGTCACATGCAAGTCAAATTTTGCTGAAGATAATTCAAAAACAGTTGCAGCAGTATATCAACAGGGAACCGCCAGAAATTCAGGCAGGTTTCAGCAGAGGACGTGGAACCAGGGATATCATTGCTGATGTCAGATGGATCCTGTCTGAAAGCAGAGAATACCAGAAGGATGTTTCCTTGTGTTTTATTGACTATGCAAAGGCATTCGACTGTGTGGATCATAACAAACTATGGATAACACTGCGAAGAATGGGAATTCCAGAACACTTAATTGTGCTCATGAGGAACCTTTACATAGATCAAGAGGCAGCTTTCAGGCAGAAGAAGGGGATACTGATTTGTTTAAAGTCAGGAAAGGTGTGCATCAGGATTGTATTCTTTCACCACACCTATTTAATCTGTATGCTGAACAAATAATCTGAGAAGCTGGACTATATGAAGAGGAACGGAGCATCAGGATTGGAGGAAGACTCATTAACAATCTGTGTTATACAGATGACACAACATTGCTTGCTGAAAGTGAAGGGGACTGGAAGCACTTACTAATGAAGATCAAAGACCACAGCCTTCAGTATGGATTGCACCTCAGCATAAAGAAAACAAAAATCCTTACAACCGGACCAATGAGCAACATCATGATAAACGGAGAACATATTGAAGTTGTCAAGGATTTCATTTTACTTGGATCCCCAGTCAACAGCCATGGAAGCAGCAGTCAAGAAATCAAAAGACGCATTGCATTGGGTAAATCTGCTGCAAAGGACCTCTTTAAAGTGAAGAGAAAAGATGTCACCTTGAAGACTAAGGTGTGCCTGTCCGAATCGCATCATATGCATGTAAAAGCTGGACAACGAATAAGGAAGACCGAAGAAGAGTTGACGCCTTTGAATTGTGGTGTTGGCGAAGAATATTGTATATACCATGGACTGCCAAAAGAATGAACAAATCTGTCTTGGAAGAAGTACAGCTGGAATGCTCCTTAGAGGCAAGGATGGCGAGACGGCGTCTTACGTACTTTGGACGTGTTGTCAGAAGGGATTAGTCCCTGGAGAAGGACATCATGCTTGGCAGAGTACAGGGTCAGCAGAAAAGAGGCAGACCCTCAATGAGGTGGATTGACACAGTGGCTGCAACAATGAGCTCAAGCATAACAAAGATTGTAAGGATGGCTCAGGACCAGGCAGTGTTTCATTCTGTTGTGCTCTGAGTCGGAACCGACTCAACGGCACCTAACAACAACAGTGTGTGTGAAGTGTTATCTCATTGTGATTTTGATTTGCATTTCCCTTGTGTCTAATGAGATTGAGTATATGGTCCTGTGTTTATTGGCAATTTGTATAGCTTCTTTGGAGAAATGTCTGTTGAAGTCCTTTGCCCGTATTTTAAATTGGGTTGTTTGTCTTTTTGTTGTTGAGTTAGAGAAGATTTTATAGATTCTGGATATTAAATTTTATGAGACATATGATTTGCAAATATTTTCTCCTATTCTGTAGATTGTTTTTTCAGTTTCTTGATAATTTTTTTTTGATGCACAAACATTCTTATTTTGAAAAAGTATAATTTGTCTATTTTTTCTTTGGTTGTGTTTTGTTGTCTTAACTGAGAATCTATTGCCAAATCCAAGATCATGGAGATTTACCTCTATGTTTTCCTCTAAGAATTGTATGGATTTAGCTCTTATATTTAGGTCATCGACCTATTTTGAGTTGATTTTTGTAAATGGTATAAGGTAAAGGTCCATTTTCATTCTTTGGCATATGGAAATAGAGCTAAACCATTTGTTGAAAGAGACTATTCTCTTACCATTGAATGGTCTTGACAACCTTGTCAGAATTAATTGGCCATAGCAATTATCTATATGATATGATTTTATTAAAATTGAATAAGCTTTAGCTAATATTGTTCCTTCTAGGCCCAACAGATAGAAGAGTGGAAGAAACAGTTTTGCTTTATAGTAATTGCCATCTCCATTTAATGATAATCCTTTCACTTCCATTCATGAAATAAATGAGGTTGGGGTAGGTAGAAAAGTAATCTAAGCACTTTTGAAAGTCCAATCCTTTCAGGCCACTTGAGATCCATTTCATGCATGAAATGATGGACACTCCAAGTAAAATCCTATGATCTGAATGAACTCAGTTTTCCTTTAGGGAGCAGTTTACACACAGAGTTTTTTTTTTTTTTTTCAAATGAGGATAACATAAAGGTAAGTGAAAATGAAAATGCTGCTGACCAGGGCCACCTAATTCCTACTAAAGGTTTTTATATATGCTGGAAGTACTAAAAGTGTAACCATGTATTTTTTGATTCACAAAAGAAACTGAAGATGAAATTTATGAGTCCAGTGCTGATAATATTTCTATATAAATAGGTTAATGGTTCCAAGCATTCTCTTTGCTTAGGAAATATCTTGTCAGGATACTTTAGCTCATTTGTTTTCAAGCCATTTGTTTCAAATTAACACTTGAAAATGTTTTCTGGCATACAGTTTTACATTGGTTATATTTATCTAACACTGTCTCTTTGACTAGTATTTATAAAATCTTCAACTAGGAGACTATGGGCTAATATAACCTTCCAAAACCAAACCAAACCCGTTGCCGTCAAGTCGATTCCAATTCATAGCGACCCTGTAGGCAGAGTAGGACCGCCGCATAGGGTTTCCAAGGTGGATTCTAACTGCTAACCTTTCTTTGGTTAGTAGATGAGATCTTAACCACTGTGCCACCAGGGCTCCAATATAACCTTAGTCTGTGTAATAATTGACCCCTTCGGTCTGACTCATTTTTTATCCATTTTTCTCAGGCTGTTTTATGTATTCTTACTTATATTTCAGTCAATAAATCAAACGCTACATTGCATTGGACAAATCTGCTTCAAAAGACCTCTTTAAAATGTTAAAAAGCAAAGATGTCACTTTATGGACTAAGGTGCACCTGACCCAAGCCGTGGTATTTTCAATCATCTCATATGTGTGCGAAAGGTGGGCAATGAATAAGGAAGACCGAAGAAGAATTGATGCCTTTGAATTATGGTGTTGGTGAAGAATATTGAATATACCATGGACTGCCAGAAGAACAAACAAATCTGTCTTGGAAGAAGTACAGCCAGAATGCACCTTAAGAAGCAAGGATGGCAAGACTACATCTCACACACTTAGGACATGTTGTCAGGAGGGATCAGTCCCTGGAGAAGGACATCATGCTTGGTAAAGTGGAGGGTCAGTGAAAAAGAGGAAGACACTTAACGAGATGGATTGACACAGTGGCTGCAAAGATGGGCTCAGGCATAACAACAATCACGAGGATGACACAGAACCAGGCAGTGTTTTGTTCTGTTACACATAGGGTCACTGTGAGTCAGAGTAGACTCAACTGCACCTAACAACTTATATTTTTATTTAGGTTAAGTAATTTTATTTTTATGTTGTAAAACTTTTTCGTACATAGCCTTAAAAAGGTATGTTCTAGTGATCCTTAATTTGTGATTTTCATTTCCTTGAGAAAATAACTGTGTAGCCTCCCTGAGGTTATGAGTGATGGTTGATAAGGAGTCAGTTATAAATTGGGAAAAAAAAAACACTCTTGTCTCGAAGGGTAAGAAGTCTAAGTTTAGGAAAATGAAATCATACTCCTTCCAACTTTTGCTGGAAAATATTGAGATGTACTCTCTTGTAATTTTATATCTTTCCATTTTATCATGAGACATACAAATTGTTAGACAATTTTTTCTGTGGTGTTCTGCTTTAGCCTGCAAATAATAGGATGAGTCTGAATTAGATTAAGCAGTGATTTATTAAGGTTAAATATTTTTGCCAGTTCACAACTTCTATCCACATGTTTATATTTCTTTATATCATTTTGTTGTCATTGTTCAAAATAATGGTTATTAGTAAAACTAGCTAATGTGTAAACATAATTTTTTCTCATTATGAAGTAATCACATTTCAGTAGTGCTCAGTCATGTAGATAGCATGTACCCTTGATATAATGTGAGGAAGATAGCACTTTACCTCTGTGGTCTTCCTTCTAGAACCCATAGACAATCATAAGAACCCAATCTAATCATAAGAAAAACATGAGACAAATCTCAACAGAAGGACATTTTACAAACTATCTGACCAGTTTTAATGGTTAATTTTAATTTTCTGTGACAACTTGGCTAGGTTGTGGTGCCCAGTTTTGTTTTGTTTTTGTAAAATACTAGTCTGGTCTCTGTTATGAAGTAGTTCCATGTGATTAAATCAGTTGGCCTTAAGTAAAGCAGAATACCTTCCATAATGTGGGTGGACCTTATCCAAGCAGTTGAAGGCCTTAAGAGCAAAAAGGGAGTTTATTCTGCCTCCAGACTATAAATAGACATTTTGCCAGAAGTTTCTCTGTCTCCCACTGCCTAACATATGAATTTTGGGACACAATACTGCAGGAGTCTACATATATATATATATATATGTGTGTGTGTGTGTGTATGTGTGTGTGTGTATATATATATATATAATCTCACTGGTTTTGTTTCTCTAGAGAACCCTGACTGAGATATCAGTACTCCTCAAAATTGTCAAAGTCTTTGTCTTAGCTATTTAGTGCTGCTATAATTTTTTTTTTTATAACAAATACCATACCACAAGTGAATGGTTTTAACAAAGAGAAATTTATTCTCTCACAGTCTAGGAGTCTAGAAGTCCAAATTCAGGTGCCAGCTCCAGGGAAAGGCTTTCTCTCTCTCTCTTGGCTCTGGGAAAGGTCCTTGTCATCAGTCTTCCCCTATCGTAGGAGCTCCTCAGCACAAGGACCTCCAGTCCAAAGAATGCACTCCCCTGCTGGTTCAGCATTCTTGGTGGTAGGAGGTCCCCATGTCTCTCTGCTCCCTTCTCTCTTTTATATTTCAAAAGAAATTGATTTAAGACACAACCTAATCTTGTAGATTGAGTCCTGCCTTATTAACATAACTGCCGCTGATCCCACCTCATTAACATCATAGAGGTAGGATCTACAACACATAGGAAAATCACATCAGATGACAAAATGGTAGATAATCACACAATACTGGGAATCATGGACTAGCCGAGTTGACACACATTTTGGGGGGACATAATTCAATCCATGATAGTCATCAAAAACAAGGAAAATCTGACAAAATGTCACAGACCAGAGGAGTGTAAGAAGACATAGTGACTAGATGTAATGTGATCTCCTGGGTGGAACATAAAAAGGACATTAGGTAAAATCTAAGGAAATCCGAATAAAGCATGGAATGGTTGCTATGAGTCGGAATCGACTCAACGGCAGCGGGTTTGGTTTGGTTTTTGGTAGTTACCAATATGTACCTGAGGAGTCAAGCTCCAGACCAAATTCCTATGTGTGATCTTTCAGGCCCAACCATAGGTAAATTACATGGCTTTGCCTGGCAAGCCTCATGGGGGGCATCTGCCCTCCCCACACCAGACTTGGTGCACAACCAGTGCACTGCTGTTCTCTGGAGGGAGTAGTATCCAAGTTTCTACTTGGAGATCTCCTTAACTGGGGCCTTGGCTGAGGTGCTTTTCTCCACTCTGACTCCGTAATTTTTCACTTCTTGTCCTTCTTGCTCTCTCTCCCCCAGTCCCCCTGGTTTCAGAAAACTGCAGGAGGCTTTTGTTCAGAGATCCTCAGCAATGACACAATTTTCCCATGTGTGCTTCATCCATCTGACCCTTGCCCGCTGCCACCTTCAGTAAATAAAAGCTTGATTATTACTTTCAGTTTGGCTCATTTTTCTAATTGACCACCTTGACAGCTGGTATGTTGACAGTACCAATATTGAGCCTTTCGTTGTGGCAAACGTACTATACTAACGTAAGATATTAACAAGAGTGGAACCTTGTTGCTAAAGGACGTGAACAATCTCTGTATTACCTTTGCAACTTTTCTGTAAACCTAAAACTATTCTAAAATAAAAGTGCTCATTAAAGGAAAACAAATTAAAGCATATTTAAAAGGGATCATGCTTGTTCTCACTTAGTTCTGTACTAGAAAAAAAAGTACAGACTCAAAGATTATAGATGAGATTATACAAATATAGCTTATATTTTACACAAATGTAAGACAAGTTTCTTTGAAGGAGAAAAATAAAAATAATATAAGACTTTTTTTTTTTCACTTTAGGAAGTACTGATTTGGCAATCACTAACGTAGACTCTGGCACAGTTAGCCTGAATGAAACAACACTATGAAATGACGGTGCCTAGGACACAAAAAGGAGCCCTGGTGGTGCAGCAGTTAAGTGTTTGGCTGCTTACCGAAAGGTCAGTGGTTAGAACCCACCAGCCATTCTGCAGGAGAAAGATGTATCAGTCTGCTTGCCTGAAGATTACAGCCTTGGAAACCCTATAGGGCAGTTCTCTTGTCCTATAGGGTCACTATGAGTTGGGATCAACTGGAGAGCAATGAGTAAGACACACAATGTCACTCTTATCAGCCCTTTCAAACTCCAGAATATAGAAATGTCTGAAGAAATAGGTATTATAACTGAAAAAGCATTTATGTAGGTATCACTAATAAAAATATATATGGAGAAATATAATTTTGGAAAGGCATATAATGATCATGTAGTGCAGTGGTGTTGTGAGATGTTTTATAAAGCAACTGAGCTTTTTTATTTTTCTCTTTGAAAATAAAATTACGCAGAAGCCCAATAGTTAAAATAAGAATAGCTCTCATTGCAAAAGGAAAATGGAGGCTCCAAAGTTTCCTCTTTCCCTCAAAACAGTTTTGCTATCCCCCCTATCCTTCACCACCCCTCCATGAAATTATAAAGTTTTGTGGAACAATCTGATGACAGATGATCTCAATGCCTTTTTCTCACAGGTGTAATGAGACTGAGTGGCTTCCCTAAGTTCTCAGGGCTGGTCGTAAGAGTTCCAGGACTTTCAGCCTATAACAGTTCATGATGAGTCTAAAAAATCATCTAGTCTCTTGACGAACACCAAAAGTAAATATTTTTTTTTAATTTTTATAGTGCTTTAAGTGAAAGTTTACAAATCAATTCAGCCTCTCATATAAAAATTTATATATACCTTGCTATATACTCCTAGTTGCTCTCCCCCTAAAGAGACAGCACACTCTTTCTCTCCACCCTCTCTTACTGTGTCCATTCAGCCAGCTTCTGCCCCGCTCTGCCTTCTCATCTCCCCTCCAAACAGGAGCTGCCCACATAGTCTCATGTGTCTACTTGATCCAAGAAGCTCACTCCTTACCAGTATAATTTTCTATTCTATAGTCCAGTCCAATCCCTATCTGAAGAGTTGGCTTTGGGAATGGTTCCTGCCTTGGGGCAACAGAAGGTCTGGGGACCATGACCTCTGGAGTCCTTCTAGTCTCAGTCACACCATTAAGTCTGGTCTTTTTACGAGAATTTGCAGTCTGCATCCCACTGCTCTTCTGCTCCCTCAGGAGTTCTCTATTCTGTTCCCGGTCAGAGCAGTCATTGGTTGTAGCTGGACACCATCTAGTTCTTCTGGTCTCGGGCTGATGTAGTCTCTGATTTATGTGGCCCTTTCTGTCTCTTGGGCTCATAATTACCTTCTGTCTTCGGTGTTCTTCATTCTCCTTTGCTCCAGGTGGGTTGAGAACAGTTGTGCATCTTAATGGCCGCTTGCTAGTGTTTAAGACCCCAGATGCCGCTATCCAAAGTGGGATGTAGAATGTATTCTTAATAGATTTTATTATGCCAATTGACCTAGATGCCCCCTGAAACCATGGTCTCCAAACCCCTGCCCTTGCTACGCTGGCCTTCGAAGCGTTCGAAATAAACAAATTTTAAAAACAGAATAGAAAATATAAATTACTAGAGGAGTAAGTAGTGCCCTTGTGATCCTAATACTCTCCAGCGTGTTTTCTCCTTTTCAAAATGGGTGACAGAGAGCTTGACATAACTAACACAATGATGAACCTACAAGTTTTTCTCCTTTCTCTGCCTGCCTCCTCCTTCACATACTTTTGTTAATGACTTTGTTTTGACCAAATGTTAATGCTTTTGTTCTTTGTTTTGACCAAATGTTAATGACTTTGTTCTTTATTTTAATGATGGAAATAACTTTGATTTGCTCTGTCAACCACCTGTGACTTAACAACGCCCCCCTCAGGAAAATCGGAGCCCATGTGGCTGGCATGTATCTCTTTAGTCTGATAGTCTTTTGACACTATCTTGTAATGCATAACTCCCTGGCCATGCCATCTGCAAACTACAAAGACACTTCTAACCCTTGTAAAATCCTGTATAAGCTCTAATGTAAAATTGCTCTTGGGGACTCCACAGAGAGAGCCCGTGTTGCTGCTGGGTCCCCGGTGATGTATATATCTCCTTAATAAACTTTCTCATTCCTTCTGACTTGGAGTATGTTTCATTGGCTTGAAGGCTCCAGGGCATGGACCCTAATGGAGTACCACCCCCATTATAACTGATACCCGTCAGTAGGCAAGCAGTCTGTGATGCTCAAATCTTTAGGGAAGCTGAAGGTTTCCCAACACACTTGTTTTAGTAGTTACTAGAGCTCTCATTGAACTGTGAAAGTAATTACCTTCATCTTTCAACACAGCCCTGCCATCTTGCCTATGATTCACCTTCAGAATATGTTAAATACATGTTTGCTAGAGGAACAAAAAAATGAATGGATCAAAGTAAAAGAAGGTGACATTCATGGATTCAAAATGTGGAGCTTGCTCCTTAGCAGAGTCCTCTGCCTGCTTGGAAGAAACCCAGAGTGCTACAACTGTTCATCTAATTTGAGAATTCACATGAGAAAGTGTCACTGAGATTATGATTACAGAAGTCTTCTCCCAGGCTGAAACACCATTTTGGAGGTGTAGATACTTTCAACGGGATGGTATATGATGCTTCCTGCAATACGTCTGTGTCACCCCCAGTAAGTTTAACAAGTGTGTGTGCCATCTCCATGGGTTCTCTATCTTCCCTGCAATTATCTGTACCTGGGGTCAACCCCATTCCCCGGGCAGTATTTGGTGGTAATATAAGCAAGCAATCATTGCTATAAAATACCAACCTTTGGCTCTAAGGAAACATGAAAGGCAGTTAGATCTGAGGATACCATCTGCATTTATTTCCAAGACACACTCACACCAAGCCTTGTAGAATCCCTAAAGTAATTAACACCAAGGCATCTCCCTTTCAACTTTCTCTTCCTTGTAGCTTTACACCCCTTTCTGCTGCCCATTGGTACACCTGATCTGTGTCATTGTCTGTTATCACTCACCCACCCATTCATATAGCCCTTATCTCAGTGAAGAGGGTTTACTATACATAAGGGAAAAATACCCATCTCCAGGAGGGACCAAGGAAGTTCCCCTCTCTGGTAGACTTGTGTGGGTACACTTGACTTCCTGAGTATTAAAAAGATGTAACTCTCCCAGAATCGATAAAATCACTGGGTGATGCAGGGTACCTAACTATACTTTGCCTGATAGTAGGTGGGGAATTCTAAAGGATGATGGCAAGTCTAGCATGCCACTCACTGGTCCTTTCATCCAGTAGATCTGCTCACTCAGATCACACTACAACTTCCAGTTGGCATTGTGAAATTTCCCAAGCCTATTTATGTAAGTTGTTCTGGACCCTTCACCCTGATTTCCCACCTTATTTACTTCAAATCCCTTCTCCAAACAATGCTGAACTCTAGATTTGGAGCACTGACTGCCAGCTTGCCTTGGGCATGCAATTTCCTTCATGGACTCTGGCAATTGTTCTCCCAATTGATGCTCCCAATGCCACTCTCTAGCACAGGATGTCTTGTCTGGCCCCATTCCCTGTAATCTGGTCATTCTGATCAAATTCTTGCTTCTAAAGTTCTATTAATATTCTGTAATTTTCAACGGTGCCAAGAGGAATCCTGTTACTCAGGGTATCACTGCACAGTTAGAAAATGCTGTTGTTAGATATCATGGAGTCAGTTCTGACACAGGACCACCACATATGTTGCAGAGTAGACCTCCTCCATGGGGTTTTCAAGGCTGTGATCTTTAGGATACAGATGGCCAGGTCTGTCTTCCGAGGCACCTCTGGGTGGGCTTGAACTGACAAAATTTTGGCTAGTAATGCTTAACCATTTTTGCCAGCCAGGGACTCCAATTAGAAAATAGAGAAACACAAATTAAAGTAACTGAGACATGTCTGCTGCTGAATGAAAGAGAAACATGGAAGTGTCTTGGCCTGGATGTGACAAACATTGCTTCTGCTCATATTTCAGTGACAAGGACTAGTTACATGACCATTCCTAACTACAAGAGGACTGAACAATGAAGTCTTCCCGTGTGCCCTGGGTGGAAAGAAGGAAAATACATGAACCTCACAATCTCTCCCATAAACTATTTACATACTATGTGCTCATTAAAAAGCAACTATTATATTATGATAACAACCCCCTTTGTTTCTTGGCAAGTTTCTGGGAAGGCTAAATTTGCCTTGTAATTTGCCAGTATTTTCAAGAGCCTATATGATAGATACTTTCAGTATAGCCTAACATCTATTTTTAAAACTAAAGCCTCTAAATCTCAGCAGGGAAATTTTACCCTTTATGTAATAATACCTTTCTGCACTTACCCTTTGCAATAGCCTCTGTAATCTCGGTAGACTAAAAATTTTCTACTTCTTTTTGGTGCGTGGATAAAATTTTAACTTGTGAGTTTCTGCTAGTCTCCACATGACTGAACATGCCTAAACACCTACCAGGTGCCGTTAAGCACACTGAAAACCAGGATATTTCTCTGGAGTAAGTACACAGACGAGAGGAGCTGAAGGATGATGGATTGTATTATCTTTTATATTCAAAGCTAGCATATCTACCAAGAAAACATTTTTCCACCTTTTCGAAGGTCTCCAGGGATTTTAAAAAGCTAGACTCTAGATTATGCTTACACAGTGATTCTTACAGTCTTTCCACTTTTATCACTTATGGGAGAGACTTTGGTTTTTGATCACCTAGGTAAGCTCACTCAACAGCATTTGTGTTCAGTTTCAAGGGAGCTGCCCCATTAAAATCATAATGCAAATGACAGGGTGGTTTCAAAAACCCCCTCTATAACTTCAGAATTATAAACCAGGAACCAGCAGATTCTCTCCCAGATTCAGGCTCTACTCACCAATCCATGTGGAAAACACTTGCAAATGGGGTAAAATGACCCAGGAGGATGACCAGATTCTAAACTTCAGTATGCAAAGTGAACACTTAATGGAAGGGGCTGCTGCTACCAGATAAATAGGTATCATGGGGAAGGATCTACAGGGACATCTGCAGGGAGCAGGAATTCTTGAAGTGGGGTGGGGGGGCAGGTGATTCTGGGGTTGTCTTCTTGCTAGGAGCAGGTGCAGCCTTGGGAGGAGGAGATAGTGAAGAGGTAGTCAGCACGTCAGATTCCAATTTGGACAGAGGGTCACACTAGGGCAGGCCCAGGGGAAAAGATGCTGTAATGCAGGAATGAGTGGAGCTGGATAAAAATGCCAGCCCCTGGGCAGCATCAGCTCTCAAGGAACCCTGGGATAGGGGCAGCAAGACCCTAGGTAAATGAAGCCCATGGACAATCCCCAAATTGTGCTTGATTCCTATTTTCATCTTCCTTCTTTAGGTTTGTTTTTCACACTGTGGCTACAAGGTCCTTCTTTTTGTCTCCCGAGAGACATTATGAAATAGTGAGAAATGAATTAAGAGACAGGAAGTCAGTCCAAGGCTGGGAGGAGTGGACCAGAATGGGCTCTAGAAAAATTCAGACCAGGGGTCTAGTCCCAGCTCTGTCACATACTAGTCTTGTGAACTCAGGGGTACTCCCAAGCTCTCTAAATCTTAGGTTCTTCATCTGTAAAGCGGGTTTGATAAGCCTTGTCTTATGGGACTGTTTGAAAGTGTGTAATGTATGTAAAATTCCTGGCACAGTGCCTGGCATATCATAGGTGTTTAATGAATGGCAGTTATTCCTATAAATTATTTTGACCCCTACTCTATTACCCTCAATATGGGATTTTTTTTTTTAATTCAGGATGTCTCAGAGAATAGAAAATGCTATAGGACAGACTATCAAATTACACAAAAATGCTGCTTAGCAAGTAAAACTGTAAATTTTTCCCCTCAGAAGGTAGATGATTTAATTTGGGTGTGGGAATATCTTCCCCCAGCTGGCTGCAACCCCAAGTTCTAGAATTTGTGTCAAGAACCAATCAGTTCCTTCCCTTCCAGCTGCCCTTCCATCCAAACCATCCATATTTTTTCATGTATTTCATCCCTGATATCTAGCCTTTGCTTGTTGATTGCAAAATTAGACTGAAGACAGCCTATATTAAAATTTCCTTTGAACAGAGTGTCCTCTGGCTCTCCCAGGCAACAGCAAATACATTCAATCCCAGTGGCTTCTGATTATCTCATTTGAAGGGACTATCAGATCTAGTTGTCAGAAGCTCCTTGGAGATGATTTGCATCAAACACCTAGTTTGTACGCTGTGTTCAACTCCACTGGTGTAAGAATGCTGGGCACATTCCATTCCTTTCCCAGGTGGCGATTTCTCTCTGGTTCACCCATGATCCCAAAGTTAATAGCTAAACAACAGTTTTCCAGTCCAGGCTTTTGGGTCTCAACTTCAAGATACAATAAGCGAGGGTCTGCTGACCACTCCACAGCCTTATCTTACCTACCACCCAAACTAACTTAAAATGAACTCACACTGAGACCAGTTTCCCAATTGCCCAAAATTGCCATGCCTTGTGGAATTTACACTTCACTGTTCATATCTGGACCTCTTACCTTCTCACTCCTTTTTTACTTGTCCTTTTTTTTCAGGACTTAGAGAGGATCCCATCATCCTCCTTAAATGATTGCTGGTCCTAGAATCTAAAATCCTATGGACAGGGCCTGGGTCTTAGTTATCTTTTTATCCCCAGTACTAGTGTGGTGCTTTTCACTCGGGAAATAAAAGCCAGAGCACAAGGTTTAATTTATTAAGATTTATTTCTCCTATGTTCATGAATAAGCTGAACAAATCCAGGCATGTATCTTTTAATTTTAAGGAGCAACAGACTAAAAGGGACAAGAGAAGCTAAGAATAAACATCTTTTATCTTTTCTCTCTATTTCTGTGTCCTAACAATTTCAAAGCTAAGCTTTTTCACATTTTTAAGGAAACACCTACTCCAATGACATATTATCTTGTTCCAGGTCACAAAATAAGATGATCACTTTCCAAATTTGTTTTACAAAATAGCAAAGCTCTTACTCTAAAACCTCCTAACCACCAGTAAATGTGTGGCCAATGCCATTCATAAACTTAGATTCTGAAATGAATTAAATGTTATATTGAAAGGAACAACATCTGAATAATACTGCCCTTGAAAGGGTAAACCTCCAAGTTACCTATAAAGACCCAGAAAACAAAAATCTTATACACTATGATCCCTCCAGCACCACCCTGGGCCTCCACTACTTAACACTGTCTGCTTCACTAATGGTGGGAGGATCTTTTGGATCTTGTGGCCTTGGAACGTACTCTGGCCCTAACAGTAGTGTCAGCCTTAACAGTAGTGCTAGCCCTAACAGTAGTGCTAGCCCGAACAGTAGTGCCAGCCCGAACAGTAGTGCCAGCCCTAAAAGTAGTGCCACCCCTAAAAGTAGTGCCAGCCCTGGATGGATTTCTGGCTCTCTTTTCCTCATCTCTCAAAGCCTCCTCATAGCGAGATGAGAAAATAGGAGAGTCGGAATCGTTGATCTTGGCCAAAAACTCCAGGAGCGTTACCTTGCTGATTTCAGCATGGGCTCTTGGACCCCAACGGAATTCATAACGTGCAGGATCACTGTTGAAAACTTTTCGGTACTCCAGATACTTTTCCCGCACTAAATCTTCGGTGATGAACTTCCTGGGCTCCCCATAGAGAAAGTGATTCTGCCCAGAATGTATATCCAGCCTATTCAGCACTTCCCAGATCTCTTCCTCAGTGGCACGGCTGCCCTTCATGAAGATCACACCCAAGACAAAAATCATGAGGCCGGTCTTGGGTATACCCCCATCGCCACTCACCATCCCATCATAGGTGAGACCCAGCTTATTGAGGAGAGCATAGCAGTGGCTGTTATGATCCACTTCCATCACATCAATGCCAAAGACCAGCTCCATGCGCTCAGAAGCCATACTGAGGATCTCAGGAAAGTGGTCTTTGTGCTCTTTAATGACCATCTTCAGCATATCTTCCTTTGTGATCATCTCTTTCATTTTATACTTGAGCAGCAGGAATTGCACCAACAAAGCCACCTTCTCGCCTAGAATATCTGTGGGCAAGTTGTCAGTGCCTGGCACGAACTCTAAGGTGCTTGAACTTTCTTGCTCTTCTTGGCTGCTGAAGACTTCATCTGATTTGCTCGCTGTGATGGCAGTGGAAGAGAAGTAAGCACTCTGAAGACCCTGGGGAGTACTGGGTGCCTCAGCAGCAGAAGCCTCTTCCAGTGTACCACAGATGAATGAGGAAGAGGAGAGGGAGGCCTCTTCTGAAGCCTCAGAAAACTGTGCTTCCTCCAGCGCCTTGCAGGCTTGAAAGCTTTCATCATATATGTCCTGTGGACTTTCTTGACCCTGAGACATTATTACTCTTGTTGTTGACAGAGATAAGAATGTTTTCAGGAGGGCAAGCAATGGGGTTTCACACCTAAGGGAGAAAGAGAGGATGTGAGCAGCCTCAGCTGGCAAACTCTACTGTGGGAGCGCTGACAATGGCTGCCTCCCCCTGTCTTTTCCTCAAGAAAATGTTCTAAGGCCTCACAGGTATCTAGTCCTTTTGGTCTGCCTGTAGCATAAGAACGTAAAGGAGGAAGTAAGAAGGCTCTTCAGGGTATAGCTGCCAGCCCAGCCCAAAGCTTCCCAGGACTGATAGTAGGCAGATGAGGTTAGGATCTGTGGGATCCCCTCTGTTTGGGAATGGGTGGTCCCCTCAGTCCTCACTGAGGGCCCTCACCTTGACTCATGGCAGGGCTTGGGCCTCCTCCCTCTGCTTATCTATGGCTGCCTCAGTAAGACAAAGGCCTTACCTTCCTGAGACCCCCAAGGAGGGAGTTCAGGCTAACAGCTTAGGCAGGGACCTCATAGTGCTGACACCAGGGGTTGGGTAAGACTATGTGGAGCCCCCTCTGTTCTGAGGCTCATGTTCTCTTGGCAGGGCCAAGAGTCCTCATGCTGCTAACCTGATGTTATTTAGGACTCAGAGAGCACTGAAATAAAACCCCCAAGGAAAGAAGAAGCACATCATCAAGTGATCCCTGCCAACATCTCTTAGGGTGACTGCAGGGGCAGGGCAGGTCACTCTGGCACCCACACTGTTCTTTTTTTTTTTTTTCCAGAACTATATTTTCTTTTAATGTGCCTTAAAACTAATAATAATAATAATAATAATGTTTCATAATATAATTTAACAAAACTGTATGTTTACAAAAGAGACATGGATAACTATAAAATGTTTACCAATAATGTGAAAAAAATTTTTAAATTTTAGGACATAAGGGAAAATCAATAAATTCATATTTTTAAATCGTACAAACAGAAATTACAAACAAATGCTGAATGTCAGTTAGTTGGTATTTGACATTGTCAGAGCAAGGTAATTAATACCATTTTACTACTGTTTTCTGAGCCTCTAATTTTTCTGTGAATTTCCACTTTTATTCTCAAATATTACTTGTTTTTTAAATGTAGTTCTACTTTGACCTATTCTTTATTCAACCAATTACGTGCACTTTTTGAAATATGGTTAACTGAGCATTAATTGTATACAAGCCAAATCTCATTATAATAAAGTTGATTCTAACAAAAATCTTAATACTTGTTAACAATGTTTTCCCAGACAGTGGCCTACCTTAAGGTTTAAGAAGTATTTTGACTATAAAAAAAATCCTCATACTCAGTGACAGAAACTTATGAATGGATCCTTGGAGTTTGTCATAACCAGCTTTTACGCATTCACTCAAAAGTATTTGAGTTCTGTGAGTAACCAGAGAACTGGACAAATGCTGGCCACACTTTGGAGAATGGCTGCCCCAGAAATACCTCCCCCCTCCTCGAATGCAATTTTATTGATGTTCTATACTGCTAGATCCAGACAGGTTGACTAAAAAAAAAACTAAGTACATGATTTTTTTTATTCTTTTAAGCACCCCATCTCTCCTTTCCTCCCTGTCTCATTCATCCATCCAATTATTGATCTTCTCTGTGCCAGGCAATGTGCTAAGCTCCAGGGAGGCAGTGATGAACAAGACAAGAGATATTTTTCTCATAGACCTTGTTGTACAATTCTTTTTGAACATACAAGAAAATTTCGGAAATGTGATTCTTTCAATTCTAATTTACAGGTTTCCTTTGTTGCTATGAACTATTTCAAACACCCAGAAATATAACAAAAATTACAACAGCAAAGACTCATGTACCTACCACCTAGGTTTAACAGACCGTAGCATTTTGCCATGTTTGCTTCAAATCTCTCCAGTGGTAGTTTAACTTGAAGTTGGTATATAAGTTGTGTGTTGCTATGCATGTTTTGTATTTTTATTACATGTGTACAGATTCATAAAGAATACAAAAACATATAAAACAATACCCCTTAGACCTCACTCAGGGAGTGGGACTCCTTCCCCTGTGTCCTGACATTATGCAAGGCCAACAGACTAAGGGCTTCACCCACTGAAACCCCAGATAAGCAAGACAGAGGATACCTCATGAGACTAAACCTGCCTGGACCCTCTGACTCCTCCCTCTGTTGACCTGATGTCATCTCCCTAAGACGAAGGCCCGCATCTTCCTCAGACTCTAGAAGCGGAAATCAGGGGTACGTTGAGTCTGACATACATTCTGGGGCCTCCCAGGCCTGAGAGCAGGGGCAGGGCTCTGTGAGGTCCTCTGTATTCTGAGATGAGGTGTGCAGCCACTTCTCACTCAGGATCCTCACCTGGTCTCATGTAGTCCCTGGGACCTCCCTCTAAGACCTGAGGCCACATCTCTCAGAATAAGGTTTTACCTCAGGAACTCCCGAGAGGGGACGGAAGTCCCCTGTTGCTGTGGAGTCAATTCTGACTCGTAGCAACCCTACAGGACAGAATAGAACTGCCCCATAGGGTTTCCAAGGAACCGCTAGTGGATTCTGAACTGCCAACCACTTTGGTTAGCAGCCGTAGCTCTTAACCACTGTGCCGCCAAACCAAACTAAACCAAACCCAGCACGGCCGTTGAGTCGATTCCGATTCCGATTCCGACTCATAGCGCCGCCAGTTATTCTGGGGCCTCCCGGGGCTGACAGAAGAGGCAGGGCTCTATCGCGACCGTTTACTTTTGCATTGGGTGGTCCCCTCAGTCCTCAGCATCTTACCTTGACACCTAGGTAAATTTGGGACTCTGTCTGTCGACCTGAGGCCTCAACCCTCAGACCAACTTTTCACTTCCTTGAGACCCTCAAAGCGGAAATCAGGGAACACTACTTCCGGCCACGCCCACAGATGGCTTCCCTGGCAGGTGGGGGCGGGGGCTCCTCCGTTCTGAGATGAGAAGTCATCCTTAGGGACTTAACTTGGACTCTTTACAGAGCCTGGGATTGCAACCTCCGCTGACCTGAGGGATATCTTCTCAGATCAAGACTGGTACCTCCCAGGGACCTCCCAGGGTGGAAGCGATGCAGACCTCAGCCCGACAACTGTGCTTAGGACCGACCTCTCAGCACCGACAGCAAAGGTGGGACCCTAATGCGTGAGGCGTCTTGGTTTGGGTTAGGTAGTCCTGTGACCACTTTATGAGCGACCTCATCTTAGATACTGGTTTCTTTATTGAAAGTTCCCAGAGAAATGCCACCTCCCTGAAAATTTATGTGCCTTTGTCCAACTGCAAACCTTGTAGAGATTGGGCTTGACCCCTGTGAAGATGCTAGATGGGAAGTCTGCAGCACAAGGTACTGTTTCAAGACAGGTGATGGGCTGTCAGAGTAAAAAACATTGTCCCATAGGTTCCCTTTACCAGCAAAACTTAAACTCTTAGGTACTTTATCTTTTGAAAGATTTACTTTCTAAATGGAAGAGGCTATGCAATTTTGTGAAGTTCTGCTCTTTTGAGGCTAACATCGCATAATCCGGTGCAGTGGCTTTTTTTTTTTTAACCTGATTGGTAGAAACAAATATATTTTACATCTCTACCAAGTATTTTTTTTTTTTACCAAGTATGCACCAAGTATGCATGTTTGTATATGTGTGTATAGGCCAACTTTTTGGTTAGCAGCTGAGTTCTTAACCAGTAGGCCACCAGGGCTCCAAGATTAATAGCTGTAGGTATCTATCTCATGAAGGAATACCCTTACTGTGTGATTCACTCTGATACCCGTTGAATGTCTTCTATTCCGTATTGTCATATTTAATAATAATAGGCATAGCAAAGCATCTGGAGTCATACTGCCTTAACCAACCCAAACTTTTCTTATGGCCTATTCTTACCCCATGAATGCTGAAACCTGTGTTCTTAGCAGCTTCCTCTGATTTCTCTACTGAAGCAGAGAAATTTTATTGTTTCAGAAAACACTGAGAAGAAGCAAGGACAGAGCTACAAAAACTTTCCTCCAACCTATTGGGTCATCTGGTGTCTATTGTAGGCTACAAACCTACAGAAATTCTGTGTACCCACCCCTGTACCTCACCTACACCCAAGTAAGTATCAGTTCAATACAGTTTTCAGTCTTTTCAGGGACTTCTCATGTTTTGTTGTTTAGATGTTGTTGATATGGTTCTTTCCTTTTCCCTTCTATATTTCTTCGTGGTTGATTTTAGTAGCAGGAGACAGCAGCCTGAGCTTTGTTACCATACCATATTTGCAGCTACTGGTAGGCATTAAATTTGTAAATAAAGAGAATTGACTTTTAAATGTCCCCTTCCCAATCAATAAATATGGTATACTGCTCTGTATGAGTTTTCTTTTACCTAAATCTGTCAATAAATTTTTATAGTGGCCTCCATAAACATTTTGTACAGTTTTGTTAGGTTTCTTCCTAGGTAATTTTTGGATTATGTTGTTGTTGTGAATAGGATATTTTGTTATTACAAGATCTAATTGCTTTGTGTGGCAAGCCTCTTAATTTTGCTCTAGTGATTTTATGTACATCAGCTTCCAGGAGTCTCTTACTCATGAATATTTTGTGTACCTTTTTCTTTGGATTTTCTACTTAGATGACCATATTGTTACAAAACATTATCCCTTTCTTTTCAGTATTCAAACTTCTTATTTATTTTGGGTTTCTTATGGCTCTCCCTGTGTATTGCAGTCAAATTTTGAATAGTAGAATGATAGCAAACATCTGTATCTTAAAAAAACATCTGTATCTTATTCCTCATTTAACGGGAATGCTGCTAACATTTCCCTTTTAAGTATGTTTACTATAGATTCGAGGAAAGGAAAGTTCACTCCTAATCTTAGTTTGCTAAAATTTTTTTTTTTGTGAATTGGTTTTGCACTTTTTCAAAGAGTTCTTCTATACCCCTGGATATGGTCACCCATTTTTCCTTCTTTTAACCTATTTTTTTTTAATCTGTTTTTAATGTAGTAAATTGTAATTGATTTTTTTTTCCTAATGTTAGGTCATCTTTATTCCTTGGACATGGACTGCTTCTTCATTTAATTCACTGCTACGTTGGATATGCTATTAATTTATTTACAGTCTTTTTCTCTATGTATAAAGTGAGCTTGGCTCAGGTCTTCTTGGAGTAGCCTCTTCTGGTTTTTATATCCTGAACAGGTACTCAATCTGGAAAAATAAATTGAATAATCTCCCATTTTTGTATGCTTTGAAAGATGGTGATTAGTATTTTTCCCTGACCGTTTGGTAGAACTGGCCCCCAACTGCCTGGTCCTGGAATATTTTGAAGATGTCTTCAACTTTGACTAGAGTTTAGGTTGTATTGTTTGGTTAAAATTTTCCATTTATTTTTGGACTAATTGGGTCATTTATATTGTTCTAAAAAGTGGTTCACTTCACTTGGGATTCAAATTTAGATGTTTATAATGAAAAATTTCATTATAGGAATTCTTAATCATATAAAACGAAGTAGAAAATAGTATAATGAATGCAATATACCTGATAATCAGCATCAAAAATCATCAAAAGTTAGAGATGGAAGTTGAACAAATTAAGATTTGTTTGTTCATTAGCAAGACCATTCTAGAGGTGTTCCTGTGTACTTGTATTATGAGAAACATAATGACTCCTTTGTCACGCTGTTGGCAGTTGTTGAAAATCATCATCATTATCCATTAATGTATTGGGAGCTGTAGAATGGCAATTCTCTATCATACCTCCCTAGTTTATTAATTCAAATGCTTCTATAGGTAGAAACCTTTAGCCTTTTGGTTACCCAGGTGATGGTAAAACATATTTATAGTGCTCTCTTATAAATATTTGAATCTATTCTATACCTATAATTGTACACTTTTATGCAACTTGTATTTCTTTTTAATTTTGGAATTGATAATCCTTGAAATTAATTTTCTATTTTATTTTAGAGGGACTGGCTTTTTTCAGCTGGACTTACAGTTTTCTTTTAAATTCTTTCTTTGCTACTTTCCCCCTTGGTTCCTTTTTGGATATTGAGCCTTTTTATTTGATCAATTTTGGTCTCTTTCTACTATTAGCATTTTTTATCTCATACTTTTCCTTCCATCTTCAGCCTATTCATTCTGTTTACTTTGGGAAAAAAGAATTAGAGGTAGATAGACAGATACAAATATAGATATATAAGAGCTAGCTCTTGTTCTCTGTTCCTGTTTTGTAGCATCATGTTCTTAATTTGGGGTTACAATATTTTCATAAATGTCTTTGATGCTATTAATCATAGCCAACTTTTAAGTTCTTATCTCTGACCTGAATTATCTCTGTTTTCTCTGACGTCAGTTGTTGTGTTTGTATATCTTGGTCTCGGTGTTTCATTTGGAAGGATTTACTCTAATGGCTTGTGATTCTTGGTTATCCATTCCATGTTTAATAATGAGACAATAGAAATGTACGTTATGATCTCTCAATGTACACAGGTTTGTCAATTGACAGGCCTCACTTTAGAGTGAAACACATTCTGTTGTTTAAGCCCAGTTGCCTGTCATTCTACACTGGCCTTGGGGGGAAGCGTGGTTGTCAGAGCCCCAACCTTCCCCTCATACGAGTGGACATTTCTGGACACTGATGGCCTCTCCAAGAGTCTACAGTGTAGCTTTGTCTCATTTCTTGGCCTCTCGTGCAGTTGATACTTGGTGGCCTCTAACTAGCTGCCTTAAGAAAAAAAAATCCCTTTATAATAATTTTAATGAGATTGTTCTTTGGAAGAGAGGAGATGAATCTGGGTTTCAGATGTTATTGTAATACAGAAGCCTTCTCTCATGTCATTTAATAATTAAATGCAGGGCTTCAATCCTGCTATGTACAGGCTCGCTCTATGACCCTGGGGACTTTAATCTCTCTTAGCCTCGTTTTCCTTATTTGTAAAATGAAAATAAGGATGCACACAATGTTGTCAGTAATAAATGTGGTTTTATAAGTAAAACACCTAATACTATAGCTGGAACATCTGAAGCAGTAAATCAGTATTTGTTTCTTCCTACCCTCCAATTTTGAATTGCCGGTGATTCAAATATGAAAATATTTTAACCCTTCTCACAAATGTTTACAGCCTAGCAGACTGCCTGACAAGCAAATACACAGGATATATTTTGATAATCGTTTGCTTGTGATGTTATATAACCAGAGGATCATGGAAAAAAAGAAGCACTTGGGTATTTGGGGGAAACCAAGGAAGGGCTCACAGAAGAGGTAATGCTTAACAACATACGTGTAGAAAGCAATGATTCTCACCTTGGGGTAGATTAATTACTTTTGTGTGTGGCCTTTCTAGCCATGGTCTTGTAACTCCCACCCAGGTGATTGTGTGTTAGGGTAATTGTGGCCTACCAAGGGGATTGGTGAGTTTTGCCTTAAAAGAGAGGAGGATCCTACCACCACCGTTGGAAGAACAGCCAGTGGTGGAGAGCGTGTCTTTTGGACCTAGAACCCCTGTGCTGATGAAAGAACTGTACCTTGAATGTAACTATTACTTCCCTTATAATAAACCCCATAATCATGAGTATGATCTTTGAGTTCTGTGTGGTCATTGCAATGAATTATCGAACACAGCTGAGAAATAGTGCTGTAAGAGGGGCAGTAGGTGTCAGAATTAGTAAAGATGGTGGAGAGATGTTTGTCTGGCCTCTGCTTCATGGTAGTCAGCCTTGCACTGTTGATCTTGGTTCTCCGTCCCCTTTTGGGGTTGGAGGAGGTCAGACACTGTCCCCACACTGTTTTTCCACACCTTCTAGTTGAATTCTATTTTGTAGGCTTGCATAGTATTGTTATTTAAGGAGAAAAAAAGCAATTTGAGCTTTACCATTATCATAAAGTATGTAATTTATCAATTTGTACCACACCCTGCCCTATATTCTGCCCCAACTAATAGTAAGTAGCTCTTTCTACCAGCTGTGAATTTACATCCTAAGAGATTAAATTTATATAAGAAAGATTAAACAGCTATATGTGCATATATACAAACATATTTGTCTCTTTAGGTTTAATTTCTAAATTTAGCTACAACCGTGTAGTGACTTTCATAAAAACGAAAAGTAGTTTTAGCAAACCATTCTCTTTTTCTGTCATTATTCACATTGAGCTATATACGCACTCATGTTAAAAAAATATATATATTTTTTAACTCATGTTAGTACTTGTATATTAAGTTTATATATTTTTATATAAATTATATATTATGTATTTAGTCTCCATCTTTTCTAAAAGCCACCTTGAAGTAGATTACAAAGCCCATGTAATATCAAGGCGATTTCTTTTTAAATGAGGGAGAGACAATTGGAGTGAAAAGAAAATGTAAGAATATCAGGATGAAAGTATGATACACATTCCTGTAGATCTAGGACACTTACCTGAAGTGGATAAAACATTTGATTCTGAACTTTCTGACACCATCAGTAAGGAAACCAGGTCATTTACATGATTCAATGTGACTAAAAATTAAGGAAGAAAAAAAAAAAAACTCTATACTCAAACTAAGCCAAAGTCTTCCTAGTGTTAAAACTCCATGCAGCACTTTTTTCTATGACCCTAGCCACCCAGAAATAGGTCAGATCTCACACATTAAAAGGACAACATCCTTAAGACTGCCAAATAAGCAGACACAAGCTGCAAGTTTGGGAGTCCACGATACACCCTCGCTTCTGACCTAGCTATTAATTCTGGGTTTCTCTCTACCCCTTCAGTATGCCATCTACAAGCTCGGGAGTCCTCCTGGGCTCCCGCTACTCCCTCAGCTTCAATAATTTACTGGAACGACTCACAGACCTCATGGGAAGCACTATATGTACGATTACAGATTTAATATAGCAAAGGATACAAATAAGGAACAATATAAAGAAGAGATGCATGGGGCAAGGTCCGAGAGAGTTCCCAGTGTGGAGCTTCCGTGTCCCAAAGAACGCGTTACTCACCCATGTGCCTCAGTGCCTTTCACTGACCAGGAAGCCCATGGGAGCTTCCACATCCAGAGCCTTTACTGGGGCCTCATTGCATAGGCAAGATTGGTTAAATCGTGCCTATTCCCTGTTCCACCAGGTCAGGCTACATGGTGGTCTTTCTGGTTTGGGCCCCTTCACTCCTTAGCACAAACTCTCAGGTGTGGTTTAGATAACAAACCAACCGAAACCAAACCTGTTGCCATCAAGTCAGTTGCGACTCATCGAGACCCTATAGGACAGAGTACACCTGCCTCACAGGGTTTCCAAGGAGCGGCTGATGGATTCAAACTGCCAATCTTTTTATTTGCAGCTGAGCTCTTAACCATTGCACCACCAGGGCTCCTTAGATAACAGAGTAACCTTAATTTCTCAGCAAATTCCAAAGGTTTAGAGTTATTTCTCAGGAACCAAAGACAAAGGTCATATTACTTGGGGTAAAGTAATTCAATACCCTACCCCACATATGTTTCACAAGACTTACGTATAGGTCCTTCAAAGAAACTTTTTGTTACCTCACATGAAGATTCAATCCATTACTAGGTCCATTTTACTACATTATATCTCAAATTTGGCATCTTTTCCCCTTCTCCTTCTCTCCCATCATAATTTAATGTACCATCATCTTTAAATGGAACTGCTACAAGATACTCCTAAAAGGCTTCTCTGCAATCCATCCTCTGTATTAGAACCATGCTCATTTTTTTAAATGCAAATGTACATGCTCTCTCTTCTTCTTAAAATCTTCACATAGCTTCCTGTCACCATTAGAATGTAGACTGAAATCCTCAACACAATTCCCATGGTCCTTCATGGCTTGCTTCTGGCTATTTCTTGCATCGCTAACCCCTTTGCTCTCTAAGCTTCAGCACCACTGTCCTTTGACCAGTTCTTCAGACACACCATACTTATTCATACAAAAAAAAAAAAACCCATTATTGTGGAGTCTATTCTGACTCATAGGGATCCTATAGAACAGGGTAGAACTGCCCCATAGGGTTTCCAAGGAGCAGCTGGTGGATTTGAACTGTGACCTTTTGGTTAGCAGCCATAGTTCTTTAAAGTGGCATAACCAGGGCCCCTTACTCATACCAGAGTCTTTAAACGTCCTTCTTTCCTCTTCTGCTCAATCTGGCTAACTCATTCTCTTCCTTTATATCCACCTAACATCACTTCCTCTGGCCCCCTCAGACTATGTCACATATGCCATTGTATCTTTTCATGCCACATAATAGCATTTCTATAATTTGTAATTTTCACGTTTATTTTGTGATGCCTTAATGTCTGCCATGTATTATAGAATATAAGATTCAGGAGATCAGGAATAGTATGTATGTTCTATTTGTTGTATCCCAGAAACCTTCAACAAGGGTCTAGAACATTAAAATTTTTCCATGAATAACAATTGAATGAAGGAATGGTTTCATTTAATAATGTATTTTAGAATATTTGGTGAAATCCTGAACTGCTCAAAGTATATTAGTACATAGTTTGAGCCTATACACCTAAAAGAAGACCTCAAGGTCAAGTGTTCTTTGTTTGCAGTTAAATTCAAGTTCATGTGTTAGTCACAATGACCAAGATAATGTTTTGTGCATGTTGAGGAGACTGATAAGGACACACATCCTAACTAACGATCACCTCCACTCCTCCTAATTGTGAGCTGACATTTTTCCTACAAAACCGTTTTGAGAACATTTCTATTGATTTTGAAGTCCTTACTTCACATTACTCTTTACTCTCCCTAGAAAAAAAATTTTTTTTTTTTTTTAGTATTACCCATTCAACAGCAATTGTACACAGGTTCTAGGGAAGTTCAGCCGAGGACTGGCATCAAGAGACTGTTCCCATCTCCACTGCTAAATGTATGTGTCCTAAGAGATGACAATGGAGTCTCTGGGTGGTGCAAATGATTAACGCACTCAGCTACTAACCAAAAGTTTGGAGGTTTGAGTCCATCTAGCAGTGCCTTGGAAGAAAGGCCTGGCAATCTACTTCTGAAAAATCAACCATTTACAACCCTATAGAGTACAGTTTACTCTGACACACATGGGTCACCATAAGTCTGAATCAACTTGACGGCAACTGTTTTTTTCTTTTTTTAAAAGATGATAATAGTTGGTAGCTATACAAGAGAATAACTATGATATGATACCTATGCTAACTGCCAGAGCAGAAATAAAGGTAAAACATCCTCCAAGATTTAGCACTCAAAGCTGTTAAGTGAAATCTCCAAATTCAATGCATTCTTTTTTTTTTAAATTGTGTCGTAAGTGAAAGTTGACATCTCAAAGTTTTTCATACAAAAATTTATACACACATTGTTATGTGACCCTAGTTGCTCTCCCTATAATGTAACAGACAGTACGCTCCTCCTTTCCACCTGGGATTTCCCATGTCCATTCAACTAGCTCCTGTCCCCCTCTGCCTTCTCATCTCGCCTCTAGATAGGAGCTGCCTACGTAGTCTCGTGTGTCTAATTGAGCTAAAAAGCATACTCCTCACCAGTATCGTTTTATGTCTTATAGTCCAGTCTAATCTTTGTCTGAAGAGTTGACTTCAGGAAAAAATTATATTGCAATTTGAAAGTGAAATATAGATTTTATAAGGACTGGATCAAGGTGTCTTATCTGATGATGGTAACTAGATTGTGTAGCGACCCTATAGCACAGAGTAAAACTGCCCCATTGGGTTTCCAAGGAGTGGCTGGTAGATTCAAACTATTGACCTTTTGGTTAACAGCCATAGCACTTAACCATTGTGCCACCAGGGCTTCAACTAGATTGTAGGCTTCCTAAAATCAGCAATCATCTTCAATTTTATTGCAGAAGTGAGTACCTTGCAGGGTACAGGTATTAGGCACATATATGGTATATACTGAATAGATGTTTAATTATCCTTTTTAAATGAAATATTTCATTTTTTATTAATAGAAACCAAATTAATATCACTCCAAAAATTACCAGGCACTTCCTCCATCTTGCTAAAGCTTCATTGCTCTTAATTTCAAAAGTTAAAAGTGCAATAGGAGGCACTATGATGACTTCTGCACTGAAGGCAAATGTCCTCAAATTTAAAGATGTTCAAATAAACTTTACCTATTTGTATGGATTTACTGCTTTTCTGAAGCTGTGGATTATTGTGAGCATTGTTGCTTTTCTGAGTTCTATCTCTAGGCAGCTCTAGTTCCTTGAGATCACGTGTGTATACAGACACACAAATGTTCACATATTTACATGCATACAGTTCTCACCTTCTATTTCTCTGACATTGTTACTCTGATACTCTTTCTGTGGAAATATGTCCCTAATTTTATAATAGAATTGGAAAGAATGTGAATGGAGTGTTACTTGATGGTCAACTTATTTGAATTAAAACCAAAAAACCAAACCCGTTGCTGTCAAGTTGATTCAAATTGAGTAGAACTGCCCCATAGGGTTTCCAAGAAGTGGCTGGTGGATTTGAACTGTTGACCTTTTGGTTAGCAACCACGCTCTTAACCACTGTACCAACAGGGCTCCTTTCTGGATTATATTTATTCATGAAGGAGTTATTCACTATACACATAGCAACTTAACACGCCCTTCTGCCATGGGGAGTTGCGACTTAAGTTAAAGGGGTCCTTGGGCCTGTGTCTGTGTTCTTTATTTGAATTAAGCGTTGGTAGTTTATGCGGCAAAGAAGACTTTTCTCTTTTTGACAGGAACATTTCTCAATTTGTCTTGAATGTCCTGTGGAACAAATAGATTATAAAGATGATGCCAAGCTTGGCATTTATCGAGAGGTGATGATGTTCCAGACAGAGTTCTAAGTGTTTTTTCCTCAAAGGGTGGCAAGAAGAGTGTTGAAATCTGTGTCAAATGATTGTGGTGTTATTATGATTGACTTCTTCTAGCCATTATCTTGTCTAAATATTTTTTCTACCATGAATGTATGATAAAGAAGTAAATCTGTTACATTGCCAGATTCCCCAGTGGATTATAAAGAATTTTAGTTGGGCAGGGACAAGAGAGGGAAATAGATGCTGGGAGGGTTGCATGGTGGCCAGATGAGTGAGAAGGAGTATCATGATGCTCACGAGGGGCTTATTACATAATGACACCTAGAACAGGAAGTCTTTTTTGTTTATTTTTTTTAACGTAACTAAACTTAATATGGAAACCCTGGTAGTGTAGTGGCAAGGTGCTACAGCTGCTATCCAAAAGGTTGGCAGTTTGAATCCACTAGGCGTTCCTTGGAAACTCTGTGGGGCAGTTCTGCTCTGTCCTGTAGGGTCGCTATGAGTCGGAATCGACTTGATGGCAACGGGTTTAAACTTAATATCCATAGTTTGTGGATTTCCTAGGGAAATCATGGCCCAACCAACTGAACACATTTGAGAGGAGCCTTCAGCTGGCTTGCTGAAACACAAAGAAATAGACAGGTTAGAGTTCCTTTCCTAATTAATAGTTTCCTGAATGAATAATTTATTTTATTTTATTTTTTAATTGTGCCTTAAGTGAAAGTTTACAATTCAAGTCAGTTTCTCATACAAAAACTTAGACATACATTGTTTGTGACCATAGTTGCTGTCCCCACAACATGACAGCCCACTCCCTCTTCTCTACCCTGTATTTCCCATGTCCCTTCAACCAGCCCCTGTCCCCCTCTGCTCTCTCATCTCGCCTCTAGAGAGGAGCTGCCCACATAGTCTCAGGTGTCTACTTGAGCTAAGAATTACACTCCTCACCAGTATTATTTTATGTCTTATATTCCAGTCTAATCTTTGTCTGAAGAGTTGGCTTCGGGAATGGTTTTAGTTTTGGGCTAATGAGTCTCTCCACAACCTCTCCAACATTTATTGTTTTGTGTTTTTTGGGTTAATGCTACCCTTGTTGGGGTGAGATGGTATCTCATCGTAGTTTTGATTTGCATTTCTCTAATGGTTAATGATCGTGAGCATTTCCCCATGTATCTGTTAGCCACCTGAATGTCTTCTTTGACGAAGTGCCTGTTTATATCCTTTGCCCATTTTTTTAATTGGGTTATTTGTCTTTTTGTTGTTGAGATTTTGTAGTATCTTGTAGATTTAGACAGTAGGTGCTGATCGGATTTGTCATAGCTAAAAAGAATTTTTTTCCCAATCTGTAGGTTGTCTTTTTACTCTTTTGGTGAAGTCTTTAGATAAGCGTAAGAGTTTGATTTTTAGGAGCTCCCAGTTATCTAGTTTCACTTCCGGTGCTTGTGCATTGTTAGCATCGTTATGCCATGTATTAGGGCTCCTGGCATTGTCTCTGTTTTTGAATAATTCCTTTTAGAAGGATCAGCACAAAGCTGGTTCCTGTGTGGTAGAGATTAAAGATATCCCAGATGTTCAACTTTTCTACCCCATCATCTCTAACATCACCTACTCCTCCTCCCCTCAGTTTCCTGCTTCCCATCTTTGGGTTCTGTAATTTGCTGCAGCATCTCACAGAACTCATGAACCATCAGGAAAATGGCTCATGCAGTTGTGAAGGCTGGCAAGTCGCAAATCCTTGGGCTAGGCATCAGGTTGGAGGCTTCTCCTGACTTACGTGGTTGCAGGGGCTGACAACTCAAATTGGCAGGTCACATGACAGGCTGCTGGCTCACAAACCTGCAGAAGCTGGTGAGTCAGGTTAGACAATAGGGTGGAGGTCAGATGAAGAACCGGAGGCAGGATCCAGAGCAAAAAGAGAGAACATTGCCAGAGCATTCATATGTATTGGATGCAGACCATACCCTTAAGGAAATGCCCCACGCTTGAGGAAGACAGTGCAAAAGTGTGACTTTAATAAAGGTGGTAAGGGTGGTGACTGGGGTAAGGATTTTGACTTGAGCCACACTTTCAGTAAGGCAGTGACTCAAGGTAACATCCCACCCTAATCTTGCCTCATTAACATAATGGACAACTCACTCCCAAATGGGACCATAACCACAGGCATAGAGGCTAGGATTTACAACCCATCACAAAATATAGGATAATTAGATCACAAAATTGAAGGCAATTATATCAGACCACAAAATGGAGGCCAACCACATCATTATATAACTGCCAAATTACATCATTACGTAACTGCCAAACTACTGAAAGTCATGACCCAGCCAAGTTGACACATAACTTTAACCATCACAGGTTCCATACACCGTATCTGTATTAGCAGCAAGCTGTCCAGTTCCCTTGGTGGGCCACAAGCACCTTTTTTGCATAGTCCCACCAAACCATTGTGTGGTCATTACAAAGACTATGGCTAGAAGGACCATATTAAGTAATTCACTGCACGGCAGGCCACCCCCTAGCTCT
Organism: Elephas maximus indicus; assembly: GCF_024166365.1. Classification (NCBI taxonomy): domain Eukaryota; kingdom Metazoa; phylum Chordata; class Mammalia; order Proboscidea; family Elephantidae; genus Elephas; species Elephas maximus. Next base: position 139,878,161 of record NC_064846.1, read on the forward strand.
TCTAGCCGTTGGCCCCTTCATACTTGAAGGATTAACTCCCCCCTCCCAATCGTTTTACCAGTCCCAAACAGCTGGGGGAAAGCAAACTTCTCAACTTAAGATCTTCACAGCCACAGCAGTGTGAAGAGTGATTGTCAGAGGCACAGAAGTGGTCTTTGGCATCCTATGCATAATGGATGCTTGTCTTTAGGGACTCTGTGCCGGGAAGATTGTGGAGTATTTCAAAACGTCCTCCTTAGGCTAGCTCATTTTTCCTCAGCTTTTCTGTTAAGACTATTTTGAAATATTTATGTAAAAAATATATTTCTTGCCCTAATTCCGCATCAGTTCAATCAGACTGTCTGAGGAATCTGTGCTTTTAAAAGCTTTAGATATCATTTTGATCAAGAAAGTTAGAGACACAACTGATGGTCTGGTTTTCTATTATTGTGGTTTTCAAAATTGTGAAATATTGAACTGATTATCTAATTAAAATTATTTTCAATAGCTTCACTGAAGTATAACTTACATAGCAAATTATTTAACCATTGTAAGTATATACCCAGCCAGTTGCCATTGAGTCGATTTCAACTCATGGCAACCCCATGTGTGTCAGAGTAGAACTGTGCTCCATAGAATTTTCAAAGGTTGATTTTTTGCAAGTAGATCACCAGACCTTTCTTCCAAGGTACCTCTGGATTGAATCGCCAACCTTTTGGTTAGCAGCTGAGCATGTTAACCATTTGCACCATCCAGGGACTCCTATAAATATATAGTTTGATGACTTTTAGTTAAGTTATAGAGTTGTGCAGTCATCACCAAAATCTAGTTTTAGAAAATTTCCATCACCGTAAAAGCTTCCTTTTGCCTATTTGCAGTTAACCTCTACTTCCGTTGCTAGCTCCATGCAAACGCTCATCAGGTTTGTGTCTACAGATTTGCTTTTTCTAGAAATTTAACTTAAATGAAATCATACCAAAAAAAAAATGTCGTCTTTTGTGTCTGAGTCCTTTCATTTAGCATAATGGTTTTGTGGTTAATTCATTCTGTTGCATGTATCAGTAATTGATTCATTTTTATTGCTGAATAGTGTTCTATTGCCTGGATACTAACATTTTGTGTATGAACTCATCAGTTAATGAACATTTAGATTGTTTCCATTTTGGGGCTATTATGCATAAAGCCTCATATGCATGTGAAAACTGGACAATGAATAAGGAAGACCGAAGTAGAATTGATGCCTTTGAATTATGGTGTTGGTGAAGAATATTGAATATACCATGGACTGCCAGAGAACAAACAAATCTGTCTCGGAAGAAGTATAGCCAAAATGCTTCTTAGAAGCAAGGATGGCAAGACATACTTTGAACATGTTGTCAGGAGGGTAACATTGATAATTTCCAAGGAGTCAGACATCAACATTGGGGGATCATTATTCAGCCTACCACATATAGATACCTATACATGGAATTGTTGGGTGATAGGTGATTTTTTAATTAAGAAACTGTCAGACTGTTTTCCAATCCAGAAGTGATACAGATGATAGAATTATTAGACAAGTTGCAATTATATTCCATATGTTCAAGTAGTGAGAGAAAAGATTGAATGTATTAAGCAGAGACATAAGAAATGCTAAAAATAAACAAATCAAACTTCCAGAGATGAAAATTAGAATATCTAAGATGAAAACTGCACTGATGGGATTAACAGCATATTAGATACTGCAAAAGTAAAACTTAATGAACTTGAAGACATAACAAGAGAAACTTTCCAAAATCAAACACAGTGAACAGAGAAGACAAAGCAAACAAAGACATTAGTAAGTAGCAGGGCAACCTCAAGTGTTTTTGGAATCTCTGGAGGGGAAGAGATAGAGAGGGGGAATCAGAAAAATTATTTGAAACAATGCAAGGCAGTAGACAGTGGGGTAACATCTGTAAAGTATTGAAAGGGTTCCTTATTTTACTCCCTTGCATTGTTTCAAATGACACTCTGCTGCCATACTTATCTTTGCTCCTCTGTATGGCTGCTTTTCTCTGTGGGGCTGCTGTTAAGATTTTCTTTTTATTACATGTTTTAAGCAATGTGACTATGATGTGCTTTGGGGTTTTCTTCATTTTTCTATGCTGGAGGTTCACTGAGCTTATTAGATATGTATGTAGTTTTCATCGAATTTGGAAACATTTTTAGCCATTTTTTTCTTCAAAAATAAAACAACTCAGCAAATAGGAATAAAAGGTAACTTCCTCGACCGAATAAAGCACATCTATAAAAAACTTCCAACTAACATCATACTTACCAGTGAAAGACTGAATGTTTTTCTCATAAATTAGGAAGAAGGCAAGGATGTCAGTTCTTAACAATTCTATTTACTTTGTACTGTAGATTCTAGCCATTGTAATAAGCCTAGAAAAAGAAATAAAAAGCATCGACATTAAAAGGAATGAAGTAAAAGTGTCTTTATACATGGATCAATCATCTATGTAGAAAATCCTTTGGAGTCCATGAAAAAGCTACTAGAACTAAAAAAGAGTTTATTAAGGTGGCAGGATATGAGATCAATACACAGAATCATTTTTATTCCTTTATAGTAGTGACAATCAGAAAATGAAATTAAAAATACCATTTACAATAATATGAAATTGCTTAGGGGGAAATAATGACAAAATATGGGCAAGACCTGTACACTGAAAATTATAAAACATTGTTGAGAGAAGTTGAAAAAGGCTTAAATGGGTTGGAATACTATCATTAAAACACCAATTCTCACCAAATTGATCTGTTTATTCAACATAATCCCAGTGAAAATCCCAGGAGCTTTTTTGGTAGAAATAAACAAGCTGATTCTAAAATTCGTATGGACATGCAAAGAACCTAGAAAAGCTAAAACAATTTTGAAAAAGAACAAAGTTGGAGGACTTATACTGCCTGGCTTCAAGGCTCATTAAGTTACAAGAAGCAAGTCAGTGTGCTATTAGCTTCATGATAGATAAATTAATCAGTAGAACAAAACAGAGAATTCAGCAAATAACCCATACATATATGCCCAGTTGATTTTTCACAAAGGTGCAAAGGCCAAAAATTTAGCCAACAAAGGGCATTATTTTCAACACATGATACTAGAATAATTAGATAAATAAAAAAATTAGCCACATGCAAACAAATGAACTTTTTTTTTATTATATTATACTCAAAACTAACACAAACTAAACCATAGGCCCAAATGTGAAAAATAAAACGAAAAAATGCCCTATGGATTTTTTTGAAGTTTTATAATTTTATGTTCCTTCTCAACAATTTCTCTGAGTGAATTTGCAGTCATAATAAACAGCTTGAAGGTCCCTGAATATACCATGCTGTGCCTCTGCACACAGTTTGCTGTTTGTCAGGTCTTATCTTTTTATTTTTTTTCCAGCTAAAGTATTGTTCACACTATTAAACTCAACTCAGTACCAGTTCCTGCAAAGCTTCCATTCACAACTGCACGTAGAGTTAGACATGCTTGCTGTGACTTTTCGTGATATCCTGCACCTACTGCTAGCATGTCACTTCTACGCTAGCCTCCCACTGCAACGTGGGCAACCTAAGGAAGGGATGATGGTACATTCCTGTTGGTATTTTAGAGCACCTACCAGTGATTGAATGAACGAGCATTTTTATAGAGGAGGGACTGCAGAGCTGTGTGATTCTGGAAGATGGCATAATTATTAGTGTATTGCTTAACACACTACCCGAACTCCATGCCCACTCCTGAAACAGTTCTCTTTTTTGCAAGTAGGATTAGAAATTATGAAACGTCTTGAGCTCTGACAATACATTAAGGCCAGTGCATGATTTTCTCTTTGTCTCTAGCATGCAATTCGAGTAGTCATTTCTGCTTTAATGCCCTTTTTTTTTTTTTTATGGGGAATCAATGTTGCTTTTTCCATGTAAAAGGATTTTATATTCCACATATCCTTACTCCAGTTCTTTTCCCCTCTCCTAGCATATATGTTTGGAGTTGCAGAATGAGAAGACTTTGACTCATTAAACTGTAATTTATTCTGATTGTAATTATTTTTCATGAATGATAAAAAAATTAAGGAATAACTTTTGTGGTTATCTAGATTTTGGTGCAATAGAATTCTACACAATTTGCTTCATCTACTTCAGTGTCATTTTTGGTGGCGCCCTGGTGGCACCAGTAGTTAACCACTCAACTGCTAACTGAAAGGCCTGCGGTTTGAACTCACCAGCCACTCCAGGGAAGAAAGATGTGGCAGTCTGCTTCTGTAAAGATTACAGCCTTGGAAACCCTGTGGGGCAGTTCTACTCTGTCCTATAGGGTCGCTATGAGTAGGAATGGACTCGACGGCAATGGGTTTGATTTGGGTTTTTTTGGTGGACTTCTCAAAATTTGTATCTTTCTCCTCACAATTAATTGAACCTGGCTAATTATTTAACCACATGAGCTGCTAGTAAATGTTTATATTTTATAAACTTTTAATTATCAAAGGGAATTCAGTATAATTTGCACTTGAGTAAATTTACATAATGATTTTAATTTATTCAAGATGATTAATTTATATTATTCATACTTCTATTCAAACATATCTGTACGTATTACTAGGTTTGTATGCATGGAAATTGAATACATATGCACCTGACTGCATTAATATGTAAATTTCTTCCATCTAATTTGTGAATTCAGTGTTTATAGTTTAGATAAAAAAAAATTATAGCATCTTGGAATTCTGAATACAGAGGCAGAATTTTTAAAACTTACATCACTTTATAATTATGATCTCTTTAAAACTATAGTAAACTATCGAAGGTGAAATAGAATAAAAAGTAATAATATGACAGTTAAGGAAGGTCAAGGGAAAATAAAATAATGCAGGTTTCTACTAATAAGGAAACCCCGGTGGTGTAGTGTTGGTTAAGAGCTACAGCTGCTAACAAAAGGTCAGTAGTTTGAATCCACCAGTCACTCCTTGGAAATTCTATGGGATAGTTCTACTGTGTCCTGTAGGGTTGCTATGAGTCAGAACCGACTCGAAGGCAGTGGGTTTGGTTATTTTTGGTCTATTAATAAAATATATTTATATATTGACTTTTATTGCTATGTTGTTAGCTGATTTTATATCTGTCTGTAGAATCCTTTTAGATATTAAAAAGTCTCAGCAAGTAAAAATTAGGACAATTTTGACAACATAGGAATTTGCTATGTTACAGTTGTCAAAAACCATTATAATGCTTGTGCCAATCTTGCTAAGATTGAAATAAGTGTATTTTAATTTCCAAAAGTATTCATGACAATATTTTTGGAGATTGATTTCATTTCACTATTGGTGGTTCTGTGAGAAAAGTTGTTAAAGAACATACCATTTTGTCTCACTGCATTTGTTTTATTGAATGCTCATTTCGTGCTTACCTAGGGCATTCACTGGGTTAGGGCACTCAAACCCTTGCTTTCTTGTTTGGTTTTAGTAAACAATAACACGTGAATTAAAGCACAGAGTTTTAAGGGGACGTTATAGATACCATAAAGATATAAGAGTTTAGATATCTTGCATTAACATATTTGTAGATATCAAATGTTAGCATTGCCAAATGCTTAAACAATTCTTCATTCTAACTTTTCAGTTCCTTGCACCTTCTAGATTAAGTGGCTACTTTGTGATGTAGATTTTGCCTTAATTGCCTCCAAAGATTTTCTTCAATTTTTTACTTTGAATGATTTATAGTATCACATATTAAACTAGGTCAAACTTCAAAGCAACGCTGTAGGTATCTGTGAGCATAAGTAACTAAAAATTGAATCAGTTTAACGAACATCAAAACTGAGTCTACTTTCATAATTTGGGGTGCAATAATTCTGTATCACAAATTTTAACAGATTTTTTTCATTATATATTATTCTGGAATGGGTTTGATTAGATTCAAATTTCTAGAATTATCGAAGCTGTATATTTTAAAGCTACAGGTAAAGACGTTTCTCTTTTTATGGTATGCTGCTTGCCAAGTTAAAAAATAAAATTGAACATAAAAGTAGAAAGACATTTTAATTTAATCATTCCAGAGAAGGAAGCCATGGAAGTCTTCATCCAAAATAATCACTAACTCAACATAAAGTACAGATGAAGAAGTGTGTCTACCACGATCGCAGACATTATACAGTCCTTCAATTTACATTTATAAGGAGCCCTGGTGGTGCTGGTTAAAGCGCTTGGCTGCTAAACAAAAGGTTGGCGGTTCAAACCCCCCAGCCAATTTCTGGAAGAAAGATATGACAGTCTGCTTCCCTAAAGATTTACAGCCTTGGAAACCCTATGGGGCAGCTCTACTCTGTCCTGTAGGGTTGCTATGAGTAGGCATAGACTCGATGGCAAAGGGGTTGGTTTTTTCTTTTTTTGGTTTTCTGGTAGCACAACTGTTAAGCACTGGGCTGGTAACCAAAAGGTTGGCAGCTGGAACCCACCCAGTGACTTTGTGAGAGAAAGACCTGGAGATCTGTTCCCATAAAGATTACAGCCAAGAAAACCCTATGGGACAGTTCTACTCTGTCACGTGGGGCTCCTATGAGCGGGCATTGACTCGATGGCACCCAAAAACAACAATTTACATTTATAATACTATGCTACTTAGTTCTTCTCTCAGGTCTTCCTGCAATAAAAGAAACAAAGATGCCGACCATTGCATGTTAAGGCAGGGAGAACATGATCCAACACAGAGAGGTTGGGCGCCTGCGGATTAACTCTCAAAGAATATCTCAGAGCCATTACTTTAAAGCATTGGGGATTATCTGGTATATATGACTGTAAGACCATCTCCCAGATCAAAGATGAGAGTGGGACTTATAAATGCAAAGCCACGAAGTTTCTCAAGGAAAGGAACAGGTCATTTTATACAAGTACTTGGTTTGTCACTTTGGGACTGACGTGGGTTGATTGCTGAACCCTGAATCCATACGTTGAGTTGAGATGGAACAGTCACAGTTTCACCAAAAAGCTGTTTTCTGACAATTCTAAATAGATTTCCTTTTTCTGGGATCCTGACTGCTTTGTGTGTAATACCTCCAGGCTGCTGGTCAGTAGCAGGAAAATTCCTGTACACTTATGCAAGGCTTAATGAAAATTTCCATAACTCCAACCATTGTATCCACCTTCTAGGCAGCCACAAGGAGGAGAGGCAGAGATAGGAATGCCACACAACATTTCTGCTTATAGCCCAATAGCCAAATCTTAATCAGATGACCACAGCTAGCTGGAAGACTGAGAACCTTCCCTCCTGTTTACACATACCCTAAAAAAAAAAAATCAGGATTTTGTCACTGTGGAATAAGGGATAAATGGTTATTGAGGCAGGCGGCCACAGTCTGCTCTAAATTTAGCTAATCTTTTCCAAAAGAATATATTTTCTCAATGAGCCTTAGAGTGCTGAAATTGTTTCAAGGTGTTAAAACATATGATTGAGATATTTCAGTTTATTTTTTAATAAGTTTCAATCTATAAACTGCTCTTTATAAGCATCAGATAAATATGAAACATCTTTGAAACCACATGGATGATAAACTGTATATTCATCACACGTTTTATTTTATGGGAACATGAGACATTAGCATAAGGGAGAACAGTTAACAAGTTCTTATTCTAATTAAACCCAAAGGATTCAACTGGCAAGGATCAGTATAAAAGACTGGTTTTAACCACAATTTAAATTGATTGATGGATCAGCTGTGCTTAGAAATGAGCACTTAGAAATGATTTCCTACACTGACATGGTTTGCTATTTTGTCCAACAATATTGAGTTATTTACTCATTCAACAGATACTTAATAAGTTGCACCTCAAACACTGTTCTTAGTACTAGAGAAACATAGGGGTAAATAAGTCACAGATGTGGCCCTAAAGGAGCCCACCATCAAGTGGGGGGGGTGGGGAGGGGACCGAAGGGACACACAAATGACTTACGTTGTACAGGGCAGAATGCATTCAGTATTATACATTATATTTTTAAAAAATGTTCTGTAAATTGAAAGAATATCATGTAGATATAGAGAACTTCATGAAAGAGATGACATTTAAGAAGTATTATGTGGTATTAAGTATGCTTTCTGTGCATACACTATACTCGATGCTTTCGCCTACCAAATACAAATTGAACTCTAGAACATGAGCAAGATCTTGATTGCTAGAGGCTAGGGAAGGGGGAGAAATTTTTTGGGAGCAGAGTAAGCATGGAAAAAGGGAGCGGCAGAAGCAGTGGAGGGAAGGGGTTGCAGGTCAGGGTGTATATGCTTAGGCATACGGGCTATAGGATCAGCATAGGAAAGCAGTAAGCTAAGGTTGAAAAGGTGTTGAAGCTTTGATCTTTCTGCTTTGTATTATTTCGTGTAGGCCTGTGTTTCATGGCAGACATATGTTCCATGAGCTTAGGGGCTTCATCATTCATCCTTATTTCCCAGAAAAGCTTGGGTCAGAATGGCCACCCAAATCAACAAAGGCCCTGTTAGATTTTTGTGGGTTCTTTGTAGTTGTTGTTGTTAGTTGTCATCCAGTCATTTCCAACTCATGGTGACCCCACGTGTGTCAGAGTAGAACTGCTCCATATAGTTTTCAAGGCTGTGACCTTTCAGAAGCAAATCACCAGGCCTGTCTTCCACGGTGCCTCTGGGTGGCTTCAAACCATCAACCTTTTGGTTAGTAGTTGCGTGCTTAACTGTACCACCCAGGGACTCCTTTATGGGCTCTAATCCTTGGTAAAAGCTCACCAAAATCGGGATTCTGGAGAGCCGTGCTTTTAAAATAGTCCATTCTGCTATCCTGAATAATTAGTAATAATTAGAATTAGGCACGTCTCTAAGGAAACCAGAACTAATTGTAGGCCAGGTGTATATACTGAAAGTAGTAACCTGCCTTGATCCTCTTGCTCTAGATAAGGTTGGTTTTTTTTTTCTTTTTAATGCTGTTAGAGCCTTTGTCAGCATGATGAAGCCTATGCCACATCACAAAATAGTGTTTTCTAAATACGTAAACTAATGTGCAAGGATTTCAGAGGAAGTGAATAATATTCCTATAGATTATCAAAATAATCTTAAAAAATTATAATATAAATGTACTTCTCCATTAACACAGTACATAATAAGATCTACTGTTGGGGTTAATAACTACCATACTTTCAAACTAATGATGAACATACAGTATTTCAAGATACCTGTAACAAATGAAATGTGATATAAACATATCTGTGATCACTGACCAAGTCATCTTGGCTTGATGACCAAGTCATAGGTACAGCTAATACTACTGTGGCTTTGGAATACCAAATTTCAGTTAAAAATTAGCGAAAATAAGGATGGTATTTTTTCTCCATCCAAATTCATGGATGGACTCTGTTCTTGGACCCTAGGTTAGGGGTCTTTGCTTTAGATATTTTTCAACTGTCTGTGGACCAAAGTGATAGAAAAAGCAGTAGTCGTCCAATTTTTACTCCCCTTGAGATGGCTACGGACCCATTCTTCGCTAAACTTCTGGACACATGCTGCATTCTAGCATTCTGTTTATTAGGATAAAATCACTAAGGCTGGCTCATATTCAAGGCAGTATCAAAGAATTTGTGGCCATGTTTTAAAACTGCCAAGAGGTACACATATTTTTGAATATTGTCATGGATTGAATTGTGTCTCCCCAAAATATTTGTCAACTTGGCTAGGTCATGATTCCCAGTATTGTATGATTGTCTACCATTTTGTCATCTGATGTGATTTCCCTATGTGTTATAAATCTTATCACTATGATGTAATGAGATGGATTAGTGGCAGTTATACTGATAAGATCTATAAGATTAGATAGTGTCTTAGGCCAATCTCTTGAGATATAAAAGAGAGAAGCAAGCAGAGAGACAAACAAACCTCATACCACCAAGAAAGCAGTGTTGGGAGCAGAGCACATCCTTTGGACCCCAGGTTCCCATGCATAGAGGCTCCTAGACCAGTGGAAGGTTGATGATAAGGACCTTCCTCCAGAGCTGACAGAGAAAGACTTCCCCTGGAGCTGAAGCTCTAAATTTGGACTTGTAGCCTACTAGAGTGTGGGAGAATAAATTACTCTTTGTTAAAGCCATCTACTTGTGGTATTTCTGTTATAAAAGCAGCACTAGATAACCAAGACAAGTATATAAAACAGTCCTTTATTTCCAGTTCATATTGTGCATTACACCCTGTAAGGTGAACCATTACATAGTCCACACAAAGTTGGAGATTCATGCGTGACTCCTTTACTATCTATATTCAGGCTAATTTTAAACTAAAGTGAAGTTCCCTTGTAATGAAATTCTTTATTAAGGGATATTTAATAGAAGATAGTGTGATCGTTAAGGCTATATGTCAACTTGGCTGGGCCATGATTCTCAGTGGTTTGGCAGTTATGATGTAGCTTGGCAGTCGTATGATGATGTGATCACTACCATGATGAGACTTGATATAATGCGATCACCTCCGTGATGGGCTCTGCCGTGAGTAGCCAGTCAGTTGAAATGGAATTTCCTTGGGGGTGTGGCCGGCATCAAATATAAGTGGACTTTCTGGCAAGGCTCATGGGCTTTTGCTTACTCTGGATCCTGCAGCTGGCCCCTGTTTGTCTGATCTGTGGTTCTTGGGACTTGAGCTAGCAGCCCACCTTCTGTCTTGATTGCCCATCTTGGGATTCGTCCATCTTCACAGCCTGTGAGCAAGAGCCCTGCTGTCTGACCTACTGATCTTGGGTTCACCAGCCCCTGAGGCTTTGTGAATCAGGAGTAGCCTCTATCCTGACCCATGGACTTGGAACATTCCTGCGTGTACAACCCTATGAGCCATTTCCTTGATATAAATCACTATATATATTTATACACTTTACTGGTTTTGCTTCTCTAGAGAACCCAGCCTAAGACAGGTAGTAAGTATGCATTTTTTTTATATCAAGCTTAAGCTGGGGTCACCTCTACTTTGATAAACAAATGTTTGTATCATCTTCTAATCTTCTGTGCTAATGCTCTGAATACTTCTATTGATCTCAAAACCTTAATCACTGTTATGCTTAAGATTGTCAGGTTGGCTGGGACATGATTCTCAATGTTTTGGCAGTTTTATAGTGTTATGATCACTTCCCTGTTGATATGTGATCACCACCATGATGGAATCTGCTGAGTGGTACTGGTGGGGGCGGGGCCTGTGGTGGCTTACTACTCCCTCAGCCTTCGTCCCTCTGTCCTCTGCCACCTACCTCCTTCCTGCTCGCCTTGTCAAGGTTTTCGGCTTGTTCTGTATTCGGCAGCTGTGTCTTGTTGTCTGACCGCTGGTTCTTGGGACTTGAGCTAGCAGCTTACCTGTCCATCTTGGGATTTGTTGATCTTCACAGCCTGCGAGCGAGAGTCCTGCTCCCCAACCTGCCGATATTGGGTTCGCCAGCCCCTACAGCTGCGTGAACCGGGAGAAACCTCGCAGCCTTGCCTGCCAGTCTTGGGATTCATCGACCTTCACAGCCTGTGAGCAGGAGCCCTGCTCTCTGACTGCAGATTTTGGGTTCACTAGCTTCTGTGGCTGTCTGAATTGGGAGAGGCCTCTGTCCTGATCCACAGACTTGGGATGTTCCAGCCTCTACGATCATGTGAGCTGTTTCCTTGATATAAACCTCTCTGTATATGTATTTATACACTTTACTGGTTTTGCTTCTCTAGAGAACCCAGCCTAAGAAAATTACTAGTTTATGTGGTTGCTTTCTTTGAACCCAACCTGAACAGCACTTATGAAATGATACGTAAACAAGCTCTGCTTCGTGTATTGGCAGCAATTAAACCCAGTATCATCAAAGAGTTCTTACGCTCCGTGTATACTCTTATCTGAGAGTGAAAGAGACTTCAAGCATGGAGCTTCATGTTCTTCCCTTTGACATCCACTTGCACTACTGTGTTATCATCCTGAGTAAAGAAAAGGTGTGAACAGAATTGTGGTCTGTGCTTTAAGCATGGGCTGCTGCCTTAATGGATGTTATGGATCGAATTGTGTCCCCCAAATATATATCTTGTAAATCCTAAACTCCTATACCTGTGGATGTAATCCCATTTGGGAACAGAACTTTCTTTGTTATGTTAATGAGACCATATCAGAGTAAGGTGTGTTATAAGTCATTCACTTTTGAGATGTAAAAAGAACAGATTAGGCACAGATAACTAAGACAATGGACTAACCAGTACAGGTGATTCAAAGGCAGCTGGAGGTTTTAGGAAGTCTGGAGTTCTGACCTGTGACCAATAATCTTCACCCTTAGTAGCCCGTCTAGCAGCCTGCAGATCACAGCCAAAACTGAATGGAACATCTATGTTTCCATTCCCAGGAGTTACAAGAGTCAAGAAGTGAGTAGTCCAGACGTTTATTGTCCCTGCTTGGCTGAGGTATATTTATGAGAGTTAACAACTGGGAGAAGAGAATGACACTGAGACAGCACTGATTGACAAGCTTAGACTCTGCCTTTGCCTCATTCCATCTTCTATACCTGACTGTAACCTCCTACTTTTTAAAAATGCCTTCTTCATCTTTTACAATAATTCTTTATTCTGATTTCTTTTACACTCCCTTATGGCATAACGTGATCAGGCTTATTCCACCCGTACATCTAAGGTCATTCATTAGGAGTACCCTATGTTTATATTAAAATCCATCAGAGCTAAAGTTTGCTTTACTTCTCAAGTTTCCCAGTTGTTCAAAGGTGTTAAGCTGTAGCCTGAAACTTAGTTTTTATGTAGTTTGTAGAGGATTGACATAAATTCAACAAGAGTAACTCAATGGTTGTGTGCTACGTTCTAGTATTTTTTTTTTTTTGTATAGCAGTATTGACACTTTGCAGGTGGGAAAACGGAGACTTCTGGAAATAGCATATGAATTATATTAGGCCATGTTGCTGATAAGTGGTTGGACTAAGCTTCACACATGGATTTTATGATCCTTGATTCTACATATTTTTTCTTATAAGCTTAAAAAAAAGATTTACTTTTTTAGAACAGTTTTATACTTACAAATACTGGGAAAATAGTATACAAAGCTTCCGTATACCCTCGGCACAGTTTCCCCTATTAGTAACTTAAGGAGCTCCAGTGGCGCAGTAGTTAAGGCACATGGCTGCGAACCAAAAGGTTGGTGATTTGAACCCACCAGCGGCTCCAGTGGAGAAAGATGCAGCTCTGCTTCCGTGGAGATTACAGCCTTGGAAACCCATTGGGGCAGTTCTGTTATTTCCTATAAGTTCACTACAAGCCTTAATTGACTAGACGACAACATGGTTGTATATGGTATGTGTCTTGGTTTTCTAGTTCTGCTATAACAGAAATACCACAAGTGGATGGCTTTAACAAAGAGAAATTTATTTTCTCACAGTCTGGTAGGCTACAAGTCCAAATTTAGAGCATCAGCTCCAGGGGAAGTCATTCTCTGTTGGCTCTGGAGAAGGGTCCTTGTCATCAATCTTCCCCTGGACTAGGAACTTCTCAGCGCAGGAACCTCTGGTCCATAGGACGCGCTCTGCTCCCAGTGGTGCTTTCTTGGTGGTATGAGGTCCCCCTGTCTGTCTGCTTGCTTCTCTCTTTTATGTCCCAAAAGAAATTGGCTCAAGACACAATCCAATCTTGTAGATTGAGTCCTGCCTCATTAACATAACTGCCACCTATCCCCCCTCACTAACGTTATAGAGGCAGGATTTAAAACACATAGGAAAATCACATCAGATGACAAAATGGTGGACAATCACACGATACCAGGAACCATGGCCTAGCCAAATTGGTACACATATTTTTAGGAGATACAATTCAATCTATGACAGTATGTTTGTTACAATTAATGAAATAATATTAATCCATTTTTATTAACTAAAGTCCATAGTTTTTTCAGATTTTTTTTTAACTGTGGTGAAATAAAAACCAAACCCAATGTCATCAAGTCAATTCTGACTCACAGTGACATAGTAGAACTGCCCCATAGGGTTTTAAAGGCTGTGACCTTTTGGAATCAGATTGTCAGGCCTTTCTTCTGAGGCGCCTCTGGGTTCGACCCACTGACTTTTCAGTTAGCAGCCAAGTGCTTAACCATTGTGCGGCCGAGGCTCCTTGTCATAAAATACACATACCAAAAAAACAAAAAAAACAAACCTTTTGCTGTGGAGTCAATTTCTAGTCAAGGCAACCTCATGTGTGCAGAGTAAAACTGCTCCATAGGATTTTTAAGGCTGTGACCTTTCAGAAGCAGACAGTCAGGCCTTTCTTCTGAGGCACCTCTGGGTGGGCTTGAACCATCAACCTTTCTGTTAGTAGTCAAGTGCTTAACCTAACCGTTTGTGCCACCAGGGCCTCTAAAAGACACATAATATTAAATATTTTAGCTTTCTGAAGTGTACATTTCAGACACATTAAGAACACTAACAACGTCCTGCAACAGTCACCACTGTCTAGTTCCAAAAGTTTATCACCCCAAAAGGAAACCTCATACCCGTCAAGTAATCACTCCCACTTCCCTCAGCCCCTGGCAAACAATCTGCTTTCTGTCTCTATGGATTTATCTCTGAATATTTTATGTAAATTGAATCAAAACAATATGTGGCCTTTTCTGTCTGGCTTCTTTCACTTAAGCATGTTTTCAGGGTTCAACCATGTTGTAGCATCAATACTTCATTTCTTTTTATGGCTGGATGATATCCCTGGTGGCACAGCAGTTAAGCACTTGGCTGCTAACCTAAAGGTTGGCAGTTCCAACCCATCCAGCAGCTCCGTGGGACAAAGACCTGGCAATCTGCTTCCATAAAGATGCCAAGAAAAGCCACTGCCATTGAGTCGATGCCGACTCATAGTGACCCTATAGGACAGAGTAGAATTGCCCCATAGAGTTTCGGAGGAGTGCCTGGTGGATTTGAACTGCTGACCTTTTGGTTAGCAGCCGTAGCACTTAACCACTATGCCACCAGGGTTTCCAAGCCAAGAAAACCGTATTGGGATAGATTTACTCTGTCACATGGGGTTGCTATGAGTTGGAATCAACTCCACAGCACCCAACAATGACAATAATATGAATATACCATATTTTTTAATTAATTCATCAGTTTTTGGACTTTTGGGTTATTTTCACCTCTTGGCTATTGTGAATAATGCAGCTAAGAACACTTGTGCATAAGTTTTTGAACACTTTTCAGTATTTTGAGGTATATAGGAGTGGAATTTTGGCCTTTTTTTTAGTAATTCTATATTTCACTTTTTGAGGAACTGCCAGACTTTTCCACCGTGGCTGTACCATTTTACATTCTGGCCAAAAATTATATGAGGTTTCCAGTTTCTCCACATTCTCACCAGCACTTACTTCCTTTCCTTTTAAAATTACAGCCATCCTAGTCGGTATGAAGTAGTGGATCACTGAGGTTTTTATTTGCATTTCTCGAGCCCTGGCGGTGCAGTGGTTAAAAAGCTTGGCAGCTAACCAAAAGAGCAGCAGTTCAAATCCACCAGCTGTTCCTTGAAAACCCTATTGGGCAGTTCCACTCTGTCCTGTAGGGTTGCTATGAGCCGGAATCAACTCAATGGCAACAGGTTTGGTTTGGCTTTTGAAATTACTAATAATGTTGAGCACCTTTTCATGCGCTTGCTGGCCATTTGTACATCTTCTTTGGAGAAATGCCTGTCCAAGCCCTTTGTTTTGTTTTGTTTTCTGATTTTTTTTTTGGGTTTTGTTTTTGAGTTGTAAGAGTTTATTGTATAATCTGGATACTACAACCTTATGAGAAATATGGTTTGCAAATATCATTTGCCATTTTATAGGGTGACTGTTCACTCTCTTCTTGGTGTCCTTTGATGCACAAAAGTTTTTTTTTTATGCAGTCCAATTTATGTATTTTTTTTCTTTTGTTGTGTATGCTTTTGGTATCATATCTAAGAAACCATTATCAAATTAAGTCACGAAGTGGACCAGTGTGTTTTCTCCTAAAGATGTTATAGTTTTAGCTCTTATATTTATATCTTTGATACATTTTGAGTCATTTTTTTTTACATGCCATGAGATGAGAGTCTAACCTTATTGTTTTGCAAGTGGATATATATCCAGTGGTCCCAGCACCATTTGTTGAAGAGTCTATTCTTTCCTCCATTAAGTGATCTTAGCACCATTGTCAAAATCAATTGATCATGGATGTTTGGGCTTATTTCTGGAGTCTCAGTTTGATTCCATTGACCCATATGACTATCTTTATGATAGTACCACACTGTTTTGGTTACTGTAGCTTTGTAGTAAGTTTTGAAATCAGAAAGTGTGAGTCTTCCAACACTGTTCTTATTTTCAGGATTTTTTGCAATTCCATATAAATTTTAGAATTACCTTTTCCATTTCTGCAAAAAAAGATAATTGAAATTTTGCCAAGGAAATTATTGAATGCAAAGACTGCTTTAGGTAGTATGGCAATCTTAATAATAATTTTCTTCTAATCCAAGAACATGTGATGTACTTGCATTTATTTAGCTCTTTATTTTCTTACAGCAATTTTTTTTGGTTTCAGGGTACAAGGATTACATATCCTTGGAAAAAAATTATTCCTGGTTATTTTCTTCTTTCAGATCTTATTACAAATGGAATTGTTTTCTTCATTTCTTTTTTGGATTGATCATTGCTAGTGTATAGAAATTTTAACTGATTTTTGCATGTGATCCTATACCCTTCCACTTTGCTGAATTTGTTTATTAGGTCTAGTAGTGTTTTTGTGGATTACTTAAGATTTTCCTTATATAAGATTATGTCATCTGTGAATAAAGATATTCATCCATTTTCCTTTCCAACTCAGATGCCTTTTTTATCTCTTTTTCTTGCCTGATTGCTCTGGCTGAAATTTCCAGTACAATGTTGAATAAAATTGGCGAGAGGGGACATGCTTCTCTTTTCCTGATCTTAGGGGGAAAGCTTTCAGTTTTTCACTATTGAGTATCATGTTAGTTGTAGGCTTTTTTCATAAATCCCTTTAATATGATGAGAAAGTTATCTTTTATTCCTAGTTTGTTGAGTGTTTTTATTATGAGTGTTAGATTTTGTCAAATGCCTTTTCTGCATCAATTGAGATATCGCCTGTATTTTTTCTTCATTCTACTAATTCTATTAATATGGTATACCGCATTAAGTGATTTTCATATGTAGAACCACCGTTGTATTTGTGGGCTAAATCCTTTGCTGAATTTGAGTGACTAGTATTGTGTTGAGAATTTTCACATCTATATTCAAAAGGATATTGGTCTCTAGTTTTCTTTTCTTGTGGTGTCTTCATCTGGGTTTGGTATCAGGGTAATGCAGTCCTCACAAAATGACTTAAGAAGTGTTCCCTGATTTTCTGTTTTTTTAGAAAATCTTGCAAATGATTGTTGTTAATTGTTTTTATTGTGCTTTAAGTGAAAGTTTACAGTTCAAGTCAGTTTCTCATACAAAAACTTATACACATATTGTTATGTGACCCTAGTTGCTCTCCCTATGACGTGACAGCACACTCCTCTCCACCCTATATTTCCCTTGTCCGTTCAACCAGCTCCTGTTCCCCCCTGCCTTCTCATCTTACCTCCAGACGGGAGCTGCCCACATAGTCTCTCATGTGTCTACTCGAGCTAAGAAGCACAATCCTCACCAGTATCATTTTGTCTTATAATCTAGTCTAATCTTTGTCTGAAGAGTTGGCTTTGGGAATGGTTTTAGTTTTGGGCTAACAGAGAGTCCGGGGGCCGTGACCTCTAGGGTCTGTCTAGTCTTAGACCATTAAGTCTGGTCTTTTTACTGGAATTTGAGGTCTGCATCCCACTTTTCGCCTGCTCCATCAGGGATTCTCTATTGTGTTCCTGTCAGGGCAGTCATTGGTAGTAACTGGACAACATCAAGTTCTTCTGGTCTCAGGCTGATGGAGTCTCTGGCTTATGTTGCCCTTTCTGTCTCTTGGGTTCATGTTTTCCTTGTGTTTTTGGTGTTCTTCATTCTTCTTTGCTCCATGTGGGTTGAGACCAATTGATGCATCTTAGATGGCCAGTAGCTAGCTTTTAAGACTCTAGATGCAACTTACCAAAGTGGAATGCAGAACGTTTTCTTAATACATTTTGTTATGCCAATTGACCTAGGTGTCCCCTGAAACCATGGCCCCAAGACTCCTATCCCGGCTACTCTGGTCTTCAAAGCATTTGGTTGTATTCAGAAAACTTCTTTGCTTTTGGTTTAGTCCAGTTGTGCTGACCTCCCCTGTATTGTGTGTTGTCTTTTCCTTCACCTGAAATAGTTTTTGTCTACTATCTAATTAGTGAATACCCTTCTCTCTTCCTCCCCACCCTTGTAACCATCAAAGAATATTCTCTTCTCTGTTTAAACTTTTTCTCGAGTTCTTATTATAGTGGTCTCATACAATATTTGTACTTTTGCGACTAATTTCACTGAGCATAATGCCTTTCAGGTTCCTCCATGTTATGAGATGTTTTATGGATTCATCATTATTCTTTATCGTTGTGTAGTATTCCGTTATATGAATATACTACAATTTGTTTATCCATTCATCTGTTGATGGGCACCTTGGTTGTTTCCTTTTTTTTACTATTGTAAACACTGGTGCAGTGAACATGGGTGTGCATGTATCTATTCCTGTGAAGGCTCTCATTTCTCTAGGATATATTCCAAGGAGTAGGATTGCTGGATCGCATTGTAGCTCTATTTCTAGCTTTTTAAGGAAGCGCCAAATCAATTTCCAAAGTGGTTGTACCATTTTACATTCCCACCAGCAGCATGTAAGTGTTCCAGTCTCTGCACAACCTCTCCAACATTTATTATTTTGTGTTTTTTGGATTAATGCCAGCCTTGCTGGGATGAGATGGTATCTCGTTGTAGTTTTGATTTACATTTCTCTAATGGCTAATGATCTTGAGCATCTCCTCATGTATGTGTTAGCTGCCTGAATGTCTCCTTTGGTGAAGTGCCTGGTCATACCCTTTGCCCATTTTTTAATTGGGTTATTTGTCTTTTTGTTGTTGAGTTTTTGCAGTATCATATAGATTTTAGAGATCAGGCACTGACCAGATTTGTTGTAGCCAAAAACTTTCTCCCAGTCTATAGGCAGCCTTTTTACTCTTTTGGTGAGGTCTTTGGTTGAGCGTGTTTGATTTTTAGGAGCTCCCAGTTATCTAGTTTCTCTTCTAGTGTTTGTGCATTGTTAATAATGTTTTAAAAGTTTATACCATGTATTAGGGCTCCTAGCGTTGTCCCTATTTTTTCTTCCATTATCTTTATCGTTTCAGATTTTATATATAGGCCTTTGATCCATTTTGAGTTAGTTTTTGTGCATGGTTTGAGGTATGGGTCTTGTTTCATTTTTTTGCAGATGGTTATCCAGTTGTCTCAGCACCATTTGTTAAAGAGACTGTCTTTTCCCCATTTAACAGACATTGGGCCTTTGTCAATTATCAGCTGCTCATATGTGGATAGATTTATGTCTGGATTCTCAATTCTGTTCCACTCACTGGTTTATGTGTCTGTTGTTGTACCAGTACCAGGCTGTTTTGACTACTCTGGCGGTATAATAGGTTCTAAAATCAGGTAGACTGAGGCCTCCCACTTTGTTCTTCTTTTTCATTAATGCTTTACTTATCCGGGGCCTCTTCCCCTTCCATATAAAGTTGGTGATTTGTTTCTCCATCTCATTAAAAAATGTCATTGGAATTTGGATTGGGATTGCATTGTATCTATAGATCATTTTGGGTAGAAAAGACATTATCACAAAGTTGAGTCTTCCTGTCCATGAGCATGTTATGTTTTTCCACTTATGTAGGTCTCTTTTGGTTTCTTGTAGTAGTGTCCTGTAGTTTTCTTTGTATATAGGTCTTTTCCATCTCTGGTTAGATTTATCCCTAAGTATTTTATCTTCTTGGGGGCTGTCGTAAATGATACTGGTATTGATTTGGTGATTTCCCCTTGATGTTCTCTTTGTTGGTGTAGAGGAATCCAACTGATTTTTGTATGTTTATCTTGTATCCTTACGCTCTGCTGAACTCTTCTATTAGTTTCAGTAGTTTTCTTGAGGATTCTTTAGGGTTTTCTGTGTATAAGATCATGTCATCTGCAAATAGATACTTTTACTTCTTCCTTGCCAATTTGGATGCCCCTTATTTCTTTTTCTAGCCTAATTGCTCTGGCTAGGACCTCCAGCACAATTTTGAATAAGAGTGGTGATAAAGGGCATCCTTGTCTGGTTCCTGTACTCGAGGGGAACGCTTTCAGACTCTGTCCATTTAGGATGATGTTGGCTGTTGGCTTTGTATAAATGCCCTATATTATGTTGAGGAATTTCCCTTCTATTACTATTTTGCTGAGAGTCTTTGTCATGAATGGATGTTGGACTTTGTCAAATGCCTTTCCTGCATCAATTGATAAGATCCTGTGGTTTTTGTCTTTTGTTTTATGTATATATGATGGGTTACATTGATTGTTTTTCTAATGTTAAACCATCCCTTCATACCTGGTATGAATCCAATTTGGTCATGGTGAATTTTTTTTTGATATGTAGTTGAATTCTATTGGCTAGAATTTTGTTGAGAATTTTTGCGTCTAAGTTCATGAGTGATATAGGTCTGTAATTTTCTCTTTTTTTTTTTGTGGTGTCTTTACCTGGTTTTGGTATTAGGGATATGCTAGCTTCACAGAATGAGTTTGGGAGTATTCCATCCTTTTCTTTAGTAGTTGTGGTACTAACTCTTCTCTGAAAGCTTGGTAGAATTCTCCAGTGAAGCTGTCAGGGCCAGGGCTTTTTTTTGTTGGGAGTTTTTTAATTACCTTTTCAGTCTCTTCTTTTGTTATGCATTTATTTAGTTGTTCTACTTCTGTTTGTGTTAATTTAGGTAGTGTTTTTCTAAAAATTCGTCCATTTCCTCTAAGTTTCCAAATTTGTTATAGTACAATTTTTCATAGTAATCTGATATGATTCTTTTAATTTCAGTTCGGTCTGTTGTGATATCACCCATCTCATTTCTTCCACCTTATTTGCTTCCTTTCCTGTTTTTCTTTAGTCATTTGACCAGTGGCTTATCAATTTTATTGATCTTTTCAAAGAGCCAGCTTTTGGTCTTGTTAACTCTTTCAATTGTTTTTCTGTCCTCTATGTCATTAATTCTGCTCTCATTTTTATTATTTGCTTTCTTCTGGTGCCCGAGGCTTTCTTTTGTAACACTCTATTTGTTCAAGTTGTAGGGGTAAGTCTTTGATTTTGGCCCTTCTTTTTGTGTTAATTCTTTTGGTAGAATTCACCAATAGAAGTCACCAGTTTGGTAGAGCTCACCAGTGAAGTTATCTGGTTCTGGTCTTTTTTTGGTTAGGAGATTTTTGGTTACTGATTTAATTTCTTTATTTGTTATAGGTCTGTTCTGTTACTTCTTGAGTTAGTTTTGATAGTTTATGTATTTCTGGCGATCTATATATATAAAAATTTTTTTTTATATAGTTCATCTAAGTTACTAATATTTTGTCCTACAGTTGTTCATGGTATTGTCTAATAATTCTTTTCATTTCTATAAGATCAGGAGTAATGTCCCTACTTCCTTTTCTGATTTTAGTAATTTGACTCATCTCTGTTTTATTTAGTCTATCTAGGTAAGGGTTTTCAACATCAAGGGTACATACTATTAACATAATTTACGACTATTATTGACCTTGATCACCTGGCTGAGGGTAGTGTTTGTCAGTTTCTCTACTGTAAAGTCACCCTTTTTCCCCCTTTCCATACTGTACACTTTGGAAGTAAGTCACTATGCCCAGCTGCATGTAAGGAGTGGGTGATTTTGCTCCCCTACCTTTAGAGTACAGTATTTACATAATTATTTGAAATTGTTCTACACAGGAGATGTGTATCCTCCCAATTTATTCAATCATATATTTATATCAATGTGGATTCATGAATATTTAATTTAAACATTAGGTTATAGTACAATACTATTTTGTTTAATTTTTCCTCAAATTGTTTCAGCTTTAGCCATTGGGAGCTCTTTCAGTTGGCTCCTGTGTTCCCTTAACACACCCCCATGACTGTGGGACTTTTTTTTTAGTACTTCCTTACTTTTTATCATTTCCCCTTTCCTTTTCTTCAGCCTTAAAATGTAATCCCCAATCTCCTCCGAATTTTCTTATTTCACTCCCCAATTAAAAACCTATTCCAGAATGATGTCTCAGAAATGGGTCCTCTGTTTAGGGCCTATAAGTCTTCAAACAAGGGATCTCTTAGGACTAGGTTCTCCACAGAGGCTCCTCCGAAAGATCTCTGTCAGAGCTTCCTCAGGTTCTAGACCAGAATTTATTACATTGTGGCTGTGTGATTCATGCAGCTTGTTTCTTCAGTAACATCAAAGCAGAGAGAGGGAGTGAGAGCAAGGGTGAGAGAGCAGGAGAGACAAGATGGAAGGTTTTATAACATTACCCCTTTCCAGAAGACACTGCCATTTGTTAACCTGAGGGCAAAATTTATAGCACCCAGAATATAACCCCAAACATCAATCATGTGTACACTATGTTGAATGCATATGCACTTAAATAACGGTCATTGGAAAGAGGTATTGTACTTACCTGTTATCTATAGGATCATTTACACATGAAAAACAATGCAGCCTCTTAAATATGTAAAATAGAATTTAATTTTGTACTTAAAATGACCACATAGGAGGAAAAAATGCTGTCTCACAGTAACACATTTTTTTTCCTTCTCCGCAACACATGAGGTTGCCATGAGTCAAAATTGACTTGTTGGCAACTGGTTTGGGTTTATTATTATTAAAGTAATTCAGGATTCACAGAATCCCCCTAAATAAAAATCCATGAAAAATAGGAACTGTATTGTAATCAGTAGTTTGATCAAATGTGTCACAATCCCTTTGATATATTAATTTATAATATAGCCCTAGAAAAATATTTTAAATATCACTCTGACCTTTTCCACTTTGTTGTTGTGAGCTGACATCAAATGATTCCTACTCATGGTGACCCCATGTGTGCAGAGTAGAACTGTTCCATAGGGTTTTCAAGGCTGTGACCTTTCAGAAGCAGATCGCCAGGCCTTTCTTCTGAGGTGCCTCTAGGTGGTTTCAAACTGACAACATTTTGGCTAGTAGCCGAGTACCTAACCATTTTTGCCATTGCATAAATATCCAGTATCACTTGATTAACTCTGCATTGTCCTGTCTTCAATCTCTCTCTGCCTGTGATATCTTTCTTTGTCAAGGCAGACATTCTGCTGACAGTCTCTGTTATGTATATCTTCAAATATTTCACAATCAATGTGCAGTGTGTTCAATCGTAATTAATGTGTGGTATTAAAAATACTGAATTCTTAATTTGAAAGTGGAGATATTATTTTTTAAAAAAACTTTATATTAGGCTGAAATCCTTATATAATTTTACATTTAGGCAAACTACGTTGAGCTATATAAAAGTTACTTTTTTTTTTAGTTGAAAAGGGTAAATATGTAAGTGTGTTGGAAAACTTTTTTTTATGATTTTAATAGCATGCCACATTCCATAGGCCCTTGTAGTTTTATTCAATTTGTTATGACTGATCTTTCTTTGTAACTACGCTCCTCCTCACATGCCCACACCCCTGAATTCCTGGGGTAACATAGAGAAGATGAAGTCTTATCTGTCGCATAAATACTCAGAAACATTTATTGACCTCATGATGCCCACTGGGCAGGTTACGTGAAACCCGAAGTCTCCATCAATGTGGTAAATGCTCCCAGAATTACATGTAGTTTGAGCCTCCTCCACATTGCAAGGCTTCCTCTCACTTCATCTCCCTCCTTCTCCTTATTACTGCAAAACCCTCAATCCACAAGCACTGATTTTTTTTTTTCAAAAGAAATATAGGGAGAAAATCTAAAGATGAGAATTTTTTACCCTGTTGGTAGCTATCATGGGGTCTCCTCTAGGTTCCATTCCACTTGCTTTGGGGGTACTAACATTTTAGCACCAGGGTGCAACACCTCAAATGCCATATATCAGCTGAGGGAAAAGGAATTCCCATTTCTCACACCCATGTTAACTTTATGGACCCCCTCCCTCTTCAAAGAAGCCATAAAATATGAAGAAAGATTATAGTAAGTTTTAGTTTGCCACATTCAGGCTGGATTTTCAGTAATTATAACTGCATTTTTTCTTTTCCTATAATTCTGTTCACTCCTTCCTACACACTTTAATTCACTAACAGTATAAAGTCATTTTTGTAGACATAGTGAGCGAACACTTGAGAATGGGCTTGATGTCTGCATTCAAAGAACTCATATTTCATGTAAAAGACAAACTTGCATAGGGTGCGGGCATAGCACAGAGACTTTGTGTCACTTTGTAGTAGAGGCCCCCTTCAGGTGGAAGAGCAAAACTTGCTGAGAATACCACATATTTATAAGAATTAGAAAAATGCATCCTTTCCGTGGATGCAGTCCTGTTCTGGGACCACTTGCCCTTCAACAAGATGCCTCTTTGCAAGGCATAACCTTTGTTAGTATAAATGGTGTCCATGAACATGTCCACTAATTTCTATAAAACAGTGAGATTGTATCAATTTCTAGAATAATGAATGCCTTTCTATATAATGGCAGAGGGAGGGGTTAACTGATTAATGGAGGATTTAGGTCAAGGAGGATGAGTAGAAATTTTCCAGTAAAACTGAGTTTGGACAGGGATCAAGGTGTGTTGGGAAAGAGATTCCAAGAAGACAATGAGACAAGATTTTAAGCATGAAATTCCACGGACACTTGAATGGCCAATTTTGAGAATGATTTGTGGGAAGTGATAGAAATTGGGTTGGATGGATAAGTTAGACTGGTATTGAGGAGGAGCCGTGCATTTTCCGTTGAATAATTTCAGTTTTGTTTTATTGAAAACAGGAACCTAGTGGAAGGTATTGCTCATGGCATGATCTGATTTCATGTTTGTTTTAGAAGGAGTTTTGAGAGCTAATGTTGAGGCAGATTAAGGGTTGGAGATACAAACAGTTGGCAGCAGACTGGCAAGGAGACTCTTGCAATCCACTGCGCCACACCACAACATTCTATACTAGCTTCTGCTTTTTCTTCTGTAACCAGGGATGTCAAGGACCAAAATTTGATTACTAACAATAGAGACAGAGAGAAGGATGTGAGAAGCAGTGGTGAAAGAAGGGGTGACAATATTGGTTTTGAGGGAAGGAAGAGGGAGAAGAAAGGAGCAAGAGAAGTGTAAAGGTGAATCTTGATGCAAAGGTCAACCTTAATGATTGTTTAGGTGACAGTCACACTTGAAGGGGAGCACATTTTTATTTACTTGCAGAGCAATTTGGTGATAAAGTTTTAAATAGAAACTGTTCTTTCAACAAATGTGGTGGTGAAAAGAAGGAGAGACTGCTAATTGCATTGCCCTAATGACTTCTGGAGTCTAGGCACAGCTTCCTGGTATTTTCTGAGAGGATCTCATATAGAATATTATGTTTTATTTTTATTTTTTTTGGTTTTGATTTTTGTTTTTGCCTAAGTCAATTAACTCTGTTTTTCCCCTCCTTGCTGTCAAGTCAGTTTCAACTCACAGAGACCCTGCTGGACAGAGTAGAACTGCCCCATAGAGCTTCCAAGGCTGTAATCTCATTTTGAATTTTATTGTGTTTCAGGTGAAAGTTTACAGTGCAAATTAGTTTCTCACTCAAAAATTTGTATACAAATTGTTTTGAGACATTTGTTGCAATCCCTGCAACGTGTCAGCGCTTTCCCTCTTTCCTTTTCCACCCCGGGTTCTCCATGTCCATTTGTCTAGGTTTCTGTCCCTTCCCACCTTCTCTTCTTTGCTTTTGGGCAGGTGTTGCCCATTTGGTCTCATATACTTGACTGAACTAAGAAGCAAGTTCCTCACATGTGTTATTGTTTGTTTTATAGGCCTGTCTAATCTTTGGCTAAAAGGTGGACTTCAGGAGTGGCTTCAGTTCTGAGTTAGGGTGTCTGGGGCCATAGTCTTAGGGGTTCCTCCAGTCTCCATCAGACCAGTAAATCTGTTCTTTTTTAGTGAACT
The DNA here is from genome assembly GCF_024166365.1 of Elephas maximus indicus. Classification (NCBI taxonomy): domain Eukaryota; kingdom Metazoa; phylum Chordata; class Mammalia; order Proboscidea; family Elephantidae; genus Elephas; species Elephas maximus. Next base: position 139,904,202 of record NC_064846.1, read on the forward strand.
TGAATTTTCTTCTACTTTTTTCTACCAGTCTATCTGGAACCCTCTATTGTGATCCCTGTCAGAGCCGTCAGTGATGGTAGCCGGGCACCAGAGAGTTCTTCTGGGCTCAGGGTGGTGGAGGCTGTGGTTCATGTGGTCCATTAGTGCTCTGGACTAATATTTTTCCTTGCGTCTTTGGTTTTCATTCCCCTTTTTTCAGAATGTAGTGGGACCAACAGATGTATTTTAGATGGTTGTTCACAAGTTTTTAAGACCCCAGACGCTACTCAACAAAGTAGGATGTAGAATATTTTCTTTATGAACTCTGTTATGCCAACTGACCTAAATGTCCCCCGAGACCATGGTTCCCAGCCCTCAGTGCCATTAACTAGGTCCCTCAAGGTATTTGGATGTGTCTCAGAAGCTTCTATGGCTTTGCCTTTGTCAAGTTGTGCTGACTTCCCCTATAATGTCTGTTGTCTTTCCCTTCACCAAAGTTAACACTTTTCGACTATCTAATTAATCATTTCCCCTCCTCAACTCTCCCCTTCCTCGTAACCATCAAAGTTATGTATTTTTATTAAACAACTCATTTATATCTTACGTCACTTAAATATATTGTGCCTTATAAATAGTCTGTGGAATAATCTCTCAGGTATGCAGTTAAGATTCTGTAAAGATTGTGCTAAAATGACTGAATTCTTCAGTGTGGGTATACATATATTTTTATGAATTTTCCTCTCACCCTCACTGAATCTCCAAGCTTATCTCTCTGACTTGTTTATTCAATGAAAAATTTATTATTTTAAAAGAACATTAATTATTCTGTTCTGGTCAGGCTCATTGTATAATTTTGTAATAGTCAAATAATCATCTAGAATGGTTAATGACCTCTCACTACTTTATGGAATTTATTGTGTTAGAATTTTAGTTTAGCTCTCATGTGCCATCGAAATCATGTAATATTGTTCAGTGAATTCAAACAAATAAATAACAAAACCTGGCAATATCTGAGCCTAAGGTAAGAGAATAAGTAGAATTTAAGGTCCATAAGACATCCTGGAAATTGTCTATCTAGGTCAGTGTCTTTATGTACCTAGAGGGAGTTCATGACTTGTCCAAGGTTACCCAGCTAATTAGTGGCAGAGTGGGATTTTTATTGTTTATGTCCCTTCTCTCTGGGTAATTAACAGCAGGTCTTACAAAACTTAAAGCAACTTTGCTATTCGGAGATTGCATTTAACTAGCTACACAGAAGGAAAAAAAATATATTTTCTACGAGGATTTCTTAGAATCGATAACAGCTTTGTCATCTATCTGGAGAACATAATTCCAATTAAGCATGCCTACTGGAAAATGTAAAATTAAGAGCAGAAAGGAACATGTACAGTCGACTGTTAGAACACCTCACAGTGACAACTGTCTGCTGTGGGTCAGAGAATTTCATTTCCTCGGTCACAACCTCTAGATTTGGAATGTGTAAGCGGCTTCACTATTTTACAACACTTCTTTATTAAATTTCCATTCCTCATGTGGTCTTACTTTATTTCCAGAAGAGTGACAGATTTGAATTTCCTGAATAGTTTTTGACAAAAGTAAAACCATCGTTTTTCATTTTATTAAATACATATAGGTAAATAAGTTAGACAAAATCATTTTTAAAGAAATGATAATATACTATCCGTGTACAATATGGAATTAAATGGAATTCAACGAAGCCTTAGTTACTGATATTTTAACAAAAAATTGTCTAATTAATGGCTAGGTGGCTGTTTACAATTTATAATAGAGGAAATATTCTGCCTAATAGCAGTTTAACCCTGGCGGCGTAGTGGTTAAGTGCTACAGCTGCTAACCAAAGGGTCAGCAGTTCGAATCCACCAGGCGCTCCCTGGAAACTCTATGGGGCAGTTCTACTCTGTCCTATAAGGTCGCTATGAGTCGGAATTGACTCGACAGCATTGGGTTTTGGGTAATAGCAGTTTGCTTCCTTTAAATTGATTCTCTTGGTTTAAGTATTCCTTTGCATGGGGTAGACAAACTCTAGTTCAGGTTTCATTCAGGTACACACAAAAGATACAGTTAATTATAATAATTTAATACTCAAGAAGTCTAAATTCTTATGAGTACAATATTTTGGGGGAAAACAAGTGAATTTTAAAAAATAATATGGATGCCAATAAGTTCAAATACAATTTAAAAAGTCCTGTTTTCTCCTAGCTCTACTTTGTTGAACTGATTCACTTCTTCTCTATTCTAGTTATTATTAAAAATTATCCATCATTAGTATTGGGGGCTACAATATATTTGTAGTAAAACAAACAAAACAAAAAAATGAGGCTACTTGCTTGGGCACTCAGAGCCTTTTGTTTTAAGAGCAGATTGCTGCCTGAAAAAAGTGCTATAATAAAATTATATATACTATTTATTTCCAGGAGTATAGGAATTTAAATCATGAACAATTTTAAAAATTCAAACTTTCCCAGGTTTAATTTTGTCACCACAAACTGAAGATAATGGAAAATCTTAATGATACTATAGAGAAATTTCATATATGAAAGTACACTATCAAATGATCTATATCATAAACACATCTCAGTTTGGGGGTGGTGGTAGTGAATAGGGTCACTATGAGTCCGAATTGACTCGATGGCAATGAGTTTATGAGTTGGTGGTGGTGAACAACGAAGCTAGACATAAATTGACCTCAAATTTGAAACTTGTTAATTCTAATAGTTTTTTATTAAAATTTTAATTTCCACAATTTCACTTATTATCTATGTTATTTGTGATATTCGGATATGCAGTCATGCGTATCTTAATGTCCTTTATATGTTCTGTGAAATAGTACGTTATGTGATTTGGGTGTTGTATGAACACCACATTATATACAGGCAGTCTCTGGGTTATGAATGTCCAACTTAATGGACAGCTCGTACTTAAGAACAGACTGCCATAAAGCCTATTATATTAAAGATTTGAATTAAATACATACAATGGTTCGTAACAATGAACACACGCACTACTTTGTGACACTCATGAAGACATTGCATGGTTTGGAAGTGTTTAAGTGTTACATCTGCTACATCCCATTCTCTGATCAGGATTTCTGAACTCTATTATAATCTTATAGGACCACAGGACATATATACGTTCGAACGTTGCCCAAATGGATGTCATGCAGCATATGACTATATATACATTTATATGTGTGTGTATATATATTATTAATTAGTTCATTTACCTTTATATCCTTTAAGTATATATTACCCGCTCAAACATATCTGTGGAATAATTCTCAGGCATGCAGTCAATATTGTTTTAATATGGTGGGACACTTCAAACTAGTTACAATTTTAGCTTCAAAGCTGGATTTGATACCCTTTGGTTTTCTGGTAGTTGTGTGCATGCCTGTTACAAGCCCATTCAGTTGCAAGATTCTCCCCTGTCTGGCCTAAACCTAAACTTCTCAACCTTCATTTCATCAGTCCTGTAAAGTCTTGGCCCCACTGAAGATCATTTAAGCCAGGATTTGCAATTTCATGGGATCCTCAAGTGATTTGTATGCAGTTTAAAGTTTTGGAGGCCCTGCTTTCAAAGAAGTCCCCACTCAGGGATTCTGAACTTAGTTAAGGAGAGTATTTCTTTAAAAAGACTATTGCAGGCATCTCAGAATCAAATAGAAAAAGGCTTTTGTTTTATAAGAAGGGGTAAGTTGGATTAGGAGTCCCTGGGTGGTACAAATAGCTAACATACTTGGCTCTTAACTGAAAGGTTGGAGGTTCGAGTCCATCCAGAGGTGCTTTGGAAGAAAGGCCTGGCAGTCTATTTTCAGACAATCAGCCATTGAAACCCTATGGAGCACAGTTCTACCCTGACACACATGGGGTCGCCAGGATTTAGAGCTGACTCATGGCGACTGGGTTAAGTCCATTATCTGTCCTCCATTCCCATCTAGACCTTAGTCAGCCCCAGGATGGTGATGGCCATATGGACCCTGCTGCTCTTCAGAGTGCCTGTGATCGATCTTTGCCCATACTTGTTATCTGACATTTGTTGCACTGCAAAAGCCAAAGCCTTTTGCTTGACTTCATTAGTGGACATTTAAAGCTCCACATCTCGGATTTGACAGAGCTAACATTTCAAATATACACTAAATCTCCCTTATTAAACACTAGGAAAGCAAAACCACTGAATTACTCTCTCTTAAACAATGTACGACGGACTTACTGATGAAGATTAAAGCCTTCAGTATAGATTACACCTGAGTGTAGAGAAAATGAAAATCCTCATATCTGGACCAATAAGCAACATCATGATAAATGGCAAAGAAATTGAAGTTGTCAAGGCTTTTATTCTTCTTGGATCAACAGTCAACGCCCACTGAAGCAGCAGTCAAGAAATGAAATGATATATTGCATTGGGCAGATCTGCTGCAAAAACCTCTTTAAAGTGTTAAAAAGCAAAGATGTCACTTTGATGAATAACGTATATCTGACCCAAGCCATGGTATTTTCGATATGTATGTGAAAGCTGGACAATGAAAAAGGAAGACAAAAGTAGAATTGATGTGTTTGAACTGTGGTATGGGCCAAGAATATTAAATATTAATATATCACGGAATGCTCAAAGAATGAACAAATATGTCTTAGATGAAGTTCAGCCAGCATGCTCCTTAGAAGCGAGCATGGTGAGACTTTGTCTTGCTTACTTTGAACATGTCATCAGGAGGGACCAGTCCCTAGAGAAGGATATCATGCTTGGTAAAGTAGAAGGTCAGAAAAAAAGAGGGTGACTCTCGGGCGGGACCAAGATGGCTGACTAGGTAGAAAAAAAAAAAAGAAGCTACCGCTTATCCTTCTTGCAACGAAGACTCGAAAAAACAAGTGAACCGATTACATACAGGACACTCTACGAATCCTGTCCATCAAACACAGAACTAAGGGGTTGACCTGAGTGACAGGGGAGCGAAAAGCCACACGCTGAGGCAGTGACCACTTCCGGAGCCAGTGTGCCACGCCGCAGCCTTGAGCCCTCGCGGTTCCCTGGTGCCAGAGTGTGGGGCTGATTGTGGCTTACTGAAATGGGGCAAGCATGGATGTAGGCCTAACCCTTGGGACCAACCTTGGAGTGGACCCAGCCAGCACACGCAGGCTGCACACTGACGCAGCTGACAGGCAAATGAAAAACCACTGGGAAGCAGTGACTGGTTTTGGAGCCTGGAGTACAGCTTCCCAGACAGGAAACCTTGGCACTGGACTTTGGACTAAGCATGGAGGAGCTGATTGTGGCTTCCTGAGATGGCGCAACCACGGGATGCAGCCCTAACCCTCTGGGGCAGTCTCAGCAGGGATCCAGCCAGTGCACGCAAGCTACACACCCCTCTGGAATCTCAGAAAAAACAGTCCTCACCAAACAAGGTAAGCAACTTTGTCTATTTGCTGCGATACTCTCTACTATCTCTCTGATCCCTCCCCTCCCTGCCCCAGCTGACTTCATTAACGTTGGAATTCCCTGGGCCAGAGAGTGAAGTGCACTGCGGGTTTTTTTTCCTCCTTTCTTTTCTAACCCATTCTCCTGGCCTGAGAAAAGCAGCATTTAACAATCAAAGGAGAAATCCTTCCCTGACTTCCCTAAACTGAAATAACAATACAGAACCAGCTCCATCCAGGCATAAGAGACCCACAGTCTTTGGCTTTCATCCCTACAGGTAACCAGGTGGCTATTATAATGCAAAGGCAATTCTGATAGAGATCTGACTGTAATTGTTTTAGCTGAGCAGTGGAAAGGTAAGTTTTGGAGGTCAGATACCTCTCTACCTATTAAACAGAGCCCACACTGATCCACACCAGGGAACTGAGGGCTGAGGCTCCACCCACACCAGCTAGGCACCTGCTAAAGGGGACTGAGGATAGTGACGCCTACCAATCTATAGAGGTACAAGCATTGAGTGCCTAAGGTACAGCTGCAGAGCCCACCCACCAGAGCGCTCTAGAGAATAGAGCCACTCCTACCTGACTGACACTTGGGGGAAGGCTGTCAGCATTCCTGCCCTCCTCAAAGTATGACCCCCTGCCGCTACTAGAAACTGGTGCATACAACCATCACCACTACTCCTCTAAGTTAATAGGTAAGAGCCTATACCACACACTGCGTGACCTGCTATCAGGACACCTGAGCTGATTCTAGTCAAGAATACTGAATGGACTCATAGGCTTATATACCTGGTAACAGCTAAGACCAGCTGGTAACAGGACATAAGTGATTCAAAAGCTACAGCAATCAAGATAATGCAATCTAGTAACCCATCTGGGTGTATTTTAACAAAACAAAACAAGAAGATAAGACTCAGTGAGCAAATATAAAAGAAAATATTACAATATCTTATAGATGGCTCAGAGAGAGCAGTCGATATCAAATCACATAAAGAAGCAGATCATGATTGCTTCTACAAACCCCCAAATCAAAGCATCAAAATCATTCCCAAATGAAGATACAATCCTGGAATTGCCAGATGTAGAATATAAAAAACTAATATACAGAATGCTTCAAGACATCAGGGATGACCTCAGAAATGAAATAAGGCAATCTACAGAAAAAGCCAAGGAACACACTGATAAAGCAGTTGAAGAAATCAAAAAGATTATTCAAGAACATAGTGAATAAATAAGCTACAAGAATCCATAGAGAGACAGCATTCAGAAATCCAAAAGATTAACAATTACAAAATTAGACAACTCAATAGGAACTGAGGAGCAGAATCAAGCAGTTGGAATGCAGAGTGGGGGAGCAGGAGGATAGGGCAATTGACACCAATATAGTTGAAGAAGAATCAGATAAAAGAATTTAAAAAATGAAGAAACTCTAGAATCATGTGGGACTCTATCAAGAAGAATAACTTGCATGTGATTGGAGTTCCAGAACAGGAAGGGATAAGAGAAAATACAGAGAGAATAGTTGAAGATCTGTTGGCAGAAAACTTCCCTGACATCGTGAAAGATGAAAGGATATTTATCCAAGATGCTCATTGTACCCATTTAAGATTGATCCAAAAAGAAAATCACCAAGACATATTATCATCAAACATGCCAAAACCAAAGATAAAGAGAAAATTTTAAAAGCAGCCAGGGAGAAAAGAAAGATCTCCTTCAATGGAGAATCAATAAGAATAAGTTCAGACTACTCAGCAGAAACCAGGCAGTCAAGAAGGCAATGGGATGAAATACATAGAACACTGAAAGAGAAAAACTGCCAGCCAAGAATCATATATCTGGAAGAACTCTCTCTCAAATATGAAGGTGAAGTTAAGACATTTACAGATAAACACAAGCTTAGAGAATTTGCAAAAACCAAACCAAAACTGCAAGAATTACTAAAGGAAATTCTTTGGTCAGAAAATCAATAATGTCAGATACCAACACAACACAGGGTCACAGAACAAAACATTCTGATATCAACTCAGATAGGGAAATCACAAAAACAAAATAAGATTAATTTAAAAAAATTGCTCAAAACAGGGAATCATTGATGTCATTATGTAAAAGATTACAGTAGTCAAAAAAAGAGGGACTAAATACAGGAGGCATAGATCTTACATATGGAGAGGAAACCAAGGCGATATACGACGATACAAGATAGGTTTTTACTTAGTCAAATCAGGGTAAATATTAAGGTAGCCACAAAGAGGTCTAACAATTCCATACTTCAAAATAAAACCAAGATAAACGTAACAACTCAGCAAAAATAAATTCAACTACTATGAAAAGGAGGAACATGATTTACACAGAAAAACTTCTCAGCACAAAAAAGTAAGTGGAAAAATGAAACTGTCAATAACACACAAAAAAAGCCATCAAAATGACAGCACTAAACACATACTTATCTATAGTTACACCAAATGTAAATGGATTAAATGCACCAATAAAGAGACAGAGAGTTGGAGAATGGATAAAAAAGCACAATCCATCTATATGCTGCCTACAAGAGACACACCTTAGACTTAGAGACACAAACAAACTAAAACTTAAAGGATGGAAAAAAATATATAAAGCAGACAACAATGAAAAAAGAGCAGGAGTGGCAATATTAATTTCTGACAAAATAGACTTTAAAGTTAAATCCACCACAAAGGATAAAGAAGGACACTACATAATGATTAAAGGGACAATTTACCAGGAAGATATAATCATATTAAATATTTATGTACCCAATGATAGGGCTGCAAGATTCATAAAACAAACTTTAACAGAATTGAAAAGTGAGATAGACACCTCCACAATTATACTAGGAGACTTCAACACACCACATTCAGTAAAGGATGGGACATCCAGTAAGAAGCTCAATACAGACACAGAAGATCTAATTGCTACAATCAACCAACTTGACCTCATAGACTTATAGAGAACACTCCACCCAACAGCTGCAAAGTATACTTTCTTTTCAAGTGCACATGGACTATTCTCTAGAATAGATCACATAATAGGTCATAAACAAGCCTTTGCAGAATCCAAACATTGAAATATTACAAAGCAGCTTCTCAGACCATAAGGCCATAAAAGTAGAAATCGATAATAGAAAAACCAGGGAAAAGAAAATATATTCTTGGAAACTGAACAATACCCTACTCAAAAAAAGACTGGGTTATAGAAGACATTAAGGAGGGAATAAAGAAATTCGTAGAATTCAGCAAGATTGAAAACACTTCCTATCAAAACCTTTGGGACACAGTGAAAGCAGTGCACAGAGGTCAATTTATATCAATAAATGCAAACATACATAAAGAAGAAAGAGCCAAAATCAAAGAACTGTCCCTACAACTTGAACAAATAGAAAGAGAGCAAGAAAAGAAACTTTCAGGCACCAAAAGAAAGCAAATAATAAAAATTAGAGCAGAATTAAATGAATTAGAGAACAGAAAAACAATTGAAAGAGGTAACAAGGCCAAAAGCTGGTTCTTTGAAAAAATTGGCCAAACTGACTAAAGAAATACAGGAAAAGAAATAAATAACCCGAATAAGAAATGAGATGGGCCATATCACAACAGTCCCAAAAAATTGTAGTCTAACAAATTTGAAAACCTAGAAGAAATGGATGAATTCCTAGAAACACACTACCTACCTAAACTAACGCAAACAGAAGTAGAACAACTGAATAGACCCATAACAAAAAAAAGATTGAAAAGGTAATTAAAAACTCCCAGCAACAAAAAAAAGCCCTGGCCCTGAGGGCTTCACTGCGGAGTTCTACCAAATTTTCAGAGAAGAGTAAACACCACTACTACTAAAGGTATTTCAGAGCATAGAAAAGGACAGAATACTCCCAAACTCATTCTATGAAGCTAGCATAACCCTTATACTAAAAGCAGCTAAAGACAAAACAAATTACAGACCTTTTATCCCTCATGAACATAGATGCAAAAATCCTCAACAAAATTCTAGCCAATACAATTCAACAACATATCAAAAAAATAATCCACCACGACCAAGTGAAATTCATACCAGGTAAAAATTTTTTTTTTTTTTTATGCAAGGACGGTTCAATATTAGAAAAAACAATTAATGTAATCCCGTCGCAGGATGCTGTGCTCAGCTCCCCTGCACCCAGTCCAAAGCCCGGTGCCAAGGTCTCCTGACTGGGACGCTGGCTCCAGGCTCCGAAAACAGTCGCTGCTTCCCCGTGGTTGTTCGTTCTCAGTCTCTGTCACTCAGGTCAACTCTTTAAATCTGTGTTTGTTGGCCAGGGTTCATAGATTATCAAGTATGTGATCGATTCACTTGTTTTTCCAAGTCTTTGTTGCAAGAGGGATCCGAGGTAGCGTCTACTTAGTCAGCCATCTTGGCCCCTGGCTCCAGATCTAGTTTTTAATAGCAGTACAGAGCACTGATGACAATTTTGTGAAAATATAAAAGCAACTATATCTCACCCCTTTACACACCTCCAAAAATCCCTACTCTCCAGGTTTCATATTTTTAGCTCCTTCAACCATCATATGATGTGGGGTTACAACAATTCAACCTCCTACATACTCTCCCCTAGACACAATCTAGTTCAAAAAGCCAGCCCTCCACGTGTGAGTCAACCAGGTTGAAAGTGCTACTTGTTTGTTCAGGCACATGTTCAACTGAATTAAACAAAGTCAGAACACCTATTATGCACAAGACATTGAAAAATGCATGATTAAAATTCTGTAGATACCTAGGAATTCACAATCTGGTGGGACTTGGGCACTGGCATTATTTTAAGCTCTGCAAATTCTTCTAATGTGCAGCCAGAATTGAGAACTACTGTGAATTTAATGGAAACCCTGGTGGCATAGTGGTTAAGTGCTACGGCTGCTAACCAGAAGGTCAGCAGTGAATTTAATGGCTACGGTAGAATACATAAACTTATAAAATATAGAAATTTGTTTCAAATTTATTAAGGTTTAAAAAAGAGCTTTCTGAAAAAAAATTAGTACAAAATCATCATTTTTCTCCTTAAAAATAGTATTACCTATCAAGTATCCGGAGCCCCTGGTGGTGCAGTGGTTAAGTACTTGACTGCTAACCAAAAGTTGGCAGTTCGAACGCACCAGCCACTGTGAGGGAGAAAGATGTAGCAGTTTGCTTCTGTAAAGGTTACAGCCTTAGAAACCCTATGGGGCAGTTTTACTCTGTCCTACAGGGTCATGGAGTCAGAATTGACTCCATGGCAGTGGGTATCATGTGTTGCTGCACATTTTTTTTTGTACCATCAATTTGGAAACCCTGGTGATACAGTGCTTAAGAGTTTGGCTGCTAACCAAAAAGTCAGCAGTTTGAGTCCACCAGGCACTCCTTGGAAACCCTATGGGCCAGTTTCACTGTGTCCTATAGGGTCACTATGAGTCAAAATCAACTCGACAGCAGTGGGTTTGCTTTTGGTCTAGACCATCAAGTCTGTTCGAACTCAAAGTGACCTTACGTATGTACAACAAAATGTTGCTCGGTCCTGCGCCATCCTCACAATTGTTGCTATGTTTGAGCCCGTTATTGCAGCCACTGTGTCAACTCCTCTCATTGAGTCACCTTTTTTTTAAAATAATTTTTATTTTCCTTTTTTAAGTGAAAGTTTACAAATCAAGTCAGTCTCTCACATAAAAACTTATACACAACTTGCTACATATTCCCAATTACTTCCCCCCCCCCCATGAGACAGCCCACTCCCTCTTTCCACTTTGTCTTTTCGTGATCATTTTGCCATCTTCTAAGCCCCTCTACCCTCGCATCTCTCCTCCAGGCAGGAGATGCCAACATTGTCTCAAGTGTCCACCCGAACCAAGTAGCTCACGCCTCACCGGCATCCCTCTCGAACCCACTGTCCACTCCAATCCATGTCTGACAAGCTGGCTTCGGGGATGGTTCCTGTAGTGGTCCAAGAGAAGGTCTGGGGGCCATGATCACCGGGGTCCTTCCAGTCTCAGTCAGACCATTAAGTCTGGTCTTTTTATGAGAATTTGGGGTCTGTTTTTTTATCCCACTGTTCCCCTGCTCCCTCGGGGGTTCTCTGTTGTGTTCCCTGTCAGGGCAGTCATCAGTTGTAGCCAGGCACCATCTTCTTCTTCTGGACTCAGGATGATGTAGTCTCTTGGGCTCATTATTATCTTGTGTTCTTGGTGTTCTTCATTCTCCTTTGATCCAGGTGGGTTGAGACTCATTGATGCATCTTAGATGGTCGCTTGCTAGCATTTGAGACCCCAGACGCTACTCTTCAAAGTGGGATGCAGAATGTTTTCTTAATAGACTTTATTATGCCAATTGACTTAGATGTCCCCTGAAACCATGGTCCCCAAACCCCTGCCCCTGCTTCACTGACCTTCAAAGCATTCAGTTTATTCAGGAAACTTCTTTGCTTCGGTTTAGCCCACTTGTGCTGACTTCCACTGTGTTGAGTACTGTCCTTCCCTTCACCCAAAGTAGTTCTTGTCTACTATCTATTTAGTAAATACCCCTCCTCCCATCCTCCCTCCCCCCTCTCGAAACCACAAAAGCGTGTGTTCTTCTCAGTTTAAACTATTTCTCAAGATCTTATAATAGTGGTCTTATACAGTATTTGTCCTTTTGCAACTGACTAATTTCACTCAGCATAATGCCTTCCAGGTTTCTCCATGTTATGAAATGTTTCACAGATTCATCAGTGTTCTTTATCGATGCATAGTATTCCATTGTGTGAATATACCATAATTTATTTATCCATTCATCCATTGATGGGCACCTTGGTTGCTTCCATCTTTTTGCTATGTAAACAGTGCTGCAGTAAACATGGGTGTGCATATATCTGTTCGTGTAAAGGCTCTTATTTCTCTAGGGTATATTCCGAGGACTGCGATTGCTGGGTCTATGGTAGTTCTATTTCTAGATTTTTAAGGAAGCGCCAAATGAATTTCCAAAGTGGTTGTACCATTTGACATTCCCACCAACAGTGTATAAGTGTTCCAGTCTCTCCACAGCCTCTCCAACATTTATTATTTTGTGTCTTTTGGATTAATGCCAGCCTTGTTGGAGTGAGATGGAATCTCATGGTAGTTTTGATTTGCATTTTCTCTAATGGCTAATGATCAAACAAACACGGGGCACAGCCCTTCCCCCCTGAACTGACCTCGGAAGGGGGCCCAGCTGGTCTGCGCGGGTGGCGCGGCGACATAGCTGGTGGGAGGAGAAGTCGCTGGGAGGCAGCGACTGGTTTTGGAGCCGGGAGTGCGGCGTCCCAGCCGGGGAACCTAGGCGCGGGGCTTTGGACTGGGCACAGGGGAGCTGAGCATGGCATCCTATGACGGTACAAAAACGGGGCGCAGCCCCAGCCCCCTGAACTGACCTCGGGGGAAGCCCAGCCAGTGCACACAGGCAGCACAGCGACGCGGCTGACAGGAGGAGAAGTCACCGGGAGGCAGCCACTGTTTTTGGAGCCGGGAGTGCAGCGTCCCAGCCCAGGAACCTTGACGCTGGGCTTTGGACTGGGAGCGGAGGAACTAACCGCGACTTCTAGACAGTACAAGCAGAGATGCGGGCCTGACCCTCAGGGGCAATCTCTACCCACCTAGCGCACACAGTCCACGTGCCCCTCGGGAATCTCAGATAAAAGTCATCCCAAGCAAGATAAGTAACTTTGTCTATATTCCGGGGTGCTACTCTCTCCTGTTTATCTGAACCCTCCCCTCCCCTTCCCAGGCATCTTCATTAACATTGGAATTTCCTGAGCCAGAGGGAGAACTGCTCCGCAGTTTTTGTTTTCCTTTTTTTTTTTTTTTTTTTGCTCTTTTCCTAATCCATTCTTCTGGCCTGAGAGAAGCAACTGCAAAAAACCCAGGGACCAAAAATCCTTCCCTAATTGGACTAAACACACAGAACCAGCTCCAGCCAAGCATATGTGATCCACAGTCTCGGGCTTTCATCCCTACAGGGAACAAGGTGGCTATTATAATGCAAAGGCATTTATGATAGGGATCGGACTGCAATTGTTTTAGCGGATTTACTGGAAAGACAAGTTTCCCAGGTCTGATATCTCTGCCTATTCAACAGAGCCCTCACTGACCCACAACAGGGAACTGAGGGCTGAAGCTCTCCCAGACCACCTAGCCTCCTGCCTTAGGGGTCTAAGGAGGGTGACACCTACCAATCTGTAGAGGTACGTGCATTGGGGGCCTAAGGTACAGCTGCAGAGCCCACCCACCAAGGTGCTTTAGGAATAGAGACACACCTACCTTACTGACACTTGGGGGAAGCCTGTCAGCATCCTGCCCCCCCTGGAGTGTGAACCCCAGCTGCTACTAGAATCTGGTGCACACAACTATCACCACTACTTCTCGAGGTGGATAGGTGACAGCCTGCATCACACACTTGATGACCCAAAATCAGATTCTACTCAAGAATAGTGAATGAACTCAGGCATATATACCTGGTAACAGCCCAAATCAGCTGGTAATAGGTCATAAGTAAGTCAAGGGCTACAACAATCAGGACAGCACAATCTAGTAGCCCATCTACGTATATTGAAAGAAAACAAAACAAGATAAGACTCAGTGCGCAATTATAGAATAAATCACTACTACATCTTACATCTTAGTGATGGCTCAGAGACAGCAGTCGATATCAAACCACATACAGAAGCAGACCATGACAGCTTCTACAACCCCCAAAACTAAAGAATCAAAATCTTTCCCAAATGAAGATACAATCCTGGAATTATCAGATACAGAATGTAAAAAACTAATTTACAGAATGCTTCAAGACATCAGGGATGACCTCAGAAATGAAATAAGGCAAACTGCAGAAAAAGGCAAGGAACACACTGATAAAACAGTTGAAGAACTCAAAAAGATTATTCAAGAACATAGTGGAAAAATTAATAAGTTGCAAGAATCCATAGAGAAACAGCATGCAGAAATCCGAAAGATTAACAATAAAATTACAGAATTAGACAATGCAATAGAAAGTCAGAGGAGCAGACTCGAGCTATTAGAATGCAGACTGGGAAATCTGGAGGACCAGGGAATTAACACCAACATAGCTGAAAAAAACTCAGATAAAAGAATTAAAAAAAATGAAGAAACCCTAAGAATCACGTGGGACTCCATCAAGAAGGATAACTTGCGTGTGTTTGGAGTCCCAGAACAGGGAGGGAGGACAGAAAACACAGAGAAGATAGTTCAAGATCTGCTGACAGAAAACTTCCCTGATATCATGAAAGACGAAAGGATATCTATCCAAGATGCTCATCGAACCCCATTTAAGATTGATCCAAAAAGAAAAACACCAAGACATATTATCATCAAACTTGCCAAAACCAAAGATAAAGAGAAAATTTTAAAAGTAGCCAGGGATAAAAGAAAGGTCTCCTTCAAGGGAGAATCAATAAGTTCAGACTACTCAGCAGAAACCATGCAGGCAAGAAGGCAATGGGATGACATATACAGAGCACTGAAGGAGAAAAACTGCCAGCCAAGGATCATATATCCAGCAAAACTCTCTCTGAAATATGAAGGCGAAATTAAGATATTTACAGATACACACAAGCTTAGAGAATTTGCAAAAACCAAACGAAAGCTACAAGAAATACTAAAGGAAATTGGTCAGAAAACCCATAATATCAGATACTAGCACAACACAAGGTCACAGAACAGAGCATCCTGATATCAACTCAAATAGGGAAATCACAAAAACAAGTTAAGATTAATTAAAAAAAGTACTCAAAACAGGGAATCATTGAAGTCAATATGTAAAAGATCACAATTATCAAAAAGAAGGACTAAATACAGGTGGCATAGAACTGCCATACGGAGAGGGATACAAGGCGATATAGGACAATACAAGTTAGGTTTTTACTTAGAAAAATAGGGGTAAATATTAAGGTAACCACAAAGAGGTATAACAACTCCATAACTCAAAATAAAAGCCAAGAAAAATGTAACGACTCAACAAACATAAAGTCAAATACTATGAAAATGAGGATCTCACAATTTACAAAGAAAAACGTCTCAGCACAAAAAAGTAAGTGGAAAAATGAAATTGTCAACAACACACATAAAAAGGCATCAAAATGCCAACACTAAACACTTACTTATCTATAATTACGCTGAATGTAAATGGACTAAATGCACCAATAAAGAGACAGAGAGTCTCAGACTGGATAAAGAAACACGATCCGTCTATATGCTGCCTACAAGAGACACACCTTAGACTTAGAGACACAAACAAACTAAAACTCAAAGGATGGAAAAAAATATATCAAGCAAACAATAAGCAAAAAAGAAGAGGAGTAGCAATATTAATTTCTGACAAAATAGACTTTAAACTTAAATCCACCACAAAGGATAAAGAAGGACACTACATAATGATAAAAGGGACAATTGTTCAGGAGGATATAACCATATTAAATATTTATGCACCCAATGACAGGACTGCAAGATACATAAATCAAATTTTAACAGAACTGAAAAGTGAGATAGACACCTCCACAATTATAGTAGGAGACTTCAACACACCACTTTTGGAGAAGGACAGAACATCTAGTAAGAAGTTCAATAGAGACACGGAAGACCTAATTACAACAATCAACCAGCTTGACCTCATTGACTTATACAGAACTCTCCACCCAACTGCTGCAAAGTATACTTTTTTTTTCTAGCGCACATGGAACATTCTCTAGAATAGACCACATATTAGGTCATAAAATAAACCTTTGCAGAATCCAAAACATCGAAATATTACAAAGCATCTTCTCAGACCACAAGGCAATAAAAGTAGAAATCAATAACAGAAAAACTAGGGAAAAGAAATCAAATACTTGGAAACTGAACAATACCCTCCTGAAAAAAGACTGGGTTATAGAAGACATTAAGGAGGGAATAAGGAAATTCATAGAATGCAACGAGAATGAAAATACTTGCTATCAAAACCTCTGGGACACAGCAAAAGCAGTGCTCAGAGGCCAATTTAGATCGATAAATGCACACATACAAAAAGAAGAAAGAGCCAAAATCAGAGAACTGTCCCTACAACCTGAACAAATAGAAAGTGAGCAACAAAAGAATCCATCAGGCACCAGAAGAAAACAAATAAAAATTAGAGCTGAACTAAATGAATTAGAGAACAGAAAAACAATTGAAAAGAATTAACAAAGCCAAAAGCTGGTTCTTTGAAAAAATTAACAAAATTGATAAACCATTGGCTAGACTGACTAAAGAAAAACAGGAAAGGAAACAAATAACCCAAATAAGAAACGAGAAGGGCCACATCACAACAGACCCAACTGAAATTAAAAGAATCATATCAGATTATTATGAAAAATTGTACTCTAACAAATTTGCAAACCTAGAAGAAATGGATGAATTCCTGGAAAAACACTACCTACCTAAACTAACACAATCAGAAGTAGAACAACTAAATAGACCCATAACAAAAAAAGAGATTGAAACCGTAATCCAAAAACTCCCAAGAAAAAAAAGCCCTGGCCCGGATGGCTGTACTGCAGAGTTCTACCAAACTTTCAGAGAAGAGATAACACCCCTACTACTAAAGGTATTTCAAAGCATAGAAAATGACGGAGTACTACCCAGCTCATTCTATGAATCCACCATATCCCTGATACCAAAACAAGGTAAAGACATCACAAAAAAAGAAAATTACAGACCTATATCCCTCATGAACATAGATGCAAAAATCCTCAACAAAATTCTAGCCAATACAATTCAACAACATATCAAAAAAATAATTCACCACGACCAAGTGGGATTTATACCAGGTATGCAAGGCTGGTTTAATATTAGAAAAACCATTAATGTAATCCACCATATAAATAAAACAAAAGACAAAAACCACATGATCTTATCAATTGATGCAGAAAAGGCATTTGACAAAGTCCAACACCACTGTATGATAAAAACTCTAAGCAAAATCGGAATTAAAGGAAAATTCCTCAACATATAAAGGGCCAAAGCCAACAGCCAACATCACTCTAAATGGAGAGAGCCTGAAAGCATTTCCCTTGAGAACAGGAACCAGACAAGGATGCCCTTTATCACCGCTCTTATTCAACATTGTCCTAGAAGTCCTAGGCAGAGCAATTAGGCTAGACAAAGAAATAAAGGGCATCCGGATTGGCAAGGAGGAAGTAAAATTATCTCTATTGGCAGATGACATGATCTTATACACAGAAAACCCCAAGAAATCCTCCAGAAAACTACTGAAACTAAAAGAAGGGTTTGGCAGAGTCTCAGGTTATAAGATAAACATACAAAAATCACTTGGATTTTTCTACATCAACAAAAAGAACATCGAAGAGGAAATCACCAAATCAATACCATTCACAGTAGCCCCCAAGAAGATAAAATACTTAGGAATAAATCTTACCAAGGATGTAAAAGACCTATACAAAGAAAACTACAAAGCTCTACTACAAGAAATTCAAAAGGACATACTTAAGTGGAAAAACATACCTTGCTCATGGATAGGAAGACTTAACATAGTAAAAATGTCTATTCTACCAAAAGCCATCTATACATACAATGCACTTCCGATCCAAATTCCAATGTCATTTTTTAAGGTGATAGAGAAACAAATCACCAACTTCATATGGAAGGGAAAGAAGCCCCGGATAAGCAAAGCATTACTGAAAAAGAAGAAGAAAGTGGGAGGCCTCACTCTACCTGATTTCAGAACCCATTATACAGCCACAGTAGTCAAAACAGCCTGGTATTGGTACAACAACAGACACATAGACCAGTGGAACAGAATTGAGAACCCAGATATAAATCCATCCACGTATGAGCAGCTGATATTTGACAAAGGACCAGTGTCAGTTAATTGGGGAAAAGACAGCCTGTTTAACAAATGGTGCTGGCATAACTGGATATCCATGTGCAAAAAAATGAAACAGGACCCATACCTCACACCATGCACAAAAACTAACTCCAAGTGGACCAAAGACCTAAACATAAAGGCTAAAACGATAAAGATCATGGAAGAAAAAATAGGGACAACCTTAGGAGCCCTAATACAAGGCATAAACAGAATACAAAACATTACCAAAAATGATGAAGAGAAACCAGATAACTGGGAGCTCCTAAAAATCAAACACCTATGCTCATCTAAAGACTTCACCAAAAGAGTAAAAAGACCACCTACAGAGTGGGAAAGAATTTTCAGCTATGACATCTCCGACCAGTGCTTGATCTCTAAAATCTATATGATTCTGTCAAAACTCAACCACAAAAAGACAAACAACCCAATCAAGAAGGGGGCAAAGGATATGTACAGGCACTTCACTAAAGAAGACATTCAGGCAGCTAACAGATACATGAGAAAGTGCTCTCGATCATTAGCCATTAGAGAAATGCAAATTAAAACTACGATGAGATTCCATCTCCAACAAGGCTGGCATTAATCCAAAAAACACAAAATAATAAATGTTGGAGAGGCTACGCAGAGATTGGAACTCTTATACACTGCTGGTGGGAATGTAAAATGGTGCAACCACTTTGGAAATCTATCTGGCGTTATCTTAAAGAGTTAGAAATAGAACTACCATACAACCCAGAAATCCCACTCCTCGGAATATACCCTAGAGAAATAAGAGCCTTCACACAAACAGATATATGCACACCCATGTTTATTGCAGCTCTGTTTACAATAGCAAAAAGCTGGAAGCAACCAAGGTGTCCATCAACGGATGAATGGGTAAATAAATTGTGGTATATTCACACAATGGAATACTACACATCGATAAAGAACAGTGATGAATCTGTGAAACATTTCATAACATGGAGGATCCTGGAAGGCATTATGCTGAGCGAAATTAGTCAGAGGCAAAAGGACAAATATTGTATAAGACCACTATTATAAGATCTTGAGAAATAGTATAAACTGAGAAGAACACATCTTTTTGTGGTTACGAGGGGGGGAGGGAGGGAGGGTGGGAGAGGGTTTTTTACTGATTAATTAGTAGATAAGAACTGCTTTAGGTGAACGGAAGGACAATACTCAATACATGGAAGGTCAGCTCAGCTGGACTGGACCAAAAGCAAAGAAGTTTCCGGGATAAACTGTATGCTTCAAAGGTGAGCGGAGCGAGGGCAGGGGTTTGGGGACCATGGTTTAAGGGGACTTCTAAGTCAATTGGCAAAATAGTTCTATTATGAAAACATTCTGCATCCCACTTTGAAATGTGGCGTCTGGGGTCTTAAATGCTAACAAGCGGCCATCTAAGATGCATCAATTGGTCTCAACCCACCTGGATCAAAGGAGAATGAAGAACACCAAGGTCACATGATAACTAAGAGCCCAAGAGACAGAAAGGGCCACATGAACCAGAGACCTGCACCATCCTGAGACCAGAAGAACTAGTTGGTGCCCGGCCACTACTGACGACTCCCTGACAGGGAGCACAACAGAGAACCCCTGAGAGAGCAGGAGATCAGTGGGATGCAGACCCCAAAATCTCATAAAAAGACCATACTTAATGGTCTGACTGAGACTAGAGGAATCCCGGCGGTCATGGTCCCCAAACCTTCTGTTGGCACAGGACAGGAACCATTCCCGAAGACAACTCATCAGACATGAAAGGGACGGGACAGTGGGTAGGAGAGAGATGCTGATGAAGAGTGAGCTAATTATATCAGGTGGACACTTGAGACTGTGTTGGCATCTCCTGTCTGGAGGGGGGATGGGAGGATAGAGAGAATTGGAAGCTGGCAAAATTGTCACGAAAGGAGAGACTGGAAGGGCTGACTCATTAGGGGGAGAGCAATTGGGAGTACAGAGTATGGTGTATATAAACTTATATGTGACAGTCTGACTTGATTTGTGAACGTTCACTTGAACCTCAATAAAAGTTAATAAAAAAAAACATAAGGTAAACATGACCCCAAGAGACAGAAAAGCCCACATAAACCACAGACTACATCAGACTGAGAACAGAAGAACTAGATGGTGCCTGGCTACAACCAGTGACTGCCCTGAAAGGGAACACAACCGCAAATCCCTGATGGAGCAGGAGAATAGTCGGGTACAGATCTCAAATTCCCATAAAAAGACCAGACTTGGGGGGCGGAGCCAAGATGGCGGACTAGGCAGACGCTACCTCGGATCCCTCTTACAACAAAGACACGGAAAAACAAGTGAATCGATCACATACATAACAATCTACGAACCCTGAACAACAAACACAGATTTAGAGACGGAGAACGAACTAATACGGGGAAGCAGCGATTGTTTCCAGAGCCTGGAGCCAGCGTACCAGTCAGGTACGGCACAAGCACAGAGAGCTGCTCCACCCCCCTGAACTAACCCCAGGAGGGGGACCAGCCGGTTCCACGGGCGGCGTGGGACACAGCCGGTAGGAGAAGTCCCCGGGAGGCAGCGACTGGTATTGGAGCGGGGAGAACAGCGTCCCAGCCGGAACACTCGGTCACGGCACAAGCACGGGGAGCTACTCCACCCATCTGAACTAACCCCGGGAGGAGGCCCAACTGGTTCTCGGAGGCGGCACGGCCACGTGGCTGGAGGGACGAGAAGTCCCCGGGAGGCAGCAACTGATTTTGGAGTCGAGAGTGCACCGTCCCAGTAGGGGAGCCTTGACGCTGGGCGTGGACCTGGAAGCGGAGGATCTGACCGTGACTCCAGCGGGCCAGACCCCCCGGGGGCAATCTCCACACAGCCAGCACACATAGGTGACGCGCCCGCGGGAATCTCAGATATAATAGTCATTCCAAGCAAGACAAGCAACTCTGGCTATATTCTGAGGTGCTACTCTCCTATCTCTCTGTTCCCTCCTCCACCCTCCCCAGGCGGCTTCATTAACATCTGAATAGCCTGAGCCAGAGGGAGAACTCTGATAGGGATCTGACTGCAGTTTTTTTTTTAGCGGATTTTCTGGAAAAACTAGTTTCCCAGTGATGGCTCGGAGACAACAATCCATATCAAACCACTTAAAGAAGCAGACCGTGACAGCTTCTCCAACCCCCCAAACAAAAGAATCAAAATCTTTCCCAAATGAAGATACAATCTTGGAATTATCAGATACAGAATATAAAAAACTAATTTACAGAATGCTTAATGATATCACAAATGAAATTAGGATATCTGCAGAAAAAGCCAAGGAACACACTGATAAAACTGTTGAAGAACTCAAAAAGATTATTCAAGGACATACTGGAAAAATTAATAAGTTGCAAGAATCCATAGAGAGACAACATGTAGAAATCCAAAAGATTAACAATAAAATAACAGAATTAGACAACACACTAGGAAGTCAGAGGAGCAGACTCGAGCAATTAGAATGCAGACTGGGACATCTGGAGGACCAGGGAATCAACACCAACATAGCTGAAAAAAAATCAGATAAAAGAATTTAAAAAAATGAAGAAACCCTAAGAATTATGTGGGACTCTATCAAGAAGGATAACCTGCGGGTGATTGGAGTCCCAGAACAGGGAGGGGGGACAGAAAACACAGAGAAAATAGTTGAAGAACTCCTGACAGAAAACTTCCCTGACATCATGAAAGACGAAAGGATAGCTATCCAAGATGCTCATCGAACCCCATTTAAGATTGATCCAAAAAGAAAAACACCGAGACATATTATCATCAAACTCACCAAAACCAAAGATAAACAGAAAATTTTAAAAGCAGCCAGGGAGAAAAGAAAGGTTTCCTTCAAGGGAGAATCAATAAGAATATGTTCTGACTACTCAGCAGAAACCATGCAGGCAAGAAGGGAATGGGACGACATATACAGAGCACTGAAGGAGAAAACCTGCCAACCAAGGATCATATATCCAGCAAAACTCTCTCTGAAATATGAAGGAGAAATTAAGATATTTACAGACAAACACAAGTTTAGAGAATTTGCAAAAACCAAACCAAAGCTACAAGAAATACTAAAGGATATTGTTTGGTCAGAGAACCAATAATATCAGATATCAGCACAACACAAGGTCACAAAACAGATCGTCCTGATATCAACTCAAATAGGGAAATCACAAAAACAAACAAATTAAGATTAATTAAAAAAAAATACACATAACAGGGAATCATGGAAGTCAATAGGTAAAAGATCACAATAATCAAAAAGAGGGACTAAATACAGGAGGCATTGAACTGCCATATGGAGAGTGATACAATGCGATATAGAACAATACAAGTTAGGTTTTTACTTAGAAAAATAGGGGTAAATAATAAGGTAACCACAAAAAGGTATAACAACTCTATAACTCAAGATAAAAACCAAGAAAAACGTAACGACTCAACTAACATAAAGTCAAGCACTATGAAAATGAGGATCTCACAATTTACTAAGAAAAACGCCTCAGCACAAAAAAGTATGTGGAAAAATGAAATTGTCAACAACACACATAAAAAGGCATCAAAATGACAGCACTAAAAACTTATTTATCTATAATTACGCTGAATGTAAATGGACTAAATGCACCAATAAAGAGACAGAGAGTCAGGGACTGGATAAAGAAACACGATCCATCTATATGCTGCCTACAAGAGACACACCTTAGACTTAGAGACACAAACAAACTAAAACTCAAAGGATGGAAAAAAGTATATCAAGCAAACAATAAGCAAAAAAGAAGAGGAGTAGCAATATTAATTTCTGACAAAATAGACTTTAGACTTAAATCCACCACAAAGGATAAAGAAGGACACTATATAATGATAAAAGGGACAATTGATCAGGAAGACATAACCATATTAAATATTTACGCACCCAATGACAGGGCTGCAAGATACATAAATCAAATTTTAACAGAATTGAAAAGCGAGATAGATACCTCCACAATTATAGTAGGAGACTTCAACACACCACTTTCGGAGAAGGACAGGACATCCAGTAAGAAGCTCAACAGAGACACGGAAGATCTAATTACAACAATCAACCAACTTGACCTCATTGACTTATACAGAACTCTCCACCCAACTGCTGCAAAATATACTTTTTTTTCTAGCGCACATGGAACATTCTCTAGAATAGACCACATATTAGGTCATAAAACAAACCTTTGCAGAGTCCAAAACATCGAAATATTACAAAGCATCTTCTCAGACCACAAGGCAATAAAACTAGAGATCAATAACAGAAAAACTAGGGAAAAGAAATCAAATACTTGGAAAATGAACAATACCCTCCTGAAAAAAGACGGGGTTATAGAAGACATTAAGGAGGGAATAAGGAAATTCATAGAAAGCAACGAGAATGAAAATACTTCCTATCAAAACCTCTGGGACACAGCAAAAGCAGTGCTCAGAGGCCAATTTATATCAATAAATGCACACATACAAAAAGAAGAAAGAGCCAAAATCAGAGAACTGTCCCTACAACTTGAACAAATAGAAACTGAGCAACAAAAGAATCCATCAGGCACCAGAAGAAAACAAATAATAAAAATTAGAGCTGAACTAAATGAATTAAAAAAAAAAATTTTTTTTGTGTATCTTTTCAGAGATATTTGGCAAATACAAATCAAGCACACAAATACAGTTTTCCCCTCACAAATGGCAATATGTTACACTTACTGAATACATTTTGCTTTTTTCACTTAATGTATATTAAAGATCTTTCTACAGCAATGCATAGGATCTTCCTCATTCTTTTTAACAGCTGCTTATTCTATTCTATGAATGTTCCATGATTTTCTTAAACAGTTTGGGAGACTCTTGCTCCAAACACTTCTATTCTCTGTCAATGGCTTGTTTCTTCTTCAGCTGTGTCTATAACTCTATCTTGGGTACTGCTGATTAGTGATTTTAATTGTAATTTTAACATGGATGGTTTAAAATTTTAGAGAACAGAAAAACAATTGAAAGAATTAACAAAGCCAAAAGCTGGTTCTTTCAAAAAATTAACAAAATTGATAAACCATTGGCTAGACTGACTAAAGAAATACAGGAAAGGAAACAAATAACCCGAATAAGAAATGAGAAGGACCACATCACAACAGAACCAAATGAAATTAAAAGAATCATTTAAGATTATTATGAAAAATTGTACTCTAACAAATTTGAAAACTTAGAAGAAATGGATGAATTCCTGGAAAAACACTACCTACCTAAACTAACACATTCAGAAGTAGAACAACTAAATAGACCCATAACAAAAAAAGAGATTGAAACGGTAATCAAAAAACTCCCTGGCCCGGACGGCTTCACTGCAGAGTTCTACCAAACTTTCAGAGAAGAGGTAACACCACTACTACTAAAGGTATTCCAAAGCATAGAAAATGACGGAATACTACCCAACTCATTCTATGAAGCCACCATCTCCCTGATACCAAAACCAGGTAAAGACATTACAAAAAAAGAAAATTATAGACCTATATCCCTCATGAACATTGATGCAAAAATCCTCAACAAAATTCTAGCCAATAGAATCCAACAACACATCAAAAAAATAATTCACCCTGATCAAGTGGGATTTATACCAGGTATGCAAGGCTGGTTTAATATCAGAAAAACCATTAATGTAATCCATCACATAAATAAAACAAAAGACAAAAACCACATGATCTTATCAATTGATGCAGAAAAGGCATTTGACAAAGTCCAACACCCATTCATGATAAAAACTCTTACCAAAATAGGAATTGAAGGAAAATTCCTCAACATAATAAAGGGCATCTATGCAAAGCCAACAGCCAATATCACTCTAAATGGAGAGAACCTGAAAGCATTTCCCTTGAGATCGGGAACCAGACAAGGATGCCCTTTATCACCGCTCTTATTCAACAGCGTGCTGGAAGTCTTAGCCAGGGCAATTAGGCTAGACAAAGAAATAAAAGGTATCCGGATTGGCAAGGAAGAAGTAAAGTTATCACTATTTGCAGATGACATGATTATATACACAGAAAACCCTAAGGAATCCTCCAGAAAACTGCTGAAACTAATAGAAGAGTTTGGCAGAGTCTCAGGTTATAAAATAAACATACAAAAATCACTTGGATTCCTCTACATCAACAAAAAGAACACTGAAAAGGCAATGACCAAATCAATACCATTCACAGTAGCCCCCAAGAAGATAAGATACTTAGGAATAAATCTTACCAAGGATGTAAAAGACCTATACAAAGAAAACTACAAAGCTCTACTACAAGAAATTCAAAAGGACATACTTAAGTGGAAAAACATACCTTGCTCATGGATAGGAAGACTTAACATAGTAAAAATGTCTATTCTACCAAAAGCCATCTATACATTTAACGCACTTCCGATCCAAATTCCAATGTCATATTTTAAGGGGATAGAGAAACAAATCACGAATTTCATATGGAAGGGAAAGAAGCCCCAGATAAGCAAAGCACTACTGAAAAAGAAGAAGAAAGTGGGAGGCCTCACCTTACCTGACTTCATGAACCTATTATACAGCCACAGTAGTCAAAACAGCCTGGTATTGGTACAACAACAGACACATAGACCAATGGAACAGAATTGAGAACCCAGACATAGATCCATCCACGTATGAGCAGCTGATATTTGACAAAGGACCAGTGTCAATTAACTGGGGAAAAGATAGCCTTTTTAACAAATGGTGCTGGCATAACTGGATATCCATTTGCAAAAAAATGAAACAGGACCCATGCCTCACACCATGCACAAAAACTAACTCCAAGTGGATCAAAGACCTAAACATAAAGACTAAAACGATAAAGATCATGGAAGAAAAAATAGGGACAACCTTAGGAGCCCTAATACAAGGTATAAACAGAATACAAAACATTACCAAAAATGACGAAGAGAAACCCGATAACTGGGAGCTCCTAAAAATCAAACACCTATGCTCATCTAAAGACTTCACCAAAAGAGTAAAAAGACCACCTACAGATTGGGAAAGAATTTTCAGCTATGACATCTCCGACCAGCGCCTGATCTCTAAAATCTACATGATTCTGTCAAAACTCAACCACAAAAAGACAAACAACCCAATCAAGAAGTGGGCAAAGGATATGAACACACATTTCTCTAAAGAAGATATTCAGGCAGCCAACAGATACATGAGAAAATGCTCTCGATCATTAGCCATTAGAGAAATGCAAATTAAAACTACGATGAGATTCCATCTCACACCAGCAAGGCTGGCATTAATCCAAAATACACAAAATAATAAATGTTGGAGAGGCTGCGGAGAGATTGGAACTCTCATACACTGCTGGTGGGAATGTAAAATGGTACAACCACTTTGGAAATCTATCTGGCGTTATCTTAAACAGTTAGAAATAGAACTACCATACAACCCAGAAATCCCACTCCTAGGAATATACCCTAGAGATACAAGAGCCTTCATACAAACAGATATATGCACACCCATGTTTATTGCAGCTCTGTTTACAATAGCAAAAAGCTGGAAGCAACCAAGGTGTCCATCAACGGATGAATGGGTAAATAAATTGTGGTATATTCACACAATGGAATACTACGCATCGATAAAGAACAGTGACGAATCTCTGAAACATTTCATAAGATGGAGGAACCTGGAAGGCATTATGCTGAGCGAAATGAGTCAGAGGCAAAAGGACAAATATTGTATAAGACCACTATTATAAGATCTTGAGAAATAGTAAACCTGAGAAGAACACATACTTTTGTGGTTACGAGGCAGGGAGGGAGGGAGGGTTGGAGAGGGTTTTTTATTGATTAATCAGTAGATAAGAACTGCTTTAGGTGAAGGGAAAGACAACACTCAATACATGGAAGGTCAGCTCAATTGGACTGGACCAAAAGCAAAGAAGTTTCTGGGATAAAATGAATGCTTCAAAGCTCAGCGGAGCAAGCGCGGGGGTCTGGGGAACATGGTTTGCGGGGACTTCTAAGTCAATTGGCAAAATAATTCTATTATGAAATCATTCTGCATCCCACTTTGAAATGTGGCGTCTGGGGTCTTAAATGCTAACAAGCGGCCATCTAAGATGCATCAATTGGTCTCAACCCACCTGGAGCAAAGGAAAATGAAGAACACCAAGCCCACACGGCAACTAAGAGCCCAAGAGACAGAAAGGGCCACATGAACCAGAGATCTACATCATCCTGAGACCAGAAGAACTAGTTGGTGCCCGGCCACAATCGATGACTGCCCTGACAGGGAGCACAGCAGAGGACCCCTGAGGGAGCAGGAGATCAGTGGGATGCAGACCCCAAATTCTCATAAAAAGACCAAACTTAATGGTCTGACTGAGACTGGAGGAATCCCGGCGGCCATGCTCCCCAGACCTTCTGTTGACACAGGACAGGAACCATCCCCGAAGACAACTCATCAGAAATGAAAGGGACTGGTCAGCGGGTGGGAGAGAGACGCTGATGAAGAGTGAGCTAATTATATCAGGTGGACACTTGAGATTGTGTTGGCAACTCTTGTCTGGAGGGGGGATGGGAGGATAGAGAGAGAGGGAAGCCGGCAAAATTGTCAAGAAAGGAGAGACTGAAAGGGCTGACTCAAGACGGGGAGAGTAAGTGGGAGTAGGGAGTGAGATGTATGTAAACTTATATGTGACAGACTGATTGGATTTGTAAACGTTCACTTGAAGCTTAATAAAAGTTATTAAAAAAAAAAAAAGACCAGACTTAATGTTCTGAATGAGACTGGAGGGACCCCTGAGGGTCATGGTCCCTGGACCCTCTGTTAGCCCAAGACTGGAACCATTCCCAAAGCCAACTCTTCAGCTAGGGATTGGACTGGACTATAAGACAGAAAACGACACTGGTGAGGAGTGAGCTTCTTGGTTCAAGCAGACACATGAGACTATGTAGTCAGCTCCTCTCTGAAGGCGAGATGAGAAGGCAGAGAGGGACAGAATCTGGTTAAGTGGACTTGGGGAATACAGTGTGGAGAGGAGGAATGTGCTGTCTTATTAAGGGGAGAGCAGCTAGGAGAACATAGCAAGTTGTGTATAACTTTTTGTCTGAGAGACTGACTTGATTTGGAAACTTTCACTTAAAGCACCATAAATTCTAAAAAAAATTAAAAAAAAACTAGATGTGATGGGTAGATGTTAAAGAGGGCAGGTCTCAATTTGGGAAACGAAGCACTTGCTCAACCCATTTCACCAGTGGAATGGTTTTTTCCCAAAGCAATGAGTTCCTCAGTGTGGAAAGCATTCCCTGGAGGACACTGAGCATTTCTCATGAAAGGATGACTCCATTAATTTCATGAAGCCTGGTAGTATTACCTTTTACCAATTAAATAATTATGTGGCTAAAGAAATGTACAAATTCAATCCCTTGGTGGATCTGGACTTTTTTTTTTTTCATATATAGAGTCTAAAGTCATAATGCTATCTTTTGTGTTTTTGAAGTAAATGTTAAGAGAATTACATTCCATATTTTATTTCTGTTTATTTGCAGGCTTATATGTTCTTTATTACCTCAAAGATGATGGCAAGTCAAGGTAAAGCGACTTATTCTTAAGGATTTCAACCTGAAATTTAACAGACTATCAGTAATACATGAAGTGTAATATCTATTACTGTCTGAGGAACTGCAGAGTACTGAAGTACAAAGAAGACATTATTGTTACACATAAACTGTTTAAAATATAATGGAAGAGATGGTATAGTCACATGAATACCAATTGTTGAATAATATTTTGTATCATAAATAACTGACCTATTATGTCACAGTAATCTAAATTATGTACTAAACTTAAGTGCTAAAATACTGGTATTAAAATGTGTGAACCTGTGTTTGTTAAAGACTAGTTATCTGATAAAGATAATAAACACACTTTGGGAAAGATGAGTTCTTGCTTTGAGAATGGGCTTGGTTACAGAAGTTGTGTTGGAGCTGAGGCTTAGGCTGGCTCTCAAGGATAAGTGCGACTTTGATATTAGAAGAGAACACTGTCATTTATGAGTAACTTATCTTTGATCTGGACCTGGGGTCTTTATAGTTGGGTACTTAGTTTTACCCTCTCCGCGCACCTTATTTTGTTGTTGGATCAGAAGTGAGTAATCCATATATAATAACGACACATTTACATTATTAAATACCAGTGATAAGATATAAACTATGTGATTAAATGTTTTTAACTATCCAATTTTCTTTTTTCTTTCACTTCCTTCCCAGCAGCTAGATAATAATAGGAATGTGATTTCTTCACTCAGGGCTAGTCCTAGGATGTATACAACATGTAGTCCAATGTCATGTATCCTAAGTTATATTTTTGCTAAATTTGGTTTTGTTAAAATTTTCTTCTTTTTTTTTTTCTTCTATGGCTTTGTGTTAACTATAAAATATTTCTAAGTCTGAAATGGTGGTTACAAATTATAAATTACAGGGTAATCTGTCATTTGACCTTCCCAGTAGAACTAGGATCCCAGATTCTAAACCTGAGCGGCCAAGCAGATAAAAAAGATGTAAGACTTAGGTCTGGTGTAAGACAGTAGAGATCATGGAACCTATGAAAAACTGGACAGTAAATGCTCTGCCTGAACATATTTCATTTCAAAAAAGGAATCTGAAGCCTGAGCCATCCAAAAAACTATGGGGACATATTTGTCTCACCAGCTCCAAATCTGGTATGTTTCATTTTCAGTTGTTTTTTGTTCTTTGTTATCTTCAGCTTTTCAGTGTGCTTGTAAAATTTAGATGACTCTTTTTGAACAACCGTATAATCCTAGTTGCAGTTACTTTGTGTATCTTAAAACTAGAGCTTGGATTGTCAGCCCAAGGTATTAATTTATTCAGTCATTCATTCAACAACGCTACTGAGCATCAGTCCTTTTGAGCAAAATGACAAAAACGTCAATCTTCTTTCCTTTGGAGAACCCACACCTACGTAGCTCTTATAATACAATGGGATCAATACTACTAACAGAGAGGCACTTATAGAAAAAATTATTTACCACTAAAACTAAGAATTGATATAGCTGATTATATATAATTATTTAAATCTTAAAGAATTTCGCTTTGAGAATTATGAGAAATCACATTTCTATTATCCAGTCGCTTGAAAGGAAAATGAAAAAAACTAAAGACAGAATAGACTTGACATAAAACTCAAAGTATACACTTGCTAAACACTAATGAAATTATTTATAAAATTTGTTACTCAGGTATTTTTCTAGATATGATTTTTCCTTCATATCTATTGTTAATTATCCAGTTAAAAAGATTATAGTGAAAATTAAGTAAAGTAGAACTAGAAACAGTTCTTAAAAGGTGATGAACTACAATTTTTTAAATGCAATTGGCCTACTTAAGTTCAAATCTAACTTGAAATATATGTCTCAAATAACCAATATACTAGAATTAGGGAATGTATCAAGAAAAATCTACCTGACTAGAACAACAGGAATTCCCATATATAGGTAAGATTTGTGGAAAGTTTACTATTAGTTTACCTCCATTTGCAGATAAAATTGACGAACATCTCAATATGTCCAGGTGATGCCCAATGTCTCCTTAAACATGGAGTAATCAATATAAAGTAAGGAGAAGGTATTATTTTGAAAATTATAATATGTCTGCAATGATAGGTGCTGTAAGTTATAAACATTTAAATTGAAGCTGGATAATAAGAATGTGCTGGTATTCAGTTAGCACAGTCCAAAGTCAAAGGTGGCCTTCAATAATCAAAGCAAGTTTCCAGTTGGTCACTGTCATGGATTGAATCGTGCCCCCAAAAATATGTGTCAACTTGGTTAGGCCATGATTCCCAGTATTGTGTGGTGGTTCTCCATTTTGTGATTGTGATTTTATGTTAAAGAGGATTAGGGTGGGATTGTAACACCCTTACTAAGGTCACATCCCTGATCCAATGTAAAGGGAGTTTCCCTGGAGTGTGGCCTGCACCACCTTTTACCTTACAAGAGATGAAAGGGAAGCAAGCAGAGAGCTTGGGACCTCATACCACCAAGCAAACAGCACTGGGAGCAGAGCGCATCCTTTGGACCCAGGGTTCCTGTGCAGAGGAGCTCCTAGTCCAGGCGAAGATTGAGGACAAGGACCTTGCTCCAGAGCTGACAGAGAGTGAAAGCCTTCTGCTGGAGCTGATGCCCTGAATTTGGACTTCTGGCCTACTAGACTGTGAGAAAATAAATTTCTCTTTGTTAAAGCCATCCACTTGTGGTATTTCTGTTACAGCAGCACTAGATGACTAAGACAGTCACCCATACCTCTTTAACAATATTCTCAATTAGCAATCTGACATTCTGGGTAAATACTGAGGCATTCATTTATTCATTCATCCATTCAGCAAATATTTGTCTACTGTGTCCCAAAGGAGCCCTGGTGGTGCAGTGGTTAAGCGCTTGGCTGCTAACCAAAACGTTGTCAGTTCTAACCTACCAGTTGCTTTACAGGAGAAAGATGTGGCAGTCTGCTTCTGTAAAGATTACAGCCTTGGAAACCCTATGGGGCGGTTCTACTCTGTTTTACAGCGTTGCTATGAGTTGGAATCGATGCAACAGCAAAGAGTTTACTGTGTCCCAGACACTGCTTTAGGTACTTGGGTTACATAAATGATAAAAGCATGATCTCTGCCCTGTGGAGCTTAGAGTCTAGCAGGGAGAGACAGACAATAAAGAGTAAACAATAATAAAAGGTAAGTTTTCTAGTATGTAGTAAGTGGGAGAGGCTACAGGAAAAAGGAGCAGAGTAAGGGCATGGGGAGTGGCAGGGAGTGAGGGCAGGTTCCACTATGACACAGAGTAGTAAGGAGAGGGTTTCTTAAGAGGATGAGGTCTGAGCAGAATTTGAAGGTGGGGAGGGAGTTCGATATTTGGGGGAAGATCCTTCTAGGCCAAGGAAATAGACGGCACTGGGTGGGTTTAGAACAATAAATTGTCACACTTCTCCAGAATAGTACAGTCCTGGTTACACTTCTTAGAGATCCTGTGCTCTCCAAAGCTCAGAAAGTTGTCTGGTGCAGTGCAGTGGTGGAATTCACTGCTCATTCAATCAGATTCCTTTGTTTCAAGCTACTGCCAAGTGTCAGGTCCTATACTTTATAAGAAAAGGCCCATGAAGGTTGTAAGTCATCTTTGTGAGGGACAAGGAACATAACGAACTGCCGTTTTCCAGAAGGAGCTGCAATTTCTCCTCCTCTCCGGTTCATATCATCTCCAGCCCTTCTATTACTGACCTGCTGGCTATCCCCAGCTTCTTTCAGTTTTTTCCTCTCCAGTTTTACTGATGCCATGCATAATCCATGTTGCTGACTTCAAAGGAGTACAATATTAGGACTGTTGATGTTGTCATTCTCGACTTTTATGTTCTCTTGAAAATTTTCGTAATAAACATTAGTTCTTTAACCTACCTGTAATTTATTTTTATGTACAGTGTTAAGGAGGCTTCCAGCTGTATTTCATTTCCCATATGAGTATCCCATTTGTACCACTGCCATTTATTGATACAACAGTACATTTCCCATTGATCTTCAGTGGCACTTTTTTCAAATATTATGGACTTTGTTTTTTTCTGGACTCTCTATAGTTCCACCGGTCTGTATATCCCTCCACGTGTACCACAACCTTTTAATTAACTATTATCAATTACTATATATTAGAATAAGTGTTTTTATCTTCTTTCTTGAGAGTGTCTTAGCTCTGCATGGCACTTTGCATTTCAATTTAAGTTTTAAGAACCAGCTTGTCTAATTTCACATACACTCAAGATTGCACTCAGTCACAAAAAAGCCTGAGTTTTGGACTGGGAGTACAGTAAATCCAAAGATTAAATTTGAGGATAACTAAAGTATTGAATCTGCCTACTCAAAAACTATTTCTCTATTAATGCGGGTCTTTTATGATTTATCTAAATTGTATTTTTATAATTTTTCCATAGATTTCTTACAATGTGGGGTTAAACCAAAACCCAGTGCCGTCGAGTGGATTCCGACTCATAGCGACCCTATAGGACAGAGTAGAACTGCCCCATAGAGTTTCCAAGGAGTGCCTGGCGGATTCGAACTGCGGGCCCTCTGGCTAACAGCTGTAGCACTTAACCACTACACCACCAGGGTTTCCAATGTGGGGTTAGATTCTGCAATATTTGAAATATTGTTATGGCATTTTACAAGATATATTTTGTTTAAATTGCCATAGTGTTTGTTGCTGAAAAAACAAAGTATATTTTTGTACATTGCTTTCTACCAAACAATAATTATACGCCCTTTTATTGATTGAATAGTTTTTTTTTTCAGTCTTCCTCGTGTAATGTCTAATCATTTGTTAACTGTGGAAATTTTATTTCCTGTTTTCTGATCCTTGGTGCTTTAATTTCTTCTGCTTCCTATTACTACAATGGCTGTACGTATATTAAAAAGTTGAATGAAAACAGAGTCAGCCACTCAATTTTAGTTCCCAATTTCAAAATGGAGGACGCCCCCCAAAGCTCCACCCCTGCCGTCAGCCCTGGTACCCCAACCCCACCCTCACCCCACCCCCATTCCCACACCCCGCAGAGGAAGCGGAAGTGGTTTCCCCTAACTTCTGCCTCGCGAGAGTTTGTGGCTTCGGAACTTGAATCGACGGTTGCGGCGTCTCGCCCGCAAAAAGTCTTAATTTCCAGACCTTGACCAGTGTTAAGGTAAGACTTTGAGTGAGGACTGAGAACTACCCATTGCAGAACAAAGGGAGCCCCAAGATAAGTGCCGTGCCCCAGCCTGCTCTTGTCCCTGGCAACCCCCACACTGAGGAGTCAGGCCGAAGCCTCGTGGGGCTCATTTTGGGTAGGCTGAGAGAGGTGAGGGCCTTGTACTGAGAAGATATGCTCAATTAGTAAAGGGAGGATTTTCAGGCCCTGCCAGGAGTAAAGTAAAGTACGGACCCTGAATGAGATCTGAGGGGATCACCCACCACAAGAGGCAGGAGAGAATAAAAAAGGGTCGCCCGGGGAGTCCTTTCCGACTCATAGTGACCCTGTGGGGCAGAGGAGGACTACCCCGTAGGGTTTCCAAGGAGCGGCTGGTGGGTTCCAATTGCCTATCTTCCGATTAGAAGCTGAGCTCTTAACCGCTGAGGCCTCCACTATACCCCGCCCCCTTTAGTGAGGCATGGGAAGATCCAGGCATGGTAACAGAATTGTATCCTTTGACTCCCAGCTCAGGAATCCCTCAGTTCAGGCTTTGTTCTTAAGGATACAGCCTCCGGGAACAAAGGGAGGAGCTGAGGTCCAGCTAAAACTCCAGGACGGGATTCTGAGTGAGGATAGAGGACACATACTCCAGAACATAGGGGTCCCTCAGAGACCTGCCCGTGCTATCTGTCCCAGAAGATTCCAGGCATGGAGGGCCAGATGTTCGGGAGGAGATATATGCCGTGGGGGTCTGTGGGAGGTGAAGGCTTGGTCTGAGGGGGTGGTTTCTGTTCAGTGGAGGGAGGAGTCCCAGGCCTTGCTGGGTGTCAAGGTAAGACACTGAGTGGGCTTGAGGAGTCCACCGGCTCTGGAACAGAGGAGGAGACACAAATTGCTGTGATGGTCCTGTTTTCAACCCTGGTGGGCCCTGCACAGAACTGTCTGCCGAGGTACTCCATTGCTTCTATCTTGAAAATCTCAGAAAGGTGCCAGCTCTGGTTTGTGGAGATACCTGCCAGATCAGCAGAGGGGGGATCTGCTCGAATCAAGGTAAGGATCTTGATTTAGGTCTGCAGGGGGGACCACCAACCCTGATAGTGGGGCTCACTTAGAATTTTTCGCTTTGCTGCTGTTAGCCCTGGGATTCCCCGAGCAGGGCTTTCAGGCTGAGATGACCCCTCACTTCTTCCTTGGGGCCTCAGGAAACTGAAGGCTTTACTCTGAGTAGGTGACAGCAAGTCAGCAGAAGGAGAACTCCAGAGCACATCAGGAGTGACGGTAAGAACCCTGAGTTAGGGACCCATAAATGTGGTTCCAAAGACCACTGGGAGCCCTGGGAGCCAGAGACCCTGGAGTGGGTGGATGGGATGCTCCCTCCCTTCTTCATAGTCCTTACAGCAAATTGAGGCCTTATTGTGAGTTTGCAACATTAGGACAGCAGAGGGAGGAGTCCCACACCACACTAGAGGTCAAGGTAAGACACTGAGTTGGAACTGTGGGGCCACCCATCACAGAACTGTGGGAGTCACACAGAGTTCTGCTCTGCTTTCAGCACCATCTTCTGGCAGTCTCAGGTTGGTGAAGACTTTGGTCTGAGTAGGCTACGTGAAGTCAGAAGGAGTCATCCCAGGCCCTGCCAGTCGTCAAGGTAAGTAATGCAAGCTAGGGATAAGGAGATTACCACCCCAGAAAATTGTGGTCCCACAGACCAGTTGGACTTTAAGGAGACACTGAGCAGGAGTGACCAGATGAGATACCCCCTCACTCCTCCACCATGGTCACAGGGAATTGAGGCCTTACTGTGAGTGGACAACCTCAAGTTAGGAGAGGGTCTCAGGAATTGCCATTTGTAAAGGAAATACAGAGTTGGGACCCTGTAACCCAGAACAGAATGGGTCAAACGGATTACAGCCCTGCCCTTACCATCATCCCAGCATGCCCTAGGTAGAGCTAGCAGGCTGATGTAACTTTCACTTCCAAATCATGCGTCTGAGGGAGGTGATACCTGGTTTGAGGAGATATGCCTCAGGTTAACGGGGTAGATTGCCACCCTGTGCAGGAGTCCTAGTGAGGATCTTGAGTGAGGCCTGATGGGACCACCCACTTCAGGACAGAAGGGATGTGACAGATTAGAACCTCCACCTTGATGTCAGCCCTAAAAGGCCTTTGGCAGGGGAAGCCAGAGATAGTGTCCCCTGTGTTCTGCCTGAGGAGTCTGAGAGGGATCATGACCTTAGTCTGGGGGTGCAGATCATGTCAGTAGAGGGTGGAGTTTCAGGCCCTGCTAAGTATCAAGATAAGACACTAAGGAGCCTACAACTCCAGAACAGTGGGAACACAAAGAGTCCTACCCTGCCCCTGTTGTTGGCTCTGGGCAACACTTGCCAGGGCTGTCAGGCTGAGGGGTCCATTCATTTCTTCCTCAGGGGTGTCAGAGAGGTGAAGGCTTTTGTCTGAGAAAGTGACATCAGGTCAGCAGGAGTCCCAGACCCTTCTAAGAGTCCAGGTAAGGACCCTGAGTGGAATCTGAGAGTACCATCCACCCCAGAACACATGGGCCACAGCATCTAGCCACTGCGGTTATCCCTGCTAATCCCTGGGTGAGGGTGGTTGGATGAGGTAGCCCCTCACTTTCTCCTGTGATCTTTCTGGGAGGTGAGGCTTTGATCTGAGAGGGGTGGCTTCAGGTCATCAGAGGCAAAAGAGCCCAGTTGCTACCAGGTAAGGAACCTGAATGAGAACCGAGGAGACCATCCAGCTCAAAACCAAGGCAGCTACAGAGAGTCTGACCCGCCCTGCCCTACCATGAGCCATGGAAAGCCTTGAGCTGAGTTGGATGGCTGCCCTCAAAGGGGTCTTCTCATTTACTCCTTCAGGTTGTTATGGGGAATCTGACTAGGAGGGCGGGAGACCTGTGAGACCCTAGAACAGTATCCCTCAAGAGAAGCTTGGTGGAGAAAGCCTTTGTCAGAGATGCCACATTTTAGTTTACCAGCTGAGTTGGCCCACATATTTCCTCTCCCCTTTAGGCTGTGGGCCTCCTCTCCCACATCTCCTGCCCAGACTCTTTTGTCTGCTGCCACCCACACAAGTCATCATGCCTAGCAGAAAGGAGAGCCCCCGCGTCCCTCCTGAGGAACACCTTCATATCTGCAGTGAGGCTGAGGGACTGGATGATGAACTGCTCCTCGAGGTTGAGGAGGAGACCTCTTCTTCCTCCTCCTCTTCTCCAACTCCCAGCAACCTGGAGGAGGATACCACTGCAGAGATACCCAGTAGTGCTCAGGATTCTCAGAGTGAGTACGCCTCTTCCACTGCCCTCTCAGCCAGCTCAGAGGGCACATCTGATGAAGACTCCAGCAGCGAAGAAGATGAGGAGACTTCACGTACCTCAGAGTCTCCACTGGACATTGAAAACTTGCCCAGAAACCCTGTAGAGGAGAAGGTGGCTATGTTGGTGAATTTTCTGCTGTTCAAGTATCAAATAAAAGAGCCAGTCACAAAAGCAGACATGCTGGATACTGTCATCAAAGAGTATGAAGATCACTTCACTGAGATCCTCCTGAAAGCCTCTGAGCGCATAGAGATGGTATTTGGCCTTGATGTGAAGGAAGTAGACCCCGTCAGCCACTGCTATGTCCTCCTCATTAAACTGGACCTCACCTATGATGGGATGCTGATTGAAACAGAAGGCATGCCGAAGTCTGGCCTCCTGATTCTTATCTTGGGCGTGATCTTCATGAAGGGCAACCGCATCACTGAGGAGGAAATCTGGGAAGTGCTGAATACGATGGACATATATGCTGGGCGGAAGCACTTCATCTTTGGGGAACCTGGTAATTTAGTCACCAAAGAGCTGGTGCAGGAAAAGTACCTGGAGTACCGGCAGCTGCCTGACAGTGATCCTCCACGCTACGAGTTCCTGTGGGGTCCAAGAGCCCATGCAGAAATCAGCAAGATGAAACTCCTGGAGTTTTTGGCCAGGGTCCATGGGGTTGACCCACCTTCTTTCTCACAGCAGTACAGAGAGGCTTTGAAAGAAGAGGAAGAAAAAGCTCAAGCCGGAGCTTCAGCCAGCTCTGGTGCTACCGCCACGGCCATGGAGAGTTCCAGTGGCACCTCCAGCAGCTGCTCCCACCCCTAGTGAGTTCAGAGGCAGATTCTTCACTTTGTTTTTGACAAGCTTTCTAAGTAGTGGAGGGTGGGAGCAGAATGAGCACAGTGCATATACGTATCCTTATTTTCCTGTTGCATATGGGTAGCTTGAAGACTTACCCTTTTATGGGGTCATTATTCAAATGTTTCCATTAGTATAACATTTACATAGCTTTAGAATCTAAGTATATGTTCATACATTTATTGCTGTTTAAGATGTTTAAGAGCTTTGCTGTTTTGTAAAACAAAGTAGGAAATCAACAATCTTATTCTGTGACCAGGGATAAGATAACATGACATGACATTTGGATAGATACTTCCTTGGAAATGTGAAAAACTCAGCTTTAAAAATGTTGATATAAACAAATACAGAAAAATGTAAAAGATGGTCATCTTTTTTGGCTTTTCTTATCCCTTTTAGTACATGGTTCTGTAAACTTAAATGATAAATACCTGCATTTGCTTAGCTTATTCAAGAATGTAAGAGCAATTTAACCTTAATAAATTTGACCTGTTGTTCACTGATTCAGTTATTCTGAAACATTAAATGAGCATCTACCCTTCGAAAGGCACTGCACGCATCCTGGGAACACTAGGATAACCAAGTCCCAGGCTCTGCCCATAGCATTTTATAGTATGGGAGCAGCATCATACAAGGGCAATGGTGGGGATCCTCCAGGAACTAAATCACAAGTAAAAAGAAGTGTGTAGGTGATGGGCAGAAGTGGGCAAGTGGGAAGGTCCACTTCAGAGTGTCAATATAAATGCCCTGAAGCAAGCAGTTTGGAGCTTTGGGAAATTGCATGTCCTTCAGTGTTAATTACAAGATAAGCTAGAAGGTTGGGGTGGGGGAGGATTTCTGGAGTGGTGACCAGGGACCAGACTCGGATATCGTGTCTCATAGTTAAGAGAAAAAAAAGCCTGGAGTGAAAAAATGCCTATTAGTTACTTTGGTATCATGAGTAAAAGTAGGAATGGGAGGTTCCCTGCATGCTTGTAGCAGTGAAGTTGAAGACATGGCACTAACCAGATGTTTTATACACATCCTCTCTAAAGACTTAGGTGAGATTTTCGGAAGATGTTGGGATGGCAGTATCTGGGTGGGGCTGGGAGAGCCAGGCTCCACTGCATTCAAGGGATATTTTAATTACCTTGAGTGTAATTTGGCAACATCTAAAGTTTTGGTGACGATGAAGTGAATGAAAACACTGGTGTTTTGGATGGCAGGGAGGAAAGTAGTTTGTTCTTGACACAAATTCTAGGATCTTTAAGTTGTATCCAGCTGGGATAGACATCTTTATACACAAGTTGAATCATATACCTTCTGAGGGGGAAAAAATTCCCTAAATCTTACTTCCTAAGCAGTGTTTTTATCTGATTTGCCGTCTCCTAAAGCACTTCATGTTATCTGGGACGGCCTGTATTAAAAAAAAAAAAAAAAAAAGGGTAGTAGAGTTTTTTGAAGACATAATCTCAGCAATAACTCCCATTCATTAAAGATTAAGATATGCCACACATTTTGCCAGGTTTTTTTTTAAAAAACGTACATTACACATAGTCTAATAGTCCTATGAGACATGGCTTATCCAACCCACTTCACAGATGAAGAAACTGAGACTCAGCTTGGAAATGTGAGTTGACAGGGTAATTTTTTTAATTTTGTTGTTGAGAGTATAAACAGCAGAACAGACACCAATTCAACAGTTTCTACATGTACAATTCAGTGACATTGATTACAGTCTTTGAGTTGTGCAGCCATTCTCACCCCCCTTTTCTGACTTGTTCCTCCCCCAATAACATAAACTCACTGGTTTCTATCTAATTTTTCATGTTGCTGTTGTCACTTTGATCCCATACAGATAGTTCTTAAAAGAACATAATTCTCAAGGCAGACATTTTTTACTAGTTAAACTAAACTATGTTTTGGTTTTAAGAAGAAGACTTAAGAGAATTTTTTTTAATTTTTTATTGTTTTTTAAGTGAAAGTTTACAAATCAAGTCAGTCTTTTATAAAAAATTTCTTATATACCTTGCTATATACTCCTAATGGCTCTCCCCCTAATGAGACAGCACACTCCTTCCTTCCACTCTCTCTTTTCGTGTCCATTCGGCCAGCTTCTGACCCCCTCTGCCCACTCCAGACAGGAGATGCCAACATAGTCTCGTGTCCACTTGATCCAAGAAGCTCACTGCTCACCACTATCATTTTCCATGTTATAGTCCAGTCTAATCCCTAAGACTTGGCTTTGGGAATGGTCCCTGTCTTGAGCTAACAGAAGGTCTGGGGGCCATGACTGCCGGGGTCTTTCTAGTCTCAGACCATTATTCAGGGGATATTTTTGGTTTAAAGTTTAAAGAATATCTGAGGGCAACAGTTTTAGGGGTTCATCCAGCCTCCATGGCTCCAGAAAGTCTGAAGTCCATGAGAATTTTTGACAAAGCAGAGATTAGACCCCTGGTTTGCATTTGCCTAGAGCACACGCTGTTCCACTCCTCCCCACCTGAGGCCAACCTTCTGTCTCATTTTTCTTCTCACCACTCAGTATTGTTCCCAAGTGATAAAAAGAAGGACCCTGAGTCCAAAGTGCTATAAACCAAACCAGACCCAGTGCCATCGAGGCGGTTCCAACTCATAGCGACCCTATATGACAGAACTGCCCCATAGAGTTTCCAGGGAGCACCTGGTGGATTTGAACTGCCCACCCTTTGGTTAGCAGCCGTAGCACTTAACCACTACGCCACCGGGGTTTCCCCAAAGTGCCGTATGTGCCTTAAAAAAAGGCGAAAATGAGAATAAAACACACTTGGGACATATGCGTGGGCACCATCCACATCTTGTGTCATGGGACTAACCCTTGCTACCAAAATATGAGCAGAAACTACTATTTGTCACTTATAGACCAAGGCATTTGAGAGCCAGTATGCTACCACCATGCTTTTTCTTCCATTAGGCATAATGACAGAACCAGCTGGTGGAAGCAGCTTGAATCCTTGGGTCACCTAATAGCGGACAACCCCTGCCACCTCAGATTT
Organism: Elephas maximus indicus; assembly: GCF_024166365.1. NCBI lineage: Eukaryota > Metazoa > Chordata > Mammalia > Proboscidea > Elephantidae > Elephas > Elephas maximus. Next base: position 139,945,391 of record NC_064846.1, read on the forward strand.
TCTGTGCAGAAAAATAAATGTTTGTTGTGTTAAACCACTCAGTTTTCATGTTCTGTGTGTTGCATCAGGTAGGCATTACTTTATCTGGTTAATGGACAACTCCTCTCTCTTTTGTTGGGCTTATATAAAAAAGGACGGGGCAATGTTTACCTGTTACGTGTAACATTGCCACGAGTAGGAGCAGGCTGCACAGCAACTAACAAAAGACCACGACAAGCTGCTAGTGTATATAACCTGTTTTTACAAAATTTAACCATATACATAAATTACAATTCTCCCCTTTACAGATGCTCTTCCAAAATGCATCCCCCTCCTAAGAGTCTGATGTATTTTATTTAAAAGATGATTCTAGGCTTTGTGTGTGTGTGTCGTAAATATATATGTAACAAAATATTTTCCATTTCAACACTTCTTTTATGTGTACAGTTCAGTGGCATTAATTACATTCATCATGTTGTTCAGTCATCACTATTAATCCATTTCCAAATTTTTCCATCACCCTTAACAGAAACTCAGTGTTCCCTTAGCAATGAGTCCCCAGTTCCCTCCTCCCTTTCGCCGCTGGTAACCACTAATAAGCTTTGGTCTCTATACACCAGAGACACAGCGAGGGAGGGTTAGAGGAGAGCATTTGCCCCGAGCACAAGTCCAGTCACCGTCCCCCTCCGTGAGAGGGGAGAGGGAGAGTGGCACAGATTAAGAGATTGCCCCTCGCTCTGCCTTTCCTATACACTTGCCTATTCTAGATATTTCATAGAAGTGGGATCATACAATATTTGTCCTTTTTGTGACTGACATTCCACTCAGCATAATGTTTTCAAGGTTCATGTACCATAAAAATATATTCTATTTTTAACTTAATGGGAAAAGGTATATGTATTGTTTTTCCACACGTCTGTGCCACTTACTGGAAACCCTGGTGGCGTAATGGTTAAGTGCTGTGGCTGCTAACCAAAGGGTCAGCAGTTAGAATCCGCCAGGCACTCCTTGGAAACTGCTCTGTCCTATAGGGTCACTATGAGTAGGAATAGACTTTACGGCAACCGATTTTTTTTTTTTTAAGGAAGGGGCCATAGGAGAAACCCTTAGCTAGAGAGGATCCAGGGGAGCAATGGTGTCACTAGGGCTCGTGTCACCCCCCCATGCTAATTACCACAATATTGCAGCTAATATATCAGAAAATTTGACAAAATCAGTGACTATAAAAACACCGGCAGCAAGGAAAACAACAGCTTGCGCTTGTAAGCCCATACAGACGAAATGTGATTCAAAGCATCATTGTAATTGGGTAATAATGACAGCTCTGACTGGAGTGCATTTAAAAAAAAAAAAAAACGCCAGTGCCGTGGAGTCCATTCCGACTCATAGCAACCCTGTGGGACAGAGTAGAACTGCCCCCATAGAGTTTCCAAGGAGCGCCTGTTGGATTTGAACTGTGACTCTTTGGTTTGCAGCGGTAGCACTTAACCCCTAAGCCACCTGGAGTGCATTAGACGGTTCAAAAAGTGAGTTAGCATAGAGTTTTTGCCTTGTAGGTATATGGACAGTTGTAAGCTGGGCTTGAAAAAAATTTTTTGTTATAATTACAGAGATATTTTTTATAAAAAATAATAATTCCTGCTGAAACAATGTACAAAAATTTTAGACAGTCATTTTGGTGTCATCCCCTCTGAAAGTGACACTCACTGCAGTCTGCAACCCCTGTACCCTACAAGTAACACTACTGCAGGGGGGATCATTTCCCAGAGTCCATTAGAGAGACCGCATGTAAAACCAAGTCCAGAGACCACAGTACATGGTGACACTCAGGGTTCTGAATCCAGAGTTCAGCATCATGTGAAGAAAAGGACCAGAAGAAGAGAAGGTGAGGAATCTGGTAGAGGGTCCAGCACAACTTAGATTAATACACTTGGGAAATCTCTGAATCACTATTACTAGCCAGAATTAGTAGAAGTGTTTTAGGGGGCAGATGTACTGAATTAAAGGGTCGGAGGCATGCCAGACACCCCACCTTTCCATGGACTCCCCATTCTTTCTGTCAGGCAGAGTATAGCTGGCTCCTCTGCATCACCAACTGATGTTACTGATAAATTCTGGGACAGCTATATCTCTTGACTATCTTGAGGGACCAGTGCACCCTTGCCAGTGTTCCAGGGCAGGGAGCTATCTTGATGCCTGTTAGAGACAGGTATCTCCCCCTCTGTGGACAGTGGCCTTCCTTTCCTGAGGTTGGGACTATGTGAATGGTTTAGATTGATGCGTGATGACAAAGAGTTGAGATAGGGCAGAAGTCCAATTAGTTGTGGAATAGAGTGTGTAGCTAACCAAAAGGTCACAGTTCGAATCCGCCAGGCACTCCTTGGAAACTCTATGGGGCGATTCTACTCTGTCCTACAGGGTCGCTATGAGTCGGAATCGACTTGACAGAAGTGGGTTTGGTTTTTGGTATGGTCATCTAAATGTTCCAACACACTTTAAACTCAGTTGCTTTAGGAAAAAAAATCAGAAAACCAATGTACTGTATAAATACTATGTTTTCTGCTGGTTCCAACATTCTATATCTCTATGAATGACATATACCCACAGAAATGCTTTTTCAATTATAATAGGTATTTCTCGAGATTTTTCTCTATTCAGGGTGTTTGAAAAGGTTGGTGAAAATGACATTCTGTGATTTAGCCAATGCCATTTCATGGCGTTAGTTCACTGGGGCAAGCTTTGCCAAAGATCTTAGCAATTTTGAAATCAGTGCTTTTTCTTAAGTGGAATTTAAAAACAAAGACTGTCGTAATTGCTATTTTGTTTTGCATTTACTTTTAACTGTTTTCTTTCAATGAAGCTTACCTTGCATTTGTGAAAATCTATACCTATAATTTCATCTATATTCTGAGGGTCTAAACATTAGTTCTAGTAAAGGGCTAAATGAGGCAAGAAAAGAATATTTCCATTTTAAAATGATTTAATTTTATTTTTAACACCATAATTAAAATTTATGTTTAAACATTAGTGCTTATATTAGGAACCCTGGTTGCGCAGTGGTTAAGCATTCGGCTGCTAAACAGAGGTCGGGGGTTGGAACCCACTAGCCATTCTGTGAGAGAAAGATGTGGCAGTCCACTCCTGTAAAGATCACGGCCTTGGAAAACTTATGGGGCAGTTCTACTCTGTCCTGTAGGGTTGCTATGAGTTGGAATTGACTCCAAGGCAGTGGGTTTGATTTTTGGTTTACTTCTTATATTAACTACCTTTAAAAAGAATAACTATTAAAAGACAATGAATTACAAATATGCAAAAAGCATTAGAGAACTGGTAAAAAATACTTAGCTGTAATAAATTACTGCTTAATCGAAATCAGACTCCTCCCATCGCTTCTAACTTCTGAAACTTTATCTTAAATTCAGACCTCACTGCAGTGAATTTCAGCTTAGTTAGGGAATTGTCCTATGAAACACTGCTGAAGAAATTTTCTTGTGTTAAATCTCTCCTTCTGACAAAATGAAAATAAATAAAAGTAAACACAGGAAAACACATCTCAATATATGTGAGGAAAAATCCAAAGGGAGATGCTTTTCTGAACACCCTCATGGTGGCTACACAATGATTTCCTCAAAGAGATGACAATTACGAAGGTCGCCAGAACATACCTTTGAAGATCAAATATGAACAAGTTTTCATATTTGAAAACATGAGTATATAAACATACATACTTTATAACATACACTTATAAGCCTAAGTATATAATTGTTTTAAAATATGAATAAGAATACATAAAACAGTCTGAGGAAAATGAATAAACATGAATCAGACAAATGTCCTGAGAAAAGAACATGGAGAGAATTATAAATCTGGTTGGAGGTTTTATGAAAACTAGTAGAAGGGACAGCCTTAGATAAATATATGCAATTTTAAATTGTATGCTGGAAAATATTTTCTAAATACTAATAGGGAAAAACTGTTTGAAAACAAACCAAAAAAAATGAGGTCAATATACACTGACAGGATATTTCCCCACCAAAGAGAATAAGTGCCAATATGAACACATTTGTATAGAAATATTATCAGCATTGGACTCAGAAATTTCATTTTCAATTTTTTTTCTGCAAATTAATAAGGAATAACATGACAACAGCAACAATTCAGGTAGATCAGGTGGCAGGGCGGCGGTTAGGGAAGTACTTTTCCCAGGACAGACAAATTACAATAAGGTAGAAAATGTAATTACATTGATAAGCAAGATAAAGTAGAGATGGGGGTTAGAATAGCTTTGTAGAAAAATACAGAAATAGAGAGGTATAACAGTAGGGACAATAAATAAAACCAGAATGTAAATTGGAGTGAAAATGTAGAATCAGTATCAGAAAAGGGAGGGGTTGTTTTCATCAGTTTATGTAGTACCTAAGATCTCCTAGGAGCCCTGGTGACGTAGTGGTTAAGGTCAGCAGTTCAAATCCAAAAGGTCAGCAGTTCAAATCCACCAGTTGCTCCTTGGAAACCCTATGGAGCGTTCTACTCTGTTCTGTGGGGTCGGTATGAGTAGGAACCTACGCGACAGCATCTAACAACAACAAGATCTCCTAGAAAAGAGTGGAGGTAGTGAGGGGAGGGGGGATTCATAGTAAAGGAGTATTGAAATTGCTGTGAGGTAGGGATTCAAAGATACACAGACCACCACTAGTAAGACAGAAACTCTGTCATTATCAATATTCAAGGGGCTCTCTGAACTTCCACAAAATAAACATCTGCTGTATCTTAATGACACATACTCAAGCTAGCAACTGAAAATGCTCTGGGCCTGGACTAAAACATACAAATAATGTGAGAGTAGAGAATACCTGATGTGTTTTGTGGAACTAATATAGTTGGCTCCAAAATTTTACAGTGATTACCAAAGAAGATATTAAAAAATTTTAATTTAATGTTTTCAGCTGCGCAATAAAATAAGCTTCACTTGAGTCAATATACCTAAGGAAATTAAAAAAAGCAAAAGAGTGAATCACAATATATGACGAATTATATTTTTAAACAAAAATATTTTAAATCTTTTGTGAACACCTACCGAACTCTCAAGGGCCAACTTAAAAAAAAGCGCTAGCTAGTCCATACAACTTTTTCAGGTACCCTTATCAGAGTGACTTCTTTTCTTTTGAATCCCATAGCACATTGTTTCTATGTCTATTGTGACATTCACAGTCTGCCTTGCATCAGCCCTTTTTCATGTACTGGTCAGTGTTTGTCTGTAAGATCTTTTTAAAAAATATTTTATTTTCGTTATTGAGAACAGACACAGCAAAAACATATACCGATTCAACAGTTTCTACATGTACAATTCAGTGACATTGATTACATTCTTCAAGTTGTACAACCATTCTCACTCTCCTTTTCTGACTTATTCCTCCTTCAATAACATAAATTCACTGCCGCTGCCCCCAAAGCTTCCTATCTACTCTTTGGAGTTGCTATTGTCAATTTGATCCCATATAAAAGAGCACAATGCTCAAGGCAGATATTCTTTACTAGTTAAGCCAAACTATTATTTGGCTTTAAGAAGACTTCAGGGGATATGTTTGGTTTAAGGTATAAATATTATCTTAGGACAATAGTTCTGAGGGTTCATTCAGCCTCCATGGCTCCAGAAATATTGTATTCCATGAGATTTTGAAATCTGCTCTGCATTCTCCCCCTTTTGATCAGGATTCTTCTATAGGATCTTTGATCAAAATGTTCAGTAATGGTACCTGGGCACTACCCATTTCTTTTAGTCTCATGGCAAATGAGGCAGTTGTTCATGGAGGCAATTAGCCACACATTTCATATCCTCCTCCTATTCCTGATTCTCCTTCTTCCTCTGTTGTTCCAGGCTAACAGAGACCAATTTTTATGCCTTGGATGCCATTTGCAAGCTTTTAAGACCCAAGGCACTATGCAATGAACTAGGAGGTAGAACAGAAGCACTTAACATGTTATGAGGCCAATTAACTGTGATGTTGCATGAAACCATGACCCTAAACCTCCAAACCAAGGAATCAAATCTCATGAGGTGTTTGGTTGTACATAGCTAGCTTCACGATCGCTGAGGGCCTGAGTATGGGTTAATCACATCTGTAACCCTTGCAAGGTCTGTCCATTAGCTTTCACAGAAAAGGTCAATAATTTGTTGCATTGAAGGGAATTGCAATGTTGCTATTCTTCCAAACAAAATCTATGGTCATAGTTTTCCTTCACGGCTCTACTGTTACTAAACAACAACAAAACACACTAGTAGCCAAGTCTTTTATTATAATTTCCCTTTACAAATATACCAATATAAAAGAATGTAAATGCCAGGCCTGGTACAAATTAATTATGTATCATCCTTTCTCATGCATTTTTGAGACTCCTTTATAGTAAGGCATAGTTTGCCACTAGCATCATCAATCTCTCTGGATAACATAATGAAAAACTTAGAGTTAGTTCTAATGGCCCTTGTCCATCAGGTCCCAGTGAACTTCGTGATTTCTCTTACATCACCCCATAACTTTCAGTTCCCACAGCAATGGTCTGAGTAGAGACAGTTACTACTTTGCTCTTTGACCAATTGAAATTGCATTCTGATTAGTCTGTGTTACCTGTCTCCAGTCCTTCTCCTTCCAACCCATCCTGACCATTGTTGTAAGAGTAAATGCCTTTATTCCCCTAATGCCCACATAGCAAACTCCTAACTCCTGATATGCTGATACCCAAGATCCCTACTATATGCCTATGTCTAATTTTCTAATTGTAAATTTCAACTAGGGCAACCTATAGGCACCCTTTCCCAGATGTGTGTCATTTTTTCAAGGAGCCCTGGAGGTGCAACAGATAAATGCTTGGCTGCTAACTGACAGGTTGGTGGTTCAAATTTGCCCAGAGGCTCCACGGAAGAAAAGACCTGGTCATCTGCTCCTGTAAACATTAAAAATTACAGCCTAGAAAACCCTAAGGGGCAGTTCTACTCTGTCACATGGGGTCTCTATGAGTCAGAATCAACTCAACAACAACAATATGTCATGTTGTCATACTCTGTATTCTATTTATGTCATTTCCTACTAGCAAAACCTCCTTTTTCTCCACTACTGATCCAAATCCAATCTACCCTTCAAGACCCCAAATAAGTCCTGCCTTGTTACAAAGTCTCAGGATAAGTCTAGATCACATCGATCTCTTCCTTTAGGAATTCTACTCTTTTCTTCTACATACATCCATATTTGACACTTAATTACATGAATAGAATATTATTTACCTTTTAAGGTATATATAAAAAAATTTATATATATATATATATGTACATACCTCAAGGAAACCCTGGTGGCATAGTGATTAAGTGCTACGGCTGCTAACCCAAGAGTCGGCAGTTCAAGTCAGCCAGGCGCTCCTTGGAAACTCTACGGGGCAGTTTTACTCTGTCCTATAGGGTCGCTATGAGTCGGAATCAACTTGACGGCACTGGGTTTGGTTTGGTTTTTGGTTATATACCTCAAAGTCACAAACCACTTATTATATCACTGCAGTTCTTCAAAGTACAAAACCAAAACAAACAAAAAATAAAAGAGTGCTCCAAAAACATTAAATATACAAGATATTTTAGCTGATTTGCTACTGTGGACATGATGTGAAAGCTCAAATAGAATTATAACTAGGAGGGCCAAACAAAATGAAATATACCATTACTATAGAGATCTCGATACATTTATATACAAGTCTACTTCTTAAATTCATTCTTAGAGCCCTGGTAATGTTAATAAAGCACTCAACCTTTATTGGTATGGTTTATGACACCTAGACCCCTCAGCATAATTACTTCCTTTTTCATATCGGGTTACATACTTATATATGTTTGAAAATGCAGATTTCTATGCAGTCATATTTCAATGTCTACAGTGTACCAATATCCTATGAAATCTGTTTTGATTCAGACTTTTACAATTTATGTGCAAAGTATTATTGCAAAGGAGTAAAGTAACAGGGTATTCATAAAATATTTATAGAATGCATAATATAAAGACACCCACTTATACATCTATGCCAAAGCCAATTCCAGAAAGAACATCCACAATGATCACTCAATTTTGCACATACTACTCAGGAGTGTTCAGTCATGTGCACATATCTAGAAAATGAGTCAATTTAGAAAACAAAAGAGTCAACCCTTTTGGTAATATAAGGAAAATTGCTGCTTATTTAGCTTTCCTTGTAGTTCAAGACAAAGTTATCTAAAATTTAGCACATAGGCAGTATTAGTACATTAAATGTAAAATTCAAGAGTAAAGAAAAAAAAGCAATGCTAGAAATTCAAATTCAGACCCAAAATTAATAAACTGAAAACAATCTGTTTACAGAAAAAGCATTTCAAATTTTAATAATTAAATGATTTGCAATAACAGTTTTGCACGTAACTGCCTCTTACCAAAAATGGAAAACAGACTGCAAACTCTGCTGTAAAAACCAGATCACCTAAAAGATCTCTTTAAAAATTTACTGTGGGGGGTGGGTGGGCAAGATGGTGAAGTGAATGGTCATTCCCATTTATCCCTTAGCAACTAACCCACCGAACAATGAGTAAAAACAAGAGACTGAGAGCTCAGAACTCCAGGCGTCAGCTGAAGTATTGGAGAGTCAAGGTAAATGCAGAAACAGGGGAGAGGTGGAGCAAGGACAGCACCAAAGCTGGGAGAGCCTACCCACTAGCATCTGGAGCACTCACTCACCACAGCCATTTTGGAACAGGGTTGGGCAAAACCCCAAACAAAGAACACAGAATGGGAGCTAAACTGAGAAAGCTGTAGCCCAATTTATAAGGCTGAGCAAATTGAAACTGGGAGTTCATGGGCCATGCACTTGGAAGGAGGTGAAGGGAGACCATAGTGCTGACAGACAGTGCTGTTGAATTTAATTAATTAATTAAGGGCATATATGCAAAACCAGCAGCCAACATTATATCAATGGAGAAAGATCGAGAGCCTTCCCTTTGAGAATGGGAGCAAGACAAAGATGTCTGTTATCACCACTTTTATTCAACATTGTACTGGAAATCTAAGCCAGAGCAACAAGGCAAGAAAGAGAAATGAAAGGTATCCAAATTGGAAATGAAGAAGTAAAACTATATTTGCAGATGCAATGATCCTATATATAGAAGATCCAAAAAATTCCACAAGAAAACTGCTGAAACTAATAGAAGAATTTAGCAACATCGCAGGGTACAAGATCAACACACAAAAATCAGTTGGATTCCTTTACACTAACAAAGAGTACTCCACAAAAGAAATCAAGAAAACAATATCATTTAGGATTGCCCCCAAAACAATAAAACACCTAGGAATTAACCTAATTAGGGACATAAAAGACTTACACAATGAAAACTATAAAACACTACTATACTAAAAGAGACCTACAAAAATGAAAAGATATCCCGTACTCATGGATTGGAAGACTTAATATAGTGAAAATGTCAATTCTACCTAAAGCAATCTACAGATACAATGCAATCCTGACACAAATCCCAACAACATTCTTTACTGAAATGGAAAAACTAATAACCAGCTTCATATAGAAAGGAAACCCATTGCCATTGACTCAATTCGGACTCATAGTAACCCTATAGGACGGAGTAGAACTGCCCCATAGAGTTTGCAAGGAGTGCCTGGTGAATTCGAACTGCAGACCTTTTGCTTAGCAGTCATGGCTCCTAAACAGTACACCACCAAGGTCTCCATGGAAAGGAAAGAAACCCCAAATAGCCAAAGCAATATTGAAGAAAAAGAACAAAGCAGAAAGCCTCATAGTCCTTGATACGAAAACATACTATATAGCCACTGTAATTTTTTTAAATCAAAACAGCCCAGTATTAGTTCAACGAAAGACACATAGACCAGTGGAATAGAATTGAGAACTGAGAATTCAACTCAGCCATCTATGGACAACTGATCTTCGACAAGGGGCCAGAGCCCATTCAGTTGGGAAAAAACAGTGTCTTTAATAAACGGTGCTGGCAAAACTGGATATCCACTTGCAAATAAATGAAACAGGACCCATATCTCATACCATATATGCAAATTAACTCAAATTGGATCAAGACCTAAATGTTAAACCTAAAACTATAAAATTTCTGGAAGAAAACATAGGGAGAAAATTATGGAACCTAATCTTTCATGGAAACCCTGGTGGCAAAGTGGTTAAGTGCTATGGCTGCTGACCAAAAGGTTAGCAGTTCAAATCCACCAGGCTCTCCTTGAAAACTCTACGGGGCAGTTCTACTCTGTCCTATAGGGTCGCTATGAGTCAGAAACGACTCGATGGCAATGGTTTTGGTTTTTTTTTTAATCTTTCATAAAAATAGGATAACAAACATAACAATAAACCCAAGACCAGAAGAAGACAAAATAGATAAATGGGACCTCATAAAAACTGAAAATTTATTTTCATCAAAAGACATTATCAAAAGAGTAAAAACAGAACCTGCAGATTCAGAAAAAATCTTCGGAAACAGCATATCAGATAAGGGTCTAATCTCCAAAATTTATAGAAAACTTCAACAGCTCAACAACAAAAGGAAAAGCAACCTAACTGTAAAATGGGCAAAGGACGTGAACAGAAGCTTCATCAAAGAAGACATCCAAGCAGCCAGCAAACACATGAATCACACACAATCATTAGCCATTCCAAAACTCGTTGCTGTTGAGTCAATTCTGACTTATAGCGACCCTATAAGACAGAGTAGAACTGCCCCATAGGGTTTCCAAGGAGGGGCTAGCGGATTCAAACTGCTCACCTTTTGGTTAGCAGCCAAACACTTAACCACTGTGCCACCAGGACTCCTTTGCCAGTAGGGCTCCAGTAGCCATTAGAGAGATGCCAATCAAAACTACAAAAAGATACCATCTCAACCCAGCTAAAATGGGACTGACAAAACAACAACAACCAAAAAACAAAAACAGATGACAAGTGTTGACAAGGATGTGGGGAGATTGAAACCCTTATCCACTGCTGGTGGGACTTTAAAATGGTGCAACCAGTATGGAAAACGATATGACACTTCCTCAAAAAACTAGAAATAGAACTACCTTACAATCCAGCAATCCCACTCCTAGAGACATACCCTGGAGACTTAAAAGTAGTGACATGAATAGTTACATGCACTCCTATGTTCACTGCAGCTTTATTCACAATAGCAAAAAAACGGAAACCACTAAAGTGCTCATCAGTGGATGAATGGATAAGCAAAAGGTGGTACATACAAACAATGGAATGTTATGCAACCGTAAAGAATAACGATGAGCCCATGGAACAATTATAAAATGGATGGACCTGGAGGGTATAAAGATAAATGAAATACGTCAAGCAAATAAGGACAAATATTGTATGCTCCCTGTTTTATAAGAAGATGAGAATAGACATGTATAAAGAGACCAATGTTCAATGGTGGTTATGGAAAGAAGGGGAGGGAGGGGGAAGCACGCTGTAGATCGTAAATACTTGTTACGTTTGGTGTTGGGAAAAATGGCACTGAATGTGGGCATAGTGAGCACAGCATGACCAATGTAAATGATGCCACTAAGAAGCGCTCATGAGGGAAGGACGCATGTGTAGGGTAATGCTATTCAGTTATATGCATCCCCTCCCTAATGGAATCAGCTGTGCTCTTCCCCGACGCACGCTGGGGATGAGTTCAGGATGGACTCGGGCTAAGGTACAAGGCCGGGAGTGGCATGACTGGGCCAGCGGCCAAGCCAAGGAATGCCTTAGCAACAAGAAGGAAAATATCTGGGCCTGGACGTGAAGTCCCTGGGAACACTGACTGCCCAAGGACGTGGGAGAAGAACAATGAGCCTTGGTCCTAACTGAAATGGTATAGAAGCTTGGGTCCCTTGTTAGGTGGTTGCGGAAAATACTCCAGCCGGCTGCCACTGGAGAGCAGCTGCTTGCCTGTGTCAGTAAGTTTCCCTGAACGTATGAATCTGGAAAGGGCTATGTGTCAGTTCTTCGGATTATCTGCCAGGACGCACAGTTAGGGTCTTTCCTTGCTGGGGCTGTCCCCCGACAAGTGGCGTAGTCGGAGGGAATCCGAAGGGCACACCATGCCTTCCCAGATGCATGGGGAAAAGCTGGCACCGCTGGGGGAAATCCCAGGGTGGCCAGGGACACGTGCCCTGGGACCACTAGCCCAGGCTATTGACGCTTGGGGACCTGTGCGTGAGTACAGGGACGCCCGGAAAACGCCAGGGGGATTGCTGCAGTTACTAGAGTCTTTGCATGTTGAGAAAGAAAAGAAGGCTGCTCGTGTTTTGGTTGCAGGAGTTGCGTGGCCACTGTTGTGGGCATGGCGATATTCATGGGAGGCCCCAAAGCAAAAACCAGATTGCCCTGCTGAGGCGGCTTGTGTGGGGTGGCTTCTACGGGCAGCATTGAGAGGGGCATCGGATGCGGAGCCAGCTGCTGGGCCCTAATTAGGCAGCTGGAAGCAGAGCTGCAACTGGAGGGTTTGCGTGCAGCATATTCCTCCTCCACTGAAACATTAGTGCCCCGTTTGCGGAAGCAAGAGGCATCTTTGGGGAAATCCCGGGGTGGCCAGCCACCTCTACGTGGGGAGGTCTGGCCCGTATGCTTTTCTGTGGGAGAAATCCCGGGGTGGCCAGCGAAGCTCGGCTAGCTCAGTCAGTAGAGCATGGGACTGGAGCTAGTTGGAGGGGCTAAACAGGTCCCTGAGGCTGAGAACACCCTGTAACACCCAGTGCAAAGCAAGAGTTAAAACAGCAGGAAAAAAAGAAAAAAAAGGAGTAAAAAGTTCTTCAAGATACCTTGAGTTGCGCGACCTTGAAGAGACCTCAGAATTCTCTGAGAGCTGCCCCCGCCGAGCTGCAGCTGCAATGGTAAGGGGAAAACTAAAAGAGGGAGGCCCACCTCCAGGTTACCAGGCAACTGGGCTGGACCCATGCTTGTGCTTGGTGTGGTGGAGGCGTGGCCCCACAAATGAGTGAGGGCTCTGCCAACTTTTCCCATATCTTCTTTCAGAAATAATTAAGATTGAGGATTAAGCCTATTTTCTCTGTCACCAATGAGGAGCAAAGGCCTAGTGTTACAATTAAAGTCCAACGAGGTATACTTTGGGTCTGAGATCACTATGGTTGAGACACTTGCCCCAGCCTGACTATGGATAAGTCCCCTGGGGCCCCTACAAATCCTTATTGTATGTACTGACGATGTTGATGTGTTAATGCACACCTTTGTTAACTTTTGCCTCCAAGTCCTGATGGGAATTGCTGCAGTTAGGGCCGTTTTTAGAGGGGCTCAAGGAAACCGTGACGTGGGCTATAGCTAACAGTCTGGTCATTGAATCTGGCCACTGACAACCCTAAGACTGACATATAATGCAAGCCCCTATAGAAATGAGACATCTGGACAAAAAAATAATAATAACAAAATCAGTTCTGTTCCTGATAAGCTTTTGTTACTTGTGTGGACAGTCATCAGAAAAGCCCCCGTGCTGAGAGTAGAAAACAGCCAAAGAACAGACTGGTCTTAACCAGCTGACTGCAGACGCTGAAGCATTGTCCGCTCCAGAGCAAAGAGATGTGCAATCGACCACCTCCTGGATCTAAAAGAGGACCGTCCATGGTGATTCACACACCATCCTAGACTGGGCCTACACGCATGGACTGCCACTGTCATCAGAAAATGCTGGATAGCACAGGAAAGCTGATCCACCTAAAATCTGTGCAGGGACAGATTCCCGAGCCAGCAGGCCAGGGCCTTCTCGGCAGGTAAATCATATTGGAGCTTTTTATCCTATACAGAGGCTTCCACTGGATCTTGAATGAACTCTTCACACTCTTTATCACCCCAAGACACAGGGGCAATTGAGCACTTCAACAGACAGGTTTAAATGGCTGATGGGAGGGGACAAGACAACCCCAGCCTGAACCATGCATCTCAGACAAGCAGTCTGGGGTCTCAATGCAGCAGTTTCCTACAAGGGCATTTCTTATTCGTGCTGTTTGTGTTGATCAAACTGTCTATTCTATAAAATCTGTTTCTTTGTTGTAGAATTGTTCCTAACAAAAGATCTGGGTTCCACAAAGGCACTGACCAGAGCCCACGAGAGGAGGCCAAGACTACGGCTCCCCTGCTGAGGGGTGGGAGTCTCCCTCACCCCTCGACTAGAGGTGTGGCCAAGGTGTGCAGGTGCAGGAAGCCCTCTGCTGGGTGACAGGGACCGGAGACCACACACTGAAATGATCATACACTGGACCCCCACTAACAGCTATTGATGGGTACGGGGGCGGGGCCGTCAGGGTGTGCCAAATCAAACTAGTGCTGCAGATTGGAAGGCTACTCCCAAAGGCCTACAAAGTATACCTAGCCCTGATACCGGAATACATTCTGGGCAGAGATATCTTATTGGGGCTGGAGCTGCAGACCTCTGGTGAGTTCCTCCTGTAAGTGAGAGCCATAAAAACTGTAGTATGAGGTAATGCTAGATGGTCCCCTGTGCAGTTGCACTCCCCAGCTCGGGTCAGGGCCCTCAAGCAGTGCCGCCTTCCTGGTGGGCACCAAGAAATCACTGAGGCTGTGCAGGAGCTACACCCAGTGGGGATTCTGGGACTGGTCAAGAGCCCCTTCCATAGTCCTGTCTGGCCAACACACAAGCCGGACGGCTCCTGGAGAATGACAGTAGGCTACTGGGAATTGAATAAGGTGACTCTCTCCCATTGTTTGCAGCTGTACCCAACATCGCACCCAAACCCAGTGCCGTCGAGTCAATTCTGACTCATAGTGACCCTAGATGGGGCAAATGGGGGAGGCATTGGGCATTTACCACTCGGCTAATGCATTCTTTACACTCTACACTCAGCCAGCCAGGACCAGTTTGCCTTCAGTTGGGAGGTGAGGCAGTGGACTTTTACCGTGCTCCCACAAGGGTACCGGCATAGTCCCACCATATGCCATGGCATGGTTGCCACTGACCTCAAGCGGTGGATTCACCCTACTGAGGTGGTCGTATTCCACGATACTGATGATGTCATGCTGACCTCTGACTCGTTTGCTTCTTTGCAGCTGGTGAGGTAGTCATGTACCTCCAGTCGCGGGGATGGGCAGTGAATGAGGGAAAGACACAGAGGCTTGGTTTGTTCGTCAAGTACTTGGGTGTTATCTGGTCAGGTAAGACGCAAGTGACGCCTGAAGCGGTGATAGACAAAGTTCAAGCCTACCCTCGCGCAGAAACTGTGAAACAACTATAGGCAATTTTCAGGCTCCTGGGGTACTAGCACCCCTTCACACCCCATTTAGCCCAAACCGTACGGCCCCTATATAGGTTAGTGAAAAAAGGAAGTGAGAATGGAGAGAGTTCTAGAAAGTAAGGGTGTGAGAAGAAGAGAGAGCCCATAGGAGAATGAGTGGGAGAGACAGAGACACAGAGTGTGAAAAAAGGAGCAGTGTGGGACTGAGAGACAAAGGAGGAGTGAGGCCTTCCAGCAGGCAAAGGTCTTTGTAAAACAAATACAGGGTATACGAGTGTTAATATAAGGTCAGCCGTGCCAATTGGACATAGCCTGTTACCCCGAGGGGTATGGGTAGGGCCTGTGGCAACGGTAAAGCAACAAGAGAGTGCCACTGGGATTTTAGTCCCAGTTGTGGCGAGGAGCAGAAGAGAGGTACAGCATGTTGGAGAAAGTCATGTGCAGTGTATAATGCCCGACTGCAAGTGGAAGCACGCTCTTATAAAGGGCCAAGTTCCCCTTTGCTGGAAGCATTGGAATAGGACTAATACCTCTTGTCCCCTCACAGTGATGAGTTGGACCCCCTGACAACAGTGTACCAGAACCCTGCTAGTTGTTGCCAATAGTTGGTTAAGGAAGCAAAAGCAAAGCCTTTGGGCAGGGGCATACCCATTGCCCAAGGGGTGGCTTTTGACATGTGGCTTCCATGGGTGGCCATAACTGCCCTACAACTGGGTGGGGCGCTGTACCTGGGGGCGGCTGCACATAGCTGCTAATATTTACACCACCCTCCCCAGTGTTTCCAGCAATTGGCAAACTGTAACAGCCCAGCACAGATACCAGCACACATCAAGGTGGTTTGGCCCCTTGTCCCTGTTCTTGCCTTAGGCCACCACTACAGATGTGGAGTGGCAGGTAGAGGTGCTAGCGAGACACACCACAGCTGCACTTAACAACACCAGGTGGGCTATCACCCTTCTGAATGGGGAGACTCAACAAATACAGAAGGTCGTCCTTCAGGGTAGGATGGCCCTTGACATCCTGACCACCCCCAGGGTGGCACCTGTGCCATGACAAAAACTGAATGTTGCGTGTATAGCCCTGATGCCTCTAAAAATGTGTCTTTAGCTCTGCAGGATTTGCAGCAACACATCACTGCTATCAAACATGACACTGCTGACCCTGTCTCCAGCTGGCTGCACCTGGCAGACAGACTTCTGGGTGATATTGGGACTCTTATTACTATGTCTTTTCCTGTGTTGCTGGTTATACTGAGTATGTGGTCTGGTTTTGCAATGCTCCTCTGCATACCAAGTCCAAGGGCTATCACAGAAGAGGGGGCAGTAAGATTGTAAGGACATTAGGAGGATATGCAGGGGCGGACTGTAGGGTAATGCTATTCATCTATATGCATCACCTCCCTAATGGAATCAGCTGTGCTCTTCCCCAAAGCATGCTGGGGATGAATTCAGGATGGACTCAGGCTAAGGTACAAGGTGGGGAGTGGCATGACTGGGCCAGCAGCCAAGCCGAGGAATGCCTTAGCAACAAGAAGGAAAATATCTGGGCCTGGACATGAAGTCCCTGGGAACACTGACTGCCCAAGGACGTGGGAGAAGAACAATGAGCCTTGGTCCCAACTGAAATGGTATAGAAGCTTGGATCCCTTGTTAGGTGGTTGCGGAAAATACTCCAGCCGGCTGCCACTGGAGAACAGCTGCTTGCCCATGTCATGTAGTTTCCCTGAACGTATGAATCTGGAAAGGGCTATGTGTCAGTTCTTCGGATTATCTGCCAGGACACACAGTGAGGGTCTTTCCTTGCTGGGGCTGTCCTCTGACAGCATGTACTAAAGAATTTGACATACATAAGAGGGCACCAAATGCAACAAAGAACAAAAAGTGGGTTTAGGATTACATAAGGCTGGGCATAGGCATATACCTGTATGGGTAGGTACAGGTGTACACACATTTGAGAACAGACAGCACTCCTGACTCTGGGTGGCTAGGGTCAGAGAGAGGGAGTGCTGTGGAAGCCAATGGTGACGAGAACGTAGAAGAGGGAATGTGAGGACTGGATCAATCCAATCCATGTTTTGGAAATTGGATTCAAGCTGATCCTTACCGTGCAGCTGTGTAACAAATTACCACAAATTTAACAGTTTAAAACAACACACATTTATCATCTCACAATTTCCATAGATCAAGAATTCATTAAGGACTTAGATGAGTCCCCTGCTTAAGGTCTTAGAAGTTTTCAATCAAAGAATCAGCTAAGACTGTGTTCTTCTCAAAGGCTCAACTAAGAAAGAATCTGCTTCCAAGCTCCCTCAGTTTGCTGGCAGAATGCATTTCCTTGTAGCTGTGGAATTCATGAGCGCTTGATTATTTAAAGCCAGCAATGGAAGATAGATTCTAGAAGGAACGTTTCACAGCATTACCCTCTTCCAGAATGGCACTGCCATGAGTTGACCTGAGGAGGGAATGTACCCAGGATATAGCCCCAAATGTATCAAACATGTGTACACTATTTTGAATGCATATGTAATGAAATAATGGTAATTTGAAAAATGTATTACACTTACCTACTTATCTATAGAATCATTTATCTACAGAATCATACACATCATTTAAATAATACATAATATTAAGTATGCCAAAAAAATTTTTTTGCCAAATAGTTTAATTTTATGCACAAATTACACATAAAATGCTGTTTTACACTAATACTAAATCTTGTTTCTTTTTTCTTTTAAAGAATTTGTGAAACAGCAACTATAATGTGGCCAGTGATTCAACAAAATGTTTCTGAATCACCTTGTTATATTAAATCCTAATATAGCCTTGGAAAATTGCTGAGGTTAATTTTCAATGGCATAGTAAGGAAGTCAGTTCTATTCTTTGAATTAGACTATTGGAATATTAATATTTGTCTCTGTACATTTTATATCAATTAATCAAAGTATAATTGCATTTAACTTGGCATCTAAATTTATTAAAACATGACTTTTGATTGCATATGTTTTGTCGGGTCAGAGAAAATATTAGGGAAAAACAACAATCACAAAATTATATTGCTGTCACGTAAGAAATAATGCTGTCAATTTAATGGGTTACATTAAATTATACTTACTTGGAAAATGAATCTTTTTATTTGTGCATTCATTTATATTGTTAAGTACATTGAAAAATGCAATTACACACTTAAATATATAATCAAACACCAAAGCCCACCTAGTTAGCTTTTAAACCAAAAAGAAAAAAGAACAAACTCATTGCCGTTGAGTTGATTCCGACTCATAGCAACCCTACAGGACAGAGTAGAACTACCCCGCAGAGTTTCCAAAGAGTGCCTGGTGGATTTGAAATGCTGACCTTTTGGTTAGTAGCCAAGTTCTTAACCACTACACCACCAGGGTTTCTACTACAGTTCATAGAAATTCTAGGGGTAGAGGAAAAACCTACAGAAGCCGTAAAAGTTCATGGCATCCAAATGGCAGAAATCTAAAGAAATGTCATGCCTTGAGCACGTGGGGGTAGACTGAATGGAGGAACTTCAAGCAGGACGATGGCCCAGCCCCTGAGGAATTGCACCTTCTGGAGGAGGGGCTGACAGACCCCCAGGCAAAGCACAAAAACACTGCACAGCACACAGCAGTGTAGCGACACAAGCCCTGGGCTCTGTCTTCACTGGGGTGCCCCAGCATGTCAATGCCTGCTCTGTGAAGTCCTAGGTTTCCAAGGCCACCACATCAAGTAGGAACTGGCAGTGCTGGGTTCAGCTGTATCAGGGAGGCAGGAGCAACAGAGATCCTTGACCTGGGTGGGGGGCGGGGGGTGGGGGGGAGGAAAGGGTAGGAGTGGCTTTCAGCTGCAGCCACTTGCTGTGGATTAACCAACCATCTCTCAGTAAGCCTTGGGCCTTTTTATTAAACAGACTTAGACACCCCCATCGGGCAGGTAGACTTCTCCTCTAGCCTTTATTGTCCTTTTCTGTCTGCAAACCTTGGTCAGAACAAGTGGAGACCAAAGTCCAGGTATTGCTGACTTGAGGAACAAGGTTGAGAGCGAGTACCCCTGGACAACTTATGCAAATTGGTTCAGTCCCACACCAGGGCTCCACATGCCAAAGAGAGTTTCAGCCTTGCCAAGTCAAACAGAAAATCCACAGGGCAAGAGGGCCTACTCCCAGGTAGAACTGCAAGACCTTCTTAGTGGTTTATTTCTTGCAACAATTTGGTCAAAGGCTGTGCCATACTGGTTCTTAAATGTTTTGAGTACCACTTTCCCTCTGTAACTCTGCCAAGAAGGGGACCAAAATTCGATAGCTAGCAATAGCGACAGAGAGAAGGGTGTGAGAAGCAATGGTGAAAGAAGGGGTGACAATATCAGATTTGAGGGAAGCAAGAGGGAGAAGAAAGAAAGGAGCAAGAGAGAAGTGTGAAGGTGAATCTTGATGTAAAGAGCAATCTTAGTGGCTGTTTGGATGACAGTCACACTTGAAGGGGAGCACGTTTTCATTTATTTGCAGAGCAAATTTGGAGTAATGTTTTTTTTTGAATAGAAAATGTTCTTCCAACAAATGTGGCGATGAAAGGGAGGAGAGACTGTTAATTACATTGCCCTAATGACTTCCAGAGTCTAGGCACAGCTTCCTGGTATTTTCGGAGAGGATCTCATATAGCAACCCATTTATATCTTATGCCACTTAAATATATAGTGCCTCTAAAAATGTCTGTGGAATAATCTCTCAGACATGCAGTTAAAGATTCTGTAAAGATTGTGTTGAAATGGCTGAATTTTTCAGTGCAATCATGCATATTCTTTATGAGTTTTCCTCCCACCCTCACTGAGTCTCCCAGCTCATCTCTCTGACTTAATAATTCAATGAAAATTTATTATTTTAAAAGAACAGTAATTATTCTATTCTGGCCAGGCTCATTGTATAATTTTGTAATAGCCAAATAATCATCTAGAATGATTAATGACCTCTCACTACTTTATGGAATTTAATATGGTAAAATTTTAGTTTAGCTCCCATGTGATATCAAAATCATATAATATTGTTCAGTCCATTAAACAAATAAATTATAAAACCTGGCACTATTCAGGCCTAAGATAAGAGAAGAAGTAGAATTTAAGGTCTATAAGACATCCTAGAGATTATCTATCTAGGTCAATGTGATTTTTTTAAAAATTGAGGCTATTTGTATCTGGAGGGAGTTCATGACTTGGCCAAGGTTACCCATCTAATTAGTGGCAGAGCTGGGATTAGAATTTTTCTGCCAGTTCAGTGTCTGTGTCCCTCCTTTCTGGGCCATAAACGGCAGGTCTTCTTGCAAAGTTGCATGCAACTGTGCTATTTGTGGGCTGCAATTAACTAGATACACAAAACGAGCATAATATTTTATGTGAGGATTTCTTAGCATCTTTCTGGAATATATATTACAATTAAGCATGTGTACTGGAAAGTGTGAATTAAGAGCAGGAAGGAACTTACGCAGGTGACTAATAGAACAGCTCACAATGACAAGTGTCCACTGTGGGTCAGAGCATTTCAATTCCCTGGTCACAACCTCCAAATTTGGAATTTAAAGGATTTCTCTACTTTACGACAGCCCTTTATTGAATTTGCATTTCTTTTCTGGTCTGATTTATTTCAAGAGAAGTGGAGAAAAATAATTGCAAATGACTACAGATCATGGTCTGAATAATTTTTCTGACATAAGCAAGACAGGCACTATTTTTATTTATTTAAAATGCTTTTGTTAATAAATAAGACAATGTATTGAAAATGAACAGGTTAGATTAGATAATTTTTTGAGAAATGATAATATACTGTCTGTGTAAGATGCAAAATTAAACGGAATTGGAGACTAACTTATTGATATTTTAATAGCAATTGGCTAATCAATTGCTGGGTGGCTGTTTATAATTTATATTATAGAAGAATATTTTGGTAAATAGGATTTTGCTCCTTTTAAATAGATTCTCATGGGCTGACATTCATTTGTGTGGGATAGACAAACTCTAGTTCAGGTTTCCTTCAGGCACATACAAAAAGACAGGAAATTATGATAATTCTATACACGCTGAGTCTAATTGCTTATGAATATTATGTTTTATCGGGAATATCTGAATACGTTAATTTAAAATAAGGAAACCAGGAAAGTTCAAATAAAACCAAAATCTTGTTTTCCCCAGTCTCTGCTTTGTTTAACTCTACATTGTATTCTAATTACTATTGAAAATTCCCATCATTAACATTGATCACTCAGCTATATTTGGAGATAAAAGGTGACATTGCTGGCTTAGGTTTTATTTTCTTCCCCCCCCCAAATAAATAGCTGCTTAAGAAAAGAACATGTAAATCCTATATGAAATATTATTTATTTCCAGTAGCACCTTCTTTTAAATCCTAAGCAATATAACATATTCAGTGTTTCCCATATTCATTTTTTTTCAGCATGAACTAAGGTAAGTGTGAACCCTAATTAATGTAATTCTAGGGGGCATAATTCTATGACCACCAAATGAATTATATTATAAAAATATAATTTGGGATGAAGGTAATGAAGCTAGAAATGACTTGACCTCTCAAGGAGAAATTATTTATTCTTACATTGTTTCCTTATTTAATTTTCATTTTCTGCTATTTCAGTTCTATTCTAAGATTTATACTATTTTGGAATATGTTTTTATGTAATCTATTTAAAAACATATTGCCTGCTTAAAGGTATCTATGGAATAGTATCTCAGGCATGCAGCTAATATTGTTTTAAAGTTGTGAGACATTTCAAACTAGTTAAAGTCACAACCTCTAAGAGGGATTTGATATCCTCTGGTTTTCTGGTAGTTGTTTGCAAGCCTGTCCCAAACCTATTCGGTTGAAAGATTCTCCTTGGGTGGCCAGAATCTAAAATTTTCAACCTTCAGTTTCACTGGTCCTCTAAAGTTTTGACACCACCCTAGATTTCTGAGTCAAAATGCGCATTTCCACAAGATCCACAAATGATTTATATGTACGTTAAAGTTTGGGAGGCCCTGCTTTCAAAAAATGGATCCACTCCATTTAAATGGATCTCTCATCTACCTCTTAAGAGCCAGGCAAAGGATCTGTTCCTGCTATATGTTACCTCATTTATTTCTTACTCCACCCTTACTAGGAGCCCTGGTGGCGCAATGGTTAAGTGCTGGGCTGCTAAACTGAAAGGTCAGCAGTTTGAACCCAGCAGCCGCTCTTCAGGAGAAAGACCTGGCGATATACTTCCATAAAGATTTCACCCTAGGAAACCCTCTGTCTTATAGGGTCACTATGAGTTGGAATCGACTCAGCAGCATCCTTATTATTATTCCACTTACTACGATATAGGAATTTTTTGAACTTTTTATTGTAGAAAATATGTAATTTATATACAGTTGTACAGGTAAAATGCCATTAAAACTCCCATGTACCTGTCACTCAGGGTCAATAATTGTCAATGTATGCTTAAACATTTTTCATGATTATTTTGAAGCAGGGCTTCAGACCGATTCATTCGGGTTTGAATCCCTGATGAGAATTTGCATTTCTAACAAGTTCCTTGCTGAGAATTTGCATTTTTAACAAGTTCCCGGGAAGTTATACATAAGAATCATCTACGTGGAGGATCTTGTTAAAATGTAGATTCTGATTCAGTCTATCTGGCGTAGAAATGCAAATTCTCAGCAAAGGGTTCAAACCAGAACAAACCAGCTCTAAGCCATGTTTTGAAGCAAATCTCAGTCATGGCATAATTTTTTTCATAAAGAGTTCAGTGTCTCTAAGAAAAAAAGAGTACATTTTTTGACACGGTCATGTCATACAAAAATTATTGTAAAATTATTCACTAATCTCAAACATCAAGGCGGTGTTCATGTTGCCTTGACAGTCTCATGATTTTCTGTGTGTGACTGCTGTCATTTCTTTTTAAGTCTCCTTGTTTGAATCAGGATCAAAATAAAGTATATCCATTGTGATTGTATGATACGTCTTTCAAGTCATCCTCTCTTGTCCTCTCTATCACTTAATCTGTAGGTTCTTCAAATGAAGATATTTTTCATCCCATTTTACAGAGTGGGAACCAGAACTCAGAGATTAAGTAAACTTGCCAAAGCCTAAGAAGCTAGCAAATGGTAGTGTCAAAATTAAAAACCAGGCCTGTCCACCTCCATTGATCCTTCCCTATATTGTGTTGCTGCGCTTGCATTGTCCCCAGTTTTATTTCTTCACTCTCTCTGTTAAGACTGCTAACTTCTTGCCCACTTACTCATTTTAAGAGATTTTCAGTTGCTCACATGTCCATTTTGTGACCAAGCGTTCATAAATCCATTGCTGTAGAGTCGATTCCGACTCAAAGTGCCCCTACAACACAGAGTAGAACTTTCCCACAGGATTTCCTAGCCTAGGGAGGAAACCGTGGTGGCCGTAGTGGTTAAGAGCTCAGCTGCTAACCAAAAGGTCGGCAATTTAAATCCACCAGCCACTTCCTGGAAACCCTACCAGGCAGTTCTACTCTGTCCTATAGGGTCACTATGAGTCGGAATCGACTCTATGGCAGCAGTTTTTTTTTTTTAATCTTTACGGAGGCAGACTGCCACATCTTTCTCTGGCAGAATGGCTGCTGGGTTCAAACCATCAAACTATGGATTAGCAGCTGAGCGCACTTAACCACTGCGCCATCAGAGTCCATTATTTTCTCTCTGCCTTGACCTACCCTGGTGGCCTAGTGGTTAAGAGCTACGGCTGCTAACCAAAATGTCAGCAGTTTGAATCTACCAGGTGCTTCTTGGAAACCCCATGGGTTAGCTCTACTCTGCCCTTTAGGATCCCTATGAGTCAGAATCAACTCGATGGCAACTTGTTTGGGTTTTTTTGGTTTGGCCTTAGCTTCACTAACATTTAATCAGGCATTCCTCCTCTGCACATATCCCTGAACACAGACTTGCCTCCAAGTCTGAGTAATCATTAAAATACAGAATATACCCCTTTACAAAGCTCATCTTGACAACTGATTGACATACTGAAAAACATTTCGTGTCGGACCTCCCCATCATGCTGTCTGCTTACTCCCACACATTTGTCCAATTCCCTGTAAAAGTTTTTGTTAACCTTGCTTATAAAAAAAAAAAAACTGTTGCCTTTGAGCTGATTCCTACTCCTGGCAACCCCATGTGTTACAGAGTAGAAATGCACCATACGGTTGTCTTGGCTGCAATCTTTATGGAAGCAGATCACCAGGCATTTCTTCTGTGGTGCCAATTTGTTGTTGTTGTGTGCCATTGAATTGATTCTGACTCACAGTGACCCTATAGAACAGAGTAGATCTGCCCCATAGGGATTCCTAGGCTATAATCTTTACAGGAGCAGATTCACCAGGTCTTTTCTCGCACAGAGCCACTGGTGGGTTTCAAGTGCCAAACTTTAGGTTAGTAGTGGAGATCACTTAATTGTGCTCATGAGGAGCCTACCTGTACATAGATCAAGAGACAGTCGTTCAAACAGAACAAGGGCATACTGTGTGTTTTAAAGTCAGGAAAGGTGTGCCATCAGGGTTGTATCCTTTCACCACAGTCATTCAATCTGTATGCTGAGCAAATAATCCCAGAAGCTGGGCTATATGAAGAAGAATGTGGCATCAGGATTGGAGGAAGACTTATTAACAACCTGTGTTATACAGATGACACAACCTTGCTTGCTGAAAGTGAAGAGGACTTAAAGTACTTACAGATAAAGATCAAAGATCACAGCCTTCAGTATGGATTACCCCTAAACATAAACAGAACAAAAATCCTTACAACTCAGCCAATAAACAAGATCAGGATAAATAGAGAAAGGATTGAGGTTGTCAAGGATTTTATTTTACTTCGATCCACAATCAACACCCATGGAAGCAGCAGTCAAGAAATCAAAATACACATTTCATTGGGCAAATCTACTGCAAAAAGCCTCTTAGAGTGTTGAAAAGCAAAGATGTCACCTTGGAGACTAAGGTGCACCTGACCCAAGCCATGGTGTTTTCAATCACCTCATATGCATATGAAAGCTGGACAATGGAAAAGGAAGACCGAAGAAAAATTGATGCCTTTGAGTTATGGTGCTGGCAAAGAATATTGACTATACCATGGACTGCCAAAAAAAAGAATAAATCTGTCTTGGAAGAAGTACAACCAGAATGCTCTTTTGAGGAAAGGATGGCGAGACTACATCTCACATACTTTGGATATGCTATCAGGAGGGATCAGTCCTTGGAGAAGGACATCATGCTTGATGAAGTAGAGGGTCAGTGAAAATAAGGAAGACCTTCAAGGAGATGGACTGATGCAGGGGCTGCAACAATGGGCTCAAGCATAACAAGGATTGTGAGAATGGCACAGGTCCGGGCAGTATTTCGTTCTGTTGTACATAGGGTTGCTATGAGTTGGAATTGACTCGATGGCACATAACAGCAACAACAGTGGAAATCTAAATTCTGTACCCCCCAGGGACACCTTCTTATAAAAGAAAAGCCTTTTCTGTTTGTTATTAAGCTGCTTGCAGATACTGAATTTGGATCATTCTCCCTATTGTATTAGTCTTTTTGAATAAAGACTTTCCTCATCTAAGGAAGCCCTGGTGGTGCAGGGGTTAACACCGGAGAGAAATCTGGCAGTTTGCTTCAGTAATGAATACAGCCTTGTAAACCCTATGGGGCAGTTCTACTCTGTCCTTTAGTGCTGCTATGAGTCAGAATCGACTCGATAGCAGTGGGTTTTGTTTTTCTTTTCTTTCTTTTTTTTTTATCTAAGTCCTGATTTGTTATTATTTGACAATGTTAGTATAAGCAACCACCACTCATCTGTGAGTTTGCCATACTATGGGGGCTTGTGTGTTGCTGTGATGCTGGAAGCTATGCCTCCAGTATTTCAAATACTAGCAGGGTTACCCTTGTTGGACAGGTTCAACAGAGCTTCCAGACTAAGACAGACTAGGAAGAAGGGCCTGGTGATCTACTTCTTAAAAATTGGCCAGCAAAAAACTTATGAATAGCAGCAGAACATTGTCTGATATAGCGCTGGAAGATGAGCCCCTCAGGTTGGAAGGTACTCAAAATACAACTGGGGAAGACCTGCTTCCTCAAAATAGAGTTGACCTTAATGACATGGATGGAGTCAAGCTTTCAGGACCTCCATTTGCTGATGTGGCACAACTGAAAATGAGGAGAAACAGCTGGAACATAGAAAGTATGAATCTAGGAAAATTGGATATTGTCAAAAATGAAACAGGGCACATAAAGATCGATGTCCTAGGCATTAATGAGCTGAAATGGACTGGTATTGGCCATTTTGAATTGGACAATCATATGGTCTACTATGCCGAGAATGTCAACTTGAAGAGGAATGGCGTCACATTCATCATCAAAAAGAACATTTCCAGATCTATCCTGAAGTATAAGGCTGTCAGTGATAGTATAATATCTGTACACCTACAAGGAAGACCAGTTAATATGACTATTATTCAAATTTACTCACCAACTATTAATGCCTAAAATGAAGAAATTTTACCAACTTCCACAGTCTGAAATTGATTAAACATGCAATCAAGATGCATTGATAATCGCCAGTGATGGGAATTTGAAAGTTGGAAACAAAGAGGAAGGTTCAGTAGTTGGAAAATATGGCCTTGGTGATAGAAACAACACTGCAGATCACATGATAAAATTTTGTAATACCAACAGCTTCTTCATCGCAAATACCTTTTTTCACCAACATTAACAGTGACTATACATGTGGACATTGCCAGATGGAATACACAGGAATAAAATCAACTACATCTGTGGAAAGAGACGATGGAGAAGCTCAATATTATCAGTCAGAACAAGGTCAGGGACCAACTGTGGAACAGACCATGAGACTGTGGAACTCATGTGAAAGTTCAAGTTGAAGCTGAGGAAAATTCAAGCTAGTCCACAAGAGCCAAAGTATGAACTTGAGTATATCCCACCTGAACTTAGAGACCATTTCAAGAATAGATCTGACACATTGAACACTAATGACTGAAGACCAGAGGAGTTGTGGGATGACATCAAGGACATCATACATGAAGAAAGAAAAAGGTTATTATTAAAAAAGACTGGAAAAAAAAGACCAAAATCGATGTCAGAAGAGACTCTGAAACTTGTTCTTGAATGTAGAGTAGATAAAAAGAAGGGAAGAAATCATGTAAAAGAGTTGAACAGAAGATTTCAAGGGCAGCTAGAGAAGCTAGAGAAGACAGAGTAAAGTATTATAACGAAATGTGCGAAGACCTGGAGTTATAAAACAAAATGGAAAGAACATTCTCAACATTTCTCAAGCTGAAAGACCTGAAGAAAAAGTTCAAGCCTCAATTTGTAATATTGAAGGATTCTATGGGGAAACCCTGGTGGCATAGTGGTTAAGTGCTATGGCTGCTAATCAAGAGGTCGGCAGTCCGAATCCGCCAGGAGCTCCTTGGAAACTCTATGGGGCAGTTCTACTCTGTCCTATAAGGTCACTATGAGTCGGAATTGACTTGATGGCAGCGGGTTTGGTTTTTTTTGGTTTTTATGGGTAAAATATTGAACGATGCAGGAAGCATCAAAACAAGAGGGAAGGAATACACAGAGTCACTGTACCAACAAGAATTGGGTGACATTCAAAAATGTCAGGAGGTAGGATGTGATCAAGAACCAGTGATACTGAAGGAAGAAGTCCAACTGCACTGAAGGCATTGCCAAAAAACAAGATTCCAGGAATTGACAAATACTGAGGTGTTTAAACAAACAGATGCAATGCTGGAAGCACTCACTTGTCTATGCCAAGAAATTTGGAAGACAGCTACCTGGCCAAATGACTTGAAGAGATTCATATTTGTGCCCATTCCAAAGAAAGGTGATCCAACAGAATGCAGAAATTATTGAACAATATCATTTTACAATATCATTAATAACATAGGCAAGTAAAATGGTTGCAGCAGTATATCAACAGGGAACTGCTAGAAATTCAAGCCAGATTCAGAAGAAGATGAGGAATGAGGGATATCATTGCTGATATCAGATGGGTCATGGCTGAAAGCACAGAATACCAGAAAGATGTTTACCTGTGTTTTATTGACTATGCAAGGCGTTCACTTGTGTGGATCATAACAAATTATGGATAACATTGCAAAGATGGGTATCCATAACACTTAACTGTGCTCATGCAGAACCTTACATAGACCAAGAAGCAGTCGTTCAAATAGAACAAGGGGATACTGAGTGGTTTAAAATCAGAAAAGGTATGCGTTGTGTCCTTTCACTATAATTATTCAATCTGTATACTGAGTAAATAACCCGAGAAGCTGGAGTATATGAAGAAGAATGGGGCATCAGGAATGGAAGAAGACTCATTAACACCCTGCAATATGCAGATGACACAACCTTGCTTGCTGAAAGCAAAGAGGATTTGAAGCACTTAATAATGAAGATCAAAGACTACAGCCTTCAGTATGGATTGCACCTCAACATAAAGAAAACAAGAATCCTCACAACTGGACCAGTGGGCAACATCACGATAAATGTAGAAAATATTGAAGTTGTCAATGATTTCATTTTACTCAGATCCACAGTCAAAGCCCATGGAAGGAGCAGTCAGGAAATCAAACTACGTATTGCATTGGGCAAATCTGTTGCAAAAGACCTCTGTGAAGTGTTAAAAAGCAAAGATGTCACCTGGAAGACTAAGGAGCACCTGACTCAAGCCATGGTATTTTCAATGCATCATTGAATGCGAAAGCTGGACAATGAATAAGGATGAATGAAGAAGAATTGATGCCTTTGAATTCTGGTGTTGGAGAAGAATATTGACTATACCATGGACTGCCAGAGAACAAACAAAATCTGTCTTGGGAGAGGCACAGCTAGAGTGCTCCTGGGAGGCAAAGATGGCGAGACTTGTCTCTTGTACTTTGGACATGTTATCAGTAGGAACCAGTCCCTGAGAATAACATCGTGCTTGGTAAAATAGAGGGTGGTGTTTCGTTCTGTTGTACTTAGGGTAGTCGGAACCAACTTGATGACATCTAACAACAATAACCACAACTTATCCTAAATACAGCTTTCCAAGAATTAGTGATTTTGTTTTTAAAAGGATGACCTGGATTTTTATGTTCTGACTGGCTCAAAAACATCAAGGTCTGAGGCTCTGAAGCCCTCTTCACTGCTCATCCACACTGCTGACCAAGGGTCTGAGGGCTCTCTTCAGCTCAAACCAAAATGTTCACTCCTTCTCCAGGACAGTGAATTTGGAAAGGCTTATGTCCAACTCTCAGCACATTCTTATAATACTAATTTTCAATGAGTGGCCATTTCACACTTCAAGTCTACCATAGTTCTCTCTCTCTTTTTATGCTTGAAAATCATTTTCTTCATTCTTACCATTTACCCAGAGATTTTATTTAAAAGAAAAATGGTTAGGAAGGTGGATTTTATTCATGGATGGACTCTCTGTGATGTATGCACATATGTAGTGTATATCTTTCCCCCCAGCCTCTGGCTGTCTCCCTGGATTCCCAGTAGGCTTTCGGTGTTCGTTACTGTATTGATCAAATTTTGTTTTTTAATTAGATTTTGTTTTGTATTGACTTGTTCCTCCCACCAGGTTGTGAATTTCTGGAAATCTAAAGAACTTAAATCATGTGTTTTTCTCTGCCCTCAATGCCTTGTGCATAATAGGTGCTCTGACCTTGTTTAATTGAGGTAAACACTTGCCTGAACAAACAAGTGGCACTATTAACTTGTTTGACTCACACGTGGAGGGCTGGCTTTATTTGCATTGTCCCATTTTAAAAAGGAGAATTTTAAACTGGATTGTGTCTCAGGGACCGTTTACATGGGGTTGAGTTGTAACCCACATTTTATGAGTAATGGTTGAAAAAGGAAGTAAAAATATCAAAACCAAACCTGGAAAAAAAGAACATTTTGAGGTCTGTGGAGGGGCAGGATCTAGTTACTTTTATGTTTTCACATAACTGTAATTAACAAAAGAGAGGGAAGTCACTCTGTACTGCTATTAAGAACTAGATCTGATGGGTAGATGTTAAGGAGGGCAGGTCTCAACTTGGGAAAGGAAGCACTTCCTCAACCCATTTCACCAGTGGAATGGTTTTCCTCCAGTGCAACGAAGTTCCTCCAAAAGGAAAGCATTCAACAGGGACACTGAGCATCTCGCAATAAAAAAGATAACTCCATCAGTTGTATGAAATCTATCAGTGTTTTCTTGTACAAATTAAATAATAATGTGGGTTAAGAAATGAGCTAATTCAATCCCTTGGTGGATTTGGGATTTTTTTTTTCATATATGGAGCCTGAATGTGTAATGCTATCTTTTCTGTTTGGGAAGTAAATGTTAAGAAAATTACATTCCAATTTTTCTTTCTGTTTATTTGCCATCTCATACTCTCTTTAATATCTCAAAATTCATGAAATCTAAATCCATTTTATACACAACAGAACTAAGACTTCTAGAACATTTCGATATCCCCAAGATCTACATCCATCAGACTCAAAAAAGTCAAGTCATATCGACTCAATTTCAACCTGCAAATAAAACAGGTAATTGGTAATATGTGGAATGTAATATCTGGCACTGTCCAAGGAAATGTGAAGTACTAAAGTACAAAGAAGATATTATCTATACTCATAAACTATACAAAATATAATTGAAGAGATGGTGTTGTTACATGAACACCAGTTGTCGAATAATATTTTGTATCATAAATAAAAAAACTTTTTATATCACAGTCATCTAAATTATGTACAGAATTTGCATGCTAAATTACTCGTATTAAAATTTGCAGATCTCTGTGTTTGTAAAAGCAGTTATCTGATAAGGACAAAAAGTGCACTTTGAGAAAGGTGAACGCTTGCTTTGAGGGTATACTTGGCTACAGAAGTTGTGCTCAAGTTGAGGCTTAATCTGCTTTTAAAGGATAGGTGGGATTTTGATTGCAAAAGCATATCAGAAGAGAACAATAAGTCAGTTGTGATTAATTTACCTTTGGTCCGGATCAGGGTCTTTCTTAGTTGGGTATTTAGTTTTGGCTTCTGGATCCCCTTTATTGTGCTGCTGTGATTAGGGAGAAATAAACCAGATTTATAATGACCATTGATATATTTACAAATTAAAAATAAGTGTTAACATGTAAGCAATGTGACTAAATATTTTTAACTATTCAAAATTAATTCTATTTTTTGCTTTCACTTCCTTTCAATCTGCTAGATAATAAGAGGAATATAATTTCTTCACTTAATAGCTATTCTTGGAATATACATATAGAAACTCCAGTGTCATGGATTCTAAATTATGTTTTTTGCTAAGTTTGATTTCGTTAAATTTTCATTTGTTATTTTCCTATGTATTTCTGTTAACTATAAAATATTTCTAAGTCTGGAAGGATGGTTACATATTGCCAATTACAGGATAATCTGTTCACCTGACCTTCCCAGGAGAGCTGGGATACAGATTTTAATGCTAAGTGGCCAAGCAGATAACAATGAAATAAGAATTAGGTCTAGTGTAACGAGTCCCTGGGTGGCACAAACAGTTAAGCACTCAACTACTAGTCAAAGGTTTGGAGCTCCAACATACCCAGAGGTGCCATGGAAGATCTACTTCTAGAAGGTCACAGCCTTGAAAACCCTGTAGAGCACTTCTACTCTGACACACATGGGTTACCATGAGTTGGAATCAACTCAGTGGCAACTATCAACAACAACAAAATAAGACAATAAGGATGATGAATTCTGTGGCAAAGTGAAGAGTAGATGTCCTGCCTAAATATTCAATTTAAAAAATATATATAGATAAAAGCCTGAACCATCTATGATGGTTAATTTTATGTGAAAAAAAAAAATTTTTTTTTTTTTTACTTGGCTAGGCCAATGTTCCCAGTTGTTTGGCCAAACACTAGTCTAAAGGTTGTTATGAAGTAGTTACATGTGATTATACCAGTTGGCCTTAAGTAAAGCAGATTACCTTCTGTAATCTAATCTAAAAAATGTAATCAATCAGTTGTAAAGAGAGTTTCTTTAGAGTGTGTTTAGTTTCCAGACTATAAATAGGTATTTTGGAAGAACTCTCACTTCACTCTCCCTGTTGCCTGACCTATAGAGTTTAGAACACAAGCCTGAAGGAGTCTTTAGCCTGTCACGTGACCTACAAATTTTGTACTTGTGTGAACCAGTTCCTTGAAGTAACCCTCTCTCTCTCTCTCTCTATATATATATATATACATACATAATACACACACACATACATATATGGAGCCCTGGTTGCGCAGTGGTTAAGAGCTCAGCTGCTAACCAAAGGGTCACCAGTTCGAATCTACCAGCCACTCCTTGGAAACTCTATGTAGCAGTTCCACTGTGTCCTATAGGGTCACTATGACTCAGAATTGACTTGACAGTGTTTTTGTTTGTTTGTTTGTTTTTATAGTCACTTGTTCTGTTTCTCTAGAGAACCCTGACTAAGACACCAACCATACAACCATAGAGAAAAGTTTGGCTCACCAGCTGAAAATCTGATATTGCTCAACTTCCGCTGTTTTTCCTTGTTTGTTTTTTTTATCTCCAGCTTTTGAGTGTGTTATTAAAATTTAAATAAACATCTTTTTTTGGTCAATTTTGTAATCCCTGTGAATTACTGGACAAAAATTTGTGTATTTTGAAATCAGAGTTAGGATTGTCAATCCAAGCCATTCATTTATTTAGCCATTCATTCAACATTATTGAGCATCTGCTTGACAATGTCTTCACCAAAATGATGAAAATTTCTATCTTCTTTCCTTTGGAGAACTCATAGCTAAGTAATTCTTATAATTCAATAGTATAGGTGTTATTAATATGTATATTGGCACTTATATAGACTTTATAAATAAAACTAAAAATTAATACAGTTGATCATATAAGCTAATTCATATTTTATAGACTTTCAGTTTGAGAATTATAGTATATAACTAAAGACAGAAAAGATTTAACATTAAACTCAAACTATATAGTTGCTAAACACTAATGAAGAATGTGATACATAACGATATTTTTGAGTCACAAATAAATGTGAAATTATTTATATTTAAATATTTATTATGCCTACATTTTCCTAGGTATGATTTTTCCTTCATATCTACTGTTAATTATGTGTTTACATAAAAAGTTATAGAGAAAATCAAGAAAATTATAGAATTAAATAGAACACAAACAATTCTTAAAAGATTATGAATTATGTTTAAAATGCAATTGACCTACTTAAGTTCAAGTTCACTTGCACTGCATGTCTCAAATAGCCTATTCTCTAGAATTAGGGAATATATCAAGAAATATCCACCTGCCTAGGATAATAGGAATTCCCATGTATAGATAAGATTTGTGGAACATTTCCAGGTAAATAATTTATCCTGACTGCAGATAAAATTGGTGAACCTCACAATATCTCCAGGTGTCCCCCGAACCTAAAAGCCAAACCCGTTGCCTTCGAGGAGATTCAGACTCATAGAGACCCTGTAGGTAGAGTGGAACTGCCCCATAGTGTTCCCAAGGCTGTAACCTTTAAGGAAGCAGACTGCCAATTATTTCTTCTGTGGAGCGGCTGGTGAATTAGAACCACCAATGTTTCAGTTTGCAACCGAGCACTTAACCACAGCATCACCAGGACTTCTAAGTGGCCCCCAGTCCCTCCTTAAACATGAAGTAATAAATATAAAGTAACTAAGGAGAAGGTATAGTTTGGAAATTATGGCTGTAATGATTAGGAATCGACTTGAAGGCAACAGGTTTGGGTTTGGTAATGACAGGTGCTGTAAGTAAAAAACGTTTAAATTGGAGCTGGATAATAAGAATGTGCTGGTATTTAGTTCAGCACAATCTAAGTCAAGGATGGCCTTGAACAATCAAAGCAAGTTTCCCAATCAGTCACCCACACCTTTTTAACAGTATTTTCAAATAGCAATCTGACATTCTGGGTAAAAATTGAGGCATTCATTCATTCATCCATCCAAAAAATATTTATTGTCTACTGTGTCCCAGACACTGTTTTAGGGTCTTGGGTTACATAAGTGACAAAAGCATGACGGTATTGCTCTAAAAGCCTAGATATACATCTTTCTGACATTAGGGTAGGATTGTTTTACCCTTCTAATAATTCTCTCTTTGTGTAAAAACTAATGAAGTACAAAAATAACATTACCTAACTTGATCTTTCCAACAACTCTACGTTGTACAGTATAAAAAAAAAAACAGACCCCAAATTACAGCAAAGGCACCTGAAACACTACTAGGTTATATCTTGTACCACCAACCAGTTCTTCGGTAAAAGAAGATAGATTTGAGAACAATTCTAATTATCTCTAGTGACCAATTGTGTTTCCTTGTAACTTTTTTTAACAACCTTTCCATTTTGCAATAATTTTAGGTTTACAGAAAAGTTATGAAAATAGTGCAGAAAGTTCCCATATACCCCACATCCAGTTTCCCCTATCATTAGCATTCTTACATTTGTTACAACCATGAACAGTATTGTTAACTAAAATGCAAATTTCCTTATTTTGCACCTGAAGTCCTTTTTCTGCTTGAGGATCCCATCCAGGACACCACACTGTGTTTAGTTGTTATGTCTCCTGAGGCTCCACTTGGCTGTGACAGATTCTCATAATCTTCTTGTTTTCTTGATAGCCTTGTAGTACAAATCATTAACATGCTTGGCTGCTAACCCAAAAGATGGAGATTCGATCCCACCCAGAGGCTCCTCAGAAGAAAGGCTTGGCCATCTCCTTCCAAAAAATCAGCCACTGAAAACCCTATGAAGCACAGTTCTACTCTGACACACACGAGGTCATAATGAGTAGGAGTGGACGCCACAGCAACTGTTTGTTTTTTTTTTTCTTTTCTTGTGGACAGTTTTAATAAATAATGGCTACCTATATTGTAGCATGCTCCTCATTTGGAGTTGGTCTAATTATTTTTCATGATTAGACTGGAGTTATGGATTTTTGGAAGGAAGAGAGACCACAGAAGTGAACTGTCATTCTCATCATGTCATATCAAGGGTCTATGCTAGCAACATGATTTGCCACTACTGATGTTGACCTTAACCACCTGGCTGAAGTATTTTGTCAGGTTTCTCCACTATGTAAAATTACTGGTTTTATTTTTTTTGTTGTTCCCTTTTCTCTACTGTACTTCTTGGAAGGTAATCTTTATGCACAGCCCACACTTAATGATTGGGAGTTATGCTCCTCCTCCTTCAGGGTAGAGTAACTACATAGATTATTTGGAATTGTTCTGCACGGGAGATTTCTATAATCTTCACCATTTATTATTTTATTTATTCAGTCTTTTATTTATATTGTATGGACTTTTGGATATTTATTTTATAGATTAGGTTATAATTCAACATTATTTTATTTGTTTTGTTGCTCAAATTGTTCCAGCTTTGGCCATTGGGAGGTGTTATGGATTGAATTGTGCCTCCCTTCCAAAACATGTATTGAAATCCTAACCCCTATAACCTGTAACGGAGCCCTAGTGGTATAGTGATTAAGTGCTTGGCTGCTAACCGAAAGATAGGCGGCTCGAACCCACCAGCTGCTCCACAGAAGAAAGATGTGGCAATCTACTTCTCCAAAGATTATAGCTTTGGAAATTCTATGGGGCAATTCTACTCTGTCCCATAGCATCCATATGAGTTGGAATCGCCTCACATGCAGTGGGTTTCATTTTTTTGTTTGTTTGTTTTTGGTACCTGTAAATATGATCCTATTTGGAAATAGGGATTTTCATTCTTTATGTTAATGAGGTCATACCAGAGTAGGATGTATCCCAAAACCAATCACTTCTGAGTTATAAAAAGAGCAAAATGGACACAGAGACATACATCCAAACCAAACCTATTGCTGTCAAGTCAATTCTGACTAATAGTGACCCTATAGGACAGAATAGAACTGTCCCATAGGGTTTCAAGGCTGTAGTCTTTATGGGAGCACACACCTTTCTCCTGCAGAGCAGCTGGTGGGTTTGAACCACCAACCTTTTAGTTAGCAGCGAAGCACTTAGCCACACGCCACCAGGGCTCCTTAGAGACATAAGAGGAAGACATATGCCATGGAACACCAAGGAACACCAAGGAATGGCCAGGAACACCCAGGAATGTCCATGAACTCTCAGGAACTCTCGAGGCCACAAATAAGGAAAGGCCTCCCCCTTGGATCCACAATCAACAGCCGTGGAAGCAGCAGTCAAGAAATCAAAAGACACATTGCATTGGGCAAATCTGCTGCAAAAGACCTCTTTAAAGTGTTGAAAAGCAAAGATGTCACCTTGAAGACTAAGGTGTGCCTGACCCAAGCCGTGGTATTTTCAATCACATCATATGCATGTGAAAGCTGGACAATGAATAAGGAAGACCGAAGGACTGATGCCTTTGAATTATGGTGCTGGCGAAGAACATTGAATGTACCATGGACTGCCAAAAGAACAAACAAAGCTGTCTTGGAAGAGGTACAACCAGAGTGCTCCTTGGAAGCAGGGATGGCGAGACTGCATCTTACATACTTTGGACATATTGTTAGGAGGGATCAGTCTCTGGAGAACAACAACATGCTTGGCAAAGTACAGAAAACCAAAAAAAAAAAACACCAAACCCAGTGCCGTCAGGTCGATTCTGACTCATAGCGACCCTACAGGACAGAGTAGAACTCCCCCATAGAGTTTCCAATGAGCGCCTGGCGCATTCAAACTGCCGACCCTTTGGTTAGCAGCCATAGCACTTAACCACTACGCCACAAGGTCAGGGGAAAAGAGGAAGACCCTCAATGAGGTGGACTGACACAGTGGCTGCAACAATGGGCTCAAGCATAACAATGATTGTAAGGATGGTGCAGGACCGGGCAGTGTTCCGTTCTGTTGTGCATAGGGTCGCTATGAGTCGGAATCAACCTGTTGGCACCTACCAACAGCAACAACAGCCTCCTGAACTGTGAGAAAATAAATTTCTGTTCTTTAAAGCTACCTATTTTAGTATTTCTGTTACAGCGGCACTAGCAAACTAAGACAGAAGGTCTTTCACTTGGCTCCTCTGTTCCTTTTACAGACCTCCATTGCTGTGGTTATTTCTGAGCATCTTCTTACTTTTTAGAAATACAAGATGATCCAAACTCATCTTTTATATTCCTTGTTTCAGCCCTAGAATTAGCCATTTCTTCAAGGATCCCTGATTCCTTTTATTGGAGAATGGTTTCAGAAGTGAAGATGTGGGTGCTAGGCGTACTTATTGCTATTGAAGTGCCATTGTTTCTCATCTCTCTCAACTAACAGAGCAAGGAAATACATGTGTGTACACTCCCAGAAACACAGTGCTGTGTATACTAGCCCATGTATATCCACATATCTATAAATATTTCTGTATGTATCCATCTGTATCTCTATTAAGCTAAATATGAATTCGTACCAATATCTTCGATTCTAAATGCAGTATCACGTAGTTCATTCTAGCCCTCCCCTCTTGCTCCTTTGTAACATCCCACTCTAACAACAGGAAACCTAGATTCCACCTTCTGTCATTCGTTATTTTTTAATTCAGTTAACAGGAATAATGGTTTCAGAATTGTTAGCCTCTCAGAGCTCACGCTGCTAACCAAAAGGTCAGCAGTTCAGACCCACCAGCTGCTCCTTGGAAACCCTACGGGGCAGTTCTACTCTGTCCTACAGGGTCACTATGAGTTGGAATCAACTTGATGGCAATGGATTTGTTTGTTTGTTTGAACCACAATTAGGGCTTTATTTCTATTACACGGTTAACAAAGAAAAATGAATAAAATTATTTTTAAGTTGTGATATATAATTTTTAAGTCGTGTATATAATTCCTTACTTTGGTGTTATAATGGAAGTTAAGCCATACATTATGTTCTACAAGGATGTTTGACGGATGATGTTGAACTAAAATTAAGGCTGGTGTACAGCTGGCACACAGTGGTATTTCGTCAGTGGATAAAATCTGAAATATTCCTTTGTTGGCTGCCAACTGGTCACTGTCCTCAGTGCCCACACCCAGTGCCTGGGCTCCCTGGGCCACTCCCTCTGGATCCTGGACCTATTCAAAACCTAGGGGCTAAAGGGTTAATGCCTGGCACAGCAGAGGTTCTTAAGAATCCTGTGCTGTTTATACATAGCTTCTTTTTAGAGTGGAGGTATTAGAAGTTACATATTCTAAATACCATCCTTTCTTCCAATTGAAACATGGTTGTGTAGCCAAAGAACACAGTTTTAGCATCATGGTTGATGGAAGGCTGTCAGTAGGAAGGTTAGGAGGTGTCTTGGTCATCTAGTGCTGCTATAACAGAAATACCACAAGTGGATGGCTTTAACAAACAGAAATTTATTCTCTCAAAGCCTAGGAGGCTACAAGTCTGAATTCAGGGCACCAGCTCCAGGGGAAGCCTTTCTCTTTCTGCCGGCTCTGGGGGAAGGTTCTTGTCATCAATCTTCCCCTGGTCTAGGAGCTTCTCAGCACAGGGAACCCAGGTCCAAAGGACACGCTCTGCTCCTGGCACTGCTTTCTGGGTGATATGTTGTCACTGTCCTCTCTGCTCACTTCTCTCTTTTACATCTCAAAAGAGATTGACTCAAAATACAATCTAATTCTGTAGATTGAATCCTGCCTTATCAACATAACTGCCTCTAATCCTACCTCATTAATATCATAGAGGTAGAATTTATAACATAGGAAAATCACATCAGATCACAAAATGGTGAACAACCATACAATACTGGGAATCATGGTCTAGCCAAGTTGATACATATTTTTGGGGACACAATTCAATCCATGACAGGAGGATTTTCAATAACTGTGTACTTGATCATAACTGAAGGCAGTGTTGAAATATTGCTTTGACACATTACTTGTAATGTTTTGGGGACCTGGGTTATGCAAAATACCATGTATTTGTCCACCTTTGTTGGTCTTGTGCATACAGATAGAACATTCAGTAAGGGGCAGTAGAGTTCATAAGAAGCCATGATACATTCTGATATAATCATATGTTCCTTATTCCTTAACTAGCCCTGTGGAAGGCTGATTGTAACGGTACCTTCATTCTACAAAAGCATTTTTTTCATGATAGATCTGTTTAACCAAACCACAGATTTATAGCATAATCTTTATTATAAAGTAGAATAATTACATTTAACAAAAATAGAATACTAGTGCAAAGAATACCAGTAAATTATAATAAGCTACAAACATAAAAGCTCATAATTATACGTCCTTCATCTTCACTGACAGAAAACCAGTGGTGTTTAAAACTTGTATAGAAATTGAAAAAACCCAGAAACTTCCAAGGTAATACTTATCATGTCTTCTCAGAGTATTAAAATCAGAGTGCTATTAACATCAGGAAGCAGAATAAAGCGTTAACCATAGATGTTGCAGTTTCTGTCTTTTCTTCCTTTATTCTCTCCACCTCCACTCTCTTGGCAATCAGTGAGAGTTTGTTGGAGAGCCTTTACCCTGCTTACAGATGTTTCATTTTAAAGGAAGTTCCAGTGTCTTGCCCTTAGCAGTTGTGAGCACCTGCCTGAGTGCTGGTCTTCACAGAGTTCCTAAAAGTTGGATGCTCATCCAGTCAGCTGTCACCATGGGACCTCCTAGTAGAGCCCTCTCCATTGCCCCTTCATTACACCATACCCAACCTCCCAGTCTCCCAACTATTTGCAAATAAGATTTGATTTATCAAGGAATTACCCCCAAAACATCATAGTATTCGATTTCAATACTTGCATTTTGCATAGAAAGTTAGATATTTAAATGAGGAAAAGGAATGCATGCTCATTATAACAATTCAAACAATGCAAATATTTCTAGAATACCATTAATACCTAACTTCTCCTCCTCTCAGTCCCACACCCTTGATATACTAAAAATGCAGTTTATTCAATCAATACGTAATCCTATTTATGTATTTGCTGTTGTTTGTTGTTAGCTGCTGTGGAGCTGGCCCCCGGCTCATGGCAACTCCATGCATAACAGAACAAAACTGCCGGGTCCTGTGCCATCACCATCGCCATGATCATTTTGACCCACAGGGTTTTCACTGGCTGATTTTCAGAAGTAGATTACCAGGCCTTTCTTCCTACTCCATCTTAGTCTGGAAGTTTTGCTGAAACCTGTTCAACATCCTAGCAACACACAAGCCTCCACTAACAGACAGGTGGTAACTGCACGTAAGGTGCATTGGCCGGGAATCCAACCTAAGTCTCCCACATACTAACCCCCATTGCCATTGATTCTGACTCATAGCGATCCTATAGGACAGAGTAGAACTGCCCCGTAGGGCTTCCAAGGAACAACTGGTGGATTTGAACTGCCGACCTTTTGGTTAGCAGCCATAGCTCTTAACCACCGTGCTACCAGGGCTCTGGTCTCCCACATAGAAGGCAAAAATTCTACCACACATGTATACATAAATATGTAATGCTCCCAGGTATGCATCTGTGTGTGTGTGTATGTATCCATATGTGGATTGTTTTTTAAAAAATATTGTAATGTTATGTCTATTAATCTGTGATTAAAAAAAATATATATCACACAATGGAACGGGGCAAAAGAGCGGTAGGGCTAGTGGGCCAGGTCTATCACTTTTCATTTTTAACACGCTGCTTCTAAGGTGGATTCCTGCTGTCGCCATTTCTAAGCTGATGGGACAGAAGGCAGAGAGTACAGGACAAACATCTTTAAGG
This sequence comes from Elephas maximus indicus, assembly GCF_024166365.1. Classification (NCBI taxonomy): domain Eukaryota; kingdom Metazoa; phylum Chordata; class Mammalia; order Proboscidea; family Elephantidae; genus Elephas; species Elephas maximus. Next base: position 139,986,402 of record NC_064846.1, read on the forward strand.
AGATGATCTGAAAGAGCCACACCTCACATCTGCTAATAAGTTACTGACCCAAGTTTCGACCCATGGACACACCTAGGTGCAAGTGTGTGTAGTTGCACGGCCACATTTCCCACTGACACTTGGGAAGGGATTCTAGTTCTAAAAGGAAGAAGAGGAAGGTGGCCTCTGGGGGACAGCAGTCTCTACCCTGAGTAGCAGTGGCAACTCTTTCTTTTCAGTTCTTCTAATATCTTTCTTAAATCCTTAAGCCTTTTTACATTCTATAAATCCTCCTTAGTGTTTTAATTGCATTTTAAAAGTCCCATTTTGCTCTTCTTCACTAGAAATTCCAGCAAACTCACAGGTCCTGGACACTGGTGTCGTCTCCACCAGCAGGCCATGCTTGGATGGTTGCTGTTGCAGTGGGACCTGTGTGGAAGAGGGAGGCATGGCCCTGCACACAGGCCCCAACTGTCCTAATTTTGGTTTTGCTGCTCAGATATGTACATTTTTATGTGTCTGCTTTGAATATATGGATTTGCTTTTACACATAGCCTGTCTCTTATGTTAAGTCCATTGTGCATTCAAATTCCTCCACACAAGTAGCTTGATATTTTTGATCTATTACCAATAAAAAGAGGTTTGTTCAGATACATCATCATGGTAGGCGACATTGGTTTTTTTTGTCCAGTGACAACTGGAGGTCTCTTCTTGTTGTCTGTAACTGTTGATTATTATATTGGTTTGAGGAAAATGTAGGAGATATTGATGCCAAAATAACCAAATTCTGTGCTCCCCCAGCACTGGTTCCCTATTTCCAAAAGAAATTTCCAATCATTTTTAAGTTTGTACTAAGTGCAAGCCATACAAATTCCAATTTTCAACTATCACAGCAGTATGCGTTTGGGGGCATCTTGGTTTATAGCTGAGGTTCTTTTTATTATTTAATTCATTTGCTGGTTTCTAAACGTTTTTGAAGCAGCATAGAAAAATCACGTAAAGCTTATTTGCATATTGTAACAAATCACCGAAAGGTGAACTTTTCTTATATCCACAACTCTGTTCAGGAAATAGAACACAAATGGCATTCCAGAGGTCTCCTGAGTAACCCTTCCCAATCATGATATTACTTAACATCTGTAGTCATTAATTCTCTGTAAGGATTGTTTTCTATAATTTTGGCCATTTCAAATCAGAGAAGTGATATTCAGTCTTAATCTTTATGCTTTTGGAGGGTATTTTAGGAAAGTAAAACTTATTAACTTCTCTCAGGTTAAAAAGACAGGCAGAATATGATAAAACTAATTAAAATATTCTTTTCTGTTCATAAATTTCCATTCAACTTAAAATTAACTTCATTTCCTCCATTACTGATTTAATTGCTTCTATTGAATGTATTGAACTATCTTATTTTAATACTCTTAATTTTAGGTAATTTCATTATTTAATTTTATTCAACCTTTACCTATAGCCTGAATATTTTCCGTATTCCAACTGAATGGAAACTGATATTTAAAAAATGCATTAATAAAAGCATTTCAGAATTTCAGCAGGAGATTTAAAATTCATTATTACGTGCTTGGATTTTATTGAAAGATGAATGTCATTTTAAAGAATCTTGGAGGACATATCCACACACTTGCTTTTAAAATAAAAGTATCACCTACTTGCATTAAGTTGGTTTCCATTTGATAAACCATAACTTTAAATACCACACTGTATTCAGATAATACTTACTATACAAAATGAGTGATATGTGACATATACAGTGGGGATTAACTAATAAATAAGAGCTTGACATGAGACAATTTACTAAGAAGGGCATGTCCCATGTGAATGCAATAGAATCCTGACTAGTTTCCCAGGAGGTGAGCTCTCCAACGGACTTCAGAGACTGAGGGAGGATATGAAGTTTGAGCATCAGCTCAATCTCTCCTCATTTCCACAGGGCTTTTTATCTAAATGCTAGGAAGCCTTCGTGGTGTAGTAGTTCAGAGCTACGGCTGCTAACCAAAAGGTCAGCAGTTCAAATCCACCAGATGCTCCTTGGAAACTCTATGGGGCAGTTCTGCTCTGTCCTATAGGTCGCTATGAGTCAGAATTGACTCGATGGCAATGGGTTTGGTTTTGGTTGTCTAAATGCTATGATGACCAATTTATATGTGCTCTATCCTAAAATCCCCACAGGAGTTTTGGGTTAGCAAATTGCACAGCTTGCTATCGTAGGCACCTGTCATGGATTGAATTGTGTATCTCAAATATATATGTCAGTTTGGCTGGGCCATGATTCCCAGTATTGTGTGCTCGTCCTTGATTGTGTGATGTGTCATGAATCCTAACCTCTGGCTGTGGTTAATGAGACAAGATTAGGTTATGTTAAAGAGGATTACAGTGGGATGCAACACCCTTACTTAGGTCACAGCCCTGATCTGATGTAAGGGGAGTTTTCCTAGGATGTGGCCTGCATCACCTTTTACCTTATAAGACATAAAATGAAAGAGAAGCTGCAGAGAAACGGTGGAAGCGGGATGCCAAGCCACATGAAGATTACCCAGGAGCAGAAGCTCAAAGAGACAAGGACCTTCCTCCAGAGCCAACAGAGAGGAAAAGCCTTCCCCTAGAACCGGCACCCTGAATTCAGACTTCTAGCCTCATAAACTGTGAGAAAATAAATTTCTGTCTGTTAAAGCCATCCACTTGTGGTATCTCTGTTATAGCAGCACTAGATAACTAAGACGGTGACCATCTTACAACTTAGACTTTTATGATTTGGAAAAAAAAATGGATTGATTAGTGTGGAAGGCATGGGATTGCACGCCCCAGATATCCCCTCAAGGTAAGACTTATTGCCCTCAACCTCCATTTGTCAGCTCCTAGAGGGTCTGTCTCAGCTGCAGAAAGCCACTTGGCCCTAGGTTACAACTCACCAGGGAAGCCTACACCCCTATGCTGATGGCAGCTGAGCTTAGAGGCCCAGGCATTTCAGCCTGATGCCAGAAACTTGGAAGGTCAGTGAAGAACTCCCTGTAGGGTTGGTCAAGGCCTCATCAGGCTTGCATAAACCAAACCAAACCAAACCCGTTGCTGTCGAGTCAATTCTGACTCATAGTGACCCTACAGGACAGAGTAGAACTGCCCCATAGGATTTCCAAGGAGCAGCTGGTGGGTTCAAACTGCCGAACTTTTGGTTAGCAGACGTAGCTCTTAACCATTACGACACCAGGGCTTCTGGGTCTGCATAGCTGTTCTGTTTCTTCCTCTGTCCAAATCTGTGTCCACCCCCTTCCTTGCACAGGAGTTGATTCCTAATAAACTTCTTATACCCCAGGTTTCTGGCAAACTCCAGAAATTGGGGTGAATGTTATACTTGTGGGGTCCCTGCTGATGTCTACAAAGTAGTCTTTCTTGCTCCAATTTATCTTGAATGCGGATATCAGACTCTCTGCATCAATGCATCCATGTAGGCAGTCAAAATTTCCAAGTATATTTTATATGCTGCACGCTAATTTTTACCTTTAAGGAGCTTCCAGCCAGAGGGAAGAGGTAAGACGTTTCTGTAAAAGGTGACTATAAAAGGATAAAGGGCAGAAGTAAAGAGACCAGTAAATAAGCTACCTAAGGTGGATGCTGTAAACCAAAACCAAACCCACTGCCATAGAGTTGATTCGACTCATAGTGACCCTATAGGACAGAATAGAACTGCCCCATAGAGTATCCAAGGAGTGCCTGGCGGATTTGAACTGCCGATCTCTTGGTTAGCAGCCGTAGCTCTTAACTACTAAGCCACCCAGGTTTCCATGGATGCTGTAAGGAGATGCAAACTACAGTGGTCGTACAGGGAATAAACAGAAGAGGATGGATGGGAAAAAAGGAGTGATTTTTTTTTTTTAATTTTATGTGCTTTAGGTGAAAGTTTACATGGCAAATTAACTTCTCATTCAAAAATTTATACACAAATGGTTTTATAACACTGGTTGCAATCCCTGCAATGTGTAAGCACTCTTCCCCCTTTCTTTTCCACCCTGGGGCTCTCCATAACCATTCATCAAGTTTTCCTATCTCTTCCTGCCTGCTCATCTTTGCTTTTGGGCAAGTGTTGCCCATTCAGTCTTGTATACTTGATTGAACTAAGAAGCATGTTCTTCGCTTGTGTCACTGTTTGTTTTACAAGCCTGTCTAATCTTTGGCTGAAAGGTGGACTTCAGAAGTGGCTTCAGCTCTGAGTTAGCAGGGTACTTGCTGAAAGTGAAGAGGACTTGAAGCACTTAGTGATGAAGATCAAAGACTACAGCCTTCAGTCTGGATTATACCGCAACATTAAAAAAAAAATTCTCACAACTGGACCAATAAGTAACATCATGATAAACTGAGAAAAGACTGAAGTTAGCAAGGATTTCATTTTACTTGGAGCCCCAATTTCTTTACAACATACAAAGTAGGGTTATTCCAGTGAAACTACCATTTTGATTCTAATTCCCCGTTACTAAGGCAATGGATCTCTACTCCCTTTCCCAAATTCTCTCCAATTGTTACGTGACATATTCTCACACTCATTGTTGCATTGTTAATTATGATTTGTACTGTATTTATGCCATGTATTAGAGTACATAGCACTGTCTCTATTTCTTTTAATACCATGATCTTTATCATTTTAGATTTTATATTTGGGTCTTCGCCCCCATGTGTGTGTCAGTTTCTCATACTGTGAGGGCTTGCACATTGCTGTGATGCTGGAAGCTATGCCACCGGTACTCAGATAGCAGCAGGATCACCCATGGAGGACAGGTTTCACCTGAGCTTCCAACGAAGACAGACTAGGAAGAAGGACACAGAAGTCTACTTCTGAAAAGCATTAGCCAAGCCAGTGAAACCTTATGAATAGCAGCGGAACATTGTCTGATATAGTGTTGGAAGATGAGCCCCCCAGGTTGGAAGGCACTCAAAAGATGACTGGGGAACAGCTGCCTCCTCAGAGTAGAGTCAACCTAAATGACGTGGATGGAGTAAAGCTTTCGGGACCTTCATTTGCTGATGTGGCATGACTCAAAATGAGAAGAAACAGCTGCAAACATCCACTAATAATCGGAACCTGGAATGTAAGGAGTATCAATCTAGGAAAATTGGAAATCGTCAAAAATGAAATGGAACACATAAACATCGATATCCTAGGCATTAGTGAGCTGAAATGGACTGGTATTGGCCATTTTGAATCGGACAATCATATAGTCTACTATGCTGGGAATGACAACTCGAAGAGGAATGGTGTTGCATTCATCATCAAAAAGAAAGTTTCAAGATGTATCCTGAAGTACAACGCTGTCAGTGATAGGATAATATCCATACGCCTACAAGGAAGACCAGTTAATACGACTATTATTCAAATTTATGCACCAACCACTAGGGCCAAAGATGAAGAAATAGAACATTTTTTATCAGCTGCTGCAATCTGAAATTGATGGAACATGCAATCAAGATGCATTGATAATTACTGGCGATTGGAATGCGAAAGTTGGAAACAAAGAAGAAGGATCAGTAGTTGGAAAATATGGCCTTGGTGATAGAAAAAATGCCAGAGATCAAATGATAAAATTTTGCAAGGCTAACAACTTCTTCATTGCAAATACCTTCTTTCACCAACATAAACGGCGACTATATACATGGACCTTGACAGATGGAACACACAGAAATCAAATTGACTACATCTGTGGAAAGAGACATGGAAAAGCTCAATATCATCAGTCAGAACAAGGCCAGGGGCCGACTGTGGACAGACCTTCAATTGCTCATATGTGAGTTCAAGCTGAAACTGAAGAAAATCAGAGCAACTCCACGAGAGCCAAAATATGACCTTGAGTATATCTCACCTGAATTTAGAGACCATCTCAAGAATAGATTTGACGCATTGAACACTAGTGACCACAGACCAGACGAGTTGTGGAATGACATCAAGGACATCATCCATGAAGAAAGCAAGAGGTCACTGAAAACACAAGAAAGAAAGAAAAGACCAAGATGGATGTCAGAGGAGACTCTGAAACTTGCTCTTGAGCGTCGAGCAGCTAAAGCAAAAGGAAGAATTGATGAAGTAAAAGAACTAAAGAGAAGATTTCAAAGGGCCTCTCAAGAAGACAAAGTAAAGTATTATAATGACATGTGCAAAGAGCTGGAGATGGAAAACCAAAAGGGAAGAACGCGCTCAGCGTTTCTCAAGCTGAAAGAACTGAAGAAAAACTTCAAGCCTTGAGTTGCAATAGTGAAGGATTCTATGGGGAAAATATTAAACAATTGGCAGAAAGCATCAAAAGAAGATGGAAGGAATACACACAGTCATTATACCAAAAAGAATCAGTTGATATTCAACCATTTCAAGAGGTGGCATATGATCACGAACCGATGGTACTGAAGGAAGAAGCCCATGCTGCTCTGAAGGCACTGGCAAAAAACGAGGCTCCAGGAATTGATGGAATATCAATTTAGATGTTTCCACAAACAGATGCAGCGCTGGAGGTGCTCACTCATCTATGCCAAGAAATATGGAAGACAGCTTCCTGGTCAACTGACTGGAAGAGATCCATATTTATGTCTATTTCCAAGAAAGGTGATCCATCCGAATGCAGAAATTATAGAACAATATCATTAAATATCACACACAAGCAAAATTTTGCTGAAGATCATTCAAAAACGGCTACAGCAGAATACGGACAGGAAACTGCCAGAAATTCAAGCTGGTTTCAGAAGAGGACATGGAACCAGGGATGTCATTGCTGATGTCTGATGGATCCTGGCTGAAAGCGGAGGATACCAGAAGGATGTTTCCTTGTGTTTTATTGACTATGCAAAGGCATTCGACTGTGTGGATCATAACAAATTATGGATAACATTGAGAAGAATGGGAATTCCAGAACACTTAATTGTGCTCCTGAGGAACCTTTCCATAGATCAAGAGGCAGTTGTTCAGACAGAACAAGGGGATACTGATTGGTTTAAAGTCAGGAAAGGTGTGCGTCAGGGTTGTATTCTTCCACCATACCTTTTCAATCTGTATGCTGAGCAAATAATCCGAGAAGCTGGACTATATGAAAAAGAATGGGGCATCAGGATTGGAGGAAGACTCACTAACAACCTGCATTATGCAGATGACACAACCTTGCTTGCTGAAAGTGAAGAGGACTTGAAGCACTTACTACTGAAGATCAAAGACCACAGCCTTCAGTATGGATTGCACCTCAACATAAAGAAAACAAAAATCCTCACAACTGGACCAATGAGCAACATCATGATAAACAGAGAAAGGGCTGAAGTTGTCAAGGATTTCATTTTACTTGGATCCACAGTGAACAGCCATGGAAGCAGCAGTCAAGAAATCAAAAGACACTGGACCTCTTTAAAGTGTTGAAGAGCAAAGATGTCACCTTGAAGACTAAGGTGCGCCTGTCCCAAGCCATGGTATTTTCAATCGCATCATATGCATGTAAAAGCAGGACAATTAATAAGGAAGACCGAAGAAGAATTGACGCCTTTGAATTGTGGTGTTGGCGAAGCATATTGAATATACCACGGACTGCCAAAAGAATGAACAAATCTATCTTAGAAGAAGTAGAACCAGAATGCTCCTTAGAAGCAAAGATGGCGAGACTGCATCTTACATACTTTGGACATGTTGTCAGGAGGGGTCAGTCCCTGGAGAAGGACATCATGCTTGGCAGAGTACAGGGTCAGCGGAAAAGAGGAAGACCCTCAATGAGGTGGATTGACACAGTGGCTGCAACAATGAGCTCAAGCATAACAACGATTGTAGGAATGGCTCAGGACCAGGCAGTGTTTAGTTCTGTTGTGCGTAGGGTCGCTATGAGTTGGAACCAACTCGACGGCACCTAACAACAACAACAACATTTAGGTCTTTGATCATTTTGTGTTAGTTTTTGTGCATGGTGTGAGTAATTACAATTTACTATCTATTGTTTGAGAAGACATATGACCAAAAATTATTCTAAATTCAGCAATACTTCAAAGCAAACTATATTAACTATTAGAGTATGAACTGACATCTGTAAGATCATATTTAAAAAAATGTGTTAGGCATATCATTGTCAGACTGACGGTGTGCAGAGCCTCTGCTTCTTCCTAGGTTTCTGCAGCCCTGCAGGTGTCCGCAGTTCAGGGTTTGGGAACCATTTTCATAGATGATGGACACCTGTAGGTACTTTTACCATTCCACGTCTGTTATTGACACTGAGGAGAATTGTTTTGTATGGGTTTCACTGACCTCTTATTGGAAAGGAGCAAAAGAATGCAACACGAATAAACTCTGTTTTCCTATTATTGGACTTACATTTAATAGGAATATCCTGAAGAAGATTATCTATCTTTGGAATATGAGATGCACTTGATACATCATAGTTTCTGGTTTTTCCTTCCTTTCTGACCCACTTCTCTAATGCCAGGAGTTCCCATATCATTGTGCCCTCTACATCCATAATCCCTCTCAAAGTGATGCCAGACCAAGCCCCTGTGGTCTTTACCTCATGGCCTGGTTGATCACTAATAACTCTTTCTTTGTTTAGGCATTAATATTTAATTAATATTTAACCTTCAACAAAATATTCTTTAGTATTACTCTAACTAATGAAAACATACATTTCACTGTGAGATTTCAGTGTTTTCACCAGATGGCTGAGGAAATAATTTTTAACAAGGGGTCTATCAGAGGAAGGTCCATCATTACACACAGTTGATGGCCCTCTTTAGTAGTGCCAGCCCTGGCCTTAAAAAAAAAGAGGAAGGTCCATCATTACACACAGTTGATGGCCCTCTTTAGTAGTGCCAGCCCTGCCCTTAGTCTGTGTTAATATCTCTTTATAGCAACACCTGCATTAGAATAAATTGATCCCATTATTTCAAATCATAACTATGTCTTATTTTTGTTATGCTCATTAACAACAAAAAAAATACCCTGCAATCGTCCGAGTGATAAAAGGAAAATAACCTCTAAAAATTACCTAGTCTATGTTTTAGCTAGCTATGGCTGTCTTCTAAAGTACTTTAAAAAATTCAAAAGAATCGTTGAACGAAAATGAGCTTGCTGTGTTTTTATGAGTTCATGTCACCACAGTGGGAGTTTTAGCTTTATGTGACCAGCAGGTTTTGGGTTTTGGATGTTGATTCACACAATGTATTTAATGACTATTGCCTGTGTTCTAAGTTCTTTGGAATTAACCATTAAGGATGCAAAGAGCAGAACAGCTAATGGTTCACAGGACTTACAAATAATTTTTCAACTCAAATTTATTAGGCATTATCAGGCTGACTGCATTACCAGAGTGAACAACCGTATAGAGCAGCTTTACTTTTTGAGGTCTAAGGCAGCACTATTTACTCTGCTAAAAGTAATCTGTACTTTTTCTGAATAAAGTTTAACCTTGCCTGAATCTATTTTTGGAATCTTTTTTTTTAATATGCATGAAACACACACACAGGATTTTGCATGAACAGAAATAAATTTCAATAGTGGTAAATTTTTCCTTTTTGCCACAGTTCGTTCCTGGAAATCACATTTTAAACTGTGTTAACAGGAGATTACAGTATTGTTCTTTAGGAACACTGTCTTGAAAAGGAAAAAAAAAATTATTGATATTAATCAAAGGTAATGATTTTTTAAGTGAAAATAGACCCTAAGAAAGATTTCTTAAATGTTTTATAGAAATTGCAGTCTCTGTTTATTTAATCAATTTATTAGCTAGTCAACAAATAAGATAACTCACGTGAAAATTAATTTATATAAATTTAATTATTGCTAAGTGGACACATAATTCCATACTTGGGGAATATTTATGAGACTCTTATCTGATCTTAAGAAAAATTCTCAGCACATGCACCACATGCTTCCATGGACTTAGGCACATTTAGATCAAACTTAAAATCTCTTTTAAGGCACTAAATTAGGTAATTAATGCATAGTTAATAGGATTATTAGTATTCATGCACAACCATGACTTTATGAGCTACAGATAACTTATACTGTGCATTACTGGAATGTCCAGAAAAGTAGCTATAATTCTAATCCTCTACTCAAGAAAGGATATTAAAAAACAAATGAGTGAGAGTTACACTATGTCAGGGGATCTTTGGGGCCAGCTTTGATAGACAAAATAAACAAACAGAAATTTTGGAACTTCATTACCAACTAACAAAACAACTTATGGTGCCTTCACTTTTGAGAGAGAGATTTTTACTTTTTGTGACATCATGGATGAGCTCAACCACTATAGATATATTTTATGGCAGCAAAACTGAAATTCTCTTGTCCCACAGACTGACCTAATAAATAGAAAATGTATTAGCCACTGTTGTTGTTGCTATTAGATGCCATCGAGTAGATACCCACGTGTGCAGAGTAGAACAGAGTTTCAAGATGGACCTTTAGGAAGCAGATTACCAGGTCTGTCTTCCAAGACACCTTTAGGTGGGTTTTAACCACCAACCTTTCTGCTGGTAGTCCAGTACTGAAGTATTTGCACCACCCAGGGACTAGCCATAAAAACAGTAAACATTAATAACTTGCTGTTGTCAAGTGCCATCAAGCTGGTTCTGACTTATAGCAATCCTATGTACAACAGAACAAAACATTGCTGCGCCCTGCACCATCCTCACAATCATTGTTGCAGCCGCTGTTATCAATCCATCTCATTGAGGGTTTTCTTCTTTTTCACTAACCCTCTATCTCACCAAGCGTGATGTCCTTCTCCAGGGACTGATCCCTCTTGATAACATATCCAAACTGCGTGAGATGAAGTCTTGCCATCCTTGCTTCTAAGGAGCATTCTGGCTGTACTTCTTCCAAGACAGATTTGTTTGTTCTTCTGGCAGTCCATGGTATATTCAATATTCTTCTCCAACACCATAATTCGAAGGCACCAATTCTTCTTACGTCTTCCTGATTCATTGTCCAGCTTTTGCATGCATATGAGGCAATTAAGAATACCATGGCTTGGGTCAGGTGCACCTAAGTCCTCAAAGTGACAACTTTGCTTTTTAACAATTTAAAGAGGTCTTTTGCAGCAGATTTGCCCAATGCAATATGTCGTTTGATTTCCTGACTGCTGCTTTCATGGGCATTGACTATGGATAGAGTAAAATGACATCCTGAACAACTTCAATATATTCCACGTCTATTATGATGTTGCTTGTTGGTCCAGTTGTGAAGATTTTTGTTTTCTTTATGTTGAGGTGTAATCCATACTGAAGGTGTGGTCTTTGATCTTCATCAGTACGTGCCTCAAGTCCTATTCGTGTTCTTGTTCTTCTTCATATAGTCCAGCTTCTCGGATTATTTGCTCACCATACAGATTGAGTAAGTATGGTGAGAGGATACAGCCCTGACATCCATCTTTCCTGATTTTAAACCATGCAATATGCCCTTGCTGTGTTTGAACAACTGCCTCTTGGCCTATGGACATGTTCTCTATGAGCACGATTAGATGTTTTGTAATTCCCATTATTCACAATGTTATCCATAACTTGTTGTGATCCACACAGTCGAATGCCTTTGCATAGGCAATAAAACACAGGTAAACATCTTTCTGGTATTCTCTGCTTTCAGCTAGGATGCACCTTACATCAGCAATGATATCCCTCATCTGACGTCCTTTTCTGAATCTGGCTTGAATTTTTTACAGTTCCCTGTTGATGTACTGCTACAACTGTTTTTGAATTATCTTCAGCAAAATTGTATTAGCATGTGATATTAATGACATTGTTCAATAATTTCTGCATTCTGTTGGATCACCTTTCTTTGAAACGGGCATGAATATGGACCTCTTCCAGTCAGTTGGACAGGTAGTTGTCTTCCAGATTTCTTGGCACAGATGAGTGAGCACTTCCAATGTTGCACTGATTTGTTGAAACATCTCAACTGATATTCTGTCAGTTCCCGGAGCCTTGTTTTTGCCAATGCCTTCAGTGCATTTGGACTTCTTCCTTCAGTACCATCGCCTCTTGATCACATGCTACCTCCTGAAATGTCTGAACGTCACCTAATTCTTTTTGGTACAGTGACTCTGTGTATTCCTTCCATCTTCTTCTGGTGCTTCCCAGATCATTCAATATTTTGCCTGTAAAATCCTTCAATACAGCAACCTGAGGCTTGAATTTCTTCTTCAGTTCTTTCAGCTTGAGAAATGCCAAGTACGTTGTTCCCTTTTGGTTTTCTAACTCCAGGTCTTCGCACATTCTGTTGTAATACTTTACTTGTCTTCTCGAGCCACCCTTTGAAATCTTCTTTTCAGCTCTTTTACTTCATCATTTCTTTTATTCACATTAGCTATGCAATGTTAAAGAACAAGTTTCAGAGTCTATCCTGACATCCATTTTGGTCTTTTCTTTCTTTCCTGCCTTTTAAATGACATTTTGTTTTCTTCATATATGACATCCTTGATGTAATCTCACAACTCATCTGTTCTTTGGTCATTAGCATTCAATGCATCAAATCTATTCTTGAGATAGTTTCTAAATTCAGGTGGGATATACTCAAGGTCGTACTTTGGCTCTCATGGTCTTGTTTTAGTTGTCTTCAGCTTCAACTTGAACTTGCCTAGGAGCAACTGATGATCTGTTCTGCTGTTGGCCCCTGGCCTTGTTCTGACTGGTGATATTGAACTTCTCCATCATCTTTTTCCACAATTTGATTCCAGTGGTCCACATGCATAGTCGCCATTCATGTTTTTGAAAAAATATTTACAGTGAATAACTCATTAGTCTTACAAAATTCTATTATGCTCTCTCAGGCATCATTTCTATCACCAAAACCACATTTTCCAACTACCAATTTTTCTTTTTTGTTTCTAACTTTCATATTTTAATCACCAGTAATTATCAATGCATCTTGATTGCATGTTTGATCAATTTCAGACTACAGAAGTTGGTAAATATCTTCAATTTCTTCATCTTTGGTATTAGTGGTTGGTGTGTAAATTTGAATAATAATCGTATTAACTTGTCTTCCTTGTAGGTGTACGGATATTATCCTATTATTGACAGTGTTGTACTTCAGGACAGATGTTGAAGTGTTCTTTTTTGACAGTGAATGTGACACCATTCTTCTTCAATTTGTCATTCCCAGCATAGTAGACTATATGATTATCCAATTTAAAACGACCAACACCAGCCCATTTCAGCTTACTAATGCCTATGATATCGATCTTTACATGTTCCATTTCATTTTTGAAAACTTTCAATTTTCCTAGATTCATACTTTGTACATTCCATGCACCAATTATTAATGGATGTTTGCAGTGGTTTCTTCTCATTTTGAGTCATGCCACATCAGCAAACAAAGGTCCCCAAAACTTTATTATATCCACGTCATTAAGGTCAACTCTATTTTGGGGAGGCAACTCTTCCCCAATCTTATTTTAAGTATCTTTCAACTCAAGGGGGCTCATCTTTTGGCACTGTATCAGACAGTGTTCCACTGCTATTAATAAGGTTTTCACTGGCCAATTTTTAAAGAAGTAGATTGCCAGGTCCTTTTCCTAGTCTACCTTGGTCTGGAAGCTCAGCTGAAACCTGTCCACCATAAGGTCACCTGCTGGTATTTGAACATCGGTGGCATGGCTTCTAGCATCACTGCAAGACACAAGCCACTACAGTAGAAAAAACTGACAGATAATTTCTGTAATAACATTCTCTGAAGTAAGTACAGCCATTCAAAATCATTTCATTGCTAATAAGTCTTTAATAATAGTAGTAAGCACTTGTTTTGGATGGTGGTGTTGGTGGTAGTGCGTTTCACAATGAAAAACATATTCTGTGGGTTTCTCCAGCATCTTTTCTTCTCCTCCTATTTCTCAATTTATTCTACCCTATAAACAGACTTGGAGAGTACCAATCCAATGTTAGCAGTGAAATATTCTTTAACCCTTCATAGCCAGTGCCAATTTTGCCAACATGTAATTTTTGGGAGGAGTTAAATTGTAATTTTTTAATTGGAAAACAAATACACAACTTGAAATGGATTTGAGGCAAATTGTACCAGAAGCAGATTTTCTTTAAGTGGCTGAACAAAGTTAAAAAGCAAGTAACAATAAAAGAAAATTTTTCTGGTAAAGGATCAGCAGCACACACACACACACACACACACACAAAATAGTGCAGAGTGCCTGGGTAATCCAGCCGTTTTTCAATAGTGCAACTTTAAGCACATATTGTTGACTGTCCATAGTCCATGCAGAGCTACAACTCCACACTTCAACAACAACATGCTGACAGTCCCTAAAGAGAACTACTTAAGAAAAGACATAACCCAGATAGATGCTCCCTCATTTGACCAACTCCATCTAACGTTAGGTGTGCAGAAGGGCTAGATATACCCAGAATAAGCCACAGGCAACATGTTACTTGATCAATTTCTAAAATAAGGTATCAGGACAACAACAGTAAGATAAGGGAAAAAAACATGGAGGAACGAAGCCCTAATTACTATACATGCACATTTTTTTGATAGCATATTTTTTTTTTGACAGCAGGGGGAAACTTTTTACAGATAAGCTACAAAGAAAAGGCAAATAAACAATTTTGTACAAGAGATTTAACACATTCTGTACAATGTCTTCACTTTGCTGTCATTTGTACAAACTCTTCATAATTTACTTGACCATCACCATCAATATCTGCTTCTCTGATAATTTCATCAACCTCTTCATCTGGTAACTTCTCTCCTAAGTTAGTCATCACGTGGCGAAGTTCTGAGTCACTAACATAGCCATTGCCATCCTTATCGAGGAGCTGTGGTGGTTCGGCTGCTAACCAAAAGGTCAGCAGTTCAAATCCACCAGCCGCTCCTTGGAAACTCTAGGAGGCAGTTCTACTCTGTCCTATAGGATCACTATGAGTCAGAATCCACTTAACAGCAATGGGTTTTTGTCTTTATTTTTTTTTTATCCTTATTGAACACACAGAATGCTTCTTTAATTTTTTCTTCACTGTGTCTTTCACTTTTCTTGCCATCATTATCAGAAATTACAGGAAGTCAATCGTACCATTGCCATCAGCATCTACTTCATTAATCATGTCCTGTAATTCTGCTTCTGTGGGATTCTGCCTAAGAGACCTCATTACAGTTCCTAATTCCTTTGTTGTTGTATTTCTATTACCATCCTTGTCAAATAATGAAAAAACTTCTTTGAATTCTGCAATCTGCCCTTTGGTCAGTTGGTCAGCCATGTTGCAAGCACTATCAGTCTCCAAGGTGCGATCGCACAATCACTAGGCTCCCTACCTCCACTTGGACTAATCTCAGCATGTAGTTTTTGATCCTGCAGCTTTGTATAGAAATATTTGGACAAGCAACCATATTAAAACCAGGAAACCTGCCCCCAGAAATCACACCCAGGAGTCTTGCCCCTTTATCTTGCTCTGTCCCTCTGACTGAATTAAAGCCTTGTTCAACACAGAACTACTTTTTGAACACAAGGTCTTTCACTAATGCATATAGGAGCAGTATCTTAATTTAGTGCAGAAACATATAAGCAATACCACAGTCTTACTCAAAGTACAAGGAGCTCCAGTTAAGTGCTCAACTAACTGAAAGGTTGGCTGTTCAAACCCATCCAGCAGCTCCACTGAAGAAAGATCTGGAAATCTGTTTATATAAAGATTACAGCCAAGAAAACCCTATGAAGCAGTTCTACTCTCTCACATAGGTCACTATGAGTTAAAAAGCAACTTGATGGCAACTAAAAACAAAAACAACAATAACTCAGAGTACATGACATATTGTTGAGAGGCCATCACAGTACTTTGTATTCCATTGGAAAACGACAAAATAATGTAATTACAAAGCCATATGAATTGTGTCCCCCCAAAATGTGTGTCAACTTGGCTAGGTCATGATTCCCAGTATTGTGTGGTTGTCCACCATTTTGTGATCTGATGTGATTTTCCTGTGTGTTGTAAATTCTATCGTCTATGATGTTAATGAAGCAAGACTCAATCTATAGGATTAGGTTGTATCTTGAGTCAATCTCTTTCAAGATATAAAAGTCAGAATCGAGCAGAGAGGAGAGGGACCTTCTACCACCAAGAAATAAGAGCCAGAATTAGAGCAATGTCCTTTGGACCCAGGATCCCCGCACTGAGAAGTTCCTAGACTGGGGAAGACTGATTACAAGGACCTTCCCTCAGAGCCAACAGAGAGAGAAAACCTTCTCCTGGAGCTGGCAGCCAGAATTTGGACTTCTAGCCTCTTGGACTCTGAGAGAATAAACTTATGTTTGTTAAAGCCATCTACTTGTGGTATTTCTGTTATAGCAGCACTGGATAACTAAGACATCATTTATCACAGGTATTTAATATCAAGTTTCAAATTTTCAACTCTAAAATGTGGATAGGAGTCTTCACTAATGATGGGGAAAGGCCTAGAGATATGTAATTAGAGTGTTATTATCCCCCAGTTAATAACTGGGGTGATGAATGTTGAGACTTTACACACATTCTGGAATGTGTTATATATGGTCATCATGTCATTCAATTTTAAAATTATGGTTCTTACTGCTATCACTTACATCTTATTGGCTATTCTCTGCTGTGAACTTAAAAATTCTCAATTGACTTACGGTATATATTTTTTGAATTTAGATATTTTTGTTTGTTTGCTTCCCCTATTATAGCAGACAGGTATTTCTTTCCTACAGTCCATAAGTGGAATAAATGGAAAATAGAAATAAGACTATAATAGATGTTTAGGCCTGGGGAGAGGGATATGTGTGTACATGTGGGTCTATGTGTGTGCTCGATAGATAAACGCAGTTGGCAATTTCATATGGGTTAACCTAATATATAGAGATCCTCCTTCTAGTATATACCATAATTAAACTTTTAGCACCCAGAAGCATCTTTTTTTAATAACAGGAAATAGAGGTAAGCCCAACACAGCATCATGAGGTTATTAAATACAAGTGAGTGAGAGTTAAACCATTATAATGAAATTTTGAGTTTGCTCTGATTCATTAAAAATAAATATATCCTTTAAGAACTCTGGAGCTTTGTTTCATTACTGACTAAAAAAAAATGAATTGATTCTCTTACAAAGATTGAGACATTCTTGTGTCATGCAACATCAAAAATGATTTATGGGGGTGGTGGAGCCAACATGGCACTATAGACAGAAGCAACACACCATCCCTCCATACAAAAGACCCAAAAAACTAAGTAAAACAGAGACAAACATCAATCCTGGAACCCAAACCATCAAACGAAGAGATAAAAACTCAACCAGTACAAATGGAATAAGAAACTGACAGAGAATAGAGAGATAGGAGAGACACGGAGCAGAGGTCCCTTATCAGCTAATGTAGCACAGATTCACCATCTTGGACTCCTGTCAGAGACTGGCAGACAGGAAGTATGGGAAAGCAGAGAAATGCAAATCAAAACTACAATGAGATACCATCTCATCCCGGCATTACTGGCATGAATCAAAAACCAGAAAATAACTAATGCTGGAGAGGCTGCAGGGAGATTGAAACTCTTATGCACTACTGGTGGGAACGCAAAATGGTACGACCATTTTGGAAAACAATACAGTGTTTCCTCAGAAAGCTAGAAATAGAAATACCATATGATCCAGCAATTCCACTCCTTGGAACATATCCTAGAGAAATAAGAGCCCTCACACTAATAGACATATGCACATCCATGTTCATTGCAGCAGTGTTCACAATAGCAAGAGGATGGAAACAACCTAGATGCCCATCAACAGATGAATGGATAAACAAACTATGGTACATACACACAATAGGGCACTATGCAATGATAAAGAACAGTGATGAATCCGTGAAGCATCTCACAACATGGATCAATCTGGAGGGCATTATGCTGAGTGAAATAAGTCAATCACAAAAGGACAAATACTGAATGAGACCACTACTATAAAAACTCATGAAAAGGTTTACACACAAAAAAGAAACAGTCTATGATGGTTACAAGGGAGAGGAGGAGTGGGGTGGAAAAATACTAAATAGACAATAGATAAGTGGTAACTTTGGTAAGGGTAAGACAGTACACAATATTGGGGAAGCCAGCACAATTTGTCGAAGGCAAGGTTGTGGAAGCTCTGTAGACAAATTCCAAGTTCCCTGAGTAACCGAATTACTGGGCTGAGGGCTGTGGGGACCATGGTCTCGGGGAACATCTAGCTCAATTGGCATAACATAGATAATAAAGAAAATGTTCTACACTCTACTTTGGTGAGTAGCATCTGGGGTCTCAAAAGCCTGTGAGTGGCCATCTAAGATACACCATTGGTCTCATCCTTTTGGGAGCAAGGGAGAATGAAGAAAAACAAAGACACAAGGGAGAGATTAGTCCAAAGGACTAATGAACCACAACTACCAGGACTCCACCAGACTAAGTCCAGTATAACTAGATGGGGGCCCAGCTACCGCCACTGACTGCCCTGACCGGAATCACAATAGAGGATCCCGGACAGAGCTGGAGAAAAATGTAGAATGAAATTCTAACTCACAAAAAAAGGCCAAATTTACTGTCCTGACAGAGACTGGAGAAACCCCAAGAGCATGGTCCCTGGAAACCCTTTTAGCTCAGTAATGAAGTCACTCCTGAGGTTCACCCTTCAGCCAAAGATTAGACAGGTCTATAAAACAAAACGATTCTAAAGGGAAACACCAGCCCAGGGGCAAGGACTGGAAGGCAGAAGGGGACAGGAAAGCTGATAATAGGGAACCCAAGGTTGAGAAGGGAGAGTGTTGACATGTCGTGGGGTTGGTAACCAATGTCGTAAAACAATGTGTACTAATTGTTTAATGAGAAGCTAGTTTGTTCTGTAAACCTTCATCTAAAGTACAATGAAAATAAAATAAAATGATCTATGTAGGATTACTCAATAAACTCATTGAATGAAAATGTTGGCATTTGTATACACTGGTTTTGGTTAAAATTTACACAGACATTAGAAACATATATTAAGTAATTGATAAATGGTACACATAAAAATGAAATAAATGAATCAGAATTTCATTATAGCTATGTAAAATGTTTTAATAATTCCTGTAGTTCTTGAATTTGATTAAGAATCTAGGTATTACTGAAATAATCTGAAACTGAGTTGAATTATCATACTTTAATTTCTTCTTATGTTTTTTTTTAATGGGAGTTCTAAATACGGTGTTCCATAATCCTTGCTTTCTGAGTTTAATAGAAGATTGAGAGCATCCATGCTGTGAAAATATAGTCATGATAAAAGTATATTTTTAGAATAATGATATTAGAACTATTATTCCAGCATAAGTCAATGATATTTGTTGTCTATTGATTTATAGCAGAGATTAACAGACTCTTATCATAGGATTCTCAGCAGAAGTTAATCAAATGATTTAGCTGGATGAACTAATTCAAATCCTATAAAATATAAACCAGTAAAAGACTAATACAATATATTTGAAAGTGAAGTTATACAAAAAGGATGCCTCATATAATAACTGCTAATATAAGGATAATGGATTTGTATTGAAATAGATCACTTCATAATTCTCAGCTTTATATGGTTCTGAAAAATTGCTTTTCTTAGACAATCCTTTGTGGAAAGTTAGGGTAGTTGAAATCCTGTGGTTCTCATTCAGAGGACTGCATGCAGGGCCCAAAGTTTGTAGAAAAGAGCAATAATAATTCCTGTTTTATTTGAAAAAGATACACTGCTTCTGAAAATATATATTTATAGGATATGCAACCTATTTATGCAATTTATACATTCACTTCCTCATAATGCTGCAAAAGGCATCTGGTTTCATTTTCTTCTTGTGCTACTGCTGCCCTGCTGTTTTGGATCCTGGCTCAGTAGTTCTCGACCCTGAGAGCCGCTAACTTTGCTGCTTGGAGGAGTCCTTACACAAATCAATCACATAGTGTGTACTTTATATGCAGGGACATTGGATAAAAGGTTGATGCGGAAAGGGATGTTCACATGGTCTAAAAGTTTCATTCACAGATTACTTATTAAAAACCAAAGGGGAAAAACACCTTTAGCATGAATATACCTGGTGGACACTGCCCTAACTAAATGACCAAGCTCAGCATCACTTACAACAGGGCACATTGGTTTGCTGTCCTTTATGATGGGACACAAAGACAACTATACCACAGCACATATGAAAGTGTTTTTTTTTTTTTTGCCAGAAGTATTTAAACATGGTTTAGTTATTCAGTCATGAGAAGATACTCAGAACAATTCAGGCAACTATCCCCAACTCTTCAAAAATGTCAATGCCATAAAAGACCAAACAAGGCTGGAGGGCTGTCCTGGATTAAAAAAGACTAAATTCAGTAGTGATCACAATTTGGACCTTGATGTTATTAGGAGTGTTGTGTAAAAAAAAAATATAGACTATTAATTAGATAATGTTGTTGCATTGTTTAATTTTTTTTTGGTTGTGATGATGGAATTGTCATTATATAGGAGAATGTCCTTGTTCTTAGAGGATACATACTGGATATTTACAGGCAAATTTGTGTGTGTGTGTGGGGGGTGTGTGCGCATGCATGGGTGTGTGTGTTTGTGTGTGTGTACACGTACACATGCATATACACAAAGAAATTAAATTGCAAATAAAAGAGAAGAGACAGGGAGGAAGAGAGAAAACAGATGTGGCAAAATGTTAATTGGTAAACAACATGGAGGAGGTAGGTGTCTTTATTGTCCAAGTGTTCTGACTCCCCTCTAATTTGGGGATATTTATTTGAAAGCTACGAAGTTGGGGTAGAGGGAAGAAATCATTAATAAAAAGTATTGGGCAAGCTTAAAATGGCAAAAGATAAAAAATTAGCACACTTCTATATATGTCTTTCTATACAACATAGTATTTTTGTTTGATTTAATGCACTGATATATCAGCAGTCTGTTCTTCAGAATCATATCTGAAACACTGTGAGACAGGAATTGGCCAGAATTTCTTTCCTATTGTCACATTTTACAGTTTTCCTTAAGGTTCAGGAGTACCTTTTATTGTGTATAAAACTGAAATGTTCTACCTCTATAAGAATTTATTATTTGCTCCATAGAAGTATTTGGTCAAGTCAAATTTTTATATGTCAGTTATTATTTACCATGGAACAACATCTGAAATCAAATGTGTTTCTTCCTTAGGACCTAGTTGAATATAACTTCAAAAAATTTTTAATTTAAACTCCTTTCTAGACCTATAAAAATACAAGTGGAAAAACATACCTTGCTCATGGATAGGAAGACCTAACATTGTAAAAATGTCTGTTCCACCAAAAGCGATCTATAGATACAATGCAATTCTGATCCAAATTCCAATGACATTTTCTAATGAGATAGAGAAACAAATCACCAACTTTATATGGAAGGGAAAGAGGCCCTGGATAAATAAAGCATTACTGAAACAGAAGAACAAAATGGGAGGCCTCACTCTACCTGATTTTAGAACCTATTATACCGCCAGAGTAGTCAAAACAGCCTGGTACTGGTACAACAGATACATAGACCAATGGAACAGAATTGAGAATCCAGACATAAATCCATCCACATATGATCAACTGATATTTGACAAAGGCCCAAAGTCAGTTAAATGGGGAAATGATTGTCTGTTAAACAAATGGTGCTGGCATAACTGGATATCCATCTGCAAAAAGATGAAACAAGACCCATACCTTGCACCATGCACAAAAACTAACTCAAAATGGATCAAAGACCTAAATACAAAATCTAAAATGATAAAGATCATGGAAGAAAAAATAGGGACAACGTTAGGAGCCCTAATACATGGCATAAACAGTATACAAAACATTACAGCAATGCACAAACACCAGAAGAGAAAGTAGATAATTGGGAGCTCCTAAAAATCAAACAGTAATTCTCATCCAAAGACTTCATCAAAAGAGTAAAAAGACTACCTACAGACTGGGAAAAAGTTTTTAGCTATGACATTTCCAATCAGCGTCCAATCTCTAAAATCTACATGATACTGCAAAAACTCAACTACAAAAAGACAAATAACCCAATCAAAAAATGGGCAAAGGATATGACCAGGCACTTCACTAAAGAAGACATCCAGGCAGCTAACAGATACTTGAGGAAATGCTCACAATCATCAGCCATTAGAGAAATGCAAATCAAGACTATAATGAGATTCCATCTCATCCCAACAAAGCTGGCATTAATCCAAAAAACACAAAACAATAAATGTTGGAGAGGTTGTGGAGAGACTGGAACACTTATACACTACTGTTGGGAATGTAAAATAGTACACCCACTTTGGAAATCGAGAATGAAGAACGCCAAAGACATAAGGTAATTATGAGCCCAAGGGACAGAAAGGGCCACATAAACCAGAGACTACATCAGCCTGAGACCAGAAGAACTAGATGGTGCCTGGCTACAACTGATGACTGCCCTGACAACAGAGAACCCCTTAGGGAGCAGTAGAGCAGCGGGATGCAGACCTCAAATTCTCGTAAAAAGACCAGACTTAATGGTCTGACTGAGACTAGAAGGACCCTGGAGGTCATGGTCCCCAGACCTTCTGTTAGCCCAAGACAGGAACCATTCCCAAAGCCAACTCTTCAGACAGGGATTGGACTGGACTGTGGGATGGAAAATGATACTGGTGAGGAGTGAGCTTTTTGGATCAAGTAGACACATGACACTATACAGGCAGCTCCTGTCTGGAGGAGAGATGAGAGGGCAGAGGGTTCCAGAAGCTGGCCGAATAGACACGAAAATACAGAATGGAGAGAAGGAGCGTGTTGTCTCCTTATGGGGAGAGCAACTAAGACTATATACCAAGGTATATATAAATTATTGTATGAGAGACCGACTTGAGTTGTAAACTTTCACTTAAAGCACAATAAAAATTTTAAGAAGTCCTTTCTAATATGAACTGATAAAATTTTACATTATTAGAACAGCTATACATTATTAAAATATATGTTCTTAATGAGATTATTGAAAAAAGTTTGTAAGTGCTTACAATCATCATCTTTGTATATTTATCCAGAGTCCCTAAATTTGTGTACATACGCAGCAAAGCAGATCTGGAAACTAACCATCTCCATGCAGTGGCTAAGAACATGGCTTTGTTCCAGGCAGGTTGAACTTGAACCTGGCTGTTCTATATTTTAATTGTGTGACTTT
Source organism: Elephas maximus indicus (assembly GCF_024166365.1). NCBI lineage: Eukaryota > Metazoa > Chordata > Mammalia > Proboscidea > Elephantidae > Elephas > Elephas maximus. The sequence continues at coordinate 140,009,545 of NC_064846.1, forward strand.
AAACAATTATTGACTTTTTCAGAACCTCAGTATCATAACCAAAGACTGAGAAAGATAATGATACATACGTTCTAAGACTATTGAATAGACTTATGTAAATGAGATAATGCTTGTTAGGTGCTCCGCACAGTACCTGGCATGAATAGCAATAAGTCCATTATCATCTTACCATCACCTTCATCAACATCCCAATCATAATATCATCCCTGTTCTCACTACGAATGTCCATCCTGATTTATGCGCACTGGAACCATTCTAAATCAGTAATACCTGAAGGTTGTTATTTAAATCCCACAATGGAATTGAAATCCATAGTGTCAGAGTGGCTTTTAATTTCATTATTACTCGTATATTGCGTATTTTTATAGTAAAACTCCTACTGCTAACTGTTCTGATCTGTATGGATTGGCATAGGAAATCTGTAAATATTACCAGTTTTCGTGATGAGGTATCCATTTTCCATGAAGTATTTTCTATTAAAATGTATGTATTTTTACTTCAAATTATCAAAGAATCCAGACTTAGTGGGCCCTTTGAGGCTGGAGGAATCCCTGAGATTATCGCCCAAGATATTTTTTAAATCTTGAACCGAAACTATTCCCTGAAAAAAAAAATTCGCCGAAGTCACCTTTTAATAGCAGGTTAGCTCAAAAAATAAAAAAATGTCACCCTTGAGTACTACGCTCTTTTAAAAAATTAACTATATGAGACCAAACAGTCAACAGTTACTCTAAAGCATGAATGAGAAGGTTGAGGGCAGTGAGACTAAGTTAATGGGAATGGAACAACTAGAATGGAAATAATAAGAATGTTGACACAGTGTGAGGAATGTAACCAATGTCACTGAACAATATATGGAGAAATTGTTGAATGGGAACCTATCTTTCTGTGTATACTTTCACTAAAAAGACAATAAAATATTATATATGCATTTGTTTTTTTATTTTTAATAATGATAACAGTGTATGAAGCTCCCATATATCCATGATGTATATAACTTGTATGATTTCTGTATCATGAGCTCCATAGAAGAACTAGGTCAAGTCGATACTGCATATGTCAGTTATTGTTTACTCTGGGGAGCATTTGAAATTTAAAAAAAAATTATAATCTTTAACAAACTGTCTTTGTGAAAAAAAATGAATATATTCCCATTTGATCCTGGGATAAAGTTTTATTTTCAACTTTATTTTCCTTAGTCTCTTACTATTTTCTAAGTGCTTGACACTGCTTCTTCCATTTGTTCATTAGATAGTTCTCTTGGGTAGTGCTGTACATGAGCAGAACTTCAGATGAGGATTCATTGGTACGTGATTTATTACTGGGTTGCTATGAGTCGGAATCGACTCGATGGCAATGGGTGGTAGTGGCTCTCCAGGAAAAACAGTGAGAGAGTGAGAGGAGCAGGACAGGTGGTCAGTGATCCCAAATAAGAATGGGATTTACTCAAGGTCCCAACCTCAGCTTGATCCCCTGAAGTTCTCTGGAGCTAAAATTATACCATACTTTTTGCCCTATTTGAAGCAAGGCTGCCAAACTCCCACATCACACAGCCAGACAAACTGTTATTTGGGGTCTCAGATGATAGAGCCAAACCCACCTGGATAAACTCCATATGTTAAGGTCAACTGACATGGGACTTTAATAACATCTGAAAAATCTCTTCAGAGCAAGACCTAGATCAGATATATTGAATAACTAGGGAGTAGAAATCTTGGGGGGCCCTCTTTAGAATTCCGCCTATCAGTATACAAATGCAAATTAGAACTGAACAAGGCAATCTGCTATTAGGATTCAGAGAACAGAATGATTGGGTTTAGATAGAAACGATTTTAAGAGACAAGGTTGAGTTTGCGGATTTTGCACAAAATGTTGAAGAATCTGAAATACTAGAGGTAAAAAAAAAATAAGGGGTAAGAATTCTATAGAGAAGAAACATCAGATGTAAGAGCAATAAGGAAATAACAATTCAGTTAGTTACATGGGACATATTTGTAGCCCTAATATCCCTGACAACTCCTTATATGAGTTAATGTAGTGGTAGAAGGTTGGCGAGGTTAATTTAGTCTTAAATTTAATCAAATGAGTTTAAATTACTTCTGCAATATACGTACAGACCTTTCTCCTCTCTTTCCTACACACATACACCAAATATGTGCACTGTGCACATAAATGTATACATATGTGTACATGCACACACATACAAGGAGCCCTGGTGGCACAGTGGTTAAGTGCTAGGCTGCTAACCAAAAAAAAGGTCAGCAGTTTGAACCCACCAGCCGTTCCTTGGGAGAAAATTGTGGCAGTCTGCTTCCGTGAAGTTTACAGACTCCAAAACCCTACGGGGCAGTTCTACTCTGTCCTATAGAGTCGCTATGAGTCGGAATAAATTTGACGGCAATGAGTTTGGTTTTTGGTCTGCACACACACACGCACAAATACATTAACAAACACAAAATAAATGTATTAGCCCATTCATTACATCGCTACAGGAAGGCACCCAGTTGCAGAATCATTCAGTGAACCATTTTACTAAATACATCCATTCTCTGCTCGTGTACAGCGTATCCCAAACAGTGGCTGACACAATCTAGAACAGGAGAAATAAATAATGCTCATGTGAGGAGAGAGAAGCAAGACAGGAATCAAGGACATGTTCTAAAGGAGCAATGTGAACAGAATTTGAATTTTTTTTGTCACGGTAGCATTGATATTTTTAAAAATATTTGCAAACTCATTGATGCTTTCTTCAGAAAAGAAAGTATCAGCTATCAACCAAAGAAGTGTGAAGAATGGAATAGAATCAGCCTCCAAATTAAGGACAAGCAAATGGCAGGGGAAGCAACCATCAATGATTTAGAGGGTAATGAAATCAGTAAAACCACAGTGAATAGCTTCTTTCAAATAATTATGATGGCAAGAAATCTGGCTAATGTGTACTTCTGTGTCCTAAGGTAAATTAGTTAATTGACTAATAACAGTAAAATTAAATGGACTGGTAGTAGTTAGTTGGAGGAGATTAGAGGAAAATAGTTAATCAGGAATCCAAGAGGAACTGTGAGAATTTCTGTAAAGACATAGACTTGGAGTTAGGTTGTTAAAGGAAGAAAAGGCCGTAGAAAAGAATTAACTGTTTTGATCTGTCATGGTAAGTCTCTGTTTCTGTGACTCATCAGCTTAATTAAATTGACCCAAGCAAATCATAATATTTCATAAAACATAAACTAAAGTTCTCATACATATGGGTCCCTAAAACAATTGAAAGAAAGAGTAAAATAAGGGTGAATAAGTTTAGTTGAATTCTGAGCAGCATTTGACACAGTTAACTATTCTCTCTTCAAACTCTCTCTGGGCTTTCACATACCACACTTGTCTGGGTCTCTCTATGACTATTCCTTCTAAGCATCCATGGTAGATTCCACTTCCTCTACCTGTCCTTTTTAATTTTTTATATCTATGAGAGTTCTCTCCTGATCTCTCTTCTCTCCTCCCTTCCATAGCTTCAATTATAATCCATGGGCAGTATTTCCATCCCAGTTCCCTCCACAGAGATTCAGGACTGTATATTCAACTGCTCACTGGATAACGTTAATTGAATTCCCACAGGAACCCCAACATTATGATTCCAACTGAACCCCCCACTCTAAAACCTCCTCCTTCTGTATGCTGTACCTCTGTAAATCTGTACACCTCTAACCTAGTGTTCAATCCAGAAACTGAGTACATTCTTGACAATGTATTCTCTTTAACACTCTACTTCCAGTCCACTAATTCCTATCCCTTTTGCCTTCTAAATCTCTCCCATATCCCTCCATTTCTATGCCTCTCCACTGTCACTTCTCACACTCAGGCCACCATAATATCTTTCCAGAATCACTGCAAAGGTTTCTAAACTCTTACCTTAACCCCTATAATTTTTTCCCCCTCTTCCCCAATCTATCTTCTATTCTGTGACCAGAATGGCTTTTCTAAACTGAAAATCAGTCTTGTCATTCTCAGGCATAACATATTCTCATGGATTTCCACTGATATTAAGAGGAAACCTACAAGTCTCCAGGTCATCGCTTCATTCTCACTTCTGGACACATTTCCCTCTATGACTAAGGCACATTAATGGGAGGCAGTCTGTAAGGCTCACTCAAGTGATGTATTCTCACAAAACAGGTTTCGCAAACCAAATGATGCTATTAAGTTTTGCTTTAATAAATTACATATCATGGAACTTCAGGTTTGTTTACCAGCAGTCAAAACAATTATTTTGTTAAATAAATGAATACCAAAGGCTTCTGTGATATATGCATGTGAGAGTTATAGTTCTACTGTATGGGAGGCAAGGCGATAAGAATGCTAACTTGAATCTCTACTCCAACATTTATTTACTTAGTAAACAGGAATATTGTGCAATTTTTAAAAATGTTTCTGTACTTCAGTTTTTATTTAAACGTGAGAATGCGAATAAGTTTATAATGCAGGTTAAATTAAAAAATGTGCATGAAGTGTACATTCGGGCAATAGTAGGTATTCAATAAATAACCCAACCCAGTGCCATCGAGTCGATTCCCATTCATAGTTGGATTCAATAAATAATGCGTATTATTTCCATTTATATATGTGTTTTATGAGTGTGTGTTTATATAGAGAGAGACAGAGAGAGAGCCCTGGTGGTGAAACGGTTAAGCACTCTGCTGCTAATTGAAAGATTAGTGGTTTGAACCCACACAGAGACTCTGCAGGAGGAAAGACCCGGTGATCTGCTCCCATAAAGATTATAGCCTAGAAAACCCTATGGGGCAGTTCTACTCTGTCACATGGAGTCATCATGGGTTGGAATTGACTCAATGGCTACCAACAATAACATCTGTATATATGAATATACGTATATGCAATAAACACAAACATGTGCATGTAAAAAGATCAGAAAGAAATTAACCAATATGTTTAGCTGTGTTTACCTAATGGGGGGTTGTATTTTACTGCAAATTTCAAATTTTCAACAATGCAGGTTTTACCTTTATAATCAGAAAAAAATAAGTGATAAATATTGATTCAATTGGAAAACACAAATGGTCTTAGATTTGACGTATCATTATGAGAAGTTCCTCATAATGAGAGCTCTTAAATAGTGGACTAGGCTACTAAAAAAAAAGAGCTACTAGGTTTACGTAATTTCATTTTTTTAAAATCTTAAAGCTTTTCACTTGTTTAACCCTATTCAAGGGTAGAAAATACACCTCAAATTGTTTTTTTTCTGATAAGTCTCCCTTCACTGTTTATTTTACTAACCCCAGTCATTTATGTTTCCATATAATCTTTAAAGGCATTTTATTTAATTCCAACCCTACCCCCACCCCATTAGAGTACTAATTAGAATTTCATTAAATTAATACACCAGTTTTGGAAGAACTATTTTATATTAATCCTCTTATCCAAGAACATGAATATTTACCTTTTTTCAGAGTTTGCTTTATGTTCTGATACAAGATTTTTTTTTCATAGTGCTTTAGGTGAAAGTTTACAGCTCAAGGTAATTTCTCATATAAAAATTTATACACACATTGTTATATGACCCTAGTTGCAATCCCTGTAATTTAACAGCATACTCCCCCTTTCCACCTCGAGTTTCCCCTGTGCCTCCAACCAGCTCCTGTCCCTTTCTGCGTTCTTATCCTGCCTCCAGACACGAACCACCTATTTGGTCTCATGTATCTGCCTGAACTAAGAAGCACACTCTTCACGAATATTATTTTATGTTTTATAGTCCAATCTAATCTTTGTCTGAAGAGTTGGCTTCGGGAATGGTGTTAGTTTTGGGTTAAGAGAGTGACTGAGGGCCATGGCTTCAAGAGTTCCTCCAGTCTCAGTCAGACCGTTAAATCTATAGACCTCAAATTTTAAAAAGCCCTGACAATAAACCCAATTGTTCTACAATAATATCCAAATTAACTCCTATTACTCAAGTTATGTTTTATAATTGACATGTAAGAAGCATAATTATTTATGTACCTGGAAAATTGCTGGGTTGTTTTTACAAGACTTATTCTGGGATATGATTATATAGAAGTACATGAGCATTTTTTTTCCCTCAGATTTAATTCAGTTTGGATATACTTCCAACCATGAATATTCAGATTTGAACAAATATATGCCCTTTTAGAAAGTTGTATTCACTGAGGAAAACAACCACAAGCTAAAAACACAAACCAAGGACACTATTGCAACTGGGTTCTGGGGTATTTTAAATAAAATTTAAGCCAAACCCCAATCCAACTATTTCTGCATTTGATCTACTATACGCAGTAAATATTTCAATTTGAAAAGTAACACAGGTTAATTAGGACATAGCTATAGAGTGCTGGGTGGTGCAAAAGGTTAATGTGCTCAGCTGCCAAGAAAAAGTTGGAGGTTCAACTCCACTCAGAGGCACCTCGGAAAAAAGACCTGGCAATCTACTTCTGGAAAATCTGCCCTTGAAAACACTGTGGAGCACAGTTCTATTCTGACACACACAGGGTTACCAAGAGTCGGAATCAACTCAACAGCAATTGTGTTTTGCTTTGATTTTAATATATAGTTAAAAGCCAGAGAGATAACCAGGAAAAGTGCTTTTAGTAGTTCCAAACCCGCTGACACTGCATTGAGTTGGTCTTGGTTCACGGTGACACCATGTGTTACAGAGTAGAACTGCTTCATAGGGTTTTCAATGGCTGTAATCTTATGGAATTAGATTGCCAGCCTTTTCTTCCACAGTGCCTTTGAGTGGGTTCAAAATGCCACCTTTAGGTTAGCAGTTGAGTGCAAACTGTTTGCGCCACTCAAGGACCATTAAAGTCCCTTAAACTGAAAACCAAACCCATTGCCATCAAGATAATTCCAACTCATGGTAACCCCATGCGTTATAGAGTAGACTGCTCCATAAGGTTTTCTTGGTTATAATCTTTACGAATGTAGATTGCCAGGCCTTTCTTCTGTGGTACTGCTGGGTGGGGTCGAACCAAATTTGTCAACTTTCTCTGGTACTGATACTGCTGTACTCATATAATCTTTGTATTATTTAACAAGAATACTTTCCATTTTTAGCACCAATTGGTATATCATTTGGGATTTGTAGATATGGGAAGAGTCATACATTATGCTCATATTTACTTTCCAAAGACATTTCCCTGGGCTTCTTATGCATACTTTACTTTTTTTTTTTAGTTTAAGAGTATAAATTTTGCATATAGATATGTTTGCTCTTTTGCTTTAACTTATTAGCAAATATTTCAGGCGCACAAATATGCATACATATTAATTTAATAAACACATGTGTATCCCACACCGAAATTAAGAAATAAAACATTCCTAATATTTTTTAAGTGTCCTCTGTACCTCTCTTCAATTACACCCACTTCCCTGGTCACAACTTCAAAGAAAAGCTTTGTCCTAAATTTTGTGTTAAATATTGTCATTGTATTTCTATACTTTTACTATATATGAATATGTACAAAATGAGTAAATAGTATTTTACATGTTTTTCAACTTATTTCTCAACATATTTTTCTAGGATATGATTTTTTTATAATAGTCATCCATGTTGATTTCAGAATAACCAGAGGGTAGACAGAAAGGTTTCTTCACGTAGAAGTATTTCAGCTAACAAACTCAGAAGAATTTATAGAGTTAGATAATCATCATTCTTCCTTCCTTGGCGAATTAATGGATAAAGATGATGATCATCAATGACTACCAACACTGACACAAAGGGCGACAACCCGATATTATATTTTTTCTAGAGGAAATGCAGAAGGCAGTGATGGTTCACTAGAAGAATTCTCACCTTCCATACAGGAGACTCAGGTTTGATTTCTGACCAATGCAACTCAAGTACAGCCACCACTTGCCTATCAGTGAAGGCTTTCGTGTTACTATGATGCTAAACAGGTTTCAGCAGGGTTTTCTAAGACAGACTAGGAAGAAAGACCTGGTGACCTACTTCTGAAAATCAGTCAATGAAAACCCTATGGATCACAACAGTCCAATGCAATTGTGCATGGGGTCACCATGAGTCAGGGGCTGACTTGACGACAGCTAACAACAATAGAAACACACAGCATCACCTATGGAGTGGTCTTACCAAAAATACATGCACATATACATACATAAAATAAACTTTATTTTGGGTGAGCTTCTACCTCTAACATCAGTTAAAAGAAATACAGGGAACAGAAAAACATGTTAAAGGACACCAAATTCCTTTGGTAAAAACATTTGGAAAAAAGAAGTAACGCAGCTCATGGCACACAATTTTAGCAAACTAAGATTAGAAGAGAAACTTTTACTTCCTAACTTCTATTTTTCCTTTTGTTGCAATGAGCAAAATTCAAACCATGGAAATCTGGACAGAAAATAAGCACTGTTTTTGTTCTTTTCAACAACAAAAAAATTGCAGGGAAAAGAAGTGATATGTGAAGGGCAATCCATAGATTTTTTTAAAAAAGAAAAAAAAACACTTAAAGAACATAAAATCAATCATAGTGTATAAATCTTATTTGGACATTCATTCTAAGAAACAAACATAAAAAAAGTACAAGGCAGGAAGATAAATGTGAAAAATGACTGGTCATTTGATGAATGTTGATGTTGAGCGTCGGTATACTGTGTGTTCATTATACTATTTTCTTGTCTGTTGTGTATGTTTGAGAATTTCTATAATAAATTCTTATCATAAATACCATGCTATTACATTTCAAATCTCCAGTAAAACAGACTCATTTTTACAAAATATAAATGACCAATAGATCCACACAGAAATAGACCACTGCAAACAAAGAATGCAAACCGAAACTGTTGTCAAAGTTCCAGGACCAGGTAGTTGGGAGCCAGATCTACCAAATGGTGAGGGGAAAATTAACTATTACTCAAAATCTTCCAAAACATACCAAAAGATGGGGAATTGTTAAACTCATTTTCCCAGGCTAGCTCTCTTTGAGATGAAAACCTGATGAAGACACCCCAAGAAAAGAAATTTTGAGCCTAGCTCACTCACACAGATACAAAAATCCTATCATAATCCTCACTTTTGCCAATATCACCAAAAAGGGAGATACACTGACATTACATATCTCCTAATGGAAGTACACAGTGTCACCTCTGGAGTGATGTAGCCAAAAAGCAAACCAATAAGCAAATAAAAATTTTAATCAAACAAAGCTTCAATGCTGTTTTCTTTTTCCTCCTATGCTTCCCCCCCCCTCTTTAAACACTGAGTGTCAGGTACATTGAATATACTACTCTGTGTTCTATTGTATATGTTTGATAAGTTCTATGGTAAAATATTTTAAATATCATACCTTAAAACTGAGGACCCAAGTGAAATTGACAAACTTTAGCAAAATACAAGTGACTAAATAGTTGCATAAAGAAAAAGAGAACTTTAATTGAAAAATACAAACTGAAACTGTAGAAACTGTAGTCTGAAGCCACCTTTAACATGTTTCTAGATCAGGCAGGTTCAGAGGTCAGTTGTACCATATAATCAGGAAAAAAAAAAAAACCTAATCAGCATCTTACGTAAACTTTTCAAAACCACATAAAAAGATTTAAAATCAGTCTTCACATTTTAACAAGCTAGCTCTCCTTGATTAAAACAAAAACAACAGATGAGGACGCCCCCAAGAAGAGAACACTTAAGCCAAGCTTACGCACATGGAGGCAAATATCCTAAATAAATTCATAGTATATCCAACGTAGCAGTAAATTAAATGAAAAAATAGGCTTAGTACAGGAACGCAAAGATGATATAAAAATAGTAGTTTTTGCATTAACAAATTAGAGGAGAAAACACATTTGATCATATCCAGGGGTGCAGAAAAAAACCTTCAAGCAAAAAACCAATGCAAATTCATGGTAAAACTTTTAGGAAACACTAGAAGGTATTTACATTATAAAATCTATAAAAAATATACATAAATGTGAAATAATAAAATTTCCATTAAAGTCAGAAACAACACTACCACCTCCACCGTTCAGAACTGGACTGGAACTATAAAACATAAAATAATACTCGTGAAGAGTGTGCTTCTTAGTTCAAACAGGTTACCTAAGACCAAATGGATGACTTCTGTCCGGAGGCAGGATAAGAAGGCAGGAATGGACAGGATGTGGTTGGACAGACAAGGGAAACCTGGGGTGGAAAGGGGGAGTGTGCTGTCACATTATAGTGGCTGCAACTAGTGTCACATAACAATATGCGTATAAATTTTTGTATGAAAGATTGACTTGAGCTGTAAACTTTCACCTAAAGCACACAAACACACACACACAAAACTGGACTGGAATACACAGACAGGGCAATAAGACTATCAAGATAAATGAGAGGTATGAATAACAAAAAGAAAGAGACAATGTAATATTCGGTGGCAAAATGATCATCTATATATGCAATGTCAGATAGCCTCAAAAGATCAGACACTCACAAAATCATTCGGCTCAGACCCTTCCCTGTAGACAGTCAGGCTTTTAGAAAAGAAGTTAATACGAATCTAAGTCTGGCTGGTGAAGAGAAGGAATAGATCGGCGTGATTTTTCTCTGACAGCCCACCAAGGTTTCCAGCCTTGTGGTACAACTTCCCCATCTCACAACAAGGCTGCGACAACAGACGCAATCTCTGCAAGGGATAAGGTAAAAAAAAAAAAAAACAACACAACTAATCAAGAGTTTGCTGAGATGCGGAATTTCCCAGGAAGCCTTTATTTAAAGAGACAAGAATCAAGACAAGGACCCGTTTGAATTAAGTCTAAAGAGACCAACACCGTGGAATAGATGAAGTCAAACAAAGAAGGACCCTACGGCTTCTCTTAGCCCCAAAAGACTTCAAGTTGGGCTGTCAGGCTGAAATGTCCCTTCACTTACTCTTCACGGTTCTAAGGGACATGCAAACCTTGGTATGAGGGGTGGAAACTCGGCTCGGCAAAGGGAGGAATTCCAGGACCCGGCAGAAATGTACGTGAGGACCCTTATGTAAGGAGTAATGGCAGCTCCCGCCGCAAAACCTAGCGGTAGGTAGAGCGCTCCGCCCCTGCTGTCAGCCCTGGGAAGCCCCAGGCAGGAGTAACCGGATGTGACGCCACCCAGCTTCCTGTTCCGGCGTCTGAGGGCCGCGAGGGTGTTGGTCTGAGGCGGCAGCTTCAGGTCTGCACACGGTCGAGAACCCGTCCAGGTTTCAAGGTAAGAATCTAAGTGAGGCTTGAGGGTACCACTACCGCAGAACAGAAGGAGGTCCACAGATAAGAGCCCCGCCCCTGCTATCAGTTTTGGGAGGCCCCGGGCGGAATTATCAGGCCGATGGGATTCCCTCGCCCCGCGGGCGACAAAGATTGAGATGAGGGCGTTTCTGCGCAGGAGTAGGAGTACCGGAACCTGCTAGGAATTAAGATAATGACCCTGAGTGAGGCCTGAGGGGACTACCCACCCAAGAGCTGTAAAGGACTAACAGAGCCAGATCTCGGCTTTTAGCTCGGAGAAGCCGCGGGCATGATTAGCCGGAAGTGGTGCTGACCGAAATCGGCTTTAGGAGTCTGAGGAAAGTGAAGCCTCGGACTGAGGTAGGCAACATCAAATCAGTAGCGTGAGGAGTCCCCAGCCCTGCAGGAGTCCAAGTAAGGACCTGAGTGAATTTATTTATTTTTTACTGTACTTTAGATGAAGGCGGAAACCCTCGTGGCGTAGTGGTTAAGTACTATGGCTGCTAGCCAAGAGGTCAGCAGTTCAAACCCACCAGGGGCTCCTTGGAAACTCTGTGGGTCAGTTCTACTCTGCCCACTAGGGTCGCTACGAGTCGGAATCGACTCGATGGCAGTGGGTTTGTTTTTTGGGGTTTTAGATAAAGGTTTACAGAACAAACTAGTTTTTCATTATATAGTACACATATTGTCTTATGAGTTTGGTTAACAACTCTACGATATGTCAACACTCTACCTTCTCAACCTTGGGTTCCCTATTACCAGCTTTCCTGTTCCCTCTTGCCTTCTAGTCCTTGTCCTGGGCTGGTGTGCCCCTTTAATCTCGTTTTGTTTTATGGGCCTGTCCAATCTTTGGCTGAAGGGTGAACCCCATGTGTGAATTTTTAATAAATCCCATAACAGGTCTAGCCACTTGAAGATGTGGATGGATGAGGTTTCTCCTCACTTTCTTCTCGGGTATCTCAGAAAGGAGTGACCTTCGTCGGAAGGTGGTGACCTCAGTTAATCACAGGAGGGGGCACGTTACCAATCAGTATCCAATATGAGGACTCTGAAGATTGTGGCAATGCCCAGCCTATGACAAAGGGGATCTCATAGAGCATTTCCCCTTGTGTCAGCCCTGGGAGGCCCAGGGAAGGGTTGTCAGACTGAGGTGACCCGTCTCTTCCTCCTCAGGGTCTCAGGAAAGCGACAGCTTTGTTTTAAGTAGGTGACTTCAGGTCAGCAGACAGAGGAGTCTCAGACCCTGGCAGGTGTCAAAGTAATGTCTCTGAGATACTTCCGAGGGGGAAAGTCTGGTTCCACAGACCATGGGCTGACCTAGGAGACCCCAAGCAGAGATAGCCAGATGAGATACCCTCTTACTTCTCCTTTGTGGTTATAGGGGAGTAAGGCTTTATTGTGAGTGGGCAACCTCAGGTCAGCAGAGGGAGGAGTCCCAGGCCCTGTCAGGAGTCAAGGAAACTGAATGAGGACTCTAGAGACCGCCCACTTCAAAACTGAAGGGAGTCAGCAGTGGCCAACCCTGTGAGGCCCCCATGTCACACAGCTTCACCTCATCCTTTGTTAGCCTTGGTCTGAGGGAGCAAAGTCAGCTCAGCAGAAGGAAGAGTCCCAGGTCCTTTCAGGAGTCAAACTAAGGATTTGAATGAGGATTGAGAAGACCACTCATCCCAGAATAGAGGTCCCACAAAGCCCCAATTCTGCTGTCAGTCGTGGGTGGCCCTGGGCATGGATGTCTGGATAAAGTGCCCCCTCACCCCCTCCTCAGTGATCACAGGAATGTGAGTCTGACATTAGGTGAGCAGAGGGAATAAGTCTCACACAGTGTCAGGAACCATGATGCAGGCCCTGAATGACGACCAGAAGTAGAACTGAAGGCTCCATCCACCCAGAAGAGAGGTTGCTCAACAGAGCCTAACCCCACCTGCCTACAGTCAGATGCGGGAATTCTCTGGCTGGGTTAGCTGGCTGCAACCTGTGGAGCATTCTCACTTCCTCTTTCAGGTTCTTAGGGGACACAGCACTCAGGAGGACAGGGGATTGATGAGGTTCTAGAGCACTGTTGTCAGGGGAAGACCATTGTAGGTGGCTTTCATCAGAACCGTCACTTTAATTTACCAACTTAAGCCACTCACATTCTCCTCCTCTCCCTTAGGCTCTGGCCTCCATTAATTAATACCCACACTCCTGCCTGCTGTTATCCACGAGAGTCATCATGCCTCGGAAACAGAAACCATGCTGCACACGTAAGCAATGCCCTCACACTTATAGTGAAACCCAAGATCTGGATATTGCACAGGTCTTAGAGTCTATGAAGGAGACCTGTCTCCCTTCCTCCCATCCTGTAATGCTTGGTAACCCGCAGGCGGCTTCTGCTGCTGGAGTAGTGAATACTCCCCAGGGTCCTCAAAGTGAGCATACCCTCTGCAGTATTATCTCAGCAATCTCATTGAGCAAATCTGATGAAAGCTCCAGTAGCCAAGAAGAGGAGGATAGTTCAAGCTCCTCACAGTCTCCATCAGACACCGAGAATGTGCCCAGAGATCCTCTAGATGAGAAAGCAGCTTTGTTGGTGAATTTCCTGCTGCTCAAGTATCAAATGAAAGAGCCAATTACAAAGGCAGACATGCTGAATGCTGTCATCGGAGAGTATGAAGATCACTTCCCTGAGATCATCCTGAAAGCCTCTGAACGCATGGAGATGATCTTTGGCCTTGATCTGAAGGAAGTGGATCCCATCAGCCACAAGTATGCCCTTCTCATCAAATTGGGTCTCACCTACGATGGGATGCTAAGTGGTGAAGACGGCATGCCGAAGACCGGCATCCTGATACTTATCTTGGGTGTGATCTTCATGAAGGGCAACCGTGCCACTGAAGAGGAAGTCTGGGAAGTCCTGAATGTGACGGGGATATATTCTGGGCAGAAGCATTTCATCTTTGGGAATCCCACGAAGCTCATCACCAAAGAGTTGGTGCAAGAGAAATACCTCAAGTACCAGCAGGTGCCCAACAGTGATCCCGCACAATATGAATTCCTGTGGGGTCCAAGAGCCTATGCTGAAACCACCAAGATGAAAGTCCTGGAGTTTGTGGCCAAGGTCCATGGGACTGACCCAAGTTCTTTCCCATCCCAGTACGAGGAGGCTTTGAAAGATGAGGAAGAAAAAGCCCAAGCCGAAGCTGCAGCCAGCCCTGGTGCTACTGCCATGGCCAGCGCCTATTCCAACCCCTAGTGAAGACTGGAGTAGATTTTTCACAGAGTGTTTGAAGAGGGCCGTTAACATTCTAAATATTGAGGGGACACAGTGTCTGTTATCTTTGTGTGCCCTGTTCTATATCGGTAGCTTGACAGTTTATCTTTTATTTGGGGAGAGGGGTGTATTACTTAAATGTTACTTAATAAAAGCCAAAACCCGTTGCCGTCGAATCTATTCCAAGAGGTTTAATTGTCTTCAAAATATATAAGTTTATGAAAGAGATTGGTTACACATTTATTGCTGTTTATGAGATTTAAGAGTAAAATCTTTGCTATTTTGTAAGAACAAACTGGGAAAGCATCCATCGTATTTGTGATCCAGAATAAGATAATGTGGTATTGTGATTGTCATTTCTTTGTAAATGTGAAAGAACTCAGCTTTAAAATAGTTAGGATCAAGAATTAGAGAAAAAAGTAAAAGATCGTCAAATCTTGGCTTTTCTTGTACCTTTTAGTGTGTTGTTCTGCAAAATTAAATGATACTGACATGTGTGCTTAGCTTATTCAAGAATGCGTGATAAATAACTGTTAATAAATAACTGTTAATAAAAATCCCTGCTCACTCTCTCTTTTATTCCGCAAACCTTAAATGAGCATATATTCATTGGAAAGCACTATGTTAGTTCTAGGGGTGTTACAATAAACAAGACTCAGTACCTGCCCATAGAATTTTAACATATAGGAGCAATAAGGATGATGGTGAAATATTATCTAATACCTAAAGGACAAGTAAAAGAAGGAATTAGTGGGTAGGGGCGGTAGGTCCAAATGAGAATGGCAAGTATAAATACCCTGAAGCAAGGAAATTCAGGGCTTTGGGAAATTGCAGTTCCTTCAGTGGGAGTTAATTAAGTTACACTTTATTGAGGTGAGATGGGCTTGCATTCTTTACCCTGGCCTGGGGGAGTCAGAGTCCATTCCATTGAAAGGATATTTTAAATAGGCTATCTTGAATGTAATTTGGGAAACTAAGCAAGGCATAGATTTCTGATGGGGTGAAATGAATGAAAATAGGGGTGGATTGGATGCAAGGGCAGCTGGCAGGGAGATATGCAACTGGTCTTTGGCACAAATTCTAGGAACTTTGAGTTGCAGCCATTTGGGGAATATCCCTCGAGCCCAAATTAAATAACAATCTGAGGGGAAAAATTTACCGAGGTTTATGTGCTAAGCAGCACTTTTATCTGATATTTCATTGATTTGATTATTTCATGTCCTCTAGAACTTCATGTTCTCTGAGACATCTTGGAATTATATATTTATATATATGAGGGTGGTAGAGTCTGAGATCAGAATAATCATAACTTCGTTAAAGACCTATTACATGCTAAGCACTGTGCCAGGTACATTACATACATCACACACTTTCCAGCAGTCCCCAACACAGGGCTTACCAAACCCACTCCACGATTCAGAGAACATGAGACTGTGCCCTAGTTCACAGGGCTAGTATGTGACAGAGCTGGGACTAGACCCCTGGTCTGAATTTGCCTAGAGCCACTCTGTTCTACTCCTCCCAACTTTAGACTGATTTTCTATCTCAATTCATTTCTCTTCTCACTATTTCATAATGTCTCTCAGATAAAAAGAAGGACCCTGTGTCTAAAGTATTATATTCCAGCCTAAAGAAAAAAAAAAAGGAAGGTGAAAATGGGGATCAAGCACAATTTGGGGATTGACTGTGGGCTTCATTTATCTAGGCTCCTGCTGCCCCTAGCTCCAGGGTCCCTTGAGGGCTGAATCTGCCCTTGGCCTGGCATTTTTATCCAGCTCCACTCATTCCTGCATTACCGCATCTTTCCCCCTAGGCCTTCCCTAGTGTGACCTTCTGTCCAAACTGAAACCTGACCCATTGACCAGCTCTTCACTGCCTCCTCCGAAGGCTGCACCTGTCTCTAGTGGAGAAGACAACCCAGAATCACCTGCCCTCCCTTCAAGAATTCCTACTCCCTGCAGATGTCCCTTTAGGTCCCTCCCCGTGATTCCCATTTGATAGCAGCAGCCCCTTCCGTTAAGTGTTCACTTTGCATAGTGAAGTTTAGAATCTGGTCATCCTCCTGGGTCATTTTACCCCACTTGCAAGTGTTTTCCACATGGATTGGTGAGTGGAGCCTGATCTGGGCGAGAGTCTGCTGGTTCCTGGTTTATAACTGTGAAGTTATAGAGGGGGGTTTAAAAAAAAAAACACCCTGTTATTTGCAGTACAATTTTAATGGGGCATCTCCCTTGAAACTGACCACTGAACACACATGCTGATGAGTGAACTTGCCTAGGTCCTCAAAAACCAAAGCCTACCCCATAAGTAGCAGATGAGGAAATACTATTGAAATAACAGTAAGTAAACATCTATATAATTTGAATTTCTGTAAATTCTGGAGTCCTTTAGAAAGTGTAGAAGTGGTTCCTTGGTAGACATGCTACCATTTAATAATAATAATAAATAGTTCACCATCCTTTATTTGACTTTTGCCTGTATACCTGCCTCGGGAAAATCAGTACACCTAATTGGAGCTGTTCAGATGTTTAGGCATTTGGAGTCAGGTGGTGGGTGGCAGAGACTCTCATGTTAAGATTGTGATGATACACCAAGCAGAAGTTGAAAATTCTCAATATACTGTGATTATAGAGGTTACTGAAAAGGGAAATGAAGAAAAGTGGTATTGAGTAAAATAGAGGAAACCACTCCAAAAAAAAATTTTTTTTTGAAAAATAGATGTGACCTTGTATCAGAAAGCATGTGTTACACAGTAGGTTCTTGAAAATGTTGGCAAATTTCAAGGTAAAACTGGTGTTCTCAGAAACCCCTCCAAGAAACAAAGAGGGTTGTTGTCACAACCAATATAATAATCTTTATTTATTGAGAATCCACTATGTAACATTTTATGAGAGAGACTCCAAATGCTGACTCATGTCTTTCTCTCCTTCCTGAGCACATGGGAAGACTACTTTGACCCGTTCACTTGTAGTTGGGAAGGTTCATGTGACTAACCCTTGCCTCTCAAATATAAGCAGAAGCAATGTTTGTCACTTACGGGATAAGACATTTGAGAGTCAGTATGCCATCACCATGCTTCTCTTCCATTCAGCAGCAAACACGGAGACCTCATATTGAGAAATGGAACTACAATAGGGAAGCAGTCTTGATCTCAGGGTCAGCTGGTAACAAAGATCCCCTGCCAAATCACATCAAAATTTATGTGCACAAGAACTTTTTGTTGTGTTAAACCATTCAAATTTCAGGTGCTGTCTGTTGCATCCATTAGTTCATTCTAAGCTTTTTCATACATAGATGTGCTAGAAAAATATATTGTGATTTTTAAATATCATGAGTAGTGATGGACATATTCTTCCACTCCCCTTTGCCGCTTAATAAGTGCAGGATTTCCCCATGACAACACATATATATCTACTTCACTTCCTTAACTACTCCCGTAGCATCAATGTACCATGACTAATTTAAACAGCCTCCTCCTGATGGACACATAAGCTGTTTTCCATTTGTTGCTATGATATATAGAACTGAAATCAACATTTTGAACATGAATTACTGGGCTAAAATGTATGGTTTCTGATAGGAAAGTGTCTTCGTTTCCTAGGCTGCCATAACAAAATACCACGAAATGGGTGGCTTTAAATAACAGATACTTATTTTTTCATAGTTCTGAAGGATAGAAATCTAAATCAGGATATTGGCCATCACAATACCTTCTGGGAAATTTCAGAGAGGAATTGGTTTCATGCTTCTAGTTTCTGGTGGCTGCCAACAATCCTTGGCATTCCTTTGCTGCTTCTAGATGCATCTGCCTCTGTTGTCACATGGTGTTTGTCTTCCCCGGGGTGTGTCTCTGTTTCCATGTCTGTTCTCCTCTTTCATAAGACACCACTCAGAAGGGATTAGGACTAGGACTCACTCTACTCCATTAACTGATAATATCTTCAAAGACAGACCTTATTTCCCCAAGCAAGGTCACATTCATAGGCACAGGGGTTAAGACTTTAACATATCTTTTGGGGGGACAAAATGAAATCCATAACAGAAAGATGTACCAAAGTGGAAATTGGGCTAGGGTAGTATTATACACAAGATTGCCATAAGTCTGAACTGACTTGATAGCAGCTAACAAGAGAGAGTGTGTGGAGATTTTAAGTTTTTATTAATATTGCCACGATTTCATCCCAAAATGTTCTACCAATTCATATTCTCACAAATTAATGCAGTGAATACCCTAAACACTCACAGACCTTTATTTTATCAGTCAAAAGTGCTTTGAGCATAGAGAAACCTTAAATTTATATTGTTAAGTGAAAGAAGGCAGTCAGAAAAACTACATACTGTGTTATTCCAACTATATGACATTCTCAAAAAGGCAAAACTATAGAAACAAAAAGTTTAGTGGTTGTCAGGGGTTCAGGAGGAAGGGGGAGGGATGAATAGGTGGAGCATGGCATTTTTATGAAGGTGAAACTATTCAGAATGATACTGTAATGGTGGACACATGACATTATGTGTCTGTTAAAACTCATAGGTCTGTACAACACAAAGAGTGAACCCTTAAAAAAAAAAACAATAGATTCCAACTCATAGTAATGTTGGGTCAATATGGTTTCATCAATTTTAACAAGTGTACCACAGGAATACAAGATGTTAATAGCAGAAGAAACAGTGTGTAGGAAGAGGAGGTTAGATGGGAACCCTCTATCTTTTCTGTACAGTTTTTCTCTATACCTAAAACTACTCTAAAGATTAAAGTCTATTTTTTAAAAAATGTGCTTTAAGAAGCCAGAATCTAGTCAGAATGACTGTCTGCCAGGGAATGGGGCCAAATAGGACACTCACTCCTAGTGAGGGGTGAGGGTCCATAAGGAAGGCAATTTCTAGGATCCATGAGAGAAACCACATGCAAAACCAAGCCCAGAGAGCCCAGAGCTGACTGGCAGAGTTCTGGATCATGTTCAGTGTAGCATGGAGAAAAGAGCAGAAGGAGAGAAGGTATGGAAACTGGGTAGAGGGCCAGACATCTTACATGAATAGACTTGAGGAATCTCTGAATCACAACTACTAGGGGGAAGTTGTAGGGTCATCTGTATGGGCAGGTCTACTGGACAAAAGGACCAGAGGCATGCAGGACAGCCCAGCATCCTTTAGAACACCCCCCAATCTAATGTCAAGTATAGCTGGTTCCTTTGCATCACCCAATGATGTTTCTGGTGGATTTGGGGGGAGCTACATCTCTTGATTATCCTGGGGGTCCAGTGTATCCTTAATGAGTGATGACAGACAACTGCGATGAGCTGTGGAAGGTGGTGTGCAACTGAATCAGGAGGAACTTAGAGAAGCAATGTCCTGATACCATTTATCCCATAGTTCTGCAGATAAAGGGCTAGGTGTGGACACATACTCTAAAAACAGTCCAGATGGTGTCCCCAACTCACACTGCCTCCCATGTTTCCTGAGTTAGTGGTATACCAGAAAGCAGTTATCCTGTGGCTATGATTCCTGGACTACAGGCTTGGTGGAGAACCTGTGGAGATTGTACTCTTATTCTTTTGAACTGACTGGAGGTGATGGGAATATGTGGGATCCTCTGCAGGAAATATCATATACCATCCTGTTGTGAGCATCTCCAACTCCAAGATGGTGTTTGGGCTGAGAAAGGAGGGACTACAATGATACTTTCAGGGTAGTTTCCAAAAGGAATTCTCAAGTGCCATAAGAACCTGCCAAGGGGCAAGTTCCGCATTCTGAATCAATACTTTGATTTACTCATCCATTCCTTCATTCACTCATCCAGCAAAAAATTTACTGAACATATGCTGAGGGTGAATCATGGGGCATATAGCTGGGATGTGTTGAAGATGAAATTAACTCCTTTCATAGTTTATTGTGAACTTTGTAATTATTAAAAAAAGAAAAATACTGTGTTGTTGCTAGAGTTTCTGCCTTTGGCTTCCCTGAGGATTTGGGCATCTTGCCTAACTGACAGATATCAGTTATAATGAAGACACAGCTACCCTAGTAATTTTTTTCTTTTAATCATTTTTTTGATTTCTGGTGTTCATTAAGATATCAGATCATTTTAGTTTTCAGATATTTACCTGCAGCATAATTTAAGTCGCTAATTTCCATTTTGGGGAAAGAAATTTTGGAAATCATAGTAGACTCCATGTGAGCCATTATTGGTTAATAGTTCTAGAACTCCCATAATCAGCTCTGAGATCTTAAGGAAGCCACTCAGTCTCCTTACATCTATGACACAAAGACACTGAACTCATCTGTCACCAAACTGTACCACAAAACTTTAGAATTTCATGGAGCAATAATGGGAAGTGATGGGGAGATGGAAAAATTGTTTGAGGGAAGAAGAGGAAACTTTTGAGTTTCCATTCCTCTTCAATGAGAGTCATTCTTATTTTAGTAACATGGGATTTTGTGTGATTTTTTGTTTTCAAAATAAAAGAGTTCGAATTGCTGTAAAGAAACAATATCAGAAAACTACTGCACTACATGATCACTACGATTTTTTCTCAGGCCAATATTCTGTATCCCTATTAGTGACATATACCTACAGAAGCAATTATAATAGCTATTTCTGTTGATTTTTCTATACTCTGGAGGGTTGGAAGGGTTGGTAAAAATGATACTCTATGACATAGGCACCACCAGTTCATGATATTGGCTCACAGGGGCAAAGATTCTCAGTCAGCAATTCCAAATCAGTGATTTTTTAAAAAAGAAATTTAAAATCAAACTTGGTTGTCATTGGTATGTTATACTGTATTTTCTTTTTTTAATATTTCCCTTGAAGGAAACTCATATTTATGAAAAATAAAAGCTGTATCTGTATAATTTCCTTTAATTTTAGTCTGAACATTATTTCTAGTAAAAAACCAAATAAGGGAAAACAGCATTTTCAATTTAAATATGCTATGATTTAATTTTTAACATAATTAAAATTTAAGTTTAAATATTTATTACTTGAAAAATAAATGATATAAAGAAATACGCAAATGTGGACAGCAATAGAGAACTTGTAATGATTTAACTGTAATAAATAATACTTAATGCTAATGAATTATGACAGTTAAATATTTAACTGTGATAATCCTTAATTGCTTAATCTAACCAGTCTTCTCCAACCACTCACAGGCTTAAGCAGAATATTTCTAACTCTCCTGAAACTTACCTTGAAGTCAAAATTCCTCTGAAATTTAATTTCATCTCTAGGCCGGTTGGCATCCAAAGCCGTTAAATATCATTTTCAGTTCGAGAATTATCCTAGGAAATGCTGCTGAAATTTTTTCTAATAAATGTTATATATCTTTTTCTGACAAAAAAATGAAGAAATAAAATTACGTACAGAAAAACCTATCACAATTTTGCAAGCAATAAATCAGAAAGGGGTTGTTTCCTTTGCCCTAAACTGAGCCCTTTACTTTTGGTGACAAGTATGTGGTTTTTCCCAATTTATAACTTAAACATTGTCAGCCACCATTCATACCTTTCCAGGGGCTGTACAATTATTTTTCAAGGAGATTGGGTTGACAATTACAAATCAAAGATCACCACAACAAATTCCGACAAGTTTTGCAACAAAAATATAAAGTTATTTTCCTCCCCCAAAATATGAGTAAGAATACATTGACCAGCCTGAGGAAAAAGAATAAACATGAATCTGACTAAAGTGGTAAAATAACTATTACACAGAATAAAATTATATCAGCCCATAATGTTCTGATAAAGAAGCATAAAAAGTCCTAAAATTCTAGTTGAAATTAAAAAAAAAAATTGGTAGAAGGGAAAGTCTCAAATAAATATAAGCAATTAAAGATTGTATGCTAGAAAATATTTCCCAAGTGCTAATAAGAAACAAATGATTACAAAAAAAATGAGGTCAATGTACCCTGACAAATATTTTCCCACAAATGAGGACACTTGTAAACATTGTTGTGTCAGGTGCAGTCCAGTTGGTCCCGACTCATAGTGACCCTATGTAAAACAGAACAAAACACTGCCCGGTCCTGTACCATCGTCACAATCGTTATGCTTGAGCCTGTTGTTGCAGCCACTGTGTCAATCCATCTTGTTGAGGGTCTTTCTATTTCTTGCTGACCCTCTACTTTACCAAGCATGACGTCTTTCTTCAGAGACTGGTCCTTCCTGATAACATGTCCAAAACACGTGAGCCAAAGTTCCACCATTCTTGCTTCTAAGGAGCATTCTGGATGTACTTCTTCCAAGACAGATTTGTTTGTTCTTCCAATAGTCCGTGGTATATTCAATATTCTTCGCCAACACCACAATTCAAAGGCGTCAATTCTTCTTCGGTCTTCCTTATTATTCATTGTCCAGGTTTTGCATGCATATGATGCGATTGAAAAGACCATGGCTTGGGTCAGGCACACCTTAGACTTCAAGGTGATGTCTTTGCTTTTCAACACTTTAAAGAGGTCCTTTGCAGCAGATTTGCCCAATGCAATGTGCCTTTTGATTTCTTGACTGCTGCTTCCATGGGTGTTGATTGTGGATCCAAGCAAAATGAAATCCTTGACGACCTCAATCTTTTTTCCGTTTATCATGTTGCTTATTGGTCCAGCTGTGAGGATATTTATTTTCTTCATGTTAAGGTGTAATCCATACTGGAGGCTGTAGTCTTTGATCTTCATCAGTAAGTGCTTCAAGTCCTCTTCCCTTTCTGGAAGCAAGGTTGTGTCATCCGCATATCACAGGCTTCCTACAAACCTTATACCATGTTCTTCTTCATATAGTCCAGCTTCTCGGATTATTTGCTCAGCATACAGACTGAATAAGTACGGTGAAAGGATACAACCCTGATGCACACCTTTCCTGATTTTAAACCATGAAATATCCCCTCGTTCTGCTCGAACAACTGCGTCTTGGTCTACGCACAGGTTCTCCATGAGCACAATTAAGTGTTCTGGAATTCCCATTCTTTGCAGTGTTATCCATAATTTGTTATGATCCACACAGTTGAATACCTTTGCATAGTCAATAAAACACAAGTAAACATCTTTCTGGCATTCTCTGCTTTCAGCCATGGCATATTTATATATAGCAATGTTATTATATAGAAAATACATTGTCTACCCAGGTGGCATAGTGGTTAAGAGCTACAGCTGCTAACCAAAAGGCTGGCAGTTCAGATCCACCAGGCATTCCTTGGAAACCTTATGGGGCAGTTCTACTCTGTCCTATAGGGTCGTTATGAGTCGGAATTGACTTGATGGCAATGGGTTAGGTTTTGGCCTATTCAGAAAAATAAAAATATTTTTATTTAAATAAGTATATGCAAATTTAAATGTAAATATCTTTTAATATTTAATAAATATAAATATATACTTACAAATAAGTAAGTTATAAATATATATTAACATTCAATAAATATATGTATATAATAAAAATATATAGAAAACATGGGCATATTTATATAGAAATATAATTGGCACTGGACTCAAATTTTATTTTCAATTTCTTCTGTGAATTGAAAAAATATATTGCTGTACTTTTAGCAGGAGTCTCTGGGTGGTGCCAAAGGTTAAGCACTTGACAACTAGCTGAAAGGCTGGCTGTTAGAACACACCTAGAGGTGCCTTGGAAGATAGGCCTGGTCATCTGCTTCCAAAAGTTCATCACCGTGAAAACCCTATACAGCAGTTCTACTCTGCACACACGGGGTTGCCATGAGTCAGAACTGACTCAACAGCAACTAACAATAGCAAATACTTTTAGCAGGTCCAGCATATATAAAAATCTTTAGTGATAACTAGGCAGCCCTGGTCAGGAGCACTTCTACTATTACCTTTCTATATCCTCATTTGAAAAAAATCCATCTGTGTGTGTAAACTGGTACCTAAGGGAAAGCTGAACACATTCAGATAAGAGTTTGCAATTACAGTGTCAGTCTTTTGGTGTGTGAAATAGATCTCAAGTGGTCTGTGAGGACTGGACCTTTAAAAGTACTTAACTTTCCTTTTCCACCTCCCCAAGTCCCATTTATTTCACTAATGGAAACTAAGGGACTATCATTTCATTGCAGATGATGATGATGATTATTAAGTAAAAAAAAATCTTCCTTTCATTCTTCTAGACCTTTTGCCTAGAAAGAGCAACCTATAGATACTTGTTGTGAATTTGGGCTTATGAAAGATATGCATAAATCTCTAAAAGCCTCCTTATGTGCTTAATTCCATGTATATTTTGGCCCCAAAATATTCATACCTGTGTCAGCACCACCTTCTTAGGGAGGTCTCACACACGGAGACAAAAAGCATGAGCATCAGGATTGGATTTGGGCCATGGATGTTAGTGGCCTAGTTTCAAAGAAGAAAAATATAAACTAAGAAAATATATAAATATACTGAAGAGTTAAAACACAGTACCACAATCATGGCTTTTCATGGAATGTAGACACTGCAAAGAGTATATTGAGATGAATCAGAAGAACTTGTTCTAAGGGTTAAAAAGACAAATTGTTGTTGTTGTTAGGTGCCGTTGAGTCAGTTCCAATTCATAGCGACAGTATGTACAACAGAACAAAACGTTGCCCAGCCCTGCGCCATCCTCACAATCGTTGTTATGCTTGAGCCTGTTGTTGCAGCCACTGTGTCAAATTAAAAGAGGAATTAGAGTGTTCTAAAAATAACACTGACCTCATAGCCTCAAAGACTCCATAAAATCCAGTTCAAGCTCAGAGAGAATACTATACTCCATGTTGTTGTTGTCGGGTGCCGTTGAGTTGATTCCGACTAATAGTGACCCCATTTGACAGAGTAGAACTGCCCCATAGGGTTTCTAGGCTACAACTTTTACAGAAGCAGATCACCAGGCGTCCTCCTGCAGAGCAACTGGGTAGGTTTGAACCTCCAGCCTTTTGGTTAGCAGCTGAGTGCTTAAATGTTTTGCCCCCAAGGTCTCCTTCTATACACTATAAATACTGATAAAAGTGACTAAGACATCATCTCTGCTTTAAATAAACATATTATTTAGTTAAAGAATAATGACAAGTAGACAAACTGCTATGCTATGAGGTAAAAGATGGCAAGGTATTCAAGCAAGCACCCAAGTGAGAAAGTGGCATTCGACATGGACCTTGAAGAATGCTAGGGTTTTGAATAGGTTGTGTTTGGGGCAAGGAAATGGGTGTATTCTATCAGAAAGGAAAAGCACTATAAGGCCAAGAGATGGGTAAGCATAGTCCTTGTTTAGGAAAGAAATAGTAAAATTAGTATTGTTCGTAAGCTGAGACCAGTAGCAGGTCATAAGACTAAGAAGTTCTAGGGTCACATTGTAGAGGTTCAATGCTGGGGTGATGAGCCTGGTTTTCGAAGAAGGAATAACATGACAAGAACAATTTAGGAACATCAAGTAGGGATGGTAGCAGGTTACTTTTCCAGGACAGACAAATTATAAGAAGTCAAAAATGTAATTATACTGGTAAGATAAAGATTTTGGAGATAAAATCCAAAATTACAGAGGAATAACATCAGGGACAATAAATATAGTCAGATTGTAAACTGGAGTAAAAATGTAGAACCAGGAGCAGAAGACTAAAGGGTTCTTTCTATCAGTGGATGTAGTGCCCAGGATCTCTTAGAAAAGGGTGAAGGTAGCGATTGCCGAGAGGCAGGGATTCAAAAATATACACATCACCACCAAGTTAGCCATCAACTCCATCATTGCCAATGTATAGGGAGCTCTCTGCACTTCCTTGAAATGGTGATCTGCTATGTCTTAACGGCATATACTTAAGCTAGCAACTGATAATGGTCTAGGCCTAGCCTTGAAAATGCAAATAGTTGGAAGAGCAGCAAAGGCCTAATGTGTCATATGGAAATAAGATGCTCAACTCTGATATTTGACAGCATTTAGTGGAGAATAACACTGGCCACTCTGATGATCCACTAGTCCACACTTCCTATACATTCTTCATCTGTGGAAGAAGTGAGGGGAATATTCTTTTTTGTCAATAAGCAGTAAAGCTTACAAATGAAGGGACCTGAGGAGGGAGAAGGGAATTTTTTTGCATGGAATAGGGGTGGTGGCCTCTTTCAGCAGGATAGAAAGCTGTCTGGATTTATGACTCGAGGAAAACTGAACTGAGAGATACACCTGATCCCAAAGTGTCTCCTCAGTATTCTGCTGCCTCACATTTCTTCAACAGAGATGGTATTAGACAATAAACATAGGGCAATTATTTCAGAGAAGAACAAAATTAAAAATGTATTACATAGCTTCTCAGATTTATTTTTAAAGCCTCAAGAGAACATAAATCTCAAAGTGAGAAATGTGGCCCGCTGGGCCCTGTGTTATGGACCAGCCTAGGATGTTAATCAAAGAGAACAGTCTAGGGTGATGGGAAATTTGTTAGTGAGGATAAGGAGTAGGACTAGAGGAGAACACACTGAGCTTAAGTCTGGTGTTGATAAGTCTCTCAAACTCCATTTCAGTGACTATAACTTAAAATAATATAGGTAACAATAAAAAACTTATTTTAAAAACACATCTTTGACTAAATACATAATAGGATAACAATGCAGTAATTTGGTAAATAAAAACATCTATTTATTTCAAAAGAAAATATATTCGATAACTAAAACAATGCATTGAGAAACCAGATACTACCCTTAAAGTGAAAGAGCATATATAACGTTCTTCATGATGAATTTCAAAGCAAATAAACAAAAGCAATTACACTTTAGTCACTACTAGGTTTCTTTAAAACAAGAATTTTATGTGAAATATCTTTCAAAACACAATTATATATATATATATATATATACACACATACATATATATAAAACAGTTGCTGCTGAGTTGGTTCCGAGTCACAGTGACCCTATAGGACAGAGTAGAACTGCCCCACAGGGTTTCCAAGGAGCGGCTGGTGGATTTGAACTGCCAACCTTCTGGTTAGCAGACAAATGCTTTAACAATTGCGCCACCAGGGCTCCTCTCCATATATAAAATGTAGACCTAATCAAAAACAACTTCAATTTTATAGTCCCCCCTCCCTGGGAAGATAACGTTTTGCTACTGGACTAGCAAAAAAACAGGGAATTAAACCTAAAAATAAGGAGGAAAAAACTCATAAATGAAAGAATGTAGGAATAGAAATCTAGTAGATTCGAGTCCTGCTACGCAGTGACATGATCTTAACAAAATAACATGGATTCCATAGGCCTCAATTTCCTCATCAGTAACAAGAAGAGCTCCGTGTTAGGTATTTAATGCTATCATTTCATGACATCACCAGCTTTCACACTCAACTCCAAATATAACTAGCAGTATCCACTGACATACTGTTATCCCAGAGAATACATTGTTGATCGCCTTCCCAACAGCCATTTCTCCTTTCCTGAGAATACCACTTCCGTGGGTATTTCATCTCCTTTACCACAAGCATGGGATGCAATTCTGATCAATGAGATGCAAGAACTCTGATGTGGGAAAGGTTTACCTCCTGTGAAAAAGAGAAGCACAAGAAGAGATACCACTTGGCCTAATCCATAAGTAGCTATATGAAGGTATTATATGAGAATTCCAGCAGGCCGGGAATGGTTGAACAAAAATGAGTCTCTGATAGTTCTGTTGAGAAACTGAATAACCACCCCATAACCTTCTGCTACCTGACTTCGTGTTATGTAGAATATTGAATTTCATTATTTTTAAAATATATTTGTTCATCTGTTAGATTATTTGTGGCTGGAAGCATCCTAAAAACAAACAAAAAACTTTAATGTACAAAGTTAGATTATCTATTCACTCTTAGTTCCCCTCACAACTCAGCATATTGTGTGTAGTAGAAACCACATAACTGTTTATTAATTTCATTTTTTGATATCAATCTCTCAGCACAAAGGAATAAAACATATCTTCTATGCTGAATTACTCTATGCTGAATAGAAAGTACTCCTGTGATTTTCTGTTTTAATTAAAAAGCATGCCATGAAATGCAGAATGTATAATAACTGTAGATTCTGTAAAGCAGGATTCTACAATAGTACTTAGCATTGGCACAGTAACTCATCTACCTGGTCCTCCATTTGCAATGGAGGACATAAGGAAGAAGAAACTTAAACATTAATAAACAAGTGCACTGCTGAATTGCACTGTATACAAATGTGGACTAACTGTGCTGAACATTATTAATTCACCATGGAGAAGTTAATTTAAGGGTGTCATTATAAAATTACCTTAATGAGATGGATTGACATAGTGGCTGCAACAATGGGCTCAAGCATAACAATGATTGTGAGGATGGCACGAGACCAGGCAATTTGGTTCTGTTGTACATATAGTCACTATGCGTCAGAACTGACTCAACAGCACCTAACAACAACAACTACCATTTAATGTGGCTGGTAAATCTAGGCTGATAAAAAGTTAGGACATAGTAGGAACTGATTGACAGAAGCTTGGTCATTATCTGGTAAATTAGCTATCAATTTCTCCATTCATCAAATCTTCTCTACATTTTTACCTGGTAGATACTCAACTTTTAAAAATAGTTTTTGGCTTTACAATAAAATAAACATTCGGACTCCACATACCCAAGGAAATTAAAAAGCAAAGGAGAGAATCACAACATATAATGACATATTTTTTAAACGGAGTTATTTTAAGTTTGTTGTAAATACCTACCAAACACTCAAGGACCACCGTTAAGTACCAACTGGACGATGCTACTTTTCTTGTTTCCTTATCAACGTGGCCTGTAGATGCTTTGAGTCCTGTAACCTATTGTTTCTAGTCTATTGTGGCATTTACTGTCACCCTTGCATCAGTCTTTTTCGTGTACTATTTCTTGTCACTATTAGTCTGTAAGATCTTCGAAGGCATGCATGTGGCCGAAACATATCCATGCCCCTTACAAATTTTATTCATTGCCTCTTACAAAGAAGAGTCAAAACGTGGTTGTATTGAAGGGAATTATAATGTCATCATTATTCCAAACCAAAATCTTTCACTGTAGTTTATCTTTACAAATATAGCAATACCAAATGATGCAAATATCAAGCCTGGAACAAAATGCTTACATTACAAGAAGAAAAGTAAACACTCATGAACCATCTTTTCTCTAGCAGGTATAAGGGACTACATTATATTAAGCCATATCTTGTCACTATTATTGTCAATCTCTCTGAATCACAGCCTGGAAAACCCAGAGTTAGTTGTAATGGGCTTTTTCCTGGACCTTCTTTTATCGACTGGTCACCAGGTCCCACAAAACTTTATGATTTCTTCTACATCAGCCCATTACTTTCAGTCCCCACTGCAATGATCTGAGTAGAGGTAGTTATAACTTTCCTCCTTGACCAATTGAAAGAGCCTTCTGAATTATCTGTGCTTCCTGTTTCCAGTCCCTCTCCTTCTAATCCATCTTGACTATTGTTCTAAGAGTAAACCCCTTTCTTTGCATAATGCCGACAAGGTAAGCTTTTAACTTTTATGCTAATACCAAAGATCCCAGCTATATGTCTACATCTACTTTTCTAATTCCAAACATCAGCCAGCACAAACTATACACAGAGTAGAACTGAGTTCAGGGTTTTCTTGGCTGTAATCTTTACAGAAACAGATCACCAGGCCTTTCATTTGTAGCACCATTGGGTGAGTTCGAATTGCCAGCCTTTAGGTTAGCAGCCTATTGCAAACTGCTTGTGCCACCCAGAGATCTCATAACCTATACACACTATTTCTTAACTGTATGTCTTTTTTTTTTTATATATATTCTACATTCTGTTTATGCCATTTCCTCATAGCAAAGACCTTCCTCTTTCCACTACTGATACAAATTCAATCTACCTTTCAAAAACCCAAAGAAATCTTGTATCCTCACAAATTCTTTGGTTGATAAATCTAGATCACAGTGACTCCTCCCACATCCGAATTCTACTCTTGTCTCTGCATACCTCCTTATTTGACATAAGTATAATATTATTTATCTTTTAATGTGCATATATCTTGCTAATTCAGTGAGCTTGCATATTCTTTAAATGTAGGAACCATTTATTACATCACCATATTCCCCCCAAATAACAAATGGCTCAAAAAATACTAAGGATGTCACTATGTTTAATAATTGCTATTGTGGGTTTTGGGTTTATTGTGGACTTGACGTGAGAGGCCAGATGGAATTCTAAGTAGGAGGCCCGAATGGAATGAAATGTTCTCTTACTATTGGGACTTCCACACATATACTTAATTTAAAACCAAAGTAAAAAAATAAAAACCTTTTTTGCTACTAAATTAGAAAATGATAATACAACATCTATATGCATGCCACTTGCTTCTTTAATTCATTCTTATCATGTGGGTAATATTAATAAAATGCTCAAGCTTTATTCTTGTGGTTTATGACAGCTGGGTCTCTCACTAGAACTCCTTTCTTATTATGCACAGTGGGGTGTACATAATTATACATGTTTTTTAAAAATGCAGTAGATTTATATGGAATCATACTTCAATTTCCACACTATAACAATATCCCATGAAAAGTCTTCTTCAATTCAGAATTTAAAAATTTATGAACAAAGCAATAATACAAGGAGGAAAGTTACAAAGAATACTCATAAAATGTTTATAGGATGCATGTTATGAAGGCACTCACTGGTACGTCCGTGTCCAAGCCAATTTCAAAAAGAACTCGAACAATAATCAGAAAACTGTGCAGACATTATTCACAACTGTTGAGTCATGAACTGATATCTATAAAATGAGAGTCAAACCCACTGCTGTGTTTTATTATTCATCTTCTTTAATTTTACCCTGAATGCTCACACGAGGTGTTCTAGATCAGACACAGATTGTCATTATTCACTTAAAATGTAAATAATGGCCACATCACTCCTCACACACTATTTTTTGCTCCCAGGGCAATAAGATGAAAGCCAGGTCAAATGCTCTATGCCTACATACTTGGAAGTCTGTATCATAGGCTAGAAACAGAGAAAAGTGGATTTTCTCTGTTTATATGCAGGAACAAGTGGCAGCTGCACCCACAACCCTTCCTAAAAGGAGAGAGAAAAACGTTTGCCCTTTGGAGATGGGATGAAAGGATCCTGGATTCTCACTCTAACCTTTAGCATATGAATACATATTTCCAAGGGCCACATAAACCCTGGTGTCCCTAGGCTTTATGACCTAGAGATGTCTCCGAGCTACCATGCCTCATTTTCCCTTGAAATAGAAATACCACCACCACCACCCACTGCCATCAAGTCGATTCTGACTCACAGTGACCCCATAGGATTTCCAAGGCTATATATCTCTACAGAAGCAGACTGCCAAGTCTTTCTCCTGTGGAGCTGCTGGTGGTTTCAAACTGCCAACCTTTTCGTTAGTAGTTCGTTGCTTTAACCACTGCACTGCCAGGACTCCTTGAAATATAAATAAGAGACAAAAATGTCTTTCTCTTTTATGGAGAAGAAAGTAAACAAGGCTAGAAAAAACAAGTTGTGGGGAAGAAGGATGAAAGGATTCATCAACAGATGAATGGATAAACAAACTATGGTACATACACACAATGGAATACTACATAATGATAAAGAACAATGATGAATCTGCAAAGCATCTCACAACATGGATGAATCTGGAGAGCATTATGCTGAGCAAAATAAGTCAATCACGAAAGGACAAATATTGTATGAGACCACTGCTATAAAAACCCATGAAAAAGTTTACACACAAAAAGAAACAGTCTTTGATGGTTATGAGGGAGGACAGGCGTGGGGATGGAAAAACACTAAATAGACAATAGATAAGTAGTAACTTTGGTGAAGGCTAAGACAGTATACAATGCTGGGGAAGCCAGCACAACTTGTACAAGGCAAGGTCATGGAAGCTCCATAGGCACACCCAAACTCCCTGAGGGGCCGAATTACTGGGTTGAGGGATGTGGGAACCATGGTCTCTGGAAACATCTAGCTCAATTGGCATGACATAGCTTATAAAGGAAATGTTCTACATTCTACTTTGGTGAGTAGCATCTGGGGTCTTAAAAGCCCGAGTGGCCATCTAAGATACTTCACTGGTCTCATCCCTTAGGGAGCAAGGGATAATGAAGAAAACTGAAGACACAAGGGAAAGATTAGTCCAAAGGACTAAGGGACGACAACTACCATGGCCTCCACCAGACTGAATCCAGCACAACCAGATGGTGCCTGCCTACCACCACCAACGACTCTGACAGGGATCACAATAGAGGGTCCCAGACAGAGCTGAAGAAAAATGTAGAACAAAATTCTAACTCAAAAAAAAAAAAAAAAAGACCAGACTTACTGGACAGACAGAGACTGGAGAAACTCCGAGAGTATGGGCCCCGGACATTCTTACAGCTCAGTAATGTAGTCACTCCTGAGGTTCACCCTTCAGCCAAAGACTAGGTAGGAGACTAAATGGGTATACCAGCCCAAGGGCAAGGACGAGAAGGCAGGAGGAGACAGGAAAGCTGGTAATAGGGAACCCAAGGTAGAGAAGGGGAGAGTTGATGTGTCGTGGGACTGACAACTAATATCACAAAACAATATGTGTATTAATCATTTAATGAGAAATTTTTTGCTCTGTAAACCTTCAAAAAATTTAAAAAAATAAATCAGAGAATGTTTTATGCTGAGGCCAGCCTATTCTTCAAGAGGGGCCCTTTAGGATTTAGGTAAATCTCTCTGAAGTTCTCCTCCTATCTATACAGTTGCAAATCAACTTTCCAGGGCTTGCTCTCTGCCCAGGATCGCAAGTGTCAGCAAAAAATTTTCATAAAGTTCCAACTCTCCATAAACACAAACGCAAAAATATTTTCTCTCCATTCTTTACTTTGTTGTTGTTAGTTGCCTTCAAATCAATTCTGACTCATGGCCACCCCACGTGTACAGAATAGAACTGCTCTATAGAGTTTTCGAGAGGCTGTGAGCACAACAGAATACTATGCATCAATAAAGAGCCATGATGAATCTGTGAAACATGTAACATGGAGGAATCTAGAAGGCATTATGCTGAGTGAAATTAGTCAGTTGCAAAAGGACAAATATTGTATGAGACCACTATTATAAGAACTCAAGAAATAGTTTAAAACAGAGAAGAAAATATTCTTTGATGGTTACGAGAGTGGGGAGGGAGGGAGGGAAAGGGGTATTCACTAATTAGATAGTAGAAGAGAACTATTCTAGGTGAAGGGAAAGACAACACACAATACAAGAGAGGTCAGCACAACTGGACTAAACCAAAAGCAAAGAAGTTTCCTGAATAAACTGAACGCTTTTAAGGCCAGAGTAGCAGGGGCAGGGGCTTGGGGACCATAGTTTCAGGGGATATCTAGGCCAATTGGCATAATAAAATCTATTAAGAAAACATTCAGCATCCCACTTTGGAGAGTGGCATCTGGGGTCTTAAACGCTAGCAAGTGGCCATCTAAGATGCATCAAATGGTCTCAACCCACCTGGAGCAAAGGAGAATGAAGAACACCAAAGACACAAGGTAATTATGAGCCCAAGAGACAGAAAAGGCCACATAAATCTGAGACTACATCAGCCCGAGACTACATGGTACCTGGCTACAACTGATGACTGCCCTGACAGGGAACACAACAGAGAACCCCTGAGGGAGCAGGGCAGCAGTAGGATAAAACCAGAAACACAATGCCGTCGAGTCAATTCCGACTCATAGCAACCCTAGGATGCAGACCTCAAATTCTCATAAGAAGAGCAGACTTAATGGTCTGACTGAGACTAGAAGGACCCCAGAGGTCATGGTCCCCAGACCTTCTGTTAGCCCAAGACAGGAACCATTACCAAAGCCAACTCTTTAGACAGGGATTGGACTGGACTATAGGATAAAAAATGATACTGGTGAGGAGTGAGTTTCTTAGCTCAAGTAGACACATGAGAGAGACTATGTGGGCAGCTCCTGTCTGGAGGGGAGATGAGAAGGCAGAGGGAGACAGAAGCTGGATGAATGGACTTGGGAATACACGGTGGAGAGGAGTGTGCTGTCTCATTAGGGGGAGGGCAACTAGGAGTATATAGTAAAAAAAAAAAGGAGTATATAGTAAGGTGTATATAAATTTTTGTATGAGAGACTGACTTGATTTGTGAACTTTCACTTGAAGCACAATGAAAAAAAAAAGAGGCTGTGAGTTTTCGGAAGCAGATCATCAGGCCTCTCTTTCAAGGTACCTCTGGGTGGGTTCAAACCACCAACCTTTGAGCTAGTAGTTGAGTGCTTAACCATTTGCGCCACCCAGGCACTCCATCGCTACTTATGGGATGCACAAACTAAAGAAAGAACAAAATGACACGAAACTGCAATTAGATGAAAACCGTGTATCTTAAAAGGAGATGTGTAAATTTGAGGTAAATTATACTCAATATTTCTGGTGATCTAATTGGGACAGGAAAGAACCTCAGCACCAGGAGGATGATGAGCTCTACTGCTTTGATCTTGGAGATGGTCTTTTCAGAATGGACATCCCGCCCTTATCTCCACCAAGGATGTCACTGTCCTTGATGGAAAGGGAGAGAGACAAACACACAAAGAAGTCAACAAAACTTCGAAGGTAAGATTCTGAATTACTAAAATTCAAGTTTCTGGTTGAAACCCAGAAAACATTCTTTTAATCACCTAGTCTTAATTGAAATCGAGCTCTCTGCCATCTTCCCCATACCAATCTCGAATACGATTGGGAAGTGTCGCATTCTTTTTGCTAACCAGTGCTATTTCTCTGCTTCCTTGAGATTCATGTTGTGTGATCTGAAGAGAGCCTATATCAGAATCGCCTAGATTACCATTGAAAAAAATTGCAAAAATCTGCCCATACCAAAATCTTGGATAGTGTCATGAGAATCTTCACTTTTGATAAATATCACAAATGATTTTCTACACTTTCACTTTCCTAAACATGATCATTTACTGAGTTTTAGTTGAACTTCTCTCCTTCCTGCAAGTCCCTCATCTTCTGACCATCTCAGCCTGAGCCAGCATACAGCCCCTCCTAAAGGGTCCCTCTTGGAAAATAGGTGGCTTCAGCCTAAAACATTCTCTGATTTACTATCTGATCACAACACCCTTTTATCCTACATCCCCACACCCTGTTCTTTCATAGGAGTGTTCTCCCTATTGCAATAGTCTCCCTATTACAGTTATACTTTTGAATAAAGTCTCCTTTACTATGTCCAGACTTGTTTGTTATTTGACAGTTCCTTAAAATTCTCATTGATTTAAATTTTAGAAATTAATTTGGAGACGACTAACATTTATAAATTTGAGTTTTCCACAATATTGATTGTCATTCCATTTATTTAAGTTTTCTTCTATGTCAAAGTTATTTTTGTTTGTGTTCTTCATTTAGTGCTTGCCCATTTATTATGACACTTGTTCTAGTTATCTTTATATCTTTTTTGCTATTAAAAGTGTTTTCTAAATTAAATTGCCTAATTATTTATTGCTGATGTATTGGAGAGCTTTTGATTTGTATCAGTTTGTTCAATAAATGACAACTTCACTAAAGTTTTTTTTAAGTGCTTATGGATTTTCATTTGCTACATCTGGGTTTCCCAGGTAAACAAGCATGTAATGTGTAAGTCATTATGATTTTGGCTTATTTTTCCTTTATTTATCCATATTAATTCTTAAATTTTAAGTATTTGAAATAATCTAAAATATATTTTAAACATTTTTCTATTTTAAAATATTAAAATATACCCTTTTGAGGACCACTTATACAGCCAGATATGCAAATTTGCATTTTTGGGTCATTCTACTTAAAATTATAAAATAAGAGAAAACCTAAAATCTCTACGTTGCTGTATATATCCTATAGATTCAATATCAACCTCTAATAATATGGCAGGTATACTACAGATACTAAATATGTATTAATGAAATTCAATTATATTGCTATTATTTCTGAAGTAAAAAAAAAAAGCCTCTCTTTTCCGATTAATATCTAAAATACTTGCTTGCATAGTGACCAGCGCTGCTACTTGCGATAGTATGTTTCATCATTCATCATTAAGTTTTTGAGATTTAAAAACTAGAAAACACAGAAAAGATCTCAGACAATAACATTTGTCAGTGGTGCCCCCACTCACCTTTCTTCATCATCGTCATCATCATAAGTTATACTGAATATGTTACTTACTAGGGTGCAATCAGAAAACATTTTTCACCTCACTATTCCTTCAAACCCACTCTGTGAGCTGGCTCTTTTACTGCCCTTGGATAAAAACTCAAAAAGTCCCATATATTTTTTGGTAATTCTTAAATAATAAAAAGTTTTCCAAGCACTTTCAGCTCCTAGAAAATCTCACTTCAGTAATTAAATGTCCACTCCAGTGTTATAAATACATAACACCATTTTCTTATCCAATCGAAATATCATTCTCCAGCTCAATTTGACCTAGACCTCTCAAGCGTGCAATCTGGCAGGAAGCCCCCTTTGTCTTTCTCTACTTTTTTATTCCTCCCTCACCACACGCCCACCTGACAGAATGGATTTAAAAAAAAAAAACAGGATCCATCAATATGCTGTCTACGAGAGACACACCTTAGAAACAACGACGTAAATTTATTAAAAATCAAAGGATGGAAAAAATATATCAAGCAAATGTTTTATTTGAGTGGTCCAGAGATAATTCCAGGAAGGTCACCTTTGAGCACGGCTGTTTTCTAGCGATAAATTTGTTGTCTTATATAGAGTTTTGTAGATTCCCCAGGGATACAGCCACTAGAAGATTTTAGTTGTATTTCTCAAAATGTGGGTAATGCTTATCCTCCACCTGATCTCTTAGTCTCTAACCCCTGCACATTTGGTGATCTATCCCACACAGACTCTAAATTTGTGACCTGTTGCTCTTCCAGGCTGTCCTCTTGGGAGGGATCCAAAGCAGGCCCAGACTAGTTTTCCTCCCACATTTTCTACATCTGAGAAATACTCAGGCATCCTGGTCCTACCATTAGTGAAAATTTGTTGGCTCTCAAAGCAGCCCTACGGCTCTCCCTTTACTATGCCCTCTCAGACCATATAACCATTGATTCTCATATCAGTGTTTATTTTTCCCAGGCTCTGGCTGATGTCACATGTAAAGTTCCTTATATGGTCTCTTAAAGCCCCTTCGGTCTCTTAAGGCCCCTTCTCTCATTCTGTTTAAGGTGAGGTGATTTTGCACCCTCTCCCTTCACAACAGCATATGAATAACTTATTCCAAAGAAACAGTTATCCCCCACTCCTCATTTTCAACCTTTGTATACTCTTAAGGTATCTGGCGCAAATACTTGGTTTTGGACCTTTGGGACCTCAGTCAAAATAGAGTCAGAAATCACCCTATTTCAGTATCTGGTGCTTTATCATTATACTACTGTCCAATTCTTCCACTGTTTCAATGGGAAAAGAGTTAAGATGCAAACACTTATGATTGAAAAATTGTATAGTTGGTCATTTAATCTTAAAGAAATAATATTGATATTGGTTTTTTAACAGCAATAGAAGCTCTCAACTATTTTACAAATGGTGTCACCAGTTCTTACAGTTATTTGTTATTGCTTGCAGATCCTAAAAATTCAGAAAGGTGGAGTCACATATTGAATCCTCAATGTATCCTATTTGGTGATTTTGGTTAGGTATGAATACAAGAGAGATAATAGGATCTGACAGTTTGTTTATATTTACACCACCCATTCCTCAGGACACATGGTTATTGCCTTGTTCATCAAGGCTTACTGAACCATATCACAAGTCCCTTGGAGATGGCTTATCTTTCTCTTCTCCAATCTATTTTCTGCCCTTGGAATGTCTCTGAATTTAGTGCTGAGCTTCACACTAATAATGCCATTCACCGGTCACACTCCTGAAATAAAACAGTGTAAACATAATGCAACAATTTCAGAATTTCAGATTATCCCATTCCTATTGTCCATGTACATTCGAATCTTGCAACAGAAATGATAAATATTTAATGCTGAAGTTTAAAGGAATAATTTGGAAGCTCTGGAAGAAACACAAACTTCTTTTAAGTAGTTACTGCTTTCTGGTTCAATGAAATTGGAAATTAGACTCATTTGAAAGAACTCAGTGCATGCCAATTTAAGACCTCAACACAACGTTAGTTTTAAGAATACGCTGAACTACCAAAAGGCCATCACAATCCCCCAAACATGTGCTGAACATTATTTACTTTAACAAACAATTATAGAATGGACCCTTTAAATTTCACTTAGAAATTCAGGAGCATCTCTAGATGGTACATAAAATAAAAGATGAATGTTGCCAAACATACAGCTTTCCTCCCCTAAAGAAAATAGCATAAAACAATAATTTTTATTCACAAGAACTAGCTATTACTTCATCAAAATATTGAAATAAGCATAATTTCAATGGTAAGACTATTTTATAGAACAGTGTTTCTTTGAACAGACAGTTCAACATGACCCAATTTCTGGATTTTTTTAAACGAGTAGTCAAATGTAAGTACCTTCTCCTGTCAGAAATTCCACTTAACATTACAAAATCACCAGGTGATTACAGGATGATAAAATTTCCATTAGCAATCTAATGCACCAATTGAAGCAAAGGGTTCAAAGGAATGGCATAGAAGACACTTTATCATAGACATGATCTACTGAAGAAGAAACTGTCACTAAGGGGTGGCAAATATGTTCATCAGTGAAAAATGTTAACTATAGTGTTAATGCTAATAGAACTTATACACAGACAGTGCAATGAACTACTGGGAATAGAGAGCTGAGTGTGTAAGTGTACCTCCTGGCAAATACTACAAAGGTCTTTATTCACACGATTCAGGTGACCATTTATTAAATGGAAAATGCCTTTTGGCTTTCACCACACTTAGAAAAAAATCACCACGTTATGGACTTTCAAATACAGGATGGATATCTTTTTTTTTTTTTTTTTTTTTGATAGTGGCTCCCAGCAATTTTCTGTAGTTAGGAAAGGAAAGTTCCTCAAACTGTGATTGACTGCCTGGCACTTTGTGCTGTTGGGCAAGTCCATAGAAGGCCCAAGGCTAAGACATCTTAGTCTGCTCTCAGTGGTAAATTCAAGTGTGCTAGTTGAAGCGCATCTGACCTCTGTCCACTCCAGTCAATGGACTTGATACTGCCAGATCAAATGCTGATTTTATCATAGCAGCTGCCAGATTCGTGACTCTCTAAAGCTGACAGATGAAGTCCTAAATTAACCACAGTCATTCACAATGAACTTCCCAGCCAACTGACTGATTCAGCTTTGCTATTCACTATTCTCCAACATGCCTTCCTTTGCCAAACTAATCCCTCATCTGTCAAGCCTTTCCTCATTCATGGTTGCTAAGAAATTCTAGTGAGGGAATTGGAGCTGACCTGGCCTAACGAAGGTACTGATAAAGGGACCCTAGCAGATCTTCTATAGAAACAACTTGTCATTTTGTCTCCAGGGTTTCTGGAAAACCCATAAACAAATGTAAATTGCTTTACTTGATACCCCAGTCAGGCTGCTCAAGGTCAGACTATCCAGAAAGATGGCCCTGTCAGCTGCCAACTAATCAGTTTACACAAAAAATATGTATAAGCGATGCTCACTCTTTTCTCTGCAGAGCTTTCTCTCGACTTTCCTGTTTTATGTAATCCATGTTTCTGCCTAAATTAGATGAAGTCAACCAATTTATTGATTTTCCTTGTATACAAGTAAACAGTGTGCTCATAATAAATTGTAGGTCTCTGAGTTATTTTTTGACATTCCACATCCTGGTTTGTTTGTTTTTCAGATTTACTCCCAAAATATCCTCTTCATGAGACATCCTCCAAACTTTCCCATCTATAGTGACCGCTTCCATTCTCTGGCTTTCTTTAGCATTTTTCATTTCTACCAGTTGCTTTGGGGACTTAAAAAATACATAGCCTTGAATGACCACTTAGCAGTTTCCTATGCACGGCTAATTTCTTGACTGGATCGCATAACATCAGAGAACATTTCTTAAATCACTTAGCTATCCATCTCAAATCATAGT
Source organism: Elephas maximus indicus (assembly GCF_024166365.1). NCBI lineage: Eukaryota > Metazoa > Chordata > Mammalia > Proboscidea > Elephantidae > Elephas > Elephas maximus. The sequence continues at coordinate 140,050,040 of NC_064846.1, forward strand.
GTTATCCAAAATTAATACAAGAGCAGGGCCTTTGCTGTAGTTATTGCTATTTTAAGTCCCACCTCCTCAAGTGGAACTCTTCATTTATGACCTTCACTCTTTATTTGGCTTCTTGGGAGACTACATTTCTGTTCTCTCCCAACTTCTGCCACTCTTTTTTTCTCCTTCAGAGAATTATCCTCTCCAACTATCCCACTATCATTCTTTATATTCATCTTAGAATCTTTCCTTGGCCTTTATCAAATGACTCCCAAACACATTTCGGTGACTTCAACCTCATTTATGCCTTTCTGAATGTCTCTGTGTGGCTCTATGTCCACTGGCATCTCCAATTTAGCATGGTCAAAATGGAGCTCATCATCTTCAGCTCCAAGTCAGCTTCTTTCTTCACTCCTTCCAGTGACTCAGGCCAGCAATCTCAAGCACATTTTTTTTTTTTACTCCCCCTCATACTCTGTATTTAATCAGTAGCCAAGGTTCATGGATTCTGGCCTTATAACTGTGTCCACATTGATTTTCTCTTTTCTATTCCCAGTGCCACCATGAGCCTATGTAAATATATGTTCACCTATTCAATATTTGGGAGCCCTGGTGGCACAGTGGTTAAGAGCTCAGGCTGCTAACCAAAAGGTTGGTAGTTTGAATCCACCAGCTGCTCCTTGGAAACCCTATGGAGCAATTGCACTCTGTGCTTTAGGCTCGCTATGAGTCGGTATGGACTCAACAGCAATGGGTTTGGTTTTGGTTTATTCAATAATTGTTGAGCTGCTCACCACAATCTCCTTCCAACCCCTCCTTCTTACTGCTAGTGAACTAATTTCTCTAAATCATGACCATGAACCTGTGCCATCCTAGTGAGTTAGAGAAAAATTCTTTGGAAATCTCCATAATGTGGTTTGAAGTGACCTTTTGTGTCTTACCTCTCACTACTTCCCTTGTTTGTGAAATCACCTAATCAGTCTGTATTATGAGCTGTCCCTTGAATGGGATCCAAGCTTACTCACCTCTGGCTCTTTGCTTATACTGATTTTTCTGCCTCAAATGATTTCCATGTAATTCCTATATGTCAAAATTCCACCAAGGTCCAGCTCAGATATTTCTACCTCTGGGCAGCTCTTCTTTGATCCTATAGTTCTTTGTCTCTACCCTTGCAGCATTCGTTGCATTTTTAATATATATTATACGGGTCATTGTTTCATCTTAGATTTTTATTTTTCAGAAATGGGTATTTGAGGACAGAGGCCAACTTACAGATTTTTCTAGATTCTGCAGGACCTTTCATGGTTCCTCACGTATGGACGATTTCAATATATTGGTGCTAACTAAACACCAGAAGAATGAATGACAAATGGCCTATACTTTAAAAGGAAGATAAAAGGTTTTTCTGTCAGAAGAAAGAAGAGGAGGGAAAAACTAGAAGGCATAGTGACATAAAATTGGCTAGCATCTCTTGGTCTGCGAAATCAGAAGTGTGACTAGAAGAATTATATCAGTGAATTTAAGTAGAGAGATGATGACGGAATGATGTAATAGCAGTAAGCTCGTTAGATGTAGATAGCACCTGGTTCCTTAGAATGCTCTTATGACCAAGAGTTCCCGAGTTTTCTATCATCAAAACAGGTCCTTCTAACTCCAGCTGCTTCTAAGCAGAGATACATACAAGTCCTCACAATTTTTGCTGAAAAGGATATCTTTATAGTGTTTTGTCCCCTGTGGCCTTGAAGGAATTATGGAAGTTGCTTTAAGCACCCACTTTTGTCTCCAGAATACTGTGTGGCCTCAGTTCACTTAATAAGGGTACTAATGAGCACCTTCATTTAAAACAAGGACACAAATTAGCCCTTTCCCCCACATATCTCCTTGTAAATAATAATTCTTTCCTTTCCCACCATGAAATGTGGAACACTATTAGCAGTGAAACCATCAGTAGCTGACTGAGGATAAGGGCAGGCTGTGGGGGTATGGAGGACAACAAGCTGCCATATCCGGGAGATAAGGGGATCTTCAATTTTAATGTGCAAAAACCCATGGTAAGTTTGTTAAAGAGGAGTTTATCAGATAATAACCTTGGGAATTCTAATTTAGTGCATCATGGGTGGAGCCTGAGAATATGTATTTTAATGAGCACCCCCAGGTGACTCTATCCTTGAGGCCTCTGGTGCACAATTTTAATTAAATTAGTGCAGAGCTGGCCTTACACTAATGCTCACATTAGCACCTACTAAGGGAAGCAAACATTTAAATAATAGATACCCTTCTATTTACATGCAGGTGCACCACAGGCTTATTTATCTTAATCCGGCCTCTAGTAATTATATTAATGTACCTATTAACAAACCCTTCATTTGTGTACTGTAAATCACTTTCAGTATTTTTTCTAAAGGTTCTATATGGTTATACTTTAAAATAAGCAAGAGGTAAACCTGGCTTGGGCCACAGACCTGATTTTGAGGTTTTTACTTCATGACACTAGAACTATATTTGTATTTTGGGCTAGCAGAGGTTTTTATACAGAACCAATGTTAATACCATTTCATGTTTTAAAACGTCCACTGAACAGAAATTCTGATCTAGCTACCCACTATTTTGTAATGCAACCCATGGTGTTGCCAACAAGCATCTCACCAACTCCTTTGCTTTTTAATTAATACGCGCTTACATCTATGAATGAAATGTAGCTTGAAACTGATGTGGTAAAAATAAACTGCAACAATTCTGGCTGTGAACAAATGTTAACCTAACCGATATTACATGGCCTATTTCAAAATAAGGCATCTGACAGGAGAGATTGACTGAGAATTTGTTCCAACTGTAAAGAAAAGTTCAGAGTGATCTGGTCTCTTTCCAAGTGAAAAACTACAAATTTATCTCTTATTACACATAGTTATTGTTCTGAAAAGTCTGTGATGAATCAATTTTTGTGAGGAGAGTCATATTTTTAGTGCACAGAGATGCTATGGAAATGGCTCCAGTAAAGGTAAAAGTCGTCTCAATTTTATATGTTAGCTCTCTTTATATATAAATTTGTATTTTAAATATCAGATTTTTTCAACTAACCTTGTCTGTTTTATACAGACTTGTTTAAAAAAAAAAAAACTATTGCTGTTGAGTCAATTCCAACTCACAATTGACCCTACAGGACAGAGTAGAACTGCTCCATAGAGTTTCTGAGGAGCAGATGGTGGATTCTAACTGCCAACATTTTGGTTAGCAGTCAAGCTCTTAACCACTGCTCCACCAGGGCTCTCTCTCTCTCTCTCTCTCTCAACCTCTCTCCCTCTCTCTCTCTTTTTACAAAGTTTATTAAAAATAATTATTTCAGATGCTCCCAGACTAAACAGTAACTGACATATACAAAATTGAACTGATCTAATTCTTCTGTGGAGCACATAATACAGAAATGGTACAAGCTATACAGCGTGGGTATATGGGCACTTCTTGCATTAGTATCATTATTATTAAAAATATATATTAATACAGAAAAGTAACTTCTAGTGGGTAATACTAATCCACTATATTTTAATACTTATAATTCCTCAAAAATGGACCAATTTATGGTACCTCATCAGGAAAAATGGTAGTATTTATGGATTTCCTATTCCACTCTATACAGACCAGAATGGTTAGCAGTAAGAAATTTACTCTAAAAACACTCAATTTAAGAGTGCCAGTGAAACGGAAAGCCACCCAAACACTATGGATTTCAATTCCATTCTGGGATTTAAATAGCAACCTTTAGGCATTAATGATTTAGAATGGTTCCACTGTGCATAAATCAGGATGGACATTCTTAGTGACAACAAGGATGATGATATGATGGGGATGTTGATGAAGGTGATGGTAACTGGCACGTACCATTTGTGTAAGGTACTGTGCTAAGCACTTAACATGCTTTATCTCATTTCCATAAATCCTCTCAACAATCTTAGTGGGTATGTATTTTTATCTGTCTTAATCTTCGATTATGATACTGAGGTCTTGAAAAAGTCAGTAATTGTTTAAAATTACATTATTTTTTAATTAAAAAATAAAGGGTCTAGATTCAAATCAAACCTGCCTGAAAGAGAACTGTATTCTTAACCGCTGCAGAGGAATAGCTCGTTTCCAGATCTGTCTTGCTGCATATGTTCTCAAATGAATGTACTCTGGATAAAACCATGTAGACAATGATGAATGCAGGCATCTACAAACTATTTTCGTTCAGTAGCTTTTTTTTCAATTGTCTCATTAAAGAGCATACGTTTTAATAATGTAAAAAAAAAGCCAAAACCCGTTGCCATAGAGTCACTTCTGACTCATAGCGACCCTATTAGGACAGAGTAGAACTGCCCTATAGAGTTTCCAAGGAGCACCTGGTAGATTCGAAAGGCCGACCTCGTTAGCAGCCATAGCTCTTAAGCACTACACCACCAGGGCTTCCTAATAATGTACACCTGTTCTAATAATGTTCAACCATATTAGCTCTTATTAGAATGTTCACTCACGTAAGTTCCTATAAAAGCTTGTTTTTTTGCGGGGGGGTGGGTGGGGGAGCTATAGATAGTCTCCTAGGTTCTCAGGAGGAATATATTTGATTTCACATGTTCCCTAGAGTAAATGTTGGCCACCATTAAAGTTCCCATAAAAGCTTGTTTTATTTGTGGGGTGGGTGGGGGAGCTATAGATATTCTCCTAGGTTCTCAGGAGGAACATATTTGATTTCACGTGTTCCCTAGAGTAAACGTTGGCCACCATTTACAAAACTGGCATGACCAAATTCTCCCATGAGACACATGAAAATTTTTATAAAGGTGGGAAGTTTTAAAGTTGTATATAGAAACAAAAGTTAGTCCTGAACCCTAAAGAACACTGCAAAATGTGATGGTAAAAGAGAAGGTACAGTCAGTCCTATGTATCTGTGGGTTCCACACCCGCGGATTCAACCAACTGGGGATTGAAAATATTCAGAAAAAAAAAAAGCGAAATTCTAAAAAGCAGAATTTGAATTTGTTGTGCACCAAGCACTAAGTTGAATCTACGCGAATGAAGTGATGTGTTGCATCCCCTGCTGTAGCCTCCTGCCATTTCACAGGTACTCAGTCTCTCCCTAGCACTAGTTTGAGCATTGTTCACCTTGAGTCTTGTCTTTATTCCCTAAACAATACAGTACTGTATAAAACTATTTACACACCATTTACATCGTATTAGGTATTGCAAGAAATCTAGAGCTAATTTAAAGTATACAGGAGGATTTAAAGTATACAGGAGGATGTGCATAAAAAAAAATTTGTGCATAGGTTATGGCAAATACTATGCCATTTTACATGAAGGACTTGAGCATCCCCAGATTTTGGTATCCATGGGGGTCTTGGAACCAATCTCTCACGAATACCGAGGAATGATTGTATGCCTACTCCCTGTCTCCCACTGTTTCTGATATGACTGTCATGCACAAATTACTGATAGTTTAGTATAATAAATCAAACAATAAATACCATGATTATAGAAAGTCTTATATGTAATGTGGTATTTATTTTTATCATTTGCCAGTTCAGGCACACCCAATACTACTGATTAACAATTTATTCCTTTAATACCCAAATATGTACTTTAAAGTTTCCCAAACTCACAGAAGAGTTGAAAGATGTACCCTTTACCTAGTTCGCCAATTACCATTTTGCCACATTTGTTTTCTCTTTTGTTTGCAATTAATTTTCTTACAGTATTGTGTGCATATATATATATATATATATAAATTTATCTCTAAATATTCAGCATGTATCTTCTAGGAACAAGATCATTTTCCTATATAATCACAATTCTATCATCACATCACAACCATGACATTTAACGCCGATACAAGAATACAATCTAATATGTAGTTCATATTCAACAACCCCAATAATGTCAAGGTCCAAATGGGGATCACTCACTGTCTTAGTCATCTAGTGCTGCTACAACAGAATGGGATGGTATTAACAGAGAAATTTATTCTCTCACAGTCTAGGAGGCTAGAAGTCCAAATTCAGGGTGCCAGCTCCAGGGGAAGGCTTTCTCTCTCTGTTGGCTCTGGGGAAAGGTCCTTGTCATCAATCTTCTCCTGGTCAAGGAGATTCTCAGCGCAGGTACCCCCATCTAAAGGATGTGCTCTTCTCCTGGTTTTTATTTCTTGGTGGCATGAGGTCCCCATGTATCTCTGCTCCCTTCTCTCTTTTATATCTCAAAAGAGATTGAATTAAGACATCAACCTAATCTTGTAGATTAAGTTCTGCCTCATTAATATAACTGTGGCTAATCCTGCCTAATCAACATCATAGAGGTAGGATTTATAACACACAGGAAAATGACATCAGATGACAAAATGGTGGACAATCACACAATACTGGGAATCACGGACCAGCCAAGTTGACACACATTTTGGGGGGCACAATTCAATCCATAACACATCTGTATGTTATATGGAGCCCTGGTGGCACAGAGGTTAAGAGCTATGCCTGCTAACCTAAAGGTCAGCCATTCAAATCCACCAGCCACTCCTTGGATACTCCGTGGGGCAGTTCTAGTCTGTGCTATAGGGTCACTATGAGTCGTAATCGACTTGATAGCAATGGGTTTGGTTTGGTTTTTGGTATATGTGTCTGTGTGTTTATATATATATAGAGAGAGAGAGACAGAGAGAGAGAGCAGGAGAAAGACCTGGCAATCTACTCTTATAAAGATTACAGCCTAGGAAACCCTATAGGGCAGTTCTACTCTGTCGGATGGGGTTGCTATGAATCAAAATCGACTCGACGGCACTTAACAACAACAACAAATATTTATGGTTACAAAAATATACAAGGGAAATACTTAAACTTTAAGTGTTCATAAAGATACACAGATATACAGTCAATTGTACTGCCTTTTTTAGCACCCAAAGAGTAAAAAAACTAAATGCTATATGTGGTAGATTGCTTTGGTAATTCAACCAGCCCAATAATGCCTAATAAAGCTAGGTCAAAAAATTATCTGTAAACCATATAAACCATTAGCTGTTCTGCTGTTTGCATCCTTACATCTCTAATGGTTAATCCCAAAGAACTCTGAGCACAGGCAATTGCCATTAAATACATTATGTGTATCAACATCCGCAACCTGCTGGTAACCCAAAGCTAAAACTCCCACTGTGATGACATGAACTCATATAAACACAGCAAGCTCATTTTCGTTAAACCATTCCTTAGAAATGTGTAATGTATTGCATTTTAGAAGACAGCCATAATCTAGCTAAAACAGACTAGGTAATTTTTAGTGATTATTTTCATTTTATTGCTTAGAAGATTTTAGGATGTTTTTTAATGAGTATAACAAAAAGGAGGCATAGTCATGCTGTGACATACTTGCAATCACTTTATTCTAATACAGAGGTTGTTATAAAGAGTTATTAACACAGCCTAAGGCCAAGGCTGACCCTACAAGTTAGTAAAGGGGGCCATCAACTCAATGTAATGATGGACCTCTCTCTGATAAAACCCTTTGTTAAAAATTATTTCCTTAACCACCTGGTCAAGTGCCTGAAATCTTGCCAGAAAATGTGTGTTCTCATTGGTTAGAGCAATATAATACACACACACACACACATATACCATATTTTTATGCGAATAGCACTCATCTATGTTTGTCAACCGTACACTTCCCCTCGGCTAGGTATTTTCATAAGCACTGCTATAGCATTTTTTACATGTTGCTGTAAAATAAATTAGCATAGCTGGCTTACAAAAATACTTCACGGGGGGAGGGCACAGTTGGCAAACAAATGAGGAAGTCACATATTATTTGCTTAAAAATACGATACTGGAAAAACTGAAAAGGAGAAAGAGTTGTCACTGCTACTCAGGGTAGAGACTGCTATCTCCCAGAAGCCATCCTCTTCTTCCTTTTAGAACTAGAATCCCTTCTCAAATGTCAGTGGGAAATGTGGCCATGCAACTACACACATTTGTGCCTAGGTGTGTCCATGTGTCTAAGCTTGGGTTTATGACTTATCAAAAGAAGTAGGGTATGTGTGTGCGTGTATATGCATGTGTATATACACACATACAAACATAAATATAATTTTTATTATATACGGTTATATAAGGGATAGTAAAAAAAAGGATACAACATCTTTAGTACATCATGGACATGGGAATGAGGGGATGAGGGGTGGAGAAGGTAACTGTTAATGGTATTTTAGAAACCTTTCTATTCCATTAATATTTTATTTTTTGTTTTATTATTTCAATCTCTGATTTTCAAAGCAAAAGGCAAGTATTGCAATCAAACACTATAACCATGCTGAGATAATATGATCAATCAAGTCTTATTTATAGATGGTTGCGGGACTGCAGAGCCAGGCAGAGTGTGAGGAAGGGCGATGGAGAGGGCTGACTGCATGAGCATCCAACTTCTAGGATCTCTGTGAAGACCAGCACTCAGGTGCTCACAACTACCAAGGGAGAGATGCATGGCAAGAGACTGGAACTGCCCTTAAAAAGAAAAAAATCTTAGTAGGGCAGAGGCTCTCTAATCAATTCTCATTGCCTCAAAGAGGATGAGGGTGGAGAGAAGAAAGGAGGAAAACAAAAACCATGATATCTATGGTTAACACTTTTATTCTGCCACCCAATGTTAACACCAAACCAAACCAAACTAAACCTACTGCCGTTGAGTTGATTGTGACTCATAGCGACCCTATAACACTGTTATCAATAATCTGAGAAGTAATGGTAAATATTACCTTGGAAGTTTCTGGGCTTTTGAAATTTCTGTACAGATTCTAAATACCACCATTTCGCTATCAGTGAATGGTAATGGAATTATAATCAGAAACCTTTTTATGTTTGTAGTTTATTATGATATATTGGTATTCTATTTTTTTGGTGTTAAGTTAATTGTTCCACTGTATAATACAGATTACGCAATAATCCTGTGGCTTGGTTTAACAGATCTACTATGAATAAAATGTTCTTCAAAGAATGAAGGTGCCGTTACAATCTGCCTTCCACAGGGCCAGTCAAGGAATAAGGAGCAGATGATTATATTAGAATATACCTTGGCACTTAATGAACTCTACTCCCTGTCACTGAAAAGTCTATCTACACACACAAGGGCAGGAAAAGTGGACAAGTACATAGTATTATGCATAACCCAGCCCCCAGCCCCCAAAATATGACAGGTCATGTTTCAGAGCAATGTTTCAATACTGCCTTCAGGTATGATAAATTTGACAGTTTTTTAAATCCTCAGATTTCCCATTGTCTGCCTTTCAGTAACCACGATGCTGATATTCTAAACGGATCATTGTGCTCTGAAAGATAAAAACGTCCTTAGGAACTTAGCTTTTGAACCCAAAAAGGAGCATCGACGTACCTCAAAACTTGCTTCTAGTTATCTGGTAGTGTCCCTAGAGGTACTTGAGTCATTTCACGTGCTTATTTTAAACATATATTTAATACGAACATCCCAGAAAGGCACATACAGACCAAACCCAGTGCTGTCGAGTCGATTCCAACTCACAGCGACCCTATTAAACAGTAGAACTGCCCCACAGAGTTTCCAAGGAGCGCCTAGAGGATTCGAACTGCTGACCCTTTGGTTAGCAGCCATAGCACTTAACCACTAGGCCACCAGGGTTTCCTTAATTTATCTATGTTACATTACTAAACTGTGGCCAAGATGAGTGTACTAACACCTCAAGTGGTTTAATTCTTGGTCTGATTCACTCTCTGTTGGCCTCCTCTCTGATATACAGGTTCCCATCCCTTCGAAAACAGTAAAGTGTCTGGAAAGGCATGCATAAAATACTTATAAAAATACCAGAACCTGATCTAGAAAGTCTAGGTGCACCCTGCACAAATACTGAAGTACGCATTGAGTAAAGTCAGGATTAGCTTTCATGTTGACTAATTTCCAGTTCATTTTATTTAAAGTTATTTTTAATCATAAAAATTATATTTAAGTGAGTAGCAATGCCTTATCTTCCTAATGAGAGGAAGCATAAAAAAAGGTTTATTAGGCATCGAAAATTTTATAATTCTATAAAAAGATTAACAAAATCTTCCTACAGCATAAGAAAATAGTTAATATAACTAAGAGTTTTACCTTCTCAGTTTTAACATTAGATCTACACATTTTAAAACATATTCATCATCAGTAAAGTGTATAGTATATCTGTGACTCTGAGTATTGCTTTAGTTTTCATGTTAGAATAGAATGATTAATAAACAAATATCAATGAGTTAGGTATGAATTATAATCCAACTGTTTATCATTTAAACTCCCTATTAATTTGCATGGAGCCCTGGTGGCACAGTGGTTAAGTGCTACAGCTGCTAACCAAAACGTCGGCAGTTTGAATCCACCAGCTGCTCCCTGGAAACCCTACGGGGGCAGTTCTACTATGTCCTAATGGGGTCGCTGTGAGTTGTAATCGACTTGACAGCAATGGGTGTTAACTAGCATATTTAACAACTTTAAAATAATTTTATTAAATTTTCTTATAAACAGCATAAAATCCATAATCTAAGAGGATATGGGTTAATAATTCCAAAACTTATATTCATGTAAGCTGAAATTAACAATTAATGAATGAAGCTTTCTTTGGCATTTTTATATTTCCTGTGAACTTAATCACCTAGAGCCATAACTTTAATCCTTTGCAAGGTCTAGATAAAAGTATCAGTCAATTGGTAAACTTCCAAAGCAAGAAGCAGCAATAAGACTTCATTCTAAGGATTACAAGTTCCTTACGGAGGTAATTTTTCTCTCCTTGGCCTGAAGTGGAAACTATGATGAAAAGTAGGGAATTTTCACAGTCTAGCACTTCTTAAACCATGTGATCTCTGTGTGAATTCCCAGATCAGACACATTTTCAAGCATAAGAACAAATATCAATTCTGAAACACAATGTAAATGATCTGGAGATTATCCAAAGCACTCCTCACTCCATGACAACTGCATTCCTGCCCTTGCCCCTTCTTCCCTTTTGTGCCCCCAAACTCTCTGTCTGTTTGAAGATATCTCCTATGCCCTGGGGTGAACTCAACCACTCTCTTAATAGTGGAAAGCCCATCTCTATTGTAGGTTTTGGGGCCATTCTGGAAAACTGGAATATTTATTCTAATAGTAATACCAATAATAGAACATTTACTTAGTTATTACAACTTGCCAGGGACTGGTCTAACCAGTTTGCAGAGATTTCTCATTAAATTCTCAAAATAACTTCCTGCTTGAATATCATATCCTCGGAGATGCCTCATCTACCTGACACGTGGAGGTATCCATTACTCTCTATCTCATTAAACTCTTTTATTCTCTTTGTTAGACTCTGATAGTGTATTTTTTTCTGTCTTTACCACTGGAATAGAAGCTCCATGAGGACAGGAGCTTCTGTATCTTGTTTACTGATCTGTACTCAATGCCGTAAACAAGCCAGACCTACAGTAAAAAACAGACAAGCAAACAAAAAAACAGTTGTCATCCAGTAGACCCAGACTCATGATGGAAACCCCATGGTGTGTTTCAGAATAGAACTGTGCTCCATAGAGTTTTCAGTGGCTGATTTTTTAGACGTAGACGGCCAGGCCTTTCTTCAGGGTGCCTCTGGGTATATTCCAACCACCAATAGTTTGCACCACCCAGAGACTCCTAGGCCTAATTCACTAAATATGGAAGGATGGAAGGAAGGAAGGAAGGAAGGAGGGAGGGAGGGAGGGAAAATGAAATAAAATTCACTTGTGGGCCAAGAAGTGTTGTGGAAACAAAGGATCAAGACCTACTGAAAACACTAGTTTTTGGTGGTATGAAGCAACTGTGGCTAGCCTTATTTGCCACTATCAGGTTGCTATGAGTCAGAATCGACTCGACAGCCACGTTTTTTTTAACAAAGCAGTGGCTGGCTAAGGCGCTGGACAGGCTTGCTCAGTGCTTAGCACCTCGCTACTTTAGTGGGTACGCAGTAGTGAGAGGCCGAAGGGTGTGCAGTGATAGCCAGGGAGAGGGTGGATCATGGGCCCTGGTGGGGCAGTGAGGGCGTTGATATCAAGGGGAAGAGAACAGCCCTGCAAGCCTCCTGGCCTGGCACTGCTGGCAACAAACCCAAGCTGTCTCCTAGGCTGGACTTGAGGAAGTGGAAGTGGCAGTGATTCGGCACTACTGCTGCTCATGTTCGGGGCTGTCAGGCCCACAAAGCCTTGCTCTGTTGAAAGGGACAAGGAGTCGCTGGAGAGGGTACATGCCGCACCACACCGAATTGGCCCTGGTGCGGCTGAAGAGGCTGGAGCAGCTGCTCCTAAACAGGTCCCACAACACAGAAATCTCCTTAAGCATAGAGACTCTGCTTGATGTGATGGTCTGCCTATGCACTGAGAAACAGCGTTTTTAATTCTCCGAAAGTTACCTTTAAACTGTGAATGAGCAGAAAAATTCTGACACTTGTCTGAAATTCAAAGTCAAGAGATTTATTAAGGCTTGAGGCAATTGGAATCGGTTACCACCAAAACGAAACCAAGCAGTCCCACAAGGGGTGATTAACAAAGAAAAAAAAAATTTTTTTTTTTTAAGTACAGCAAGTGAGGAACTAACTGTATTTTAAACAGTTACTGTAAAATTAGTGGATATTATAATAATCACACTCTGATTGGATCTATGTTAAGTAGTTATAATAAAATCCATTCATATTAATAGGAATTACAGGAAAGACTATGAGTATACTAAAACATGTTAAGTAGCTAGTGAGATGGAACGACAACGAGTTAGTTAACATATATTTCTAACTGGTTGATACCTTTATAGAGAACTACAAGTTTCAGTCAGTTTCCTTGGAACAATTTGCAATAACCTTGTAATCACACTTTCTGAGTATAGCAAGCAGAAGTTGGTTTCCGATAAATGGTCAAGCAGTCAAAGTGCAGTCAGGATTTTATATCAAATCTTAAAGCAGAGTCAGGGCCCCAGCTGTAAGTTGCAGCTTTCCACAGACTAAATGCCTTATATTTTGATCTCTTACTCAGAATAAAACGATAGTCTAGCTAATTAGTAAAGACTGTTTTGCTTTAGGCATTGACTCTTTTGAAGAATTATCTATGTGCATTCAGTTTCCAGAAACAGAAACTCCAAAGATCAAACTAGAAGCTGTGTTTTAGGGCAAATTGTTATTATGAAAACACTGTTCTGGCCCCATTTGCATGCAATGTCAATAAAATGGGGTATAACAATCTTTGGAAGTTCTCCCATCTTTTAAACACTTTGACTTTCTAGTCTTAAGTGTTGCCTGATTTGCAAATTGTATATTAAATAACCCCCACGTGTCTGTCAGTTTGTCGTACTGTGGGGGCTCGTGTGTTGCTGTGAAGCTGGAAGCTATGCCACCGGTATTCAGATACCAGCAGGGTCACCCGTGGAGGACCGGTTTCAGCTGAGCTTCCAGACTAGGACAGACTAGGAAGAAGGACCCAGCAGTCTACTTCTGAAAAGCATTAGCCAGTGAAAACCTCATGAATAGCAGCGGAACACTGTCTGATACAGTGCTGGAAGATGAGCACCCAGGTTGGAAGGCACTCAAAAGATGACTGGGGAACAGCTGTCTCCTCAGAGTAGAGTCGACCTTAATGACTTGGATGGAGTAAAGCTTTCAGGACCTTCATTTGCTGATGTGGCACGACTCAAAATGAGAAGAAACAGCTGCAAACATCCATTAATAATCGGAACCTAGAATGTACGAAGTATGAATCTAGGAAAATGGGAAAATGTCAAAAATGAAAAGGAACACATTAGTGAGCTGAAATGGACTGGTATTGGCCATTTTGAATCGGACAATCATACAGTCTATTATGCTGGGAATGACAACTTGAAGAGGAATGGTGTTGCATTCATCGTCAAAAAGAACGTTTCAAGATCTATCCTGAAGTACAACGCTGTCAGTGATAGGATAATATCCATATGCCTACAAGGAAGACCAGTTAATACGACTATTATTCAAATTTACGCACCAACCACTAGGGCCAAAGATGAAGAAATAGAAGATTTTTATCAGCTGCTGCAGTCTGAAATTGATCGAACATACAATCAAGATGCATTGATAATCACTGGCGATTGGAATGCGAAAGTTGGAAACAAAGAAGAAGGATCAGTAGTTGGAAGATATGGCCTCGGTGATAGAAACAATGCCGGACATCAAATGATAGAATTTTACAAGACCAACAACTTCTTCATTGGAAATACCTTCTTTCACCAACATAAACAGTGACTATACACATGGACCTTGACAGATGGAACACACAGAAATCAAATTGACTACATCTGTGGAAAGAGACGATGGAAAACCTCAATATCATCAGTCAGAACAAGGCCAGGGGCTGACTATGGAAAAGACCATCAATTGCTCATATGCGAGTTCAAGCTGAAACTGAAGAAAATCAGAGCAACTCCACGAGAGCCAAAATATCACCTTGAGTATATCTCACCTGAATTTAGAGTCCATCTCAAGAATACATTTGACACATTGAACACTAGTGACCGAAGACCAGATGAATTGTGGAATGACATCAAGGACATCATCCATGAAGAAAGCAAGAGGTCACTGAAAAGACAGGAAAGAAAGAAAAGACCAAGATGGATGTCAAAGGAGACTCTGAAACTTGCTCTCGAGCATCGACCAGCTAAAGCAAAAGGAAGAATTGATGAAGTAAAACTACTGAACAGAAGATTTCAAAGGGCCTTTCGAGAAGACAAAGTAAAGTATTATAATGACATGTGCAAAGAGCTGGAGATGGAAAACCAAAAGGGAAGAACACGCTCGGTGTTTCTCAAACTGAAAGAACTGAAGAAAAAATTCAAGCCTCGAGTTGCAATAGTGAAGGATTCTATGGGGAAAATATTAAACAATTGGCAGAAAGCATCAAAAGAAGATGGAGGGAATACACGTAGTCATTATACCAAAAAGAATTAGTTGATATTCAACCATTTCAAGAGGTGGCATATGATCAGGAACCAATGGTACTGAAGGAAGAAGTCCAAGCTGCTCTGAAGGCATTGGCGAAAAACAAAGCTCCAGGAATTGATGGAATATCAATTGAGATGTTTCAACAAACAGATGTAGCGCTGGAGGTGCTTACTCGTCTATGCCAAGAAATATGGAAGACAGCTTCCTGGCCAACTGACCGGAAGAGATCCATATTTATGTCTATTCCCAAGAAAGGTGATCCAACCGAATGTGGAAATTATAGAACAATATCATGAATATCACACACAAGCAAAATTTTGCTGAAGATCATTCAAAAACGGCTGCAGCAGCACGTTGACAGGGAACTGCCAGAAATTCAGGCTGGTTTTAGAAGAGGACGTGGATCCAGGGATGCCATTGCTGATGTCAGATGGATCATGGCTGAAAGCAGAGAATACTAGAAGGATGTTTACCTGTGTTTTATTGACTATGCAAAGGCATTCGACTGTGTGGATCATAACAAATTATGGATAACATTGAGAAGAATGGGAATTCCAGAACACTTAATTGTGCTCCTGAGGAACCTTTCCATAGATCAAGAGGCAGTTGTTCAGACAGAACAAGGGGATACTGATTAGTTTAAAGTCAGGAAAGGTGTACATCAGGGCTGTATTCTTTCACCATACCTATTTAATCTGTATGCTGAACAAATAATCCGAGAAGCTGGACTATATGAAGAAGAACGGAGCATCAGGATTGGAGGAAGACTCATTAACAACCTGCGTTATGCAGATGACACAACCTTGCTTGCTGAAAGTGAAGAGGACTTGAAGCACTTACTAATGAAGATCAAAGACCACAGCCTTCAGTATGGATTACACCTCAACATAAAGGAAACAAAAATCCTCACAAGTGGACCAATGAGCAACATCATGATAAACGGAGAAGAGATTGAAGTTATCAAGGATTTCATTTTACTTGGATCCACAATCAACAGCCATGGAAGCAGCAGTCAAGAAATCAAAAGACGCATTGCACTGGGCAAATCTGCTGCAAAGGACCTCTTCAAAATGCTGAAGAGCAAAGATGGCACCCTGAAGACTAAGATGCGCCTGACCCAAGCCATGGTATTTTCAATCACATCATATGCATGTGAAAGCTGGATAATGAATAAGGAAGACCAAAGAAGAGTTGACACCTTTGAATTGCAGTGTTGGTTAAGAATATTGAATATACCACGGATTGCCAAAAGAATGAACAAATCTGTCTTGGAAGAAGTCCGGCCAGGGTGCTCCTTACAGGCAAGGATGGCGAGACTGCGTCTTATATACTTTGGACATGTTGTCAGGAGGGGTGAGTCCCTGGAGAAGGACATCATTCTTGGCCGAGTACAGGGTCAGTGGAAAAAAGGAAGACCCTCAAGGAGGTGGATTGACACAGTGGCTGCAACAATGAACTCAAGCATAACAACGATTGTAAGGATGGCGCAGGACTGGGCAGTGAGTGTTTCGTTCTGTTGTGCATAGGTCGCTATGAGTTGGAACCGACTTGACAGCACCTAACAACAACATATTAAATAAATTTCAAAGCAATTTATATTACTGGCTTAATATTATTTTACTTTTACAGCACCTACTGTAGCCAACTGTCCCTGGGCAGCGACAAGCATGTCTTGCAGTTTCTCGAGTGGGCTAAGCCATTTACACAACTGGTAAAGAAACTCCAGCTTATCAAGAAGACTTTGACATATCAAACTAATCGGAAGAGGTGAGCTCGGTGAGGCCTCTGTTTTATAAATGAAGAACACTGAACAAATTTATGCAATGAAAATCCTCAGCAAGTGGAAAAATGTTTTAAAAAGCAGAGACTGCTCATTTCTGAGAATTTGATGTCTTGGTGAATGGTGACCACCAGCGGATCACTACTGATAATCTAGATAATTAACCCAATCTAGCGTCACTCATAGGGAGCCCTGGTGGTGCATTGGTTAAGAGCTATGGCTGCTAACCAAAAGGTTGGCGGTTCGAATCCACTAGCCACTACTTGGAAACCCTACGGGGCAGTTCTACTCTGTCCTATTGGGTCGTTATGAGCTGGAATTGACTCGATGGCAACAGAGAGTCACTCATGCTGGGCCCATATCAGCAAACCAGCCAAAACCAAATAAGGCCTGTCGGATACCTGTTAGTCAAGACTTCACCAATTTGCTGTTTTTCACAACGACCCCAACAATTTTCTGTTTTTAACAAGGAGCAGTTGGACCATTATAGAAGTTGTTTAAACTCAAATCAACCAATCTTCATCTGCCACTCAAGTAGCTAAAGTTTTCTATATGTTTGTTACTATAAAATCATGACTCTCTTCTTTCTCCCTGGGAGCTCCAGTTTGACTTTCAGGCCAGATGCTTCCCAATTTGCTTATCTCTAAGTAAAGTTTTTGAGTTCTGCAAATTAACTTTGTGAAAGATTTTGTTTTAACACTAGGTTACACTATGCCCTTCAAAATGAAAATCACTTGTGCTTAGTAATGCATTACTATGTAGATCATGATTTAGTAAATTTCTAGACAACCTTCCAGAAGCTATGGCAGGATTCTACATTAGCGAAATGATGTTAACCATAAATTACATCTATGAACTTTATTATATGCACGGAGACATTAAAACTGGCCATACTTTTTTGCAAGGTCGTATTCACCTGGATGACTCTGAGACGGGTTAGAAGATAAACGATGAAGGAACTGTTCAGTCCTTTATGGATGTGGACACACCTGAATCTATCTCACTTGAGGTTCTACAAGCAATAGAAGATGGCCTGGGAGAATACAGCCCAGACCGTGACTGATGATCTCAGGGTGTCTACATGTGTGAGATGTTATGTATAGAAATACTGCTCTAAACATAACCACAGGTGGATACATATTGAAAGATCATGAACCATGAAATGAAGATCAAGAACATCTTCACTTCGCCTGTCTCATGACACGGACTTTCTGTAGAAGCCAAAGACCTCATAGAGACTGATCTGCAGCAGAGACTGTCATCTAGGGCAATATAAAACAAGGGTTTCAAAAAGCATGCAATTTTGAAGTTTTGTGGCCAAATACAAATTGAAAATAATAGGTTTTAATTCTTTCTATTGAAAATAAGGGAAAAGGCTCCTCTTTTCCCCTGTTCTTTTCAGAATTCACTTTAGATAACTTGCGAATGTAAATTCTTCGTCTCTTGAAAAGTATGTAAATCTAAGATGTCTTCTCAAGGATCTGGCAGCAACCTCCTTGAAACTTCAGGTAATCCTTCTCTCCTTCCATTTTCCTGGAAGGTGGCTAAATTCCAAATTGCAAATCTACCTTAGCAATATTTTCTTGAAAACATGATTGTAATGGGTTGTATGTATCCACTTAGCTATGAAGGTTAAGATCCCTTTCTGTCTTTGTAATCTCTTCACCTGATTGCCTGTGATGTATAACATTCTGGTTTAATGCTTATTCAGTGATAAAACTTTTCTTTCTCTTCTATTTTTGTTGAGAAGTTTTCTGGATTGGGAGTAGATACTGTTTTTAGTAACTCTTAATATTAGCCCTCCACGTATTACACATTTAACAAATCAGACTTGTTATCATGTCTCATTAAAAGTGTGTAATTTACTTCCTTTTATTTTATTTTTTTAACAGACACATTAGTGCCACTTGAAAAAACAGAATCATGCTTTAAAATTATAAGTGAAGATACAGGTTTTTTTCAAATAATAATGATATTCTTGTTTAGGATTTTTTTCCCCCTGAAGGGAAGAATTCTTTTTAATTTTATCAAAGGATTTTTTTATTCATCTTCAGATTTTATTGATGTGAAATGTACAATGTCAAAAGAGTACTTTGGCAGTTGTTCTGATACTGGATTTTAATACATTGATTTGAAGTCTTTTGCAGGCATTATTAATTTGAAATATTGAAAAGAATTACGATATTTTATCGATATCCATATATATAATGAAGTCATTTTAAAAGTAAAAATCCTCTTTTAAAGTTGCTGGAGCCCTGGTGGCTTAGTGGTTAAGAGCTCAGCTGCTTACCGAAAGGCCAGCAATTTGAATCCAGCACCTGCTCCTTGGAAAACACATAGGGCAGTTCTACTCTGTCCTATAGGGTCACTAGGAGTTGAAATTGATTCACTGGCAAAGGGTTTTTTTTTTTTTTTCGTTTGTAGAGTTGCTAATGGCAGTTATAACACAGGTTTTTCAATAAAACCATAAAGATTCAATTAACTTATGTCATAACCATTCAGAGAATTTATGAGTTTTGCCTCATCAATAAATTAAATTATCAATTAAAAAGTAACAAGTAATATCCCATTCGTTATTGAGCAGACAATAATTGCTATTATTACTACATGTCAGAGTCAGAATCTTCATTAATGTGTGTCAGAGAGAGAAAGAGAAACAGAGAGAGAGGGAGAACACACAGGCTAAAGAGCAGGAAAGAAACTATATCATCTCTTTTTCTTATTTTTTCCTATTCTTTGGAAAGTCTGAAGAGGACATATGACAGACAATGCTACTCTCAAAAAAGCATGCCTGTAATAAAAAATTCAGTATGATCCTATACAACTTAAGTGGTGCAATAACAGAGTGGCTAAGTTCATAATCTGAAAACGGAGAAATTTGGCTCCAATTCCTGACTCCTGCACTTAGCCTTCATGTGACCTTGGACAAGTTACACGACCCTATGGGCCTTAGATTCCTCTCCAGTCGGAATTGACTCGATGGCACTGGGTTTTAGAGCAGAAATGATAATCTAATAACACCCAGCTCCCAAGGCTGTTGTGTGGATTCCATGAAATCTAGCCCTTGAAGGTCATGGTTCAGGACCTGGCCCATATGAATTAATAGCTATCGGCAGTGCAGAACCTGTATCTCTCCAAGCCTTGACTTCTGTAGCATCATTCTCTCCTGGCTCTCCTCCCACCTCTCACTCATGGATACCAAAGCACAGCATTCAACACCCTCCAAACTGGTCTTGCTGTCCTTAAAGCTTCAACTCTCAGCTCTGCCTTGCCAGTATCCCCCAAATCGAAAACACCCAAAATAACCCCCAATCACGAGGCTGTTTCAATCTTTCATGCCCTGTGCTTTACTCCTCCAAATACTCTTGGTCCACATCACCACCCCTCCAAAAGAAATATGGAAATTTCATTCCCAGATGCTTTGGGGATTTGGGGGAGCAGCAGGCAGGATATGCTACCTCTGAGCTGGGACCATATCGGCCTGGAGGGGATAATGATCAGAGGTAGCAGACATAATAGCAGAAATGATTAGCAGCTATCATTTCTAGGTCTAGGCCAGTTGAGCCAATTCAAGTGTGATAACATCGAAAGAAGGAAACAAAATAAAAAGCCAAGCATGTTAGCTGTCAAGGGGAGCCACAGTATGAAATCGACTACACAAGTGAAAGAAAGGAAAACATAAAGAAATGGGTGCTTTATTTTTTATTGGATCTATGGGCTTCAATATGGACGAACAACGTGCAAATAAAAGCTTTGGCTGGGGGCAAACACTGGCAAGTGTTATTTCTCCTTCAAGGTTTTACTCAGATGCCTAGGCAGCCTTTTCTGATAATCCCTACCACTGGGCATTCTTAGTTGCTCCTTCTTTGCTGCCTTTTTTATCTACCACTGTTGGCACCAAGGAGCCCTGATGGTGCAGTGGTTAAGAGTTATGGCTGCTAACCAAAAGGTTGGCAGTTCGAATGCACCAGCCACTCCCTGGAAACTCTACAGGGCAGTTCTACTCTGTCCTACAGGGTTGCTATGTGTGGGAATTGACTCGATGGCAACTGTATTTGTTTTTGTTTGTTTGTTTGTTTTTGGTTAATGGTGCCAAACAGAGCATATAAAAAACATTTGTTCACAGGGCTACCTTCCCTACTACACTGACCTCCATTAGAAAGAGTTCCTTTCTAATTCATCTTTGTTAATCCAAATTGAGGGCAGAGTATACACAGCGATTCCCTACAATAGATATAAATTAATAGATGAAAAACAAATGAATTTATTTTACAGAGAAATTATGAGGTGAAAAAGAAACTACTGCAGTATTTCTTCCTAGAAGACTTCATTTATAAGCCCAGAAATGGAATGCTCAGCCTAAAGAGAGGCAGGCAAAGACAGCTTTGGAGAGTTGAAGAGAGAAGGAAAATCTGTTCAGAGTCATCCTGGGGACCCGGATAAAGAGTTAGGAAGGCATCAGTATAACGGTTTTCCAGTATTAAGGTTACAAGATGTGCCCGTGATTTTGGTTCCCTGTACCTCTGGGTGGAAACCCTGCTGGCGTAGTGGTTAAGTGCTACGGCTGCAGACCAAACTCCTTGGAAACTCTATGGGGCAGTTCTACTCTGTCCTATAGGGTCGCTATGAGTCAGAATCGACTTGACGGCACTGGGTTTGGTTTTTTTTGTTTTGTACATCTGGGCACATGGAAAAGTCATTTTTGCCCACCTATGTTTTCCAAAGTTTCTAAATTACTTCCACACCATGAAATGCAACGTGCTTGGTACTGTGTCTCCCTTCTAATTCCAAACACAGAAATCAATTAATTGACTGACTATAATGAATAGCAATGACCCAATTAAAACCTGATAAATTAGCACACAGAGAACCTACTCTGATGCTGTTTTTTAGTGTAAAATCCACTCTAATGTTACACCTCATTGTAAGTTTTTTGAACAAAGTTTATTGCTCTGAATATCAGCTTCTTGTCATTTAAAGAAAAAAAATCCTTAAAATTGTACTGATTGAATTAAGCATAGTTAATGCCTACAATCATTTTTAAAATGCAAATATAATAGAAACTATATTTTGTTGAAATTCAAAACTATTAACTAAATCTTTCCTAAAGCACATCATCATGTAATAATAAAATAACAGAGGGGAGGGCTGGACAGTGGTTGCAAGATTTTCAGCATACTTCTGACAAAAACAAGATGTTTTGAAACTACTTTGGTTTTACAGTCTTCACGTTATTTTCCATTTAGATTTACATATATGTAGATAAAGACACACTGAAAATAGCTATTGTCCAAAATATCTAAGTAAAAAATAGATTTACTCATTTGGCAAACGCTTACTTGATTTGACATTCACCCAAATACATTCAACGTATTTTTTTGCAACTTTTATCCCTCACATTTTTATTAACCACAAATTCTCCCTAATGTTAGTCCACATTAGCAGAATCGATCATCACCTTTTTCAGTTTACATTTAACCCAAGAACCAGAATGATTACCTTCTATTTATTATTTTAAAATATAACATTTAATTATCCCAGATTTATACTACACTTCTGCTTTGCAAGCTGTTTTCATTTGACTTTTTATTTTATATTTTTGTTTAAACAAGGTGACGGTTAGGAGATCAAATGCAGTTTCAAAAAAATAACATTACAAAAAAGAAAAAAAGAAACTTGGACTTTATACACTAATTCAAAAGTTGAAGGATCAAAATATTAATTTATATATTAGACAGTTTTCCTTGATTTAAAAATAAAATCTATCTGGTACAATATAATTTAAGCCACTACAATTTCCTGTTTAAGCAAGAGAGGTTAATGTCTACTTATAAGACAAGGACTTGAAAGGACTACAAATTCGAAAGTTAAGTTAATGTTGAAGAACTACACTTCCTCACATACCGAGTGGCATTTAGAGCAAGCTTCGTGGCATAAGTAAGTACCCATCATATCTTGCAGGCCAAAAGTTAGACACTAAAGAGTGGTACTATGCTCTTCAACTTGGGTAATTTGACTTAATTTCAAGCATTACATTATACTCGGAACTTCTCTTCTCTGGATCGCATAGTGGTTACCAGTAAAATAAGTGACTGAACTACAGAAGTTCTGAGGAGAGAACAAGTAGTTGTCTATGAAAACAATGATGGTTATAGGCAATTCAAATCGGCATGTGAATCCTCAAAATCTATATAATTTTAACCCGTCAGCTACCCATTCCCCACTCTATTTAAGTGTTAATTATTTAAACAGATAATTTTTAACAACTCAATTTAGAAGACTCGAACTTTCAAATTTAATTTAAAAATTCATAGTTTTTCCCCATACTGGTCATGATTCTAAAAACTTTATTATTTAAACATTTAAATATACAAAAGAGTACATATAATGTATATGTGAGTTAAAAGGCATAATAATAAAATAAGTATCCATTAACTCACTGTTCCCTTGATTTTAAGGACATTTCCAGTTCTTTAATGCATCTCCTTGGGTACTGTTGCCCAATCTCCATACCTTCACAGTCCTTAGTATTCCTTTAGTCCATAGTAACCACTAGCCATAATTTTGGCTTAATTATGCCTCTGCTTTATTTTATTTCATTATTTGCCTTTATTTTTATTTCTTTATACTTTTATGTCTGTGTATATCTCTATATACAATATGATTGGTTTTGAATCTTTTGTTTTATAAAATGCTGTTATCATATTCACAATATATGTAGTCTTCTCTGAATTTTTTAACTGAATATTATGTTTCTAAGGTTCATGACACAGTTGTTTCATTAACGGAAGTTCATTCACTTTCACAGCTATATAATATTCAGATGTACACATATATTGTAAATTATTTATCCCATCTACTGTCAAAGGATGTTTGAGGTTCCAGATTTTGCTATTCTGAATAATGCTAAATAAATAAAATTGAACACACCCTTGTTGTACATATGTGCAAATTTTTCTAGGATATACTGAGAAGTGAAATTGCTGGTCTGTGGGATATGCAAATATTACACTTTGCATAGTATTATTCCGTGTAGTTGTATCCATTGACCGTGTGACCAACAGTCACCAACTTCTGGTATCACAAGGCTTAATTTTGGGAGCCCTGGTAGTGTAATGGTTAAGAATTTGTCTGGTAAACAAAAGGTCGGCAGTTCAAATCCACCAGCCACTCCTTGGAAACCTTATGGGGGCAGTTTTACTCTGTTATATAGGGTCGCTATGAGTCCGAACCGACAAGACAGCATCTAACAACAACAACGAGGCTTAATTTTTACCTATTAAAAAAAAAAAACCTGTTGCCATTGAGTCTATTCAGACTCATAGCAACCCTATAGGACAGAATAGAATGGCCCCATAGGGTTTCCAAGGAGCAGCTGGTGGATTTGAACTGCCAATTAGCAGCCATAGCTATTAACCACTGTGCGAACAGGGCCCCTTCGCCTATATAAAAAATCCCATTGCCTGCAAGTTGATTCCGACTCATAGTGACCACAGGACAAAGTAGAACTGCCCCTAGGGTTTCCAAGGAGCGGAGGCTGTTGGATTCCAAGTACCGACCTTTTGTTTATCAGCCTGAGCTCTTAAGCAATGTGCCACCAGGGCTCCTTTGCCTATATGGGGCAGGCAAAATAGTATGTCACTCTAAAGATTTATTTCCAAGTTTACAAAACAAAAATCAATTACAAATATTTCAATATGTTTATTTTACATTTGTGGTTTCTCTTCTGTTAAATACTTGTCGATGTATTTCTCAACTTTTCTATAGAGTTGCTTGAATATTCTTTCTGATTATTTCATATCAGTCAATTATTTTATCTTTACCACTTATATGGCAGGTTTAAGAAATCTTTCCCTACTATTTAATCCATCAATAATGGCTTTTTATTGCATAGTGTAAAGCAGTGATCTTGAGACAGTGGTGGTGGTAAGATTTAACCTCCTTGGCATCTCTGGATGAAGCTGCTTCCTTTAGCCAAAGGCAATTCTCTGGAGAAGGGGCCAGGTGTAACCTGATAGGAGCCTACACGCACAACTGAGAAATGGATGGAGAAGCCTGGCAGTGGAAATCTGGGAGGCCCCCAACAGCATATGCAAGATGTGGCAATCTTATTGTTGCCTTATAGCTAAGCCTGACTGCGACTAATAACAAAGAGGTTATTATAAACTCTTCAAAATGGAAAAAAAAAAGTCTGAAAATGGCATCCAGTATGCTTACTTGGATATGGGCTATGAACTAGTAACGGACTGAGGCAGGTGCTTTAAATCAAAGATGAATATTTATGCAGACTTTCTCAAAAAGAGAAAAAAAAAAACCTTTCTAGATATTTTCTGTTTCCATCGCCTTCCTGCTGCTTTTTTGATCCGGCACGCTTAAACAAGCTAATTGTCAATGCTCTCCCTCCTTGAAGCTCGTTACTAGACAATTTATAAATCTTTATGTAACAGAGGTTCTCAGCCTGAGAATTTCCTATGTTCATTCTGGTGTCATGCCTGTCTAACATTGGGTTTGTTTACATAAGAACTAAGAAGTTTTGACAGGAAGTTTATCCAAGGGGAGTGAGAATCCAGCCACACATATTAGATTCAAGAATCATGGCTCAGATTTGGAACAGGATGGAAATTTGCATAGAGCTCAGTGTGGGTCACAGATACTATCCCAGCTTCAGCCTTCTGGGCCCTGTGGGATTCCAAGGAAGGGACAATAAAAAAAGAGTAGAAAATAAAAACCACCTCACTAAAACACACAAAAGCCCTGAGACTTTAATTCAGCCCTCCTCTATGGACCAGCCCACGTAGGGAGAAAACAGGCCTACCCCCCCCCAACTTAGAGTAATAGTGATGGCAAGGATTACATCTACAAAACAAAGGAAAATAGGGAGGGACATCAGGCCTTGACCATGGGGTAGAACAGAGAGCTCAAACCACAGCCAGATTATAAGATTAGAAAATGGTGGAACTGAACTATAATCTGTCAGTGTTCACACCAGAAGAAAATGGCAGATGCTATGGGATAGCCCAAAGAACAAGGCCAAGACACTACTTACTAGGTGTAATTGGAAGGAATTACTCAGAGACCCACTTTCTCCAATTGCAAGAGAAGTAGACAAAGTCAACAAGCTGCTTTCTGTGCTACTTATGACCCTATTTTTACCCCTAGGCTCTTGTGACCTGGGGATGAGAAGACAAAGTTATGGTTATAAAATTAGTGCAACCATGGTTTGAGCATAAGTGGAAGGCCATATGAAGAGGTTAAGGATGGATCATATTTAAGAAAACCTAGTGGGGAGACTAGAAAACCAGATTTTTAATTCCAAAAAGCAAAATGACACCATTGAAGGTTGTTAAGTAGCAAACTGATCCAATGTAACAGTTTTGGTTCTGTTTCTAAAAACAAACAGCTGGAGCGATTTGGAACTTTATGAAGTGCTCAGACGCACAGAAATATCTCTGGTGCCCAAGTTTTATTTTAAAAAAAAATTTTAGAGAGAAATGATTGTTCCAGTTTATAACATGGAAGATAAAGATCAATTACTCGAAAACCTGAAGTGAGTTACAAGTATATGTTCAATATAAAATTGATGTCCAGGTCTTTAATGTGTGGAAATAACACTGAGAATGGTGAGAAAAAGGGGCAAAAATTCACCCCATCCCTACTAGGATTTATCCTCCTCTTGCCATCACCATGTGTCTTAGGCTGGGTTCTCTAGAGAGGCAAAACCAATAAAGCGTATAAATATATATAGAAAGAGATTTATATCAAGGCAACAGCTCACCTGATTGTAGGTGTTGGAACATCCCAAGTCCTTGGATCAGGATAGAGGCCTTTCCCAATTCACGGAGCCACAGAAGTTGGTGAACCCAAGATGAGTAGGTTGGGGAGCAAGGATCCTGCTCACAGGTTGTGACAGTCGAGGAATCCCCAAGGTCGGCAGACAAAACGGCAAGGTTTCTCCTGAGTCACTTGGCTGCAGGGGCTGGCGAACCCAAGATAGGCAGTTCGGGGAGCAGGACTCTTGCTCACAGGCTGTGAAGATCAGCGAAACCCAAGATGGACAGGCAAGCTGCTAGCTCAAGTCCCAAGAACCAGCGGTCAGACAAGAGACAGCTGCAGCCCTAATCTACCTAGCCAATCCAAGAAAGAAGAGGCCTGAAGATCTGCTTCCAAAGATTACACCCAAGAAAACACTGTGAAGCAGCTCTACTGTGTAACACATGGTGTTGTTGTGAGTTGGGGGCCGACTCAATAGTAGCTAACAACAACAACAGTTAATACAGACATATTCCCAGATCTTTGAAATTCAATATTAAATAAATTTTAAAACAGCTAAATAAAACAAAATTACAACTAGAAAATGCTTTTATAATATGTTGTTATTTTTAGTGAAATACACAAAAATGCAAAATTATATATATATATTCCCCCTCCTCAAAAAAAAAAAACAAAAAAACAACTGCCATTGAGTCGATTCCAACTCATAGTGACCCTATTGGACAGAGTAGAACTGCCCCATACAGTTTCCAAGGCTGCAAATCTTTAGGAGGCCGACTGTCACGTCTTTCTCCCACATAGGGGCTGGCTGGTTCCAACTGCTGACCTTCTGATTAGCAGCTAGGTGCTTTAACCACTGCACCACCAGTGCTTTATATATATATATATATATATATATATATATATATATATATAACCAAAAAAAACCAGACCCTTTGGGGTGGAGTTGATTCTGACTCACAGTGACCCTATAGGACACAGCAGAACTAACCCCCCAGGGTTTCCAAGGAGCAGTTGGATTCAAACTGCCAATCTTTTGGTTAACAGACAAGCTCTTAACCACTACGCCATCAGGACTATAAACTTAAACCCACTGCCGTAGAGTCGATTCGGACTCATAGCAACCCTATAAAAAAAAAAAAATTGTGTATACATATACATATTATATATATATTTACATACACACACACAAAAAAACGTTATAAATTCAATGCCAATAGTAATAATAATGACAATATCTAGGGTTAAAAATGTTATAAGTCAGTACTATATGTTAGCCCCCTAGTATGAGTCGGAATCGGCTTGACGAACCAGTTTAGTTTTTTTTTTTTTAGTATGAGCCAGGCACTGTAGTAAGTGTTCTTGATAAAGTATATCTCATATATATATATTCTCATAACCGCCCTATTGAACAAAAAAAACCCAAACCGATTGCCGTCAAATCAGTCCGGACTCAAAACAACCCAACAGGACGGAGTAAAACTGCCCCATAGTTTCCAACGAGAGCCTGGTGGATTCGAACTGCCGCCATCTTGTTCAGCAGCGGTAGCTCTTAACCATTAAGACACCAGGGTTTCCAAGGACCCTGTTAAGTATTATCACTCTCCACCCCCCGCCCCGCACTTATTGCAGATGAGGGAATTGAAACTCCAAGTGTTTAAATAGCTTTTACGGATTAGGTTAGGGTTAGAGTCAGTGTAACAATCAAGCGGTGTGGTACCGGAGTTGTTAAGCGCTTGGCCGCTAACCAAAATGGCGGGTGGAACTCTCCAGCTGCTTTTCAAGGGAAAGACGTGGTAGTCTGCTTCTGTAACGATTTTAGCCAAAGAAACTCTGGGGAAGTTCTGCTACGCTATAGGGTCACTGTGAGTCCGAATCGATTCAACGCAACGGGTAAGTGTATCAATCATCAGTATAATTAAGCTTAAGGTTTATAGACGTTTGGGAGAGTAATTTTATAAAGCCTGTCTAGACAATAAAACTTTCCATAAATTATAAAGAAAAAGCCTGTGAATCTGACAGTCTACAAATTAAAAACCTTTTCAAGGTGAAAAGCACTATAAACAGCACTTAAAGACAAGCAACACACTGGAAAAAATTATTTGCATTCTTAATTTTTTCTGTTATATATATCCTTGCCTTTCAGCTCCAAATGCACCATTTTAGGCTGCTCTGTGAAAAGAGGGAAATTTTGGCGGCGTAGTGGTTTTTTAGTGGTTAGGTGCTACCGCTGCTGACAGAAGGGTCGCGGTTCGAATCCACCAGGCGCTCCTTGGAAACTCTTTGGGGCAGTTCTACCCTGTCCTATAGGGTCGCTATGAGTCGGAATTGACTCGACGGCAACGGGTTTGGGTTTTTTTTTGTTGTTGTTGGTTGTTTTGTGAAAAGAGATCTGGGCTCTTTAAATATTTTCCTTTGCCGCCTGACACTGAATATTTGTCAGTAGAGGGCGCTGAAATACATTGCAGGAAGAAAGGGTTTTGCTTCCTGGTTCCAGTTTGCTGGCTCAGCGGCTCCGGCTGCGTCACGGTTTTCTCCGGCACCAGGCTTCTGCTGTACAAGCAGTTTCTCAAGTGCCCAGATCCTGCAGTATACACTGGCCAGCGGCATCCAGGAGTCAGTAGCTTCCCCTGGAACCCTCCATCAAGCAGTTTTGTAGCAGTGTCTCTAGTGACATACTTCCCTGTGAACAACTTTTTCTGCACCCTAGAGGTTAGATTTCCAGCATGTTCTGCCAGTGCAGCACAACCACGACTTCCCTGCCATTCAGTGAGCCATGTCTGTGCCCTCTCCAACAAGGTCTGGGTCTCAGCGCCAGTGGGAAGGAGGGTGGGGGTGGCAGGGGTGGTGGAGGGTCTTCTAACACAGTGGCTTCTCCTTATATATGCCATTTCTATATTCTTTGAAATTATCTTCCGTAATTACTACCCAATCCCTCATTATGCCAATCTCATTACAGTTAACCTTTATTTAAAACTTTGTCTGTTCAGCTTTCTGTGTGGTTTCTCTCTCCTGGTTGGGCCCAGACTGATACACAGTTAGTATCATGAGTGGTCCCTGGAGATAGACTCACAAAGATGGAATTTGTTTGGTCATGCCTTTGGGCTTGGAACAGTGCTGAGCTCCTTGTTAGTGGGAAATAGATACTAGTAAAATACAGCTTGTGATGGCCCCGTAATGAAGTTACCACTTTTGATCGATCGTGATGAAGTCTTGGGAACCCAAGTGACTGGCGTACTTGACTATTATGCAGTAATGATGACTTTAAGGACTGCAGTGTGGGATGAACTTTTTTTACTTCACTTGAACGTTTACAAAGAGAAAATGACAAGCTCAAGATTTTTAACTCTTAGCTTAAATTATGGGCCAAAAATCAGAGGGCTTCCATGACAGCACTAAAATAAGCTCATATTTCTTATATTTGCAGGGCCGATGTTGCTGAAAGCCAAACACAAAATTTAAGTGTGTGGAATGCTCAATTACAATGACATGGGCTTGCCAAATTTCTCTTGAAGGTTAGGTCATTGGTTGGCAAAGATTGGAATACTGAAACTTGGAATGGGGACAGAGGGTGGATCCTGATAAAATTAACAATCTTGACCCCAGGGTCATTCTTTCCCAGATATTTCATCACAAAAACTGCGGGCAAGAGCCAACAAACCAGGCTTGAGGGTGGATGTGATGAAAGGGACCACAGGCTACAGATTTTATTTTTACCTATAGTGCTCTTGAGCTTGTTCAGATGTGAAAACCATCACCTTTCTAGGATCAGTTCCAGAAATCTGTCAGTGGGGTAAGAAAACCCTCAGGGAGAGAATATTATGAATACAAAAGAGGCCTGTTCTCTGAAGGTTGAATTGAGGAAGGGCTGTGAAGAGGATTCAGAGAAATAGGAAGATGTAGGAGAGTGGGATGTTAGGGAAGCCTGGGTGAAGGTATTTGTAAATCACAGAAAGGGTAAATGGTGTCAAGTCCTGCAGCAAATTCCATTAGCGTGAAGATTGAAAACTATCCAGTGGATTTGCTCTTGGTGACTTTTGTAAAAGTGGTTTGAGTAGAGTGGAATAAGGGATGGAAGAGTGAATGGGAGGTGGGGTAGGGACACAGATTATAGAAAATTAACAGAGCTGTAGTGAATCACTCCTGCTGAGTTTGTCATATGTTTCCTCAGTTAACCCAGTAAATCTGAAATACTATAAGCATTTTTTTTTTTTACAGGCAGCAACAGGTAAGGATGCCTAACATCACCACAAGGATTCAGCATCATTGTGGATATTCTAATCCATATGATGATACCATTTTAAAAAAGAAGATGATGATGATGGAGATGCATAAATATTTGTCATGAAGATAAACAGTTATCAATTACCACTATATGAGACTGATAAACTATTTACTTAGAAAACCTTGAAAAATAACTGAAAATATACTAGAACTAATCAGAGAAGTTTAATAAGGGAGTGAGATGCAAGTTGAAATAGAAAAAAATTAAATTAAACTTTCTTTTATATCAGAAATAACTAAGAAGAATAATTGAAAAAAGAAAAAAATAAATGGAAAAACATGCTATTTCTTGAATGGGAAAACTCAATATCTTAAAGATATTAGTTCTTCCAAAATTATGCAATGAGGTCATCCTTACTGAAAATTACAAAGAGCCTTTTTTTCTTGTAACAGGACAAAATTATTCTTGAGTTCATCTATTTCACTTAGAAAAGTACACGGGTGAGAAGATCCAAGAAATCCCTCCTTTGAGGTAGGACTTTTTGTACCAGAGAGTAAAGGGTAGTATAAACTTGTAATTAAAAAAAAAAAATTTAAAACACCAGTTTGAAATGGACAGATAGATAAAAAGCACATAGTTAATTCTGATTCTAGGAGCAGACCTACTGTGTTTTTACACAAATAACGTGTGTTATAGTTTTTTTTGCCAACCGCACCCTCCCCCGTGAGGTATTTTCGTAAGTGCACTATGCTATTTTTTTACACGTTGCTGTAAAAAAATTTGCATAGCACACTTAGGAAAATACCTGGGTGCGGGGGGGGGGAAGGGAGCAATTGATACAAAAATGTGTAACACACGTTATTTGTGTAAAAATACGATAAGAATATATGAGAATTTAGGGTATCATGAAGGAGTCATTTTATTTTTTTTCCATTAAATAAATGTACTATAATTTATTTTAGTTCCTATATTTCTGTTTTTATATATATATATATACACACACACACATACTTTTTAAGGCAAAAAATGGAACCATTGGGTATATTTTTTCCCACTTAACATTATCATGAAAATCTTCCATAACATTAAGTATTCCATATCATTCTAAATGTTCCACTGGGGGTTGTTACCAGTTTTTCCCAATTAATTCATACCTAAGATGAATGATCCTTTTGTATAAATCATTGTTCACATCAGTGATTATTTCCTTAAAATAAATTCTTAGAAGTATGTTACTGGTATGTATACTCTGAAGTTTTTTTTTATTGTAAAAAATATATAACACAACATTTGCTAATTCAGCAGTTTTCACATGTACAGTTTAGTGGTATCAATTACATTGATCATATTATGCAACCACCCGTAATCATTGCTAAATTTCCCATCACCACAAACACTCACTAAACAAAAACAAAGGAATCATTTTAAATCACTGCAGATAATGAATGTTACTCAACAATAGTGTTCAGACATCTTGGGAAATTTAGGGAACAAATACTGCTGCATTCTTACCCACATGCTTTGTAAGAATTAATTTCAGTGATTCTCCCCATTATCAATATCAGTGTATATGCTTTCTCCACAATCTCCAATAACTTTATCATAACAAAAACATGTAGACGTGTATGAAAACAAATGACAATAAAAAGGTACTGATGGTGGCACTGGTTATAACACTGAATAGATGGGGGTATCTGTAACACTGAATAATATACTCTAAAGATGACCACTGTGTTGTTAAGAAAAAAGTATTTAAAAGCAGCGTTAGAGTATGTATACATTTTTGTAAAAATGTGTATATGAAAGTGTATTTAGAAAAATTTTGGATTTCTGATAGTGATTATATTCAGGTATGAAATGTAATACCTGTGTGATTTGTTTGCTTTTTCCTTTATTTTTTCTGTATTTTCTGACATAATGTTATATTCAGATGAAATAACAAATCTATTTTATAAATTTCAGTAATACATTGTGTAGAAACCATCTTTGTCCATTAACAAATGTTGCATTTCAGATTGTTGTTAATTGCCATCTAGTTGGCCCCAGACTCACGGTGACCCCATGCACAATGGACCGAAATGCTGCCTAGTCCTGAGCCATCCCCATGATCTGTTGTGGATCGAACCAGTGTGATCCATAGGGTTTTCATGGGTGGTTTTGGGAAGTAGACTCCCAGTCCGTCTTAGTCTGGAAGTTGCACTGAAACCTGTTCAGCACTGTAGCAATACACAAGTCTCCACTGACAGACAGGTAGGTGGTGGCTATGTATGAGGTACATTGGCTGGGAATCTAACGTGGGTCTCCTGCATGGAAGGCAAGATTTCTACCACTCAACCATGTAAATGGAAATGGTTGTATTAGTTAGTTATTGCTGCGTAACAAATCATCCCAAAATGTAATGGCTTAAAATAGCAATCACTTACTATCTGTTACAGTTTATGTGGGTCAGAAATTTGGGAGTGGCTTGGATGGTCTGGCTTTGGGTTACCCATGAGGTGTTAGTTGTCAGCCAGAGCTGCAGCCATCTGCAGGCTTGAGTATGACTGAAAGCTCAGATTCCAAGATGACTCACTCACATGACTGGGAAGATGTTGCTGCCTCCTAACAAAATCTACAGCTCCTCTCCTTTTGAGCCTCTCCATTGGGCTGGAACTCTTGGCACAGGTGATCATTGGGGGCCATCTTACCCATTGAAAGACGCTGAGTCAATTCCTTCTCATAGCAACCCTAAAGGACAGAGTAGAACTGCCCCATAGGGTTTCCGTGGCTGTAAATCTTTACAGAAGCAGACTGCCATATATTTCTCCTGCAGAGCATCTGGTGGGTTCGAGCCACTGACCTGCTGGTTAGCAGCTAAGTGCTTAACCACTGCACCACCAGGGCTCCTGGGGGGGCCATCTTAGAGGCTGCCTAACATAATTCTGTGAAGGAAAAAATAATAATAAGTTTGTAAAAATCATAAGCTACACTAGAATATGTTATATTAGCATAGCAAATGAGTAGACCTTATGTATCAGCTGAAATTATTAAAAGTGATAATTTTAGGAAAAATGTTTTAAAACAAATATTAGGTGAACAAAGATGCATAAAAATACCCATATAGGCTGTTAACTACTACTTGAAGTGAACAGTGGCTAAAGACTGAGGTAAAATGAAAAAATTAGTTATGTTAGAGGGTAGGATTATGGCTAGGTAAATATTTTCCTTATTTGATTTCCTTTAATGTTGCACTACTTGTTTTTTTTTTTGTTTTGTTTTGTTTTTAGCAAGAGACCGGTTTTAAACAGAAAATTAATCAATATTATACTAGATCTTAAGTCACTGTATATTAATTCAGTTACTCTATCATTAAACAATAGATATTTAATTCAAAATACTGCCAAAATGAAAAAAAATTACAAAGACTAGAAATCAGTATCATGTCTCATTTATAAGAAAATCTCATGAACATGAAAGAGCAAACACAACAGTGATAACCCAAACCCAGTGCCGTCGAGTCGATTCCGACTCATAGCGACCCTATAGGACAGAGTAGAACTGCCCCATAGAGTTTCCAAGGAGCGCCTAGGCGGATTCAAGCTGTCGACCCTTTGGTTAGCAGCCGTAACACTTAAGCACTACGCCACCAGGGTTTCCAGTGATACATATGAAAAATTCAGTAGTGACTCTGCTTCTGTAAAATTTAAGGGACACTGAGCATTAAATCTGGGTGGAGCATTAAATTTGGACACATGAATGAATGTGTTAGAAGGCAATGCGAACTGTTGCCAAATTGTCATGACACATTCATACACTCAATCAAAAAACATTTATGGAACATCTGTTTTCTGTGTTAGGCATAGAATTCGGTGTTTGTTACTGGATTTAATTAAACACTGCCCTCACCTTCCAGGCACCCATAATCTAGTAGTAGTGAAAGCAAACAATTACAATACAATATGATAAATCTTACATTGTCAAGACTGGCATAAATAAGGGCATGGTCTGCTACATAAAAAGGGAAAGGAAGGATCAGGAAAAAACATTCTAAAACTGAGTAGAGTTTTTAATTTTCATATATTATGAAATGAAAACCAAACCCAAGAAAGTTGGTGTTATAAAAGATTCAGTTTTCTCCATTTTGTAACACTGTTTGCTGTACATATGTTAGGCCCTTTCAGGTTGCAAGATACGTGCTCAGTTTCTTCATGTAATAAGGGTTTGCTTTAAGGATAAACACAGAAGAAAGGAACAACAGCCACACAACCACATAGTGCAATTGTATTGTCATTCATAATGCAACACAGCTCTAGTAATTCAGCTGTCCTGTCCTCCCTGGTGGCATAGTAGTTAAGTGCTGCGGCTGCTAACGAAGAAGTCGGCAGTTCGAATCTGCCAGGCGTACCTTGGAAACTCTATCGGGCAGTTCTCCTCTGTCCTGTAGGGTCACTATGAGTTGGAATCGACTCGACGACAGTGGGTTTGGTTTGGTTTTTTTGTCCTCTCCGAAGAGAAGGTATCCCTTGCTACCACTGTTGACTAATTCCTGGTTTATCCTGTAGATACCGAATATCAACACTGTTCTCCCACTCTTTAACTAGAGGTTCTTGCTGCTCATGGCTTCTAGCACCTAATGGGTTTAGTATTTCTGCCCTAAAGACATTTAGTGACCATAGTTATATCTGTCAGATTTTAGATTCTTAAAATATGCTTTCGGCAGTACAGTAATTGAAACTTACAATTCAGTTAGAATAAAACATGTAAATACTCATGGGCTGCTTTAAAAATATGAGATGCTTACAGAACTGACATGGCCTCCATTCTAGGAAACTTAAAATCTAACGCAAAGGAAGAAAAACATAATAAAATGTGGCACAACCATATACACATATATACGTACATACATGCATACATACACGTTTATAGTATTTTGTATATTTCCTTCATGAGGACAAAGGCTTCATAACTTGTAGGACATGTAAAAGAAAATTAGACCAAAGAGGAGAAACCGCTTATGCTCTAGTAAAACTTTTGCTTGACTCCAGAAGAAATATGAAAGGAGAAAGAAAAGGAGAACTGATATTTGTTGAACACTTATGTCAGGCATTCTGTATCTATTATGTCACTTAACACACTTCTACAGTTCTTTGAGGCAGATATTAGGGCTCCCAGCACATAGATGAGGAAGGAAACTAAGGATTGTAGAATGTAATTCATGTCAATAATAACTCAGGCAGGGAGAATTCAAAATACAGATGTATCTGACTCTGAAACTTAAGCTCTTTTCCCCCAAATGGAAAGGGTACTGCTCCTCAAAAAATGTGTAATCTCTCAAATGAAGCAAGATACACACTCCTTCAAAATTAAATAATATAAGCCATTCTCTAAATCAAATGCCATATGAATGATTCAGATACAGGTATAAAAATTCATGAAAGGACATGATTACTGTAGGCTAGGAAGGGTTGTACTTGATCTAGACTTAGAGGATGAATATAAAGGTGGGAAAAAAGCAGGGAAGTTGATCCCTATGGGGGCAAGGAGACTTCAGACACAAAGCAGAAACAAGAATAAGCAAATTATTCTCTCAGCAGGAAACTAATAAGCCAGCCCTGCTTTGCAAAGGATCTTCAATCAGTAACAGTAGCAGCCATGTTAGAATTAATTATTCAGGGCATCTACTGCCAGGCTGAGTCTAAGCAGTACTCTGCAGAAATGGAGCATAAAGAGTCATGGAGTGACTTGTTGATATCACTGGTCTAAGGACATCATACCTGGAACAAAAAAAGATTCTGCTGCCTCAGAACTACCACGGTCCAACTCTTGGGCTCAAACATACCATCAATGAAGATGGCATAGAACCGGGCAGTGTTTTGTTCTGTTATATATAAGGTTGCCATGAATTGGAGGCAACTTGATGGCAGCTAACAACAACAACAACAAAGCTTCAAGACACAAAACAGACTGACAATAGAGTTCTTCACCTAGGTGAAGAATCATGGAGGAATGAGTTTTAGAGCTGAGCTGAGTTGCCAGGCATGTCCCAGACACCCACAATTTGGTGACCTCGAGGCACTAGAGAAATAAAAACAGTAACAATAAATACTTCTTGAAGAATGAATTGAGAACCTTTGAATTATATTGTCGGTGAATATATGATATCAAGGGAATATTCTGTATATTGAGATTAAACAGGTTAACTATTCATTCTTATATTCTCCTATCTTTCAGTAAGATTCATCTCTGAGAGACCAATAGCTTATTTGAAATATGAGGTTGTCTCAACCCAGAAATTCTAACTGTTCATTTCTTTCCTCACTCCAAGTTCCTCCAAGAAGTATTAATAGTTGAATTGGGTAGTGGGAGTAAAAGTGTCTACTACTCTGCCTAGACTTGGGAACAAAGACAAAGGTGAACATCCTTCCCCATTTGCTGAATCCTATGTGAAGACACTGCGGGACTAAAAAGGGGCTCCAGCCCCAAATCTTGACTTTGGAAAGTACATATTAATCATTTGACCTACTTTTCTAATGATCAACTGAATGTTATTATGTACATCTTAATTTTTTAATTTAAACCTAACAGTGTTAGGTTATTTTAAGAATAATTTTAAAAGACTCAGCCCTGTAACTGTTCTCCGTGGTTCCTTGCTCAGAGCCTAGAAGTGGAAGGAAGAAAATAGGCAAAAATAACAAATGTTTCAAGAGTAGGAATGGCAAGAATAATATCACTGACAAGATCATGACAATAAGCATAGATGGTTTCAGAGGCACACATACCTAGTGCTGTGCTATACTCATAAAACTCATGCACCAAGCCTGAAAACTTTTTAAATAAAATGAGTCAAAACATATAAAGGGAATACTTTCAGCTTTAGCAGCGCATTGGCAAAACACTTGGATTTTCATTTAGTTTTTACTTAACATGAGCTGGCTGTACCACTGCCAATTTCATCTCCTGTCATAGAATCTTTTGTAAATTTTCTGTTCTCATAGCACCATTATGTTGTTTTCGTTAGTAGCCAGCCGTCCAGTCGATTCCAATTCATAGCCACCCCATGTGTGCAGAGTAGAACTGCTCCATAGGGTTTTCATGGCTGTGACCTTTTGTAAGGAGATTGCCAGGTCTGTCTTTTGAGGCACCTCCGGGTGGGTTTGAACCACCGACCTTTCGGCTAGAAAGGTTGTACCACCCAGAGACTCCTAGAGGCATTACAGAATTATAAAATATTAGCACATGTGTTACTGGTTATTGAGCACTAGAAATATGGCTACAGGGTTTATATTATTTAATTGTGATTAATTTAAACTTTAATTAGTCACCCGTAGCAGGTGGCTACCATATAGAACAGCGTAAGACTATACATTGTCCAAGACTTATGAGTAGCCCGCAAAGATAAAAGGAGCTTGAGTGATTTAGAGTAAACAAACCAGTCAAGCCAACGATGCCAAATACATGGCAGTTACCCACACGCATTTGTGATTGTACCCAAACCTGGTGCAGTATGGGAAAGGAAGGGTTACAGCAACAGATAAATCAGGCCTTTTATTGCTGACTTCACAATTTTCTGCTACACAGGTCAACCAAGAGAGCACCCAGTGACTATTTACATTTCCACAAGACAAGGAAAAAAAAAAAGACAGCTTACAGCTAGCTATAAATATAGTCGAGGGCATTTGAACAGACTGGAAACTAGACAATCAATCTGCCTCCCTGGCACATATTTATGGAACAAATTCTCACAGGGTGCACTGTCTCTGCAGGATTTTATATGTTCTTCTCACTGGTTGAATTACACTCCTGTACATTAAGTAAATCTCCCTTTAAATGCCCAACAAAAGTGAAATGATTTAGAATTTTGAGCAAAAGTGTAACCCACCATCCAGAATATTGTGAACAAATGCAATAAGTTTTTTTTTTTTTTTTGTCTTTCTTTAGATCCCATGTACACTTTGGCCAGAAAAAATGGTAACATTTTTGAGGTCAGGGATGTGTATAAAATTTAATTTATTTAAAATTTCATTTTATTTTAAATTTATTAAGATAATTGTAGATTCTTTTGCACTTTAAGAAATGATATAGGTTCATACTTTCCTCAGTTTCCCCCAGTGACAGCAGTTGGCAAAACTAGAGTTAATGTCACAACTAGGATACTTACATTGATACAACCTATTGATATTATTCAGATTTCCACAGTTTTACTTGAATTCCTGTGTATGTGTGTGTTAAGTTGGTAAGTACTTACATAATTTTAACTTCCGTGTAGATTCCTGCATCCACCACTACAGTCAAGATACCAACAGTTCCAACACCATAAAGAGTCTTCCTGCTTCCCTTTTATAGCCAGACCCGCCTCCATCCTACCCCACCCCACCCACCCCACGTCAACCACTAATATGCCCAACATTTCTAAAATGTCATTATTTTTAAAATGCTATATAAAGGAATTATATAATATCTTATATTGGGGAATTTTTTTCCCATTCACCATAATTCTCTGGGTAGTCACCCAAGTTGTTGCCTGTATCAATAGTCTGTTCTTTTTTATTGCTTAGTCGTATTCCACGGTATAGATGTATTGCCATTTATTTTAACTATTCTGTTGAAGGACATCAGGGATTTTTATAGGTTGGGGCCATTATGAATAAAGCTGTTATGAATATTCAGTTTTTGTGTGAATGTAAGGTTTTGTTTCTCTGGAATGAATGCCTATAAGTACAATTTGTGGGTCAAATGGTAGTTACATGCTTAGTTTAATAAGAAAATGCCAAACTCTTTTCCAGAGTGGCTGTAGTATTTTGCGTTCACACCAGCAATTTATGAGTGATCTGGTTGTTCCACATCCTTACTAGCATTTGGTGTTTTCATGATCTTTTTTATTTTATCTATTCCAATGGGTATGTAGTGAAATCTCATTGTAGTTTTCTTTTGTATTTTCCTGATGGCTAAAGATGTTGAGTAACTTTTCTTGTGCTTGTTTGCTAACC
Organism: Elephas maximus indicus; assembly: GCF_024166365.1. Classification (NCBI taxonomy): domain Eukaryota; kingdom Metazoa; phylum Chordata; class Mammalia; order Proboscidea; family Elephantidae; genus Elephas; species Elephas maximus. The sequence goes on from NC_064846.1 coordinate 140,089,723, forward strand.
GTATGTCGTCTTTGGCAAAATATCTGTTCACCTCTTTTGCTCATTTTTTAATTGGGTTGTTAGTTTTTAGTTTTGTTACGTTTGAATTTTGAGATTTATGTTATATATCCTGGATACAAGTCCTTTGTTGAATATGTGGTTTGAAGATATTCTATTCTGTAGCTTGACGTTTATCCTTTTAATAGGGTTTTTTTTGCAGAGCAAAAATTTTTAATTTGATAAGATTCAGTTTATAAGTTTTTCCTTTTATAAAGTTTAAGAACTCTTTTCCTAGCCCTAGTTCCTAAAGAGTTGCACCTTTTTTTTTGCTAAAACTTTTATGGTTTTGCATTTTACATTTAAGCATGTATTCCATTTTGAGTTAAAGCCCTAGGAAAATTCAGAAAATAAACACATTACTTAAAAAAGAACCAAACAGTTGGCTATAACACAGCTATCCCAGAATATAAAAGAATAAATATTAATGATATCTGAAAGTGGTTGTTATTTAAAAGCTTTTACCTAGCTAAAACTAATCAAAAGAAATCTGAAGTATCTATATTCATATCAGACGAAGTAAATTTCAGAGTAAAAATTGTTACCGTAGATAAAAATGTTCATTTTATAATAATAAAGGGGTTCATTCATAAAGAAGACATAACAATCCTAAATATCTAAAAAAAAAAAAAAACCCCAAAACAACAAGCCCTTTGCCAACGAGTCGATTCTGGCTCATAGCCACCCTATATGACAGAGTAGAACTGCCCCATAGGGTTTCCAAGGAGCAGCCGGTGGATTTGAACTACTGAACTTTTGGTTAGCAGCCAGACACTTAACCACTGTGCTGTCAGGGCCCCAAAGAAAGCTGTTCCTGTCCAGTTTCAAACTGGAGACCTTTTGCGTGTGAGGGAAACACAATAACCACTGTGCCACTAGGACTCCCCTAAATATTTATGCACCTAAAAACAGAGCTCAAAAAACAAATAATTGATAAAGCTGCATGGAAAAATAGACAAATTAACAATTATAAGTAAACTTTTAATACAACTCTCTAAATAATGGAGCCCTGGTGGTGAAGTGGCTAAGAGCTACGGCTGCTAACCAAAAGGTCAGCAGTTGGAATCCACCACCTGCTTCTTGAAAATTTTGTGGGGTAGCTCTACTCTGTCTTATAGGGTCACTATGAGTCAGAATCAGCTCGACAGCAAAGGGTTTGGTTTGGTTTTTCTCTTTAATAATTGATAGAACAAGTAGACAAAAAATTAGTAATGATAAAGAAGACTTGAATGATGTTATCTCCCAACTTGAACTAAGTGACATTTATAGAGCACTCTGCCCAACAGCAGCAAAATACTCATATTTTGATGTGCACATGGAATATTTACAAAAATAGGCCCAATTATGGTCATAAAAAAGTTTCAATCAATTTGAAGGATTTCAGTCATACAAAAGACGTCCTTTGATCACAACAAAGTTAAATTACAAATCAATAAGAGAAAGATGTCTTGAAGATCTCCAAATATTTGAAAACTAAGTAATACACTTTCTCTACATAAACCAAGGGTCAAAGAAGAAATCAAAATATAAATACCAGAACCGAAATCAACGAAATTTAGAATATAAAAATGATAGAGAAAATTATTGTAACTAAAAGTTGATTATTTGAGAAGCTCAATAGAATTGATAAATTTTTAGTCAGGTTGATCAGAAAAACAAAGCAAGAAGACATAAAGTTCCAATATCAAGAATGAGACAGGTCTGTTGGCCTCTTCCCATCCGGAGCAAAAAAGAATGAAGGAATCCAAAGATTCAAGGAAACAATTGGTCCAGAGGACTAATGGAGCACATGAACCATACCCTCTACTAGCCTGAGACCAGAAGAATTAGATGGTGCCCAGCTACCACTACTAACAGCTCTGACCGAGATCATGATAGAAGGTTCTATACAGAGTGGGAGACTAATGTAGAACAGAATTTGAAAAAAAAAAAAAGACCAGACTTACTGGTCTGATAAAGACTGTAGGAACCCCTGAGACTATGGCCCTTAAAGACCTTTCAAACTTGGAACTGAACCCACTCCTGGAGGTCACCTTTCAGCCAAACAATATATGGGCCTATAACGTGAACAATAATGCCCATGAAGTGTTCCTCAGAACAATCAACAATATGAGACAGATAGGGCAGTTTTTGCCCAAAAGCCAAGTTCAGAAGATAGGAAGGAGCACGAAAACTGGGTGAACGGAAAAGGGGAACCTATGGAGGAAGGGGGAAGAATGTTAACACATTGAGGGGATTGCAACCAACACCATGAAACAAGCTGTGCATGAAGTACTGAATGAGAAACTAATTTGCTCTGTCACCTAAACCACAATAAAATGTTCAAAAAAAAAAAAAAGAATGAGAGAGGTGACATCACAACTGGCTCTACAAATATTAAAATGATAATTTCATGCCAATACATTAAATAACTTAGATGAAATGGATACATTCTTGAAAGACACAAACTACCAAAGCTCACACAAGGAAAAGATAACCTTAATAACCCTATATCTATTTTTAAAAATTGAATTTGCAGTTGAAAGCCTTCCCACAATGAAAACTTCAAGCCAAAATGGCTTCACTGGTGAATTCTACTAAATATTTAAGGAAAAAACAATACCAAATCTACAAAATCTTTCATCAAGAAAACTGAAGGGGAGGGAATACTTTCCAACTTATTTTATCGAGGTTAGCATTAACCTGGTACCCAACCCAGACAAAGATATAAAATTACAGGCCAGTATTTCTCATGAACATATGTGCAGAAATTCTTAACTGTTTATGCTGTTTCCACTACCCTGAATGGTCTTCCTTTTCATCTTTGTATTAGTTCCTACTCATTCCTTAGTGGAAACCCTGGTGGCGTAGTGGTTAAGACCAAAAGGTCTGCAGTTTGAATCCACCAGGCACTCCTTGGAAATTCTATGGGGCAGTTCTACTCTGTCCTATAGGGTCGCTATGAGTTGGAATCGACTTGATGGCAGTGGGTTTGGTTTTTTGTTTTCATTCCTTAGTGTTCAGAAGGAAAAAAAAAAATCACGTCTTCAGGAAAGCCTGTGCTGACTTCTTTGACTAGTTAAATCTTCTTAATTTATGCTTTCTAATGCCATGTACCTCTTCCTCATTACGTTTGCACCAAATGCATTTATTTTATAATTATATTGTTAGTGTCTTTCTCTCATTTTCTCCTTTAAGTTATGTAAGAGTGTGGATGTTGCTGGCCTGCTTCTATACATTTTTTTCCACTTTGATGTAGCACTCAATAAATATATACTCTTGAATTAATGAATGATAAGTTGCTGATGGCAGCACTGTCGTCGTTGTTGTTAGGTGCCTTTGAGTTGGTTCTGACTCATAGAGACCCTACATACAGCAGAACAAAACACCCCCCTGGTCCTGCGCCATCCTCACAGACTTTGCTGTGTTTGAGCCTATTGTTGCAGCCATTTTTGTCAATTCATATTGTTGAGGGTGTTTTTCTTTTTCACTGACCCTTTACCAAGCACAATGTCCTTCTCCAGGGACTGGTCCCTCCTGGTAACATGTCCAAAGTATGTGAGATGAAGTCTTGTCATCCTCACTTCTAAGGAGAATTCTGGCTGTACTTCTCCCAAAACGGATTTGTTCGTTCTTCTAGCAGTCCATGGTATATTCAGTATTCTTTGCCAACACCACAATTCAAAGGTATAAATTCTTCTTTGGTTTTCCTTATTCATCGTGCAGATTTTGCATGCATATGAGGAGATTGAAAATTCCATGGCTTGGGTCAGGCACACCTTAGTCCTCAAAGTGCATCTTTGCTTTTTAACACTTCAAAGAGTTCTTTTGCAGAAGATTTGCCCAATGTAATATATCGTTTAATTTCTTGACTGCTGCTTTCATGGGCATTGATTGTGGATCCAAGTAAAATGAAATCCTTAACAATTTCAATATTTTCTCTGCTTACCAGGATGATGCGTTTTGGTCCAGTTTTGAGGATTTTTGTTTGTTTTGTTTTTTGTGTGCGTGTTGAGGTCTAATCCACACTGAAGGCTGTAGTGTTTGATATTCATCAGTAAGTGCTTCAAGTCCTCTTTGCTTTTAGCAAGCAAGGTTGTGTCATCTGCATATTGCAGGTTGTTAATGAGTCTTCTTCCAATTCTGATGCTGTGTTCTTCTTCATACAGTTTGGCTTCTCGAATTGTTTGCACAGCATATGGATTGAATAATTACGGTGAAAGTATACAACCCTGATGCACACCTTTTCTGATTTTAAAACACTCATTATCCCCTTGTTCTGTTCAAATGACTGACTGTCTCTTGGTCTATGTACAGGTTCCTCATGAGCACAATTAAGTGTTCTGGAATTCCCCTTCTTCACAGCGTTATCCAGAATTTGTTATGATCCACACAGTCAAATGCCTTTGCATAGTAAATAAAACATGGGTAAACATCTTTCTGGTATTGTTTGCTTTCAGCCAAGATCCATCTGACATCACTTAATGATATCCCTTGTTCCATGTCCTCTTCTGAATCTGGCTTAAATTTCTGACAATTCCCTATCAATGTACTGCTGCAACTGTTTTTGAATTATCTTAGCAAAAATTTTGTTCAATAATTTCCACATTCTGTTGGATCACGTTTCTTTGGATCACTTCCATTCGGTTGGCCAGATTCTGTCTCCAGATTTCTTGGTGCTTCCAGCGTTGCATACTTTTGTTGAAACATCTCACCTGGTATTCGTCAATTCCTGTTGCTGTAAAAAAAAATTAGCATAGCATGCTTACGAAAAGACCTTGTTAGGGGAGGGCATGGTTGGCAAACAAACGTAGACAGTACTTAACCTAGATTTGTGTGTATAAAATAAGGGAACAGGTTAGGTTACTCATGTTAAGAAGTAACTTTATATGCATAGCTTGCATATCTATCATTACGCCAATATGTTACCTTAACAAGCATCAAGTAAGCCTGTTGCATATTATAGTAGTCCACCCTTATCCACAGTTTCACTTTTCGTGATTTCAGTTACCCAAAAATGTTAAATGACTAGCATGATGGAATCTCGCACCGTCTCGCTCTGTCCCACCAGGGGACCACAGTCCCATAACTTTTAGTACAGTATATTGTTATATTTGTTCTCTTATTATTAGTTATTGTTGTTAATCTCTTACTGTGCCTAATTTATAAATTAAACTTTATCATAGGTATGTATGTATGTATAGGATAAAACAGTGTATATAGGGTTCAGTACTATCCAAGGTTTCAGGCATCCATGGGGGGCTTGGAACATATCTGCAAAGATGGGGGAGATTACTGTATGAACACTGGTCAGAAATTACAGGTATTATATTTTATGGTCTCTGTCTAGTTTAATAAGATTTTACATATCCATAACATGTAAAACAGGACAGGGCAGTGTTGAAAAAGGTCAGTAAGATTTGAACATTACCTCTGACCATAGTTTGCTGGGTTTGAGCTTTAGTAGATTAAAACCTTAAAATATCTAAGTAGATACTCACTAAACAAAGACTGTCATAGGCATATTAAATGCTCAAGAGTAGTAGAACATATATTTTAATGCATACTCATTGCCATTGAGTCAGCCAGAACTCATGGCAACTCCGTGTGTGTCAGAGTAGAACTGGTTTCCATAGGGTTTTCATGACTGATTTTTTGGAAGTAGATCTCCAGGCCTTTCTTCCAATGTGCCTCAAGGTAGACTCAAACTGCCAAGCTTTCCATTAGCAACCGAGCATGTTATCTGTTTGTACCACCCAGGGACTACCATTATAATATATAAAGAATATATAAAGAATACATGTGTATGTGTGTATTGAGAATATACTGAAGAACATACATATGAATGTATATTTTAGTACATATATTTATAATGTATAAAAATATATTGACTACTGCAACTGGTTTTATTCATAGGCTAAGTGGCTAGCTACCTACATAGCATGATTTATAAGATCCAAATAGGACGCTCTTTCTGTACTCTGGCATAGTGGTTATCCTATGGAAGGTAATATAACATAGTGATTATGGAACACAAAGTCTTGAGCCAGACTGTCCATCTACAAATCCTGGCTTTGCTACTTACTAGCTGTGTGATCTGGGGCAACTCATTTAACCTCTTCATGCCTCAGTTTATTCATCTGTAAAACAGGAATAATAGCACTACCTCCATAGGGTTTCTTGGAAGATTAGAATTATTTTTAGTAAATCACTTAATAATCCTTTCAAGCCCCAGTTATTTTCTGCTTTAAATTTTTGTTGATACCATGTGTTTTCATTAATGGAAGCAAGCTGTATCATTGAGTGTTATTGAATTTTTAAATTTTGGTAGGTAGTATGGACTTTTTTTTTGCACCAAGTCCTGAGGGACATACATTGTTCCACTAATTCTACCCCCAGATGCCCCATGGAGTTCAGAGGGACATACCGTGTCCCAAAGAAAAATTTTCAAAATTTATATTTCCTACCAAAAATGCACACACCTCGTACAACACCCTGTGGAAACAGTTATTTGCGGCACAAGCCTATTTTCATTTCAAACAGTCATAAATACTCCTGCCTTGTGGCAGCATGCACTGTCTGTGGGAAGGTAGCTTCCCAATGAACCTGAGAGGTGGAAACATTGGATGGGCAACTGTATATACCAGTGATGATGAAACAGTTTTAAATAAATGGCTTGACACACAGTAAGCACCACATAAGTATTTGTAAAATGAAAAAGAACACACAAGAAATGGTAGTTATCATCAAGGTAACATATTTAGTTAATGGGATCTCCCAGTTGAATGCTTGTCCCATTGTTGTTGTTAGCTGCTGTCAAGTCAGCCCACAACTCATGGCAACCCCATTTGTTACAGAATAGAATGGCTCTATAGAGTTTTCTTGGCTATAATCTTTAAGAAAACAGATCTCCAGGCCTTTCTTCCATGGAGCCACTGGGTGGGATCAGACTGTCAACTTTAGGCTAGCAGCTGATCACAAACCACTTGTACCTCCCAGGCTCCTATTCTCACCTGCAAATTGGGGTCAAATCCCAAATGAAAAAGCTGGTTTTCATAGGGTGCTAGCCTTAATAAGAGATATTATATATCTCTCTTTTATGTAGTTTGGAGCCCTGGTGGCACATTGGTTAAGAGCTTGGCTGCTAACCAAAAGGCCTACAGTTCAAATCCACCAGCCTCTCCTTGGAAACCCTATGGGGCAGTTCTACTTTGTCCTATAGGGTCACTATGAGTTGGAATTGACTCGACAGCAATGGGTTTGATATTGGTTTTTATGTAGATTGCATATGTGAAATTGTATTTTTATACCATTGGCATACATTTGTAATTGAATTACCAGGAGCTCTATTTTCGTCAACTGATTACTTTCATCTGCAGCATCTCATTAGGTAAAAATTAAAGAATATAGGGAACTCTCCTCCATGCCCTGTTACTACAATGGGTATTTAAGTAGATTAAGTCTTCCAGTACATTGTAATCACACTTATTAAACTTTTGTGGATAATCACCTTATTACGAAGATGCGAACTCAGAGTCTGAGAAGACTCTTTATCTTTGTGGCTAAAAATCCCTAAGAAAATAACCAAAAAAAACCAAACAGTTGTCGTCGAGTCGATTCCGACTCATAGCGACCCTACAGGACAGAGTAGAACTGCCCCATAGAGTTTCCAAGGATCTCCTGATGGATTCCAACTGCCGACCTTTTGGTTAGCAGTCTTAGCACTTAACCACTGTGCCACCAGGGTTTCCCATAAGGGGGCAGAGAGGGTAAAACCAAAAACTGAAAAATCACACCCACTGCCATTGAGTTGATGCCTATCTATAGCAATATAGGATAGAGTAGAACTGCCCCATAGGATTTCTAAGGCTATAAATCTTTACGGAAGCAGACTGCCACATCTTTCTGCCATGGAGTGTCTAGTGGGTTTGGAACACTGACCTTTCATTTAATATTCAGTCCTTTCTCTGTGTCTGTGTTGTGTGTTTGTGTGTGTGTGCATACATATACATGATACACATTTCTGTTGGACATTACAAACTGAGTGAGGAACTAAGTTTTGACCCTGTGAACCCATTAATCTTCCTTTTCTTATCAGAAGTTTAAAATTTATTCTCCTTCAAATATATCATAGCATCCCTTCAAAACTAGAGCAAGAAATTCCTAGGTATCAGAATTTCTTTTTATATTTCATTGATATAAAAGGAGTGTCTTATTCCCTGTCGTTTGTGTAAACTTCATGTAAATCTGGTTGCAAGAGAACTAATTGAGGGTTAAGCTGGAAATAAACACGAAAAAGAGGAATAATGAGGAGAATGATGGGAGGGAGGGAGAAGAGGAAAAATAAGAAAACTTTCAAGATCTCAATCCTGGGGGCGGCAGAGGAGTTTCTGCTATATGCTAGCAGGGATAAGAAAGGTCATTAGTTTCTCCAACACTGAATAATACAATGAAATTGGAGTTGCTGTTCTACTCTGCACACGTGGGGTTGCCGTGAGTTGGAACCAACTTGACAGCAACTAACAACAACAACAAGTTTTATTTTCTCCAAACATTAAACAAGAACAAAACTTTCCTATTATAGCCCCCATCTCCCCACCCCTCCACTCCTTGCTGGGTTTCCTGGCAAACTTTAGTTTCAAAGCATCCTTTTAAAGACTTGGTTTTTATTATGAAGAATCAGCTGCTTATGTACTTATAGATAGGGAAAGCATGCTGAAGATGAATAATCAAGTTATGTGTATATATATGTACGGTGGTGTAGTGGTTAAGTGCTACGGCTGCTAACCAAAGGGTCAGCAGTTCGAATCCACCAGGCGCTCCTTGAAAACTCTATGGGGTAGTTCTACTCTGTCCTATAGGGTCGCTATGAGTCAGAATCAACTCGACGGCACTGGGTTTTCTGGGTATTTTTATATATGTACACATACGTATATATATATACATCATATATATATATATGGAAACCCTGGTGGCATAGTGGTTAAGAGCTATGGCTGCTAACCAAAAGGTCAGCAGTTCGAATCCGCCAGGTGCTCCTGGGAAACTCTGTGGGGGCAGTTCTACTCTGTCCTGTAGGATTGCTATGAGTCAGAATCAACTTGATGGCACTGAGTTTGGTATATATATGGCTGTAACTTTTAGAATTTGTAATTGAGAAGACTTTTTTCATTACCTGTTTCACAGATTTTTTTCCTCCCCTTTGGTTATGGAATGAGTTTTTAAATTGTCTCATTTATTTTGCCAATATCACAAGACCTTTGGAAACAGATTTTTTATTCTATTTCAGATAAGTAATTCCAGAGAGGTTCTGGGATGTACTGGGGTCAAACAGGAAATAAAGTTCATAGACAGAAATGAATTGAGGAATGAAAGATTCTTGAATCATTTTATGAACAATAGCATTCAGAATCATCATTTAGGGACTTTTTCACATTGATTTTAGCTGTCAGCTACTCACATTTATCAGGTTCTGATTTGATGGTGGTTGCATTTTATAACTCAGTAGACATAAAACATAGCCCAATATAATCTGGTACAAAAGGCTGTCCTACAAAAGTCCCACTCACAAAGTAGCCCTGTCTAAAACAGTCATGTTATTTATGTGGTTCACCAATCAAATACTGAACTCTTAAATGAAGGACAGAAAGATGTGGCAATTTTTGCTTCAGCAAAATCATAAAGTGAAAGGGAGAAAGGAGGAAAATGAAACTGAAAATGTAGGACAAAAGGGCAACAGTGCAGGGAATGCTGAAACTGTGAAAGAAAATCAGAGTGAAATAATAACAAAACATTGGAACAATTACCTAGATATATTAGATCATAACATGTTGTTGTTAGATTCAGTTGAGTCAATTCCAACCCATAGCGATCCCATGTGACAGAGTAGAACTACCCATAGGGTTTTCTAGCCTATAATCTTTATGGAAGCAGACAGATTGCCAGGTCTTTCTCTCGTGGAGCTGCTGGGTGGGTTCAAACCACCAACCTTTTGAGTAGCAGACAAGCACTTAATCCTTTGTGCTACCAGGGCTGTTTAAATGATAACATAGAAATATGATTATGAATCTAAATGGAAAAGAAAAAATAGGTAATTCAAGAGGCAAAATTGATAATGCATTTGACAGAAGTTTTTTGTTCCAGAATGGGTTTTTAAATGTCTCACTTGTTTTCTCAACAAGAAATTCCTAGAAAAAAATAAGGGAAAGTGTTATCAGGAGAATTAAAGCTCAATAGTTAAACGCATCTCTCCGAGAACTAAATAAAACTTTTGAGGGACTATATTTTGAGATCCTTAATGCAAGTTATTAAATAAATGATCCTGGGGGAGTTTGGGTTGATACTTCATTTTATGCGAGGATAGATTTCATATGTTTGAAAGATTTAAATGTTAAAAACAAACAGTAAAAGCACCAGAAGAAACCGTGAGAGAATGTTTGAATATTCTTGGCATGAGGAAGGTCTTTCTAAGAACAATTAAAAATTTAAAAAAATCCTGAAGCCATGAAATAAAATACTGATACATTTGACTAAAACAATCACTAGAGAAGTAAAGATACAGATATATGTATTTAAAAAAAAAAAACTGTTGCCGTGGAGTCAATTGCGACTTATAGTGACCCTATACGACAGAATAGAACGGCCCCATAGGGATTCCAAGGAGTGGCTGGTGGATTGAGCCACCAGCCTTTTGGTTAGCAGCCAAGCTTTGAACCACTGCACCACCAGGGATCCAGATGTAAGTATAGACACACAAATATTTGCAGACCCTATTACAGCTGAATCTGATTTCCTTAATATAAAGCACTTCTACAATTGATAATAGCTCAACATTTCAAGATAAATTATGAGTAGACAGTATATATAGAAAGGAAATATAACTGACTTTTAAATGAAAGAAAAGATGTTTATTTCTGTTATAATAATAGACATGCAAATTAAACTGCATGTAAATATCATTTCTTACCTAAGAGAGTAACAAAAAATCAAAACATTAATAACCTACTCTATTCGTTTTCTGTTGCTGCATGACAAATTATCACGTTTGAGGGTTTCACACAACACAAATTTATTATCTCTCAGCTTCCGTGGGTCAGTAGTCTGGGGATTGCACGGCTAGATTCTCTTCTCAGGAACTCACATGAGTGAAATCAAGGTGTCAGCACTGCTACATTCTGTTCTAGAGGCCCTGTAGAAAAACCCATTTCCAAACTCATTTAGGTTGTTGGCAGAATTCAGTAGAACTGAGGTCCTCTTTCCTCACTGACTGTTGGTCAGGGCCCTCTCTCATGGCTCCTTAAGGCTGCCCCTTTACATCTCATGTGTACCCCTCCATCTTCAAGCCAGTAATGGTGCACTGTGTTCTTCTCATGTTTCAAATGTTTCTGACTTCTCGCTCTGCTAAAAAGGGCTCATGTAGTTAGATCAGGCCCAGCTGGATATTCTCCCTATCTTAAGATCAGCTATGCTATATAACTTGACATAATCACAGGGGTGAGAGATCATCACATTCACATGTTCGGGGGATTAGCAGGATGTCTTTAGGGGGACCATTTTAGAAATTCTGCACCCTGGTGGCGTTGTGGTTAAGAGCTATGACTGCTAACCAAAAGGTTGGCAGTTCAAATTCCCCAGACACTCCTTGGAAACCCTATGGGGCAGTTCTATTTTTTCCTGTAGGGTCGCTATGAGTTGGAGTTGACTGGAGGGCAGTGGGTTTGGTTTTTGTTTTTTTTACACTTAGCTTGTACTCTCATTCATTGCTAGTCAGATTTTGATTAGTACAAGTTGTATGAAGGGTAATTTGACAGCATCTATTGAAATGATATGTGCACAGTCCTGTGACTGAGCAATTCTGTTTAAAACAATTTCTTCTACAGATAAGCTCACACCTGTGAAAAAAGATGTACAATGTGTTTCATCACAGCCTTGTTTGTAACAGCAGTAGAATAGATAAAAAAAAAAAAACAAAAAACAACCATTGCCGTTAAGTGCATCGCGACTCATAGTGACCCTATAGGACAGAGTAGAACTGCCCCAAAAGGTTTCCAAGGAGCAGCTGGTGAATTTGAACTGTTGACCTTTTCGTTAGCAGTCAGCTCTTAATCACTGCACCACCATAGCTCCAATAGACTGGAAAGGTGTATGAGAGGTGAACTGGTTAAATAAATTATTGTACATCCGTAGATTGAAATAGTACACTGCTATAAAAATTGATGGCACTGTTTATGTACTGATGTGATTTCCAATGTATTGTTGTGTGAAATAAATAGAAGATGAATGATGTGATAGTATGCAATCAATGGTATAAAAAAAGGGAAAATAATAATTTTGCCCTCCAGGGGACACATGAAGATATCTGGAGAAATTTTTGGTTCTTACAGTTGGGCCATCTAGTAGGTAGAGGCCAGGAATGCTGTTAAACATCCTACAATGCACAGGGTAGCTCCCCACAACAAATAAATACCTTGACCAAAATGTCATTAGTACTGAGGTTGAGAAAGTCTGTTCTAAAACTACTTTTTACAAATTTCCAGGGTCTCCTTGGTTTTAGGGTTTTATGAAAAAGTTAGTCTTCATTCTTGTCACTTATTTGTTATGTAATTCAACCCACTTCTTCCTAATCCTTCATCTTTCCATACAGAAGAGTCATGATAAAAAAAAAAGGGGGACCTAAATTTTGGATTGATTCCTTTAGATGTCCTTCTCCAACTCTCTTACGTCTTTCTGGCGATGCAGTGACTGTAAGTGACAGCATCATTTCAGGCAGGAGGTGCAGTGGTCCTGTAGGAGGGTAAGGTGATGCAGAGGTGACTGTCCTGCTCCTGTCCTATGAGGCTGTCCTGATGAGAGATATTATATGAGGTAATCGACTTTTAATTAATCTTGTTTCACTGCAGTCATTCAGGCATTTACAGGATGATTCGCCACGAGATATTTTCACTTGGTGAGCATCAGGGGCAAAGCCAGAGTCGCCACAGCAGTTGGGAGGTGGAAGAGATTGGCAGTTCTATATGGCAAATCAAGGTTCTTCAAAATTTATGATGCTCATTTTAATAGGGTGGTATCATTGCAGCTGGTCACGTTCATGATCACATGCCCCTCCAAGTTCTTGCTCTGTGCTACTGTCTCTATTTGTTACTTTAAGATGTTCTAAAGGGACTCAATAGTGGATTAAACAAGATTTAGATTAAATTCTCTCTCAAATAAAAGTTCCAGCTAGGTTGGTGGTTTTACTATGCAATTTTGTCAGGGCCCAGGCTCCTTCAACCTTCTTACTGCTCAGAAGGTCCACTCCAAGGAGCCACTGGGAAGCAGAATAAGAGGAAGGGGGGTGGGGAATCTCCAGCTACTTTAAGGCACCAATTTAAGGGTGCAACTCAGAAGTGGCACACATCAGTTCCACTAACACCCTACTGCCCACAACTTATTTGCTTGGCCACATCTAGCAGTCAGGAAAGCAGAAAATGTAGTTTTAATCTGTATATCCATATGCATGCCCAAAATTTCTACCATGAAAGAAGGGGGAAATGGATATTGGGCACAGCTAACAGTCTCTGAAATGGTGTTTGATGTAGTAAGATGCACCCACGACTTGAAGTAGAGCGACTTTTGTGCTTTGGCCTTGATCAGTTGGTCCTTTTCTGTCATTCATCATCACCCTTGTGAAAACAATTGATTCTTTTTCTCTTAGTTTTTTACCTTTTATAAAAATAATATTTTATTGTGTTTTAGGTAAAAGTTTATGTGGTAAATTAGGCTCCCCTGTAACAATTTTTATACAAATTGTTCCATACCATTAGTTGCAATTTTTGCAATGCGTCGGTATTCTCATTATTTCCATTCTGTTTGTTCTGTTTCCACTGATCTTGCTTCCCTTCTTTGCCTGCTCATCTTTGATTTTGGATAACTGTTGACCATTTGGTATTACATAGTTAATTGTTTAAGGTGTACATTACTGACAGGTGATAATTGTTTATTTTATAAGCCAATTTGTCTGAAAAGTAACCTGCAGAAAAAGCTTCAGTTCCAAACTCAAAGGCTATCTTACGGCAATAGTCTCAGGATTTTCTCTAGTCTCTATCAGTCCAGTAGGTTTGGCCTTTTTTTTTTTTAGGAATTTTACTTTTGTTCTACATTTTTTCCCATCCTATCCAGGACCTTCTATTGTGTCCCTGGTCGGAATGGTGAGTAGTGGTAGCCAGGCACCATCTAGTTCTACTGGTCTCGGATTAGAAGAGGTTGTGGTTCCCGTGGGCTATTAGTCCCGTGGACTAGTTTCTTCTTTGAGGCTTTGATTTCCTTCATTCTCTTTTGCTCCATATGAGTAGAGACCAATATTTGTATCTTAGATGGCTGTTCGCAAGCTTTTAAGACCCCAGATGCTGTTTACCAAACTCTGATGTAGACTATTATCTTTGTGAACTAAGTTGTTAATTATGCCAATTGACTAAGTTGTTCCCCAAGAATATGATCCCAAGCCTTCTAACCCTGTAACCCATCCCACAGGTTGTTTGGACATGTCTAGGAAGCTTCCGGAAAACCTGGTGGCGTAGTGGTTAAGTGCTGCGGCTGTTAACCACAAGTTTGGCAGTTCGAATCCACCAGGTGCTCCTTGGAATCTCTATGGGGCAGTTCCGCTCTGTCCTATAGGGTTGCTATGAGTCGGAATCAAGTCGATGGCAACGGATTTGGTTTTTTGGGGGTTTTAGGAAGCCTCCGTAACTGTGCTTCTTGTGTGGTTTGTTACATATGTAGATATATATGCAGCACACACAAACGTGTGTATACATATGCCTACCGATAACCTATATATATGCACGTGCATTTACTCGCACATATCTTATACACATATATGCATCCATATCTACCTGTGTAACCACACACATATTTTTGGTTTTTACTGTTGTCACAAAATTGTATATGTTATAACATTTACCAAAATTATATCTTTTTCTCATGTACTTCTTAGTGTCTTTATTTACGTTGGTCAAATTGTGCTGACTTCATCCATATTTGGCTTTGTCTTTCCCATCACCAAAAGTAACAAGTGTCTACTATGTAGAAAGTGATTCTCTTCACTCTCCCTCCCATCCCTGGTAACCATCAAAGAACTTTGCTTTCTGTGTGTATAGCTGTTCTTGACCTTTTATAATAGTGGGACCATACAATATCTGTCTTTTTGTGATTGACTTATTGCACTCAGCATAATGTCCTCCAGATTTATTCATGTTTCATGAATTCCTCATTATTCTTTATAGTTGTGTAGTATTCCATTGTATGTATGTACCACAATTTGTCCATTCATCTATTGGTGGGCAATTAGGTTGTTTCTATCTTTTTCCTATTGTGAGTAATGCAGTAATGAACATAGGTCTGCATATGTCTGTTCACATCACTGCTCTTACATCTCTAGGAGTGTGATTGCTGGATCATAAGGTATTGGTATTTCTATTTCTAGCTTTTTGAGGAAGTGTCATACTGTTTCCCATAGTGTTAGTACCATTTTACAATCTTACCAGCAATGTCTAAGCGTTCCAATCCCCCCACAACCTCGCCAGCATTTATTGTTTTCTGTTTTTTGATGATTGCATTTTTTGTAGGGGTGAGATGGTATCTCATTGTAATTTTGATTTGCATCTCTCTAATGACTTTTTTTTTTTTTTAATGACTACTGATCATCTTCTCATGTATTTGTTGACCACCTGAATGTCCTCTTTGGTGAAGTGTCTGTTCATGTCCTTTGCTCACTTTTTAGTTTGTCCTTTTGTTGTTGAATTGTTGAAGTTTTCCATATATTTTAGAGATTAGAGCCTTATCAGATATGTTGTTGCCAAAGATTTTTTCCCAGTCTGTAGCTTCTGTTTTTCCTCTCTTGGTAAAGTCTTTTGATGAGTACAAGCATTTAAATTTTAGGAGGTCCCAGTTATCTAATTTATCTTCTGTCATTCGTGTATTTTTAGTTTTGTTTGATAGCCTATTTATGCTGAAAATTAGGTCCCCTAGTTTTGAGCCTATGTTCTCTTCCAGGAACTTTATAGTTTTAGCCTTAATATTTAGGTCTTTGATCCATTTTGCGGTTTTTTTTGTGCATGATGTGAGGTATGGATACTTATTCATCTTTTTGCATATGGATATCCAGTTTTGCCAGCAGCATTTGTTAAAGAGACTGTTTCTTCCCCCACTGAATGGACATTGACCCTTTGTCAAAGATCCGCTGCCTGTACATGGATGGATTTGCTTCTGGGTTCTCAATTCTATTCCATTGGTCTATGTGTCTGTCACTGAACCAGTACCAGGATATTTTGATTACCGTGGCTGTATAGTAAGTTTTGAGATTAGAAAGTATGAGGCCTCCTACTTTGTTCGTCTTCTTCAGTATTGATTTAACTATTGAGAGCCTCCTTCTTTTCCACATAAAGTAGAAATTCATTTCTTCCATTTCTTTAAAGAATGTTGTTGGGATTTGCATCAGGATTTCATTACAGGTATACATTGCTTTGGGTAGTATTGACATTTTCACAATGTTAAGTCTTCCAATCCGTGAGCACAGAATGCTTTTCCACTTACATAGATCTCTTTTAGTTTCTTGTAGTAGTTTTATAGTTTTCCTTGTATAAGTATTTTACATCCCTGGTTAGGTTTATTCCTAGGTATTTTACCCTTTTGGGGGTTACTGTAAATGGTATTTTTTGTTTAATTTCCTTTATAGAGTCTTCCTTGTTAGTATAGAGGAACCCAACTGATTTTTGTGTGTTGATCTGGTAACCTGCCATTTTGCTGAATCTTTTTGTTAGTTTTAGTAACTTTGTTGTGGAGTTTCTGGGATTTTCTATGTATAGGATCATGTCATCTGAGAATAAGAATAGCTTTACTTCTTCCTTTACAATTTGGATACACTTTATTTCCCTTTCTTGCCTTATTGTTCTAGGTAGGACTTCCAGTACAATATTGAATAAGAGTGGTGGTAAAGGATATCCTTGTCTTGTTCCTGTTCTCAAGGGGGACTCTCTCAATCTTTCTCCATTGAGAATAATGTTCGCTGTTGGTTTTGCGTATATGCCCTTAATTATGTTGAAGGATTTCCCTTCTATTCCCATTTTACTGAGAGGTTTTATCAGGAAAGGGGGTTTGATTTTACCAAATGCCTTCTCTGTGTCAATAGAGATGATCATTCTTTTCCTGTGTTTTATTTATGAATCCCTGGTATGAATCCCACTTGGTCATGATGTATTATGTTTTTATATGCTGTTGAATTCTGTTGGCTAGAATTTCACTGAGAATTTTTACATCTATATTCATGAGGGATATTGGTTTGCAATTTTCTTTTTTAGTGGTATCTTTGCCTGGCTTTGGTATCAGGGTTACAATGGCTTCATAGAATGAATTAGGGACTATTCCTTCCTTTGCTATGTTTTGGAATAGTTTGAGTAGAATTGGTGTCAACTCTTCTCTAAATGTTTGGTAGAATTCTCCAGTGAATCCCTCTGGCCTAGGGCTTTTTTTGTTGGGAGTTTTTTTTTTTTTAATGACTTCTTCAATTTCTTCTTTTCTTATGTCTGTTCAAATTTTCTACCTCTGTTTATGTTAGGTAATGTGTTTCTAGAAATTTGTCCATTTCTTTTAGGTTTTCAAATTTGTTAGAGTATAATTTTTCATAATATTTTTTTATGATCCTTTTTATCTCAGTTGGTTCTGTTGTAATGTCACCCATCTCGTTTTGGTTATTTGCATATTTTCCTTTTTTTTTCTTTTGTTGATTTGGCCAGTGGTTGGTCAATCTTACTTATCCTCTGAAAGAACCAAGTTCTAGTCTTGTTGGTTCTTTCTGTTGTTTTCTGTTTTAGTTTGTTTTCTTAATGCCACCTAGTTTCTGCTAATATACTCTACCCAGACATCAGTCAATTTATTCTTATTGGCATGGATTTTTACTATCTGGGAGAACTCGTAATCATATGCAATCTTAATGAATTTTGTTGTACACTACCCACATTCAAATTATTTTATAAATACACTGATTATTTCATTTTCAATACTCTTGTGTCTAGAGAAGGGCCCGTTTATCTCCCGTTTCTAAGTCAGTATACTAACCACTGTAAAAGATTTTCCTGGATTGCATAAGGAATCCTTTTCTAAAGAAATTATTTGACTTTTTAAATATTTAAAATAGTCAAAATAATACCTACTGTTTTTCCTTTTTCACCAACTTTTTCAATCCTTTTAACAGGTCTAGCAGATTAAACCAAAAGACCAAAGCAAACCTGTTGTCGTTGTGTCAATTCTGACCTATGGTGACTGTATTGGATGGAGTAGAACAGCCCCGTGGGGTTTCCCAGGCTGTATGTAATCTTTACAGGAGCAGACTGCCACATCTTTCTCCTGCAGACCAGCTGGTGGGTTCAAACTGCTGAGCTTTTGGTTAGTAGAAGGCTTAACCACTGTACCACCAGGGCTCTCTAGTTAAACTGCTAGAGAGGAGCCCTGGTGGTACAGTGGTTAAGCCTTCTACTAACCAAAAGCAGATTAACTCATTGTCATCATATTAAATATCCAAAAATTCCACTAGGGATTATTTTGCTTACTTCCTTGGTGTTCAAAAACTCCACCCATAATTGCAGTTTCCATTAGCTAATTATGAGGTAGGACTTCTGATCTCTAGTTCCCATGTCACAGTTTATAATCAATAGATAGGAATTATATTTTACTTTTAAATTAATTCAGAGGAGAAGAACAGCAATTCTTTATTGGACTCTTAGCATCTCACTCCCTCACCTCAGAGTCTTTGTAACAGTTCATCATTCATTAATACAAGGAAAACAATTTAACCTTATTTAAAATATTTTGTCAAGATGGTGCCTTTGATTTTCATATGCAAGTCCTATCAACTACGCTGCCTTTGAAATCTGAACAAAGATGAATGCATATATTTCATATATAATATCAACATTATTCTTTGGGATGCTTTCAGAGGACTAAAAATGACATTTATAAGATACTATTTATCTTTTTAACCAGCAGCATCAAGATTACCTGGGAGCTTGTTATTATTACCTAAAATTTCTTGGCATTATATGTTACCTACCCAACCTAAAAGTAAGTACATAATCATGTTTGGTTGAAAATTTTCACTAAAACAGCTTATAATTCACCGAAATATGCCTTTACAATAGTTGACAATAGAAATGGTTTGGCCATCAGCTACTAAAAGGGTGGTGGTTCGAATCCACCCAGAGGCACCTCAGAAGAAAGGTCTGACCATCTACTTTCAAAAGATCACAGCCAGTGAAAACCCAGTGGAGCCCTGAAACACATGGCGTCATTATGAGTCAGAATCGACTCCATAGCAACTGGTTGGTTGGTTGACAATAGAAATTTGACTGGAGAGTTTGGAGATAAAAATATGAAGTAAATGTTAGAATACTTCATCTGGAGTGTAAAAGAATAGACAAAAAATCAAGATGGCTTAATGATAGGTACTAAGGACAACAGATTGAGCTTTAGGCTTGGTGAATTTGGAGAGCTATGTGACATTCTCCCTTAGCTAATGTGAATACCAGCGGAGCAGGGAAATAAAATTGTTCTCCATTTGATTTTCATTATTGTATCTTTAGAGCCTATCCAGAAGTCCAGCCTCAGGCCAGTCTCCTCATCTATCAATTCCTAAGAATTTGAAAATAATAATCACCACCACCACCTCCACTGTTTTGAACTATTGGCATAACAATTCCAGGAAACTTAACAGCTTGCCTTTTATATTTAGGACTACTGACTGATCGCCACCTCTTTGTGGAAAGTAAAGTAGTTCCTTATTTATCATCTTGGTAGCTATGGGAAAAGTTTTACAAAGATATTTAGGTTTTAAAGGATGAGTAATTGTTTGGCCGGCAGATAGATGGAGAGGCCATTCCCCTCAGAGTGGTAAGTAGGAAATGGAAGCCCCTGGTATGTTCTAGAACCCTGAGAAGATCACAGTAGGTGAAGGATGAGGAGAGAGTAGGGACTGAGGAGTGTGAACTGGGGCCTGTTGGAAAACTAGCTATGAAGGTGTTTAACCTCAATCTCCTGAGCAACACCTTCATTTCACAAATGAAGAAACTCAAACCTACAGTAGTTAACAAAATGCCTAAAGCCTCTATATTTAACTTGTGGGCCCTGGACCAGCAGCATTGGAATCACCTGACATCTTGTTAGAAATGCAGATTCTCAGGCCCTGCCCCTGATCATAATTTGCATTTTAACAAAATACCTAGGGGATTCCTATTGCATCTTGAGAAGCGTTGATCTAAAGACCACTGAGCAGGACAGCTGTTGAGGGGGGAGGGGTGACTGTTTCTCTCGAATTCCTTCGTTTCTGGTACATCCTGCTGCTTTAATAGGCCCCCTGGCCACATCACTTCCCTCTGTTCTTAAGCTTGGCCTTAATAAGATGCCTCTGGGGTTTGCGATACCGTATAGTCTTTTCCATCTACTCTGGAGACAGCTGCAACTCTGAAGTTTTCTCGCGAGACAGCTGCAGGCAGCCTCGAGGCGAGCGCGGCGTCGAATGGTTGCCTAGCGACGACCGTCCATGCTAGTCTTCAGCTTGGTTCCGTAACCATTTTGGCGGCGACCAAGAGGGCAGCCATGGACACGGAGAGGGGCTCTTTCATCCGCCGGGACTCAGAGATCCCAAGGAAGGAGGTGCACCTGCGGGTGATCCCGTCGGAGCTGAAGTTTTTGGACACGTCAGCAGGGAAGGTGTATCGCCTTCCATTTACTGTACACAATTTAGGTCGCTGGAACCAGAAGATCCGGTTTCAGGAGCCACTGAAACCACAGGTGACAGCCCAAGGGGTGCCGCAGTAGGAGCTGCGGCGGGCGGGGGCTCTGAGAACGCCTATCCATCTGGATGCCTTTTTTTGCCTCGGGAGTAGATGTATGACTCCTGCTGGGGCAGGAAGGCGAGGGGAGGATTGAACTTTTTCCAGGGAGCGCTGACTTTTCCTATCTTGGTGTGTGTGTGCGCGCTTGTGCTCGCCTATTAGTTTGATTTGGGTTCGATTTGATTTTTTTTCTTTTTCCTTGAGGCTGGGAGATGGGGAGGACAGAGCGGGGGAAAACTGATCTAGAACCTCCCTATTTCTTCAAAATTTGTAAAGAAGGGAAGAGGACTCCATGACTGTCTCCCCTTAACCAACCCAAATCTTTGCTCATGATACTGTACTATCTTAAGCATTATGTGATCTTTAATCAAAATTCTATGTTAACTACCTTTTGAATAGTGAAGTGCCTGATTAGTCCCTATACTGTAGAATTAGTGGGAATGTTATTTCACTACATGAAGAAGCCTTTATTGAGCACCTACTATGTAACAGGAAACCTTGGTGGTGTAGTGCTTAAGTGCTATGGCTGCTAAAAGGTGCGCAGTTCGAATCCACCAGGCGCTCCGTGGGAACCCTGTGAGACAGTTCTACTCCGTCCTGTAGGATCGCTATGAGTCAGAATTGACTTGACCGCAATGGGTTTGGTTTGTTTTGGTTTTTTTACTACGCAACAGGCAGTGTTGTGAGGAATACAACACGGACACAGCCCTGCCCTCATAGGGCTTAGAGACTAAGGGGGAAGTCTTCATAGAGGTCTAAAACTGCCGCTAGTGGCTTCGTACTGCCGATTTTTTGGTTAGCAGCCGAGCTCTTAACCACTGCACCACCAGGGAGGTCTAGCTATCAGCAGAATCAATGCTTTGAGAGGCTGCCCGATCTTCTGATTTAAAAGTCAGCAACATTTCCTGTGCTCTGTCTCACAGTGTTGGAGCCTTGATGGCGCAGTGCTTAAGAGGTAGGGCTGCTAACAGAAATGTCGGCAATTCGAATCCACCAGCCATTCCTTGGAAACGCTATGGGGCAGTTCTGCTCTGTCCTATAGGGTGGCTAGGGGTCGGAATTGACTCGACGGCAAAAGTTTAGGCTTTTTTTTTTTTTTTTTTATCTCACTATGTTATTTTAGATCATGTATGTGACTGGATGGATATTAGTTTACTACTCTTATCTGTTTCCAGGGAGACTTTTGATATAGTGAAAAGGTGATTAAAATTTGGGATACGTAAGTGATAAATAACTGATTTTTAAGGGACTGTTCCTGATGATGGAGCCCTGGTAGTGCAGTGGTTAAGAGCTTGGCTGCTAACCAAAAGGTCAAAATATACAAAATATTGTACACTTGTATATATGTATATGTATATATATGTGTATATATATATGTACTGGGTTATATATATGTGTGTGTATATATATGTACTGGGTTATATATGTGTATATGTATATATGATTGAGTAACATTTATTGTGTTCCTCTTCCTTTGCATTAGATTTTAAGCTTCTTGGAATGAAGGCCATATCAGTTCTGTAAGGATCTCAGATTTTTAAAGTAGCCCATGGGCATTTACATGTTTTATTCTAACTGAGTATAAGTTTCTTTTAGTGTACTGTTAAAAGCATGACTTAAGGATCTAGAAGCTGATAGATATAAATAATGGTCTTTGAATGTTTGCCTTTAGGGCAGAAATACTAAGGCCTATGTCTCGAGATGTCTTTTATAATAATATGCACTCCTAAAACTACAGTTGCTCACCTTATTTCCTTGTAAGGAGTTAAGATGTCCGTTTTGACATTTGGTTTTTGTTTGTTTGCTTTTCTCCCACTGCAGTTCAAACTGCTTTTGAACAGCCTTGATAAAGAGCTTGCTTCTGGCCTCCAGATGACGGCTATGGTGGAATATCATCCTGATAAAGATGAAGACACTTTTGACCAACTACTTATTTCAGCAGGAAGTAAAACAATAGAAATCCCTCTAGTTGGGTATGTTATTTTCATATCTCATACTGACATTTTGAACAACCTTCAAATTGAGTCAAAGGAATATTGTATATTTTCTCTGACCAATAAGGCTTTAATTTTCCTATAGCTGAACTTAAAGGAAGAATTTTTTAAAAATTGTGGTGTTTCAAACAAATGGAAGCCTAGATCTCTGGAACTTTTCATGAAATAACCTAAAAATACTCGCTAATTGAATGTGCTATTAATTGAATTTTTGTGAACCCATTCATATTATAATTTAATTAAAATGTGAAATTTACTTCACTAAATTTTAAATAATACAGATGTTTGGATTGGAAAAAAATAGAAATGGTGTCATTTTGAGATTGATTGGAGAATGTGGACAGATATAAGGAGTATTACACAAAACTAAGTGCTAATTTAGAGATTAAACTTGATAAAAACAAAGTGTTTATTCGACCAGGTGTTTGTTGTTTTAATTTTACAGTGAAAAATGTATACTTCTATTCATTGTAAAATTTCCTATAAAACTAGTGTTAAAAATTTCAAAGCATCTTCCATGTGGTCCTTCTCCTTTTCCCCAGCAAAATGTTCTACAGGTGTTATTTTTCTCTATCTGTCAACCACCAGAAGTATTAACATTGGAATATTTTCTGCTTATTACATTGTAATAGACATAACACCTTTTTATGATTCCCCTTATGTTTTTTCATTTATATAAACTAAATTTGGATCTGAAATTATTTTGTTCCTCCATATTGTTGTGAAGTTCTGATTTAGCACATCATCCTGTTTTATATGGGAACCGAACAGTTGACACATGGTAGGAAAGGAACATGCTATTTAGCCTAATCAAATATTCAATTTACTCTTTGTAACTTATTTTAAGTAGGACCATTTTTGGTTTGTTTGTACATCGGTATGCCTGTGACTGATACTCAGATTCTCTAGTCTGTGCTCTGTATGGAGAGAAGGGGTGAAGATGGTCCTGTCCTTGAAAAGTAGGAATTTTTTCTTGTCCCCACAATGTATACCCTCTCTTATCAGAAGCCTACTCACTCCTCACCACAGTTGCAGCATAAAGCCAGCACTGTTCCTTTAAGTGTGATGCACAAGATTGCGGTAAGATCTGTGTGTGTGTGTGAGAGAGAGAGACAGAAAAAGAGACTTTGCTTATATATATATATTTAATTCAGATGATTGCAGATTCACATGCAGTTGTAATAAATAAAACAGAGAGGTAAAACAGTCGTAAGAAATAAAATAGATAAAACACCTTGTACGGTTTCTCCCAGTCGTAACATTTTGCACAATTATAGGATAATACCACAACCAGGATATTGTTATAATCCACCAATCTTACTCAGACTTCCACAGTTTTATTTGAACTCTGTATATGCATGTGTGTGTTGTTAAGTATTTTATCACCTTCCATGGGTTTGTGCATCCACCACCATAGTCAAGATACTGAACAGTATTCTAATATCACAGGAATCGTGTCCATTGTCTTTTATAACCACGTTCACCTCCTTTCTGCCACATGCCCTCCATCCATAAACTTGAAAACTGCTACTCTGTCCTCCCCTATAATTTTATCATTTCAAATATGTTATATATAAATGGAATCATGCAGTATATAACCTTTTGGGATTGGCTTTTTTTTTTCCCCTCAGCAAAATTCCCTAAAGATTCAGCCAAGTTGTTGCACATATTAATACTTTGTTCCTTTTTAAGCTGGGTGGTATTTTGTGGTATGCATATACCACGGTTTATTTAACCATTTACCTCTTGAAGGACATCCGGGATAATTCCAGTGTTTGGCTGTTATAAATAATGCTGCTAGGCACATTCTTATACAAGTGTTGTGTGAATGGGTGTTTTTATTGTGATGAATGCTCGTGAGTGAAATTGCTGAGTCGTATGTAGTTACGTGTTTAGTTTAATAAGAAAATCCCAAGTTGTTTTCCAGAGTGACTGTACCATTTTACATTCAGACAAGCAATGTATGAGTAATCCACTTTTTCTACATCTTTGCCAACATTTGGTGATGTCGCTGTTTTAACCATTGTGATAGGTGTATTATGAAGTCTTATTGTGGTTTTAATTTGAATTTCCTTCATAGCTAATGGTGTTGAATATCTTTCCATGTGCTTATTTGCCACTTACCTGTATACCCTCTTTGGTGAAATGCTTGTTCATGTCTTTTGCCCATTTTCTGATTGGATTTTTTTTTAACTGTTGACTTTTGAGAGTTCTTTATATATTCTGGATATAAGTCCTTTGATGGATATGTGGTTTGCAGATATTTTCTCCCAGCCTGTAACTTGACTTTTCATCTTTTTAACAGGGTCTTTTGCAGACAACAAGGAGCCCTGGTGGTACAGAGTTTCAGTGCTCGGCTGCTAACCGAAAGGTTGGTGGTTCGAACCCACCAGCTGCTCCATGAGAGAAAAGACCTGGTGATCTGCTCCCAGAAAGATTATAGCCTAGGAAACCCTATGGGGCAGTTTTACTGTGTCCTATGAGGTGGCTATGAGTCAAAATCTACTCGACAGCAACGGGTTTGGTTTTGGTTTTGTAGAGAATGGGGGCACTGGTGGTTCAGTAGTAGGATTCTCACGTTCCATTTGGGAAATGTGGGTTCCATTCCGACCAATGCACCTCACTTGCAGCCACCACCCATCTGCAGTGGAGGCTTGCCTGTTGCTATGACACTGAACAGGTTTCAGTGGAGCTTCCAGACCAAGACAGATTGGGAAGAAAGGTCTGGGGATGGCACAGGAGCCAGAAGTGTTTTGTTCCCTTGTACATGGGGTCACCATGAGTCTGGGGCCAACTCAATGGCCCCTAACAATAATGTTTGTAGAGGAAAAATTTTTGATTTTGATAAGGTCCAATTTATCAATTTTCCTTTTAGAGACTGTACTTTTAGTGTCAAATATAAGAACTCTTTGCCTAGCCTTAGGTCCCAAAAATGTTCTCCAATCTTCTTAAAAAAAAAAAGTTTTATAGTTTTACATTTTATATTTATTATCTATTTTCAGCTATTTTTTGAATGAAGCATAAGGTTTTGGTTGAGGTTCATTTTTTCTTTTCCCCCTATCGATGTCTACTTGTTCCAGCCCCATTTGTGGAAAAGTCTATCCTACCTTCATTGAATTGATTCTGAACCGTTGTTAAAAATCACTTGAGCATATCTGCCTATTTCTGGGTCCTGTATTTTGTTCTGTTGGTCTATATGTTAATCCCTCTGCCAATATCATGTAAGATTAGCTATCCTGGGACCTGTGCCTTTACATAAAAATTTTAGAATAGTATTTTCTGTGTCTACCAGAAACACTGCCGGGATTTTGATATGAATCATGTTAAACCTATAGACCCATTTGGGGAGAATTGACATCTTTATTCTGTCAAGTCCTCAGATACATGAATGTGTTATGTCTCTCCATTTATTCAGGTCTTCTTTGAATTCTTTTCATTGGCAGTTTGTAATTTTCAGTATAAAGATCTTGTACACATTTTGTCAAGTGTATACCTAAGCATTTTGTTTTCTTTAGATCAGTTCTGAATTCTATTATGTTTTAAATTTTGATTTCTGTATGTCATTCTCAGCGTATAGAAATGCAATTGGTGTTGACATTGTATCTTGTGACCTTGTTGAACTCACTTCCTAGTTTTTGTTTATTTGTTGTTTAGATTCCTTGGGATTTTCTACATAGATAACCATGTCATCTGGATATAGTGGTAGATTTTTCTCTTCCTCTCCAAAATGTATTTCTTTTTCCTGACTTATTTCTGTGGCTAGAATTGTCAGTACCTAAAGAATGACATCATGCTTGGTAAAACAGAGGGTCAGCAAAAAAGAGGAAGACCCTCAACAAGGTGGATTGACACAATGTCTGCAACAGTGTACTCAAACATAGCAACGATTGTGAGGATGGCATAGGACTGGGTAGCATTTTGTTCTGTTGTACATGGGATCACTATGAGTCTGGACCAACTCAATGGCACCTGACAACAACAACACGTTGAATATGAGTGATGAGAGCAGACACCCTTTCCTTGGTCCCTCTGTTAGGATTCAAACTGCCCACCTTTTGGTTAGCAGCCAAGCTCTTAAGCCATTGTCTAATCTTTGGCTGAAAAGTGGATTCGGGAGTGGCTTCAGTTCTGGCTTAGGGTGTCTGGGGTGTGGTATTATTTTTGTCTACTTGCTTTATTTTATTGGAAACCCTGGTGGCGTAGTGGTTAAGTGCTACGCCTGCTAACCAGAGAGTCAGCAGTTCAGATCCGCCAGGTGCTCCTTGGAAACTCTATGGGGCAGTTTTACTCTGCCCTATAGGGTCGCTATGAGTCGGAATCGACTCGACGGCACTGGGTTTGGTTTTTTTTTGGTTTAGTGCTCCCACTTTTCTTTGCGGTTGCGGCCTAAGGGGTGGAAGGTGTTTTTCCAGGCCAGGCTGCCAGATGTCTCTTGGTGGGGGAGGAATATGGTGGGATCTTCCACCATTGCACCTCTTCCCCAGGAAGAAAGGCCTGGCAATCTGCTTCCATAAGATTACAGCCAAGAAAACTCTGCAGAGTGCAGTTCTACTCTGAAGCACACGGGGTTGCCGGGGTTTGGAATAAACTCTATAGCAATGGTTTGATTTGAGTTATATATGTATATTCAGTTTGTATACAAATGTGTATATAAATATATTTCCTAGGATCATAAATACGTGTTTTTTTTAGTTTCTCATGGATTATAATATTAATATAAAATTGCTTCACGCTCTATATATGACAAAGTTTGATATTTTTTAACATAAAGAGCAAAATATTATTGGAAATGCTTTTCTGAATCAGATTGATAGAGCTGTTAAACTTTCATTTAGTTAGCATGTTCCTGAATGATGGTTACTTACTGCTTAACTGAGAAAGGGTTCCACATAAATTTTTATTGCCATTTTTTTGTTTTTTTGATGTAAATGCTGAGAAAAAAAATTGTCTTCATAATAAGTAGATGGTAATGAAAGGTGCTTTATTATAGCAATGTCGCTCAATTTTTAACTCCTTTAAAGTTGTATGCTAAAGTCACAACTGATTATTATCAAGCATTATTTTTAAAAATTTATCAGCTATCTCAGTTATACAGTAAAACCTGCAAAACCCTGAACCTGTGTAAGGTGAATGTAGTACCTGGTCAGAGAAGGAAAACTCAAATATTTTCCACTAAAATGAGCAATAGAAAAGTGGTAAGACTTCCCCCGTCAAAGGCAGAAAACTTGTGAGACCTGGAAAAACAAGGCAGTCCTATTGCATTCCAGCTCTCTTAAGTTTCACTGTATCTTCCTGTTTCAGCGTTGATAAAGAAAATTGTAGACCACCTTAATGCAAATAGATTTATAACCTAGTCATTTTAGCCATTCACTTTCCCAACATCAACACTGTTATTTCTAAAAATCCCCTTGTTTGGGGCCCCAGAGGTATTTCTACCTCAAAGCAATGCATCAGAGTAAGATTAAGAAAAGGTAGGATCTAGCCACCCTTTTGTTTTATAAAGTGACGGAAAAGAAATTATGAATAAGAGCATGGGAAAAAGAGTCTGCAGGACTATATAAAGAGCAAAATTAGAAGATGTACCTTTGGAAGATCTTTATTTACCCATCCAGTTATTACTGAATTTGAAGGCCTCCGGTACGTGACATTGGGATGTTGATCTTCTCTTGTTCTTGAGAGATTCCTTCAACTCTGATAGAGCCCAACTGGCATCTTCTCATCCAGAGAACATGTGGGGTCAATAGGGCATACCCTCATAGCTGGCTAGACACTTTATTGTCTTCAGAGGTCAGCTGTTTTATTGTGTTGTAGTGTGAGTGGGGCCAGATCACATTTTTGTTTTTGTTTTAATACAAGATGAAGGGAAACCAGTAGGAAAGCCAGAGGAATTGTTATATGTTACCAAACATTTGCTACTGAGGAAGACCATATATAATATCTATGAGAAGATTCTTAAGAAATTGTTCTTAAGACCCTTTTCTACTTGTAGCTAGGTGAATATTTTGCAGAAATGCTTGACTTCCCATCTTATATTGTGTATGTAATGGGTTCCTCTTTTAGATCCTGAAAACATCTTATTAATGCAATCTATATTCTAAAGTCATTGATCTTCCCTTTTCTAGTTGTGAAAATACAATCTGTTTCTGAGAAGAGCATGAGTATTCCTTTGAAGATGCGACATATCCTTTTCATGACCGGTGGGATATATTGGCTGCCCACCAATATTTTCTGGCTCTCAGGTTCATCGGGAAGCTGATTTCCCATTGATAGTGCACACTGCTGCAAGGCAGGGGCCTTTATGACTGTTTGAAACACCCTCCCCCCCAAAAAAAGGGCATGTGCTGCAAATTACTGTTTTTACAGGGTATTGTATGATCTGTGTGCATTTTTGGAAGAAAAATAGAAATTTTGAAATATTTTTTGGGACATGTATGCTCCAGTAGACTCAGGGTGGCTCTAGGGGTAGAATTAGTGGGACAATGTATGTCCTTCTGTGCACTAAGGGTTGGCTTGTGGGAGGGGGTGAGAAAAAGAACCCATACTACCTACAAAAATTCAACAACACTCAGTGATTCAGTATGTTTCCATTAACGAAAACACATGGTATCAACAAAAACTTAAAAAGCAGAAAATAGTTGGGTCTTGAAAGGAATACCTAGAACAGTCCTGGCTGACCCCTGGATTTTCTGTACCTATCCAATAGCATACACACACACATACACACACACACACACACGCACACACACACACACACTCTCTTTTTTTTATCCAATAGCATACACACACACACACACTCTGTCTCTCTTTTTTTTTATCCAATAGCATACACACACATACTCTCTCTCTCTCTCTCTGTGTCACACTCACATATACACACACAACCCAGAAAAAAAGACCCAGACCACTAGTGCATAAAGCAGTGTTTGTGAATGCTTTGTTCAGAGTTTCTTACGTATGTATTTATGCATTTAAGTATATACATATGTATGTATGTAAACATTTATTTATTTTTATTTAGAAGACTGTACCCAATGTAAAGTAAATGACTTAATACGTGTGGTTGGCACATAACTTAAGGATTCAATAAATATCAGCTGTTACGATTATTATTGGTGCTGCTGTTACCATTCTTAAGTTTATAAGTGTTTATAATTCTAAGCTAGGAGCTCTAATATGATCCAGATAATTCCTTAGATAAATCATGTAAACTTTTTGAGTCTGACTTTTCATGGGTAACATAAAAAAAATAGGAAAAAAAAAAACATAGGTGCCATAATATTTACCTACCTTTCAGAAATTTTGTGAGCGTCAATCATAATAACATACTTAAAACATACTTAAGAGTGCTTTATAAACTATAAATTATTATCCAAATATAAAATGTAAGTGTCCTTATAAGATGAATATATAGGATGATAATTGGTTTTTAAAACATGTATGAAAGCACATGCTATGGATATGCTACAGTAAACCCTTTAAATTAGAGACACGTATGAAAAATAAATTGGTCATTTTGTACTTTAGACCTTCTTTTAGACCCCAGATGATATTTTGCAGGATCGCTGACTTATTTCATCAGATTTCACATCATCCAAACTGCTTTACTTTGTTAAGATAAGTTCCACCTTTTTCGAGGTGGGACAAAAAATATGGGCTTATGTAGAGATTCTAAAAAGGAGTCCCAAATAGGTTTTGAGCAATGATAATACCATTGAAATAAATGGATACCCTCCCAAAGTGAGTATTTGGGAGGGTATATCTTGTACTTAGATGCATAAAATCTGATTTGTTAAAAATGTCTTATCTTGTTTACATATCTTTATTTCACAATTTCTTCTGTTGACAAGTATGCTATTAGTGGACTGGTAAATTTTTTTTAAGGATATCAGAATGTCTTTTGAAGGACATCAGATAAAATTGTTTATATATGTTCTCTATAGATTTATGGGAAACCCTGGTGGCGTAGTGGTTAAACACTACAGCTGCTAACCAAAGGTCGGCAGTTTGAATCCGCCAGGCACTCCTTGGAAACCATATGGGGCAGTTCTACTCTGTCCTATACTGTTGCTATGAGTCAGAATCGACTCGATGGCAACGTTTTTTTTTTAATGGGTATAGATTTATGAGTCAGAATCTACTCAGTGGCAACAGGTATAGATTTTACTATTAGGTTCTGATTGTTAAAAATTAACAAAATGCCCTCTTTTTCCCTCCCCTAGGTTGATTCCATGCTGCCAATTGGAAATTGAGTCAGAAGTTGATTTTGGCACACTGGTTGCCAATAGTAAAGTATATTGTAAAGAGATTAGTATCGTTAACCATGGCAAAGCTCCAGGTAAATATTTTCTGTCCTATAAATTAGCTTACAATTTTATAAGATAGTTGGTATCATTTGAAATGTTTGCCTAGTGTGATTAACAGCTTTCCTGATTCATCAAAAAAAGAAAAAAGATGTCTATCATTTGAAGTAACTCAGACTTTAAAGATGATGAATAGCATGACTATAAAAGACTGACAAGTAATATTTCTGGAAAAATGAACCTGCCTCCTTATGATTCTGACGAACACAGCCTGACTCTCAGAGGCTTGTTGATCTCCCAAAGAATAGGAGACAGGGTGGCATCGTGAAAGTGACATGGTCCTTAGAGCCATCCAGAGGTAGAATTATGGCACTGTGCCTCACTATGATCTGAGGCAAGTGTCTTCAATAAAGTTAAATAAGGAAACAAGTTGGCTCATTTATAAACTGGGACTAATAAAATATGCTGTGTGAAGTATGTATGTACTTAAAATGATGAGGTTTGGGTGGGAACACATGAAAGTCCTAGTATGGTGCCTGGCTCATCATAGACACTCAGCCAATATTTATCCTCTTTCTCTATCATATTCATCTTTGAATTCACAGTGTGGTCCCTAGAAGACTCTTACTAATTGCTTGTTGAAAGAATAAATGCTTCTCTCTTCCCCAGACTTGATTATTACTAGGGATTCTTATGGGGTCTAACAGTTTCCATAAATTTGTGTGTGTGTGTGTGCGCATGCACGCATTCGCACGTGTGCTCTTCATTGACAGTACACAAAACACATGTAATCGCTTATCCCGAGTCTCTTGGAATGGTCAGCATCTGGGGTGGCAGTGCTACCCTGTGTGCCATGATGAGATAAGGACTGCCTCAGGAGAAGGAGGGTAGCTCTCAAATCCCAACCCCTTTCCCACTAACTGAGGATGTCCTCTAGGACCACCCGATTGAGCATTGGGAGTGATTAAAGCAGTCTGTCATTTTATTGATTTTTCCTGGGGCATAACCAAATAAAATTGATCATTGTTCCTCACTGAATGTTGTTCAATTTGCTTTCCATGATTTGGTTTTTAAAGAATTGAATTTCTGATATCTGCGAAATTGTAGAACATTAGGGTCACGTGGTGCAATGGTTAAGCACTCAGCTGCTAACTGAAAGGTTGGTGGTTCGAACTCACCCATCAGTTCCATGGGAGAAAGACCTGGCAGTCTGCCCCCGTAAAGATTACAGCCTAGAAAACCCTATGGGGAAGTTGTACTCTGTCACATAGGGTCGCTATGAGTCAGAATCAACTTCACGGCATTTAACAACAACATGTCGTCTGATTCTTATGTTTAGGGTGGAGTCTCTTAAGGTGAGTGATTATGGGCTATACGGTCTTGAGACTCCCTGGCTATATTTTCAAGCAGTGATGCATAATTAGAGAATTTTATTTGTATTATTTTACTTTCTAAAACTGTAACTTAACTATTGGCCATTCAAAATCCTTCAGTATTTTGATCAAAATGGTATATACTCATTTTATTCTAAAATCTTATCAAACTGCGTGGTTTTATTACATAAGAAATCTCTCTTTAAGTAATAGGAAATATGATTGTAATTTAATACTAGTTTATTCAATAAGATAAATAAAATTAAGCTGCAGACCTGAATCCGTATCTTATGGGAAAAATGATCCACATTGGCCTTTTGTATTGTGTTAATTTGGTTAGGTTTATTATAATCAAGGAGCCCTGGTGGTTCAGTGGTTAAGAGCTCAGCTGCTGACCAAAAGGTCAGCAGCTCAAATCCACCAGCTGCTCCATAGAAACCCTATGGGGCAGTTCTACTCTGTCCTATAGAGTCCCTGTGAGTTGGAATCTACTTGATGGCAACGGGTTTGGGTTTTTTGGTTTATTATAATTGAGTACTGTGAAATGTTAATTACTTTTACCTTACAAACTGAATCAAGTTGTTAACAATGAATGACATTTTCCTCATCTTGATTTTGCCCTCATTCTTGGAGTGGATCACATTATTTCTTTTTCTACCTTTACCTAAATTGATGGTATGTATTCACAGTAGTGAGTGCCTGTAAAGCATCATAGAGCCTTTACTATCTGCAAGTATAATAATATATACAATGATATATGAATATTCACGAATATAACAATGCATATTCATGAAGGAAAAAAAACCACTTATGCAGAAAATAGATTCAGCAACCAGAAATGATTTTAATGAAACTTGGAAAAAGGATTTTATGTAACAAATATTTTATCGTGTTAGACTCAAAATCAAATATAAATTTATATGTATATACTTAAGAGGACGTAAAACATTCCACACTCAGCAGATTCATGATGTGTACAACTTAGTTTTCTCTCTGTGGTAGTGTCACTGAGGTTATTATCTTTGGTTATGTAGACCCCAAAGTTAAGTTATATAACAGTTTCTTGATGGCCTTTTAATAGCCCATTATGGAGTAATCATCCATGAATTTAACCAATAGTTTTAAAATCTTTTTTCTTTACTCAGACTTTAAATGGTTCCTAAGTGTACTCCTTTTTTTTTTAAGTGTACTCCTGACTTGGCATTGTATCACTTGTCTTTTCTTCTTCGAAAGACAGGATTCAGTCTTTAAAATGTCTTTAATATTAGTATTTTGTGAACTGGTGAAATATTTTATGATTTTATGGTATAATATTCGTATCATCCCTTAGCTTTTATATTTGAAGATTGAAAAAATATAATTATTCTGGCATGCCTTGAATTGTAATCTTATCTTCCTGCCCCTGAGGGGGTTGCCATGGAGTCAATTCCATGTATCTCAGAGCAGAACTGTGCCCCGTAGGGTTTTCAATGGCTGAGTTTTCAGGAGTACATTACCAGGCCTTTCTTCCAAGGTGCCTTCTGGGTGGACTCAAACCTCCAGCTTTTCAGTTAGCAGCCAGGCACACTGTTTGCGTCATCCAGTGACCATCTTTCCCCTGAGTACCCTAGATTATTTGAGTAGACATTTTCTACTGCAGTGTTATGATGGTGTAACAGTCTCCAGAGTCTCTGGGGTGAACTTTACACACTTCTGGGCTTAAACAACTCTCTCAGAACTCATCATACTTTAGGGTTTTTTGGTCTACTTGGCCCTAAATATATGATGAAGTTTCTCCTGCTCTTAATGCCCACCCCCTCCTCCACCTGATCACCAACATCATCTTTCTGCTTCACCGCCTAGAAAAGCCTGGCATCGTGTGTAAACCAGGTAATGTGTTCGATTGGACCAAAGCCAGGAAAGGTCCTTGAGATCCTCCTTACCACCTAGAGAAGCATCTACAACTTATTCTCAACACTTTGTTCTTCTTCTTCTTCTTCAGTTTTGTGTTCTTGGAAACGCTGAGCAAGGAATTCACTCTTCCCAAGCATCTGTAGCATCGCCTGTACAATGACATAAACATAGTGCCTGCCTCCTGTGATTGTGGTGATGATTATTAAGATGTTTCATACACTCTCTGACATATATTAAACCATTGTTGTCAAGTTGATTCCAGCTCATAGTGACCCTATCAGACAGAGTACAACTGCCCCATAGGGGTTCCAAGGAGTGGCTGGTAGATTCAAACTGCTGACCTTTTGGTTTGCTGCCGCCCTCTTAACTACTGCACCACCAGGGCTCTTCTGACATACATTAGGTGTTCAATAAGCATATATTATTATTGTTATCATTACACTGAATACCTCTTCCATCCTCAGTCCTTTTTTGTGGACCATTGTTCCTTTATTTGTTTTATTAAATGTGAGTATCCCTTAGGGGTTTCCATGGACCTTCGTGTTTCTTAAGGCAACAGACATTCTCTGGGCAATCACTTCCATTCCTATTCCTTCACTAACTATCCTCTATGCTAACTACTATGCTACTGTTCTCTGGGTCTTCTTCAGGTGTCTCAAACTTGATCCATCTAAAACTGAACTCAGCTTCCCCTGAAACTTTTCATTTCCTCTTTTATGCCGAATGATACCACCATGTTCTTGGGCAAGTCAGAAACTTGGCAAAATTCTAATCATGTCTCTCTTTTTCACCTCCTACCATCTTACTCAGTCAATTATTAAGTCCAATCTATTCACTTCTTAAATATGTCAGAAATCCTACCTCTCTCTGTCCCACTGCCACTTCTCTACGACAGGCCATCATTTTCTCTTGTCTAGTGACCACACTAACTAATGATTTTCCTGAAGTCTCTTCTTTTCTCCTTCTAGTTCATTCTTCACACCTTGTTGTTGTTAGGTGCTGTGGAGTCAATTTTGACTCATAGTGACCCCATGTGACAGAGTAGAAATCCCCCATAGAGTTTTCTAAGCTATAAGCTTATGGTAGCAGATCACCAGGCAGCCAGTGTCATATCTGAAGAAAATGAAAATCTGATCATGAATGTTCCATTTGTACCATCCTTTCAATGTCACTCTGCTCTTAAGATGAAGTTCTCACACCTGTTATTAATAATTAAAAACACATAGACAAATAGTTCATCGTTATTAATGGTATTAAAGTTATATAAGGCTTACAGTAAATTTCATATATCAAATCTTTTAATATATTTAGAAGATTGAACAATATTCTTTTGGCTTTTGAGTGGTTCCTTAATAAACCTTTAAAACATTCTCTTAAACTCTTTGGTCAAATTGCATTTAACTGAGTACAGTGTAACTATTTAACTGAATTCAGTTTCCTTGTTTTTCTAGATAGTTAAGTCAGTAATACCTGTTCATCTGAAATATGTATAATTTTACAGATTTTTGCTTTGTTTTAGGACAACAAAATGAAACTTAAATGTTAACTCATTAGCACTTCTTCAAAATGACTGGATTAACCATTTTTGTTACTGTGAGTTTGCTTGCCTTGCCTTCAGGTCATCTCTGTATTAAAAGAAAAAAAACAAACAAACTTGTGTTGTCTTTTTATGTTTTCAACACTTCTAATATGGTAATATTTGATTCTCCTAATTTAAATGAATATTTTTGGAAAAATGTCATCAAATACCATTTCAAAGTGGTGAATTGGGAATTTGCAAAGTTGTTCAGGTTGACAGCATGCTCATTTGTGTTAATACTTTGGGAAGTGATATTAAAGAGATTCATGATTGACTACATCCATTTGTTGAACATATTTTGAGCACTACTTGGTGCTAGGCACTGTATGTGGTACAAGGACCACAGAGATTTAAAAGAGATGTTAACCGATCTCATTCTTTAATGTAGACACCAAACATTACCATAAATTTTTAACTGTTTTTGTTTCCAAAATAACATATCTCTGTAGCCTTGTTATATGCTCTTTGATTCCAGAATTGCCTTTCCACTGTCCTAACCCTGCATGAGTTGGATTAATTTGTCTATACAGAAGTGATATTGGCTAAAAGTGTGAGTCCTAGGATCAGAAATATCCAAGTGAAAAATTCCAGCTCTGTTAATTACCAGCTGTAGCAGCTAACTCTTGCTGTGTAACAAACCATCCTGAAATTCAGTGTCTTAAAACAGCAATCATTTTTAATTGTTCATGTGTATGAGTCGGAATCGACTTGATGGCAGTGGGTTTGGGTTTTTGGATGCAGGCTGGTTGGCGCTTGATTGATCTAGGCTAGGCTAAACTGAAGCAACTAGGGGCGCTGTTTTTTACTGTATGTGTGTGGGTCAGCTGGGATTTCTCTGTCCCACTCGTGGTCATTCCGGGGCCAAGGCAAAAGGGACAACAGCTACCCAGGAGAAACACTTCCTGTGGTAGAATTTAAGGAGAATATCTGGGTTTGGAATTGGCATCCTATTATTTCCACCCACATGCTGTTAGCTAAAGAAGATCACGTGATCAAGCTCAAAGTCAAGA
This sequence comes from Elephas maximus indicus, assembly GCF_024166365.1. NCBI lineage: Eukaryota > Metazoa > Chordata > Mammalia > Proboscidea > Elephantidae > Elephas > Elephas maximus. Next base: position 140,126,748 of record NC_064846.1, read on the forward strand.
GGTAGGGAAACGCACTAAATGAGAGGTCAGTGTGTGGATACAGAGATGGGTCAAGAATTTGTGTCAACAATGTAATTTACCACACAAGCAGTGTGACTTTGGTAAGTTGCTCAATCTTTCTAAACTTTGATTTCATTACTTATAAAACTGAGTTAAATGACTGAACCTATCTAATAGAATTGTTATGAGGATTAAATAGAATAAAGTATGCAAAGCTCCTAGCGTGAATGCTTGAACACAGTAAGCAGACAATGTATTTTAGCTTTTGATTTGCATTGAGTCCTAACACAAGACTCAGGGTTGTTAAATGACCAAAGATACTGGACTTAACAATCAGAGTTGTGATTCTTGCTTCACAGTAGACTGTCTACCCTGTAATGTACATCTGTCCCCCGCCAAGAGTGTGAATACAACATTATAATCATCTAAGTGTAAACCATCTGCTCTCGTTCCATTTAGGTATATTTACCACAGAATACTGTGGTGGATTACCCATTCTCATTTTTCCAACTAGTGGTATTGTAGATGCTAAGTCATCAATGACCATCAAAGTAGATTTCTGTGCAGACCAGCCCAGAATTGTCAATGACACGGCAAAGTGAGTGCATACTATATATATCATGTTTTTTAATTCTTTCTTGTTCACTGTTCAGATGTGCCTTTTGTTTTTGATTGTATGTTAGATACTTTGTTCTTTCATTCAGCATTGATTCATTGAGTCTTGCTATTTGCCAAGCATTAGGGACTAAAAAATGGTAAGTAGTAAAAGATGGCATATGGATACACGTAAGAGGGACTCCTAGTTTGGATTTTGCAGGGGTGAAGGAGTGGACTTGGCAAGGACTCCACTAAAGAAATGATGGTTGAACCAAACACTCACTGGCAAGAAGGATTAGCCAGGCAAAGGAGAGTGGTGGTGGTGGTGGTGGCGGTGGCGGTGGTGTGTGTGTGTAGGAGGAGGTGAGTGTTGTTGACTGAATTGAGTTTTGGTGACAACTGAGTAGCGTTTGAGAAACAGTTGTGAGCCCGATAGTAGCTTAGGTTTTATTGTAAAGAGAGTGGAGTCTCAGGATGATTTTAAGATGGACCTGTCTTGATTAGTTTACATTTTAGAAAGGTCCTGCTAGTAGCAGTATGCAAAACGTATCAGGAAGTACAGGTGTGGTGTGAGAAGCCTAACTAGAAGCTGTAATGGTAATTGCAAGAAGCAAGAGAGAAATGATGAAGACCTGACCTAAGTAAAAAGTTCAGAGGGTAGATAGAAGTGAGCAAATTGGATCAATGTAATAGAGGCAGATTTCACTAGATTTGCTGATAAATTGTAGAAAAGGAAGGAAAGAGGGAGGACTTCTCTGTGGGAGAAGATCTTTAAGTTTTGACATGTTGGAATTGATTTACCTTTCAGAATCCTGGTAGAACCGGTTAGGGCCTATTAGTTTTCCATGTCTTCAGCCCCAGAAAGAAATTTGGTCTAGACATATTAGGTAGGGAGTCATCAGTATATAAGTGATGGATGAAGCATGGAAGTGATTAGATTAACTCTGAGATGAAGGTTAGAGTGTGAGGAGAGTAGGAGAGAAACGTCAGCGTTCATGGAGTTTACAGAAGACCTAAACCCTAGAAGAATGAAAAGGAAGAGCCTGAATGAGTTAGTAGGAAAATAATGAGTCAAGGAAATTAAGGGAGGAAAGATATGAAAGGAGATGAGATCAGTGATAACCAATGTTACAGAGATAATAGTGTGAGATAAGGACTTTGTTGATAGGTGTGCAGTGGTTAGTTATTTGTGGTATCTGAAGGAGCGAGACTAAAAATGATTGTTTTTGTGCCAGAGAGGGATAAATGTGGCAGAGCAGTTCCAAAAGAGGATTGAAATTATTCTGGAAAATAAAGTTGTATGGGGGAGACATTCATTTCAGCAAAGATGTAGATTTTTGCTGATACTTTAGTTTGTCAGGAGCCCTGTTGGCTCAAAGGTTAAGCAGTTGGCTGCTGACTAAAAGGTTGGTGGTTTGAACCCATCGGCTGCTCCACGGGAGAAAAGACCTGGTGATCTGCTCTCATAAAGATTACAGTCTAGAAAACCCTATGGGACACTTCTCCTCTGTCCCATAGCATCGCTGTGAGTCAAAATCAACTTGACTGCACACAACAACAACAACTTTAGTTTTTAGGGAACTGGGTTATTAGGAGGAGGAAGAGGTTGGCTGTTAGGGTGGGATGAGTTGTAAAGAATCTCAAAATTCTTGAACCAGAAGTAACCATATAAATCCTTTCGTCTAACTTTACTATTTATGAAATAATTGGTGATATGTGCATGAGATTGAGTTCTATGTGGGGTCAATTCATGAGACTGATTTCAAACATTGCTGTTTTCTGGAGACAACAAATTAGACCGCACAAGTGCCTTTTCATTGTGTAGAATCAAACAGACAAAAGGAAATGATAGCCTCTGGCAGGCAGGTGAAGGGAACTGCTCTTACACTGTTGAATTTTAATTACAGTGAAACCTGTGAGAACCTGAACTGGATGAAACTGCCTTGTTTTTCCAGGTCTCACAAGTTTTCCACCTTTGACAGGGTGTAGTCTTACCACATTTCTATTACTTTCTATTAGTGTGACGTATTTGAGTTTTCCTTCTTTGGCAGGTTCCTGCCTTACACATGTTCTGGCTTTCTCAGGGTTTACTGTATAATATGGTTTTATAATGTATGTGTTCATCCAGGTGTTCAGCAGAAAAATAAAGTATATAGACTTCTAATTAAAACATATTCATATATATATATCTATTTCATTTTCTTGTAGAGTCAGTTTGCAAGGTCGTCCAGACGTACTTTTGACTATCAAAGTTCATGTCGTTGAGCAGATTATTGAACTGTTAAACATGACTGGTGATAAAAAGTTGAAGTGCATACGTTTTGGTTCTGTTTTCTTCGGCACATCAAAAATTGAACGTGCACTTATACACAATAAGAGCCCAGAACCCATAAATTGGGTGGCCATAGTGCAAGACGATTCAGTTGGAGAAGAACTGGTAAGTAAATGGTGAAATAGGAGAAAATCAGGTGTTATGGTTTGAAACATATTATTTTAAACCTACTAATTTAATAACCAACTGACTTGGGTTAATAACCAACAAGTTATTTAATTAGTCTAAAAAAAAAATTTTTTTTATATGTTTTAAAATAGGTTGATTTTATTCCATATGTCTCCAAGAGTAACCTCAAAAAGTCCAGTAAATTAAAATAACACTGATTGTAATCTATATCTGAAGTAAAACAGACAAGTCCTTCTTGTAGATCAATGGTTAATGGGGATTTCTGTCCTCATCAGTTTTTTAAATAGTTCTTTAAATTTGATGATATGCCTTGGTCACTTCTCTAAGTGTTACTTTAGAGACCTGTAGATTTTCTCTATTATCTAGACTCTGAAAATTCAGTAATTATTGTATGACCTCCTCTTAAAATGTGTTATTGATGTTTTGCCTTAATCCTTTTTTATTTCCGGTTTTATATTACAGGGTACAAATATTCAACAAAGAACAGATGTTGCTTTAAACAATCTTACCTACTTAAGCAAAATAAGAGACATAGATGTCACCTCTTTTATCTCCTGTGTCCCTAATGAAGGAACTTTATCACCTTATCAAAAGACAGCAATTACATTTTGTTTTAGTCCAAAGTAAGCAGAAATTAATTCAATTTTAATGCTAATTATTGATGGAAGTATACTAACTACACATTCATCAAATCAATTTCAATACTCTTTCAGTAAAACTTGTTAAAAAAAAAACTTGTTAGAGGGCATAAATAAGGTTTTTCTTGTTACTGCTCTCAGTACTTCTAACATAGTTAATATTACTTGCAAATTTCTAAATATGGTTCTAAATATTTTGGGTTATATTAAAACTCTCTCCAGACTTCATAGATATCAGGTGGTGGAAATAGAAATTTTGGGTTGTGGCCAAAACTGAGTTTGTACAGCCAAGACCTGGTTTTCCTCTCAAGGATGGTCTGGAGATGGTCAGTGGCATGCTGTGTGTTCCAGATGCCTCCAAAGAGGTACAGGGTCCCTGCCAAGGAAGAATGCTTACTGATTGAGTGTCAGCTGCTGGGATGAACCACACTTGCTTGCTGAAATTCATATGGACTTTTAGGACTTATGCAAACATTTATTGTTCACACTTTCGTGTACTTGGTTGGGTTACTTAGTTTGAAAGTATATTTGGAAATGCTCTTTTAAATATATGATAGGTGTTGCAGCTATACCTTTGTGGGTTATAGTGTTTTCAGTATATGATCCATTTGCAAGTCTGTTTACCTTTGGTTGTGAGAGGCTCATGTTTAATATACTTTTCTCTGTGTTGGCAGGGTCACTTGATGATATCAATTACCTGTTGATAACTAAGTTGTGTCTTAACTTAAGGAGGGTAATAAATCAAGCAATTGTTCTATTTGTACAATTTACAATTGTGCTATTAATGATACTCTAATGCAAGCCACATGGTCAAGATGCATTATACATTTTTACTTTCTCTGATAATATTCAGTGGGCATCAGTGAACTTGTGAGATTCTGTTTAGTACACAAGTCTTTGAACTTTCCAATATCCTTTTTCGTGACAGCACATTAACTTCATTTGAGATTCTAACATAGACACTCGTAAGTTAAATGTTTTTTGAACGTGGTATTTTCAGTCGTATCTGATGTTACATATCAGCCTTTTGTGAAGTCATTTAAGTACCCACCAAAGATAAAAGCTAACCTCTAGGTAAGACAGGTCAAGTTAGGCAATGAGCAGGCCTGGGATGTAACCCATCTAGATGTTTGGTCCTACTTCTCTTCTTTTCATCCTTTCCTCCTCTAAAAAGATTTGTGTGTCAGAACATGGCTGGTAATATGTGCTTAGTCCACTGTGGAAGAGAAATATGTAACAGAAGTTTTCCATTACACCGGAAGTCAGAAAGACTATCGTGGAGGTTTGAACAAAGTCTTTAGACAGCAATGAACTGTGCCTGGAAAAAAAATCCTTCACAGAGAAAGTGGCATTTGAGTTGGACCTTGAAGAATTAATATATTTCAGTTACTCTTGCCTTGCAGATATTGCCATGAACTCATTTTTCTAAGCTTTATTTTCTATGACTTTTTTTTTTTTTGCAAGTCTTTCCATCTGTGCAGTAGTTTTGGAAAATGGGTGACAGTTGTATTTTTATTCACTAACTTTTATCTATCTGCTTGCATAGATTTAAAGATTAGGCTGCTTATTATCTTCTGACAGGTGATAAAATGTATCACCTTTGCTGTAAAAATAACTGATTGTGAATTTTTACAGACTGATCTATGATAGCAAAAAGGATGTTGATCCTTCACACAGGCAAGACTATGCTCTCTTTTTGAGGTTTGAGTCTGTAGGAAGTAAAGATGGATTTTTGAGAGATGATGACAATACCATCAACAAAAGTAAGTGTGAAATGAACATAATAATCAAACGTATAGCAGTGAAAATTGTCTAAAATTTGAACATTAATATTATAGAGGCAATTTAACCAAAATAAGTGATGATTGAATAGAATGCAAATGCAAACATTTTCATAAGAGATCTTAAAATGTCATTTGTGGCATGTCACAAAAGAGCCAACCTCAGAATAATTTACACAATATTTTTACTAGTTGAGATTTAGAGCTCATGGTTTCTCTACAATCTGTTCCTCCTGAAATCTTTCCTGTCTCAAGGAGTGGCAATTTCGTCCTTTCAGGTGCTCATTCTAAAAGCCTTAAGGTCATCCTCTAGAGCTCATGGTTTCTCTACAATCTGTTCCTCCTGAAATCTTTCCTGTCTCAAGGAGTGGCAATTTCGTCCTTTCAGGTGCTCATTCTAAAAGCCTTAAGGTCATCCTCTATCCCTTACTTGCATTTATAGCCCACATTCAGTCTCTCGGCATATTTTGTTAACTCTACTTAAAATAAACAAAGAAAAACTAATCTAACCATTTCTCACCATCTTTCCTTCTATCACCCCAGTCCAAACCTCCGTATTATTTTTCCTGATTTAATTTGGTAGTCTCTAAACTAGTTTATCTGTTTCTGCCCTTGTCCCACTGTAGTCTAATTTCAACTCAGCAGCCAGAGTGATTTTTTTTAAATATAAGTTTGATGATATCCCATCTGCCCCCCTACCCCTACCCCCTCAAAAGCTTCCAGTGGTTTCCTATCTCACTCAGAGTTAGGACCTTTTCAAGGGACTTCAAGGTCCTACATAATCTGGCCACTCTGAATTCATTCTTTTACTACTCTCCCCCAGGCATTTTGGGTTCCTTAGTGTTTCTCAAACTTGTTAGGCAAGTTCCTACCTTAGAGTCTTTGCACTCCCTGTTTTCTGTGAATGGAATACTCTTTCCCTAGATTTTCACATGACTTTCTTCCTTTATATCTGTGCTCAAATGGCTTCCTATCAGAGAGGCCTTTTTGGACTATCCTGTAGGATTGCTATGAGTCGGAATCAACTCGATGGTAGTGTTTTTTTTTTTTTTTTTTGTATATAAAATAGCAGCCCCATGACCTTGGGTTCGATCTGTCTTACCCTACTTTACTTTCCCCCTAGCACTTATTCACTCTGAAATGCAACATATTTCCTTATTTATTTGTTGTAAAGTCCATGAGAACAGGGACATTGTTTTATTCACTGTTGTATACCCAAGGCATAGTAGAGTATCTGGCACAAAGAAGGCACTCAATGTTTGTTGAATGAAAGATTGGATGAGCTACCCAAGCCTTATTACGTCTTTCAGGTGATACTGTTTGATCTGAGAAAATGTATTCTGGATTCTCTCTCTCTATAATATTCAGCAGTTATTCTTGTTTTTACAGATGATAGATTTCAGAAAGTGGAATTAGCATTGACAGGCTCAGGACTTCCTGTTGCATTACAGTTTGATCCAGGGATGGTCCTTAATTTTGCGCCTTGTGTCATGGGTGAGCATTCAGAGGTTCTGTGTATTATGCAAAATCGAACCAAATCACTCCCTGTGATATATCACTTCCGAAAAACAGCACATTTTAAAATTGACCCTGAAAGGGGCAAGATTAATGAAGGATGTATGCAGGTAAGATATTTGTTCCTTGCTTTCACATTGCTTTAAACATTTTAAGGTCTGCTAAAATGCTATTCAGAAGATAAAAACTACATCTGTTTCACCAATGTTTATACATTGTGTCTCTTCTATGGTCTAATTATCCGTACCTTTCTATTGACATTTGTACAGAATCCATAATTATTAAGTGCCCACCATGTGTGAGGGAAAGTATTTAATAATAACATGAGATAAGTGCAAAACATAGTTTTGTGAATAAGTGAAAAACATAGATCCTGCTTACATTTTTTTTTCAATGTAGTAGGTGGGTTTTAAGAATGTAAAATGTGTTAAAAGAGAACTACAAACAAAATGATATCGAAATGCAGAGGACAGAAATCAAGAAATTTGAATCTGAAGTGAAGAAAGTGCTGAAGCAGGGTGTGCAGGATTTCTCCTGGGAGCTGCAGTATTCAGTGATGGTGGTGCAACAGTGGACCACTAATGTCGTGGCCCAGGTTTCCCTGGTTTTCACCCATTTTCCAATTTTTGTTCTGTAAAAACCAAAACTGAACTCGTTGCCTTCGAGTCAATTCTGACTCATAGCAACCCTGTAGGACACAGTAGAACTGCTGCATATGGTTTCCAGGGAGTGCCTGGTGGATTTGAACTGCTGACCTTTTGGTTAGCAGCCAAAGCTCTTAACCACTACGCCACCAGGGTTTCCTTTGTTCTACAGTTTCCAACAATTGTGTCAGTTCTCCGTAATCCTTCCAATAAATTCATTTTCAGCTTAGGATAACTAGAGGGAGTTTCCATTGTTTGCAGCTCTGAACTCTTACTGGCACATAAGAATTCTTAATAAAATTGGCTAGCCTAAATACTACTGCAATTTTGATGTCCAGAAAACAGTAAATATTTTTTTCTTATTCTTTCTGTCTAGCTATCTGTCATCTGTCTATCTAAAATACTATTTTGTATTGGACATAAGGATTTTGATAGAATGATTAATAAGGTACAAGAAATGAAATATTGAGGAGTAATATTACAGAAAGAGTCAAGAGAAAACCAAAATTATGGTTGGAGAGAGACTATGAAATATACAGGGTTAAGTCAAAGTCTAGTTTGATCTCAGTCTACTGAACATGCAGGAATGCAGTTGGAAATAGAGTTGGAAGGTTATATGGTCTGAATCATATTGTAGAGGGTCTTGGAAGCTGGGTCAAAGAGTTTGGACTGTGTTTAGTAATCCTAGGGAATCCACTGAAGTTTTGTGGGTGGCACTTCAGGCAATTCTAAGAGGCTACTATAACACCTAGGAAAACTTAAAAAAAAAAAAAAGGCCTGGAATAAAGTGGTAGCAGTCAAATGAAAAGGAAGAATAAAATGATCCATACCAATAAAAGTTGTAGGAAGAAGAAAGTTGACTCAGTTTAAGAAAAATGTGGAAAATGTATTACTAATAAGAGCTCTTTCATAGTGTAATTTTTTCTCTTAGACTACAGTCATTTACCATCCTGAAAGGGCCTCAGCAGGGAATAAAAAAATAATTGACAGAAACGTCTGAGATGGATTGAAGAATTTCAGTGAGGGTTGCTGTTTTAGGTTGGGTTTCTCAGGTTCAAACCTGAGATGATTATTCATGTGTAAGTTATTTAGTAAGGAAATGCTACCAGGGGATATTAGTAAGGGAGTGAGATAAACAGGGAAGGGCAGAGGAAGAAACCAAAGAAAGTGTGCATTCTCAGACAAAAGGCCCACAGAGGGCTATATTTCATCTGGATCTTGCAAGAAAACTATGGCATAGGAGTTACAGCTCAGAGGTGTTCAGACCTGAGGCAAAGGAAAGTTGGTCTTTCATACTCTCTTACCTGAGAGTCTAAGGTCCCTTGGCAACACAAATGATTTCTGCTCATCCACTAACTTCAGGATTGGCAGCTCAAACCCACCCAGTAGCACTGCGGAAGAATGGCCTGGAGATCTGCTTCCATAAAGATTACAGCCCAGAAAACCCTATGGAGCATTTCTACTCTGTAACACATGCTGTTGCCATGAGTTGAAATCCACTTGATGGGAACGGGTTTGTGTTTTGTTTGTGTGGTTTACCTGAGAGTTATTGGTTAATGACACTGGAAAGCAGGAGATAAAAACTCCCAGGCACTTCTGAGTATCTGCTTATGTAGATAGAAATGGCTCCAGTTGCCCAAGGGCTGTCCTCAAAAGAGCTACCAGTGTTAGGTGTTAGAAGCGAAAGTACACAGAGAGAGCAAAGGGCACAAAAAGAAAAAAGATCTGAGGATATCTGAGTGGAGCACCACAATTGGCTGCTACAGTAGTAATTAGTCATGATCCCAATGAGTATTCTGTGCTAGAAGTGCAATGTTTCAATAGGTTTGAGAAATATGTAATTAAACAAAACTAGAAAAAGGTTTTTTTTTTTAATCACAGGACTTCTCAGAACCCTTCATATGCTAATATGCATTGTAAACCTCCAACCGAGGGATGTAAAGAATTTTTAAATGTCTTTACCCCTTTTCTACTTATTTTTTGGGGGGAGAACATAAAAAGGGATTAGTGTTCTTTGGCACAATTATTAGTTCTCACCAGTATGTTATTTTGGAGAGGAGAGATCATGTCTTACGTACTTTGTATTCTCTATTGAATCCAGAAAAGGGACTTGAATATTGAGACGAAGGTCTTGGAAACAGAATCCTACAATATACTTAGTATTTGCCATCTTGTTGGCTGGGAAAAGAGAGAAAGAGATGAGCCAAGGAGACTTGAATGTTTTGAACTTCGGTTATGATGCACATGTTGTAGACATTGAAGGGGATGGGAAAGTCAGACAGAAGTTTGGGTAAAGGGAGGGAGGAGGACATTAAACCAAAAAGCTATTTATTTTTTAAAAAATGTCTGGACTATAAGACATGACTAAATTAGTCAGTGATTGCTATACTAATTCTGCCTGACAACAACCTCAAAAATCTCAGTTGCTTAAAACAAACTTTTTTATTTTTCTTGTGAATATACAGATTAGCTGTGGCTCTGCTGCACTTGGCTGGGATCAGTAAATCTTGTCTCTAGGTTGCATTCAGGTCATCTCCAATTGTCTTATTCTAGACCTAGCTGCTACCCAAAGCATATACTTCTCATGGTGAATCACGGGAGGACAAAGATCTTATACAAATCACAGGAACACATTTAGCCTCTGCTCATATTAATAATGTCTGCTGACATTTCACAGGCCAGAGAAAGTTGCACAGCCAAGCCCAGCATCAATTGGGAAGGGAAATATACTTCACTTACTCTAGTGGAGGTATATAAATTCATATGGTAAGGGACAGGGATACGTATATTTGCATAATAGGAAGGGATTAAATAATTGGGAAAAAGAATCCATTTTACCATAGCTTCTAAATCCTCATAATTTTGTAGAAGTAAAAGAAGACAACTTTCTTTTTTTTAATTTTTATTGTGCTTTAAGTGAAAGTTTACAAATCGAGTCAGTCTCTCACACGAAAACTTACATACACCTTGCTACATACTCCCAATTGCTCTCCCCCAATGAGGCAGCCCACTCCCTCCCTCCACTCTCTCTTTTCATGTCCATTTCGCCAGCTTCTAACCCCCTCTACCCTCTCATCTCCCCTCCAGGCAGGAGATGCCAACATAGTCTCAAGCGTCCACCTGATCCAAGAAGCTCACTCCTCACCAGCATCCCTCTCCATCCCATTGTCCAGTTCAGTCCCTGAGAAGACAACTTTCTTTATGACACACAGTATATTGAGTGTCCCATAACTGACAAATTATATCTGATTCTCTCTTTAGTCATAAGTTTCTGCCTTCCTCCTGTTAATGGCCTCCGCCTAAGACTACCAGGAACACACCTGCAGCTGAATAAATTGTGTTTATTATTTATTAAAGAGAAGGAAGCATATACCATGGGGAATGATGGAACATCTCAGTAATGAGGGTATTAAACCAAACCCGTTGCCCTCAATTGTGACTCTGGTGATCCCATGTGTTACAGGGTAAAACTGAGGTCCACAGGATTTTCTTGGTTGTAATCTTACGGGAGGAGATCACCAGGCCTTATAACTCTGCCTAGCCTTCAGTTCCTCTTGGCACAGAACCTCAGTGTCAGCCAGGGGTGATAGATTACAGCCTTCTCAGGTTTTTCTTGGGCATGTATACTGTCCTGCACATGTGTGTGGCCATCTGGATTCCTGGGAATATGCCAGACTTTTTCAGGTTACCCTATGGATATCTTGTTCCCCAGGGTTTTTTTTTTGTTGTTGTTGTTGCTGTTGTTGACTTCTTGCTAGCCTCAACTGGTAATTCTGCCTCAGTTTGCTGTGATGTTCAACAATTACTGTTTTTTTTTTTTTTTTAATAAAACTCTAGAGAGAGGGCTGTTCACAGAGTGAGCTCTGAACCAGGTCAGATAAAAACAAGCCTTTAAAATGAGTTTTTTAGCTAGTTACCAGACAGCACAAAGGGGAATAATGCTCTGGGGATTGGGTTTGCGGAGAACTCTAAGCCTATTCTGCCTCCTCCATTGGCTGCTAGACTAATGGTTTTCACAGCTGCCATAATTGGAAGACTTGTTTTTCTAAGGTATTGCGGGGCTGGGGAGAAGAAGATGGGATTGTTAGGTACAGTTGAGCCGATTCTGTCTCATAGTGGTCCCATGTGACAGAGTAAAACTGCCCTGTAGGGTTTTCTAGGTGGTAATAATCTTTATAGGAGCCTATCACCAGGCCTTTCCCTGAGAAGTTGCTGGGTGGGTTTGAACTGCCAGTCTTTCTGTTAGCAGCCAGGTACTTAACCAAGGCACCTTTAGATGGGATTAGGGCAAATTAAAACACCACGAAGCTTGCTGTTCTTATAGAGATTCAGTCAATTTTTCTTATATAAATATTCCTCAGATTTTTGCGAGCCTTTAGTTAGTTTATAGATATCTGAGAAAGTTGATTTTGACAGTTTTTGCCAACGTTATCTTTCCTGTTATAGAGAAGTAGATTTTTGGAGTTCCTTACTCCACCTTCCTGGAAATACGTTAGTACCATTGTTCTTAATTTTTCTTAAATAATTCTGAGTATTTTAAAAGTTTGTCAGTGCCGTATGTACTGTTTTCTAAAATACTTTCTGGTCTCTGTGATAACGTAGCTTTCCATGGAATTTTATAAGCAACTATTTTGAATTTTTTTTGTTTTTCCTAACGATATTATATTGGTTACTTTTCCTCTTCTTCTTTTAGATTGTGATGTGTTCATTTATTCCACGTCAAGTTGGAACTTTTAAAGTGAAGCAAGTAATTGAGATTATTGGCTTAGTAGCAGATGAAAACTTGCAGTCTTTATCGATGAAACCATTTCATCATATACATTTAGATTTCAACAGCGTCTGCAAACCTTTCACCAAGGAAGTTGTGATGAAAATTAATCCTGGTATGCTATTGTAGATGCTCACCAGTTTTGTTAATATAGGGTTGCCTTAATATATTAATTAATATGATTAATATCAATATATGTTAATACAGTAAATGCAGTCTCATCCAGTGGTTCTCACATTAAAATCACCTGGAAAACCTGTTAAAATACGGATTATTGGCTCACATCTCAGCATTGGTGATTAAGTAGGTCTGTGGTGGAGCCCCATGACATTTCTAACAAGTTTCCTGAAGAAGCTGACGTTGGCATTCTAAGTATCACACTTTGAATAGCATTGGTCTGTTGTGTGCTGTGGAGCTAATTCTGACTGATAGCAACCCCACATGACAGGGTAGAACTGTCCTATAAAGTTTCCTAGGTTGTAATCTTTATGGGAGCAGATTGCCAGGTCTTTTCTCCTGCAGAGCTGCTGGTGGGCTCAAACCACCGACTTTTTGGTTAGCAGCCACGCTCTTAGCCATTGTGCCACCAGGGCTCCTCTGCATTGGTCTAGTTAACTATAAAAGTAATGAAATACTGTAATTTTTTTGTTTTATTTTATTTTTTGTTTGTGTTTATAGATTTTTTTAATGTGCCACTTTTTAAAAATTGTTGTAAATATATAGGTAACACATTTGCCAATTCAACATTTTTCACGTGTACAAATCTGTGACACCAGTTACATTGGTCACATTGTGCAGCCATCACCAATATGCGTTGCCGGATTTTCCATCCCTATAAACAGAAACTCATTATTTCCTTTTTCTTGCTTTTGCTGTTTCATCTCATCCTCAATTTTTTTTACACATTGAGCCATACGAAATTGCTGAAATTCATCTATTTTTAACCTGCAAACATCTCAGTTTCACATGGCCAACCTAATTCTTCAAGTTTACTGTGTAATTTATATATGCATGCATTATGTAGCTAAGTTATAAGAACTTCTGTTTTATGTAGAGCCATTTATTAAATGAAGCCTTTGTAGTTTATCAATGTATGTGCTTGTTTTGGAGCTAAGCATTTAAGTTAGAACCAATGGTCTGATGTACTAATTAATTCGTGAATATTGGTTGGAAACTGAACTTCACAAAGCTTTATATAAACTTAATATTCTATTCTATAAAAGGTATATCCCCATTGGTCAGTAATCCAACGGGACAGTTTGTGGTCAAAGATTTCGCAAAGTGCAAAGATTATGCACCTGTAGCAATGCTTCAGTCAGCCAAGGCACGCATTCACAGTCATGAAGCAAGTAAAGACACAGTGAAGGATGCGCTGATAGCCTTCCCCAATGATCGAGCTGCAAGTATCAGGCCTGGGGAACAGGGCAAACATTTCAGGTAACATACAATAGTCAGTAGTTAAAAATCCAAAATTTCCAAAGACATAATGACTGACGTGATATGTAGAAGTCTCATCAGATCTGCTTTAGCAAACTAATGATGGTGATAATAATAATAAAGGTTTCTTTTCTCAAATTTTTAAATGAAGAGAGATGATTTTTGAAGGTCTTTTATTTGCTTTATCTAACCTCTTGTCATCTATATTGAGTACTTGCCAGGAAGTGACTGTTTTACCAAATGCTTTTTAAAACCTGCTGTAGACAAGTATAGAAGAATGATGAAAATACTACTTTTGAAAATATAGCAAATCCTTACTGTAGATGTGTTCTTTAAGGATGGATTTATCTTTCTAAAACACACACACACATTTAAAATTGTGAAAAGCCAATCATTGTCATCTTTGTTCCACCCCTTGCAAAGATGCATTTCCAATCACTTTTCCCAAATTGAACTAACTACCCTTCCCCAAAAAAGAGCCATAAGTGCTGTTAAACTTCATTTAAATTTATCCAAATCTCAAAGAAATGACTACATTGCTAGTGGTTAGGGAAAAGTGACCTAGGCATCCTGACATTTTTATCTGGGTCTAAATGCCAGGGATGGTTCTTACCTACTAGTACCCGTTGCTGTCGAGTTGATTCCAACTCACAGCGACCCTCTAGGACAGAATAGAACTGCCCCACAGGGTTTCCAGGGAGCACCTGGTAGATTCGAACTGCTGACCTTTTGGTTAGCAGCCGTAGCTCTTAACCACTAGGCCACCAGTTTTCCAGGGATGATTCTTACACATCAGAAATGGAAATGAATTTCTTTTCTGCCTGGTTGTATGCTACTAGTTGTTGTTGTGTGCCAGTAGAGTCGATTCTGACTCAGTGACTCTCTAGGACAGAGTAGGTTTTCCTACGTTGTATTTTTTTTTTTTTTTTTTTTTAATCTCCAGGGGAGCAGATCACCAGGTCTTTTCCCCCTCAGAGTGGCTGGTAGATTCGATTGGCTGACATTTTGTAGGCTCCCACTCAGTAGACTATCTAAATTTGGTAATGGCCCGAGGCTTTCTCTGCTTTTCTCCACTTGCCTCTTTCCCTTTTGGCGAATCATTTTCTTACAATACCATTTGATTTTTAAGCCATAATTGTTTATTATTCACAATGGAAAAATTCTGGATTTTTTTTTTGGTCAATCTTATTATTTTATTTACAATTCCATCCACAACAGGCTTGCTTTCTCTCTCTGTCTCACTTTTATTTGACAAGTATCAAAAACAAAACAAAATAAAATGCACAAATGTAAAAATTACCCAGACTACATTTTAAATAATTGTATAGCATGGGAATGGAAAACCCATTCCTCCACCTGGCTCATTGTACCTCATCCCACCCTGCAGAGATAACTACTGAAAACAATTTTTTTTATCTTCTTCAACTCTTTGCTAGGCTTATACAAATACGTCTCTATGGGGATAATATATTAATTTAATATTAACATTTTGTCTCTGTCTAATTACATGGCCTAAAAAATGCCAGAATTTTTTTTGAAGAAGGCTGAGCATTACAAATTTATTTCAATGAACTCTTTTCCATAAAAATAAAAAGGCAATGTTTAATCCAGTATTTTTTAAGCTACCAATTAGTAACTTTAATTAATGAAATTTTAGAGCATGTCAGATCATTGGTAATTGTAATTGTTATTTTATTTTTAATGCATTTTACCTTTTTAATTTTTGGAGAAGAAAATAAGGTAGAAAGTTTTATCTAGTTTATGCTTACTTCAGCATGCTCTTTGCATAGAACAGTGTCAGGCATATAGCAGGCACTCGGTAAATGTTTATTGAATAAATAAACGAAGAAACAATGTTTTATTTACATAGAAAATTTTGTAATTCATACTTTGCGTATTTTTTAAAAAATGAACAACTCTAAGCTGCAAAGCTATTTATTAATGTTTATTCTTTAAAGAGCCCATAAGAATTTAGATGTATAAATAGCCAGCTGTTTGTCACTTAAGGAATTTACTACTTCTTTATTATAAACTTTAGATATTCCTAGATTCTAAAGGTGGTCAAGGCTCCAGGAGAATGAAGGAAAATTTAAATATCAACAACTATTTTAGAATAACAAAGCATTTGTTTCTTTTTTACTGTCTGACTCTTTTAAAGACTTAGTTAAAACAGTTTTACTGTAAGCATTGAGGAACTGTTAAAGAGAGAAATACTAGATTAAATTTCATTTGACTCTGAGACTAATAAGTTCATACATATGAGTGAATTACAGAGGGTGAGAATCTCAATGATTATCTGAATTTGCTGAAGATGGAAGTAGACCAAGGCCAGAATGTTTGGCTAATTGTACTTTTTCTTATTGAAAATATATGGTGGGTAGAAAGGATGAACACAGATGAGTGAATATGAGATATAAAGTCATTTGCAGTTACTTTATAGATTGATTTCCCTGTAACATTTATTGTCGATGGTTATTTCACAAACTTTTGTAACAAAGGGATTCACTGTTCTATGTTTTTTTTGTTGTAATTTTGATCACAATGATCTAAAAGCAGTTAATTTTTAGGAAACATGAATCAAATTCAGATCTAATTCTCTGAAGTTCCATCTCTCATCTATAATTCTCCAAGTTACTTATTTGACTGATTCCCCAAGGGTAGGTTTAGGGTAGGTGTCATTCTTTCTCCATGGCCTTAGGAAGAAGGAATTTTTTCTCTGCTTTGATGTTGTTATTTGCCAAGGAGTCTATTTCAGCACCATGTGTGCAGAGTAGAACTGCTCTATAGGGTTTCAAGGTTGTGACCTTTCAGAAGCAGATCACCAGGCCTGTCTTCCTAGGCGCCTCTGAGTGGTTTCCACCCACCAACCTTTCAGCTAGTAGCCAAACACTTAAATATTTATGCCACCCAGGGACTCCTTTTCCCAGCTTAGGTTAAGACAAAATTTAGGTCTCACCCTAATTATAGACTCAAAAATGTCATGATAGTGTAGGATATAAAGACAAGGACTAGAGTTTGCCCTGTTCACCATTCTCTGACCAACACCTGGCATAGAACCTTACTAGAGGGCATGCAATAAATATTGATTGAACAAAAGCATATATCTATATACCTATTAACATGGCTTGCTCATATTTTAGAACAATTTTCACAAAGATACCAAGATACAATTACGTGGATCCTGATTTTGCATATACTAAAATTGAAGAATTAGAAAAGAGAGTACATCAAAACTACTATGAAAAATATATAAAATGTTTAAGATCTGTACGCCTGCAGAAACAAGCAGAGAGGTAAAGTTCACTTCTTCAAACAATGAAAACAGATCATTGTGCCTTTTGTTCTTAGTTGTCATCCAGTTGGCTTAGACTCAAGGCAACCTTATGTATAACGCAACAAGACATTGTCTGGTCCTGTGCCAATTCCATGATCATTGGTCTGTTTGAGCCCATTATTGGGGCTATTGTGTCAGTCCATCTCATGGAGGGTTTTCATTTTTGCTGAACTTCTACTTTACCAAATATGATGTCCTTTTTTAGTGATTTGTCTTTCCTGATAATGTGTCCAAAGTAAGCCTAGTGAAGTCTCACCATCCTGCCTTCTGAGACTGATTGTGCCTACAGAGCCAGTATTTTTTTCTTCTTAATTTTTAGCAATTTAAGGAGCATTTTAATAATGTAAAATAAGCAGAACATTGAACTACTTTAACCACAATAATTTTGTTATGTTCTGATTTCGGCATGTCTTAGGTGGGTTTTCCCAGACACAGATCCTAGACAAGAATTCCAGTGCATGAGATTTATGTAGAGTGTGCTCTCAGGAGAAATGAGTACAGGATAAGAGAAGCAGGGGAAGGAGCCAAGGAAGAATATGTTTCAAATAAAGTTTACCTTCAGGCTGTTCCCCAGGTTCTCTGGATCAAAAATTATACTACCGTAGTTCTTATTCTTGCCTTGAGCCAAAGTGGTCTGTCTTTTGTGTTCCGTATCTGTCACTGACTGTTGGAAACCACTGGGTGGGCATAACTTCCTTAATCAGATATTTGAGAAGGGGCTTCCCTGAGCAGAGAAGAATTTTCTGCAGATAAGTGCACCAGTGTGGTTAACTGGATCTGAGTGGGGCACCAACAGCATAAGCTACAGAGAATATTTAGATTTTTGGACATGTTTTCTAAAAGGTTTAAACTCAGTTTATTATTATCATTATTTTGATAGGGAATCCAGGTATTCATACGATGAACTAAACATAGGGTTACAGCCAGGATCGGGTCTCAAGTCACCTTCACTGTCAGAATCAGACATAGAAGATGAGACATCTTCAGCAGAGTGTCAGATCAAAAATGATAAAATGCTATGTACCAGGAATATAGCATCCAAGGAAGCAGAGTCCCTGAAAAAAAAGGCAAGTGCACTATTTTACGTTTGCACTGTGCTGCTAACCGAAAGGTCAGTGGTTCAAACCTACCAGCCGCTCCTCAGGAGAAAGATGTAGTAGTCTGCTTCTGCAAAGATTACAGCCTTGGAAACCCTATGGGGCAGTTCCACTCTGTCGTATAGGGTCGCTGTCATTTGGAATTGACTCAATGGCAACAAATTTTGGGTTTGGTTCATGCCACGAGAATTCTTAAAACAGCTTTTGCTAATATTCAACGATTAATGTTGGGGAAAAATTGTTTTTTCACAGGTTCTCAAAGGACTTAAATCAGAACCATCCACGCCCCAAGAAAAACAAGATTGTAGCTTAATTTTGACATCAAAGCAAATTCATCAAGTAATTGTTGGTAAGAATCTACAAAAACCTACTACAACTTTTTATTGAGATATAATTTAATATTTCATAAATTTCATCAGTTTAAAATATACAGGTGAATGAATTTTAGAGTTGTGTAACCATTATCATATTAATCATTTTAGAACAGTGTCATCAACCACATGCCTGCATACAGTCACTCTCTAATCTCAGACTCAGCCCCAGACAACCATTAATCAACTTTCTGTCTTCATCAGTTTGCTTATTATGGACATTTTGTATAAATGGAACCATAATTACGTGGTTTCTGGTATATTGCTTCTTTCACCTAGCATAATGTTTTTGAAGTTCAGTCATGTAGGAGCATTTATCAATACTGTGTTTCTCTTCATATCTGAATAGAATCCCACTTTATTGATATACCACATTTTGTTTATCCATTCACCAGTTGATGGACATCCAGTTATGGGCTATTACTATGAGCAATGCTGCTACGAACATTCACATAAAAATCTTTGAGTGAACATATGTTTTCATTTCTTTTTGTTGGATTCCTAGGTGCAGAATTGCTGGTTTGTAATATTAAGTGTATGTTTAACTTTGAAAGAAACTGCCAAATGTTTCCAGAGTAAGAAACTGCCAAATGTTTCCAGAGTGGCTGTGCCAAGTTAAAATCCCACCAGCAATATATAAGGGTTCCAATTTCTCCACATTTTAACTGACACTTATAATTGCCTGTCTTTATGACTACAGCCATGCTAGTGGTTCTCCATGAATCTGAACCCACTTGAATTGCCTTAGCATTGTTGTCAAAAATCAAATGGCAGTATACATCAGTATTTATTTCTGGATGCTCAATTCTGTTGCATTGATCTGTATGTCTATCTTTATGACAGTTCTACACTGTCTTGATTATTGTTGTTGTTAGGTGCCGTCGAGTCAGTTCTGACTCATAGCGATCCTATGCACAACAGAAAGAAACACTGCCTGGTCCTGAGCCATCCTTATAAGACGCTGTTATATTTGAGCTCTTTGCTGCAGCCACTGTGTCAATCCACCTCATTGAGGGTCTTGTTCTTTTCCGCTGACCCTGTACTCTGCCAAGCATGATGTCCTTCTCCGGGGACTGATCCCTCCTGACAACATGTCCAAAGTATGTAAGACGCAGTCTTGCCATCCTTGCTTCTAAGGAGCATTCTGGTTGTACTTCTTCTAAGAGATTTGTTCGTTCTTTTGCCAGTCCATGGTATATTCAATATTCTTCACCAACACCACAATTCAAAGGCATCAACTCTTCTTCGGTCTTCCTTATTCATTGTCCAGCTTTCACATGCATATGATGTGATTGAAAATACCATGGCTTGGGTCAGGCGCACCTTAGTCTTCAGGGTGCCATCTTTGCTCTTCAGCATTTTGAAGAGGTCCTTTGCAGCAGATTTGCCCAGTGCAATGCGTCTTTTGATTTCTTGACTGCTGCTTCCATGGCTGTTGGTTGTGGATCCAAGTAAAATGAAATCCTTGACAACTTCAATCTTTTCTCCGTTTATCATGATGTTGCTCATTGGTCCAGTTGTGAGGATTTTTGTTTTCTTTATGTTGAGGTGTAATCCATACTGAAGGCTGTGGTCTTTGATCTTCATCAGTAAGTGCTTCAAGTCTTCTTCACTTTCAGCTAGCAAGGTTGTGTCATCTGCATAACGCAGGTTGTTAATGAGTGTTCCTCCAATCCTGATGCCCCTTTCTTCTTCATATAGTCCAGCTTCTCGTATTATTTGTTCAGCATACAGATTAAATAGGTATGGTGAAAGAATACAACCCTGACACACACCCTTCCTGACTTTAAACCAATCAGTATCCCTTTGTTCTGTCCAAATAACTGCCTCTTGACCTATGTAAAGGTTCCTCATGAGCACAATTAAGTGTTCTGGAATTCCCATTCTTTGCAATGTTATCCATAATTTGTTATGATCCACACAGTCCAATGCCTTTGCATAGTCAATAAAACACAGGTAAACATCCTTCTGGTAATCTCTGCTTTCAGCCAGGATCCATCTGACATCAGCAATGATATCCGTGGTTCCACTTCCTCTTCTGAAACCGGCCTGGATTTCTGGCAGTTCCCTGTCGATATACTGCTGCAGCCATTTTTGAATGATCTTCAGTAAAATTTTGCTTGCATGTGATATTAATGATATTGTTGTATAATTTCCACGTTTGGTTGGATCACCTTAGGTGATTATTGTAGCCTTAGAATAAGTTTTGAGATTGGTAAATGTAAGTCCTCCAAATTTTCTCTTCTTTTTCGTGATTGCTTAACTATTCTGGGTCCTTTACCATTCCATATAAATAGGTATGATCTTATCAAAGCCTACTTTGGCTGAATGGCTCTCCAAATCTCCTTGTTAAATTTCTGGCTCCTCTGCCAATGTATTACTTGCTCCAACCAGTATTGAGGCCTCAGATCATGATGCTGGCCTTCCCTGAGTGTTTGCCACTCAGTTTACTTATTTTTTTGCAGTGCCCCTGGGAATGGAATTTTCCATCCTCTGCTCCAATTAAAGTAACCCCCCGTCCAGCACTTCTGCACCACGAGGTGGGTGTGGGCAATGGGAATAGCATTAGGCTAAAACTCTACAGACTTCCACTGTTCTTATGGAGAGTTAGTAGATATTCTTAAATAAATGCTTCTCCATTTGTCACATACTTTTAGTTAATTTCCAATCTTTAAATTGTAGTTTTTGACAATTTTATCAAATTTCATATTTTGCTTTTTGAGGGGAAGATTTGCAGAGTTTCTCACTCAGCCATTATGGAATTCCCACCCCATGGTCTTTTAAAATATAAAAGAGTTTAGGAGAGAAAAAATTGTGCATTTTAAGTTGAATTTTATAAGATCCTCTGCTGATTTTGCTTCAGTTTCATACATGCTACACTGACAGATAATAGTCTCACTTAATCTCTGTTAAAATTCAGTTTGTGTGTAGCATAATGTGGAGATTTGAGATGTGGGCCTCCGGGTTTATATATGTGTGCGTGTGCGCACATGCATGAGCAAACGTGTACACGTGAGTATGTGCACACTTGCATGTTTGTTTTAGAAATGCAGTACATATAACAGAGTAGAAAGGCTCTGTTTTTGAGTCTTTGATTCTGCAGCCTACTAGCTCTATGACATTAGTTGTTTCATTTGTAAGATGGGTAATGGTAATATTACCTAACTCTATGGAACAGTTCTACTCTGAAACACATTCGGTCTCCATGAGTTGGAATCGACTCCACAGCAACTGGTTTGGTTTGGGGATTTAGGTTAGTTTTGAGAACTGAGTGGGATAATGCAGGTAAAGCACTTAAACCAGTGTCTCACACATAGCCATTGCTTAGAAAGTGTAAAAACTTTTTGTCCATACGGTGAGTATGTTACATTAGAAAATGCTTAACGTCTGACTTTTTCATTCCTTTATCCATTCAGTCATTCAACAAGTGTTAATAGAATGCCCACCATGTACCAGGCTCAGTTTTAGGTGCTGGGGATACAGCAGTGAACAGTCCAAATCCCTGCTTTCATAGAAATTATGTTTAGCTGGAGTGGGGTTGGGGGCGACAAACCTGTCTGTTTGTACGTATCATTGGAATATATAGTATGAAGAAAAATAAAGCTGGTTAAGGGAATAGAGAATAATGGGGTATCTTGTGGCAGGTCTATTTTATACCATATGGTTAGGTCTCTGGAGATATATTTAAACAGAGACAGGTACTTGTGTAAAGTGAACGCATGAGGCATCTGGGCTGACCATGGGTTAGGAAAACAACAGTTGCTCCTTACCCTTGAAAAGGTGTTGCACAATATCCTTCTTTAGGTCATTTTCACCAAAACTCTTAAAGAATGATTACCAGTTGGCGTATTGACTCCAACTCATGATGACCCCACCTGTGTTAGAGTAGAACTGTGCTTGTTAGGGTTTTCAATGTTGATTTCTTAGAAGTACATTTCCAGGCCTTTCTTCCAGGGTACCTCTGGGTGGACTCAGACCTCCCACCTTTTGGTTAGCAGCCGAGCATGTTAACCATTTGTACCACCCAGGGACTCCCAAAGGATGTTTAGGGTTAAAGAAATAGTGGCTACACTGGTCTGAAGAAGTTTCCTTTTTATTCTAGGCAGAATTGGGGTGACCACGAGGGAGATGTGGGCAAGGATGAATAATGGAATGAATGGACTGACCCTCTCCAGGGAGAATCCAACACACAAAACTCTAAATACCAACTATGATGTTATCTAGACTAGAGGAGAGGCCCATAGAGGTGCAAATCCAGAGGTCAAGCAGGGGGAGCTGATTAAATACCTGGGTGGCAGTCATTTGAGGTAGCTAGTTGGTGGTCAAATTGTAGGTCAGTAAGGACTATGGGAAATGCCAAAAGTTTAGTCTGACTCTGAATGAAAGGGTTGCGATGGGCTGGCAGAGGGAGTCAGGGTCCCCCAGCCACTGATTCTGAACGGGAAATAGGACCCAATGCCCTAAGAGCTCTGAAACTCATTCTCCCTGCCACACAGTGGCAATGAGGCACTTGGGCATCACAGTCAGGGTACTCATTAGTTCATTGTCTGTCTGGGGTTGTGTCTGCAGATCATTTTAGGTAAAACATTTATTGTACATCTGTTTTCTACCAGGTATATGTCAGGTGCTGGCCTTTACAGCCCCAAGAATTTACCATTCACTGTTAGGTTGTAAATGCTCTGTGCCTTCCAAGGTGACTGACTAATCAGATAAACCAAAACCCGACCAAACGCGTTGCTGTTGAGTCAATTCTGACTCATAGCAACCCTCAAGGACAGAGTGTAACTGCCCCATAGGTTTCCAAGGAGCGCCTGGTGGATTTGAACTGCCGACCTTTTGTTTAGCAGCATAGTTACATACAAATGCAAAAAGAGCAAAGTCAGAAGGCAATGCCCAGTGCCTCTCCCAGGACTCTTCCACAACTCCCCTCCTTTCTTTACCTAGTATCCTATGTGTTTCACTAATGGCCCTATGGGGACAGGGCCCCTGTCCGAGTTTACAAGGTCCCTGGGTGGCACAAACAGTTTGTGTTCGACTACTAACCTAAAGGTTGACTGTTTGAACCCACTCAGCGTTGCCACCGGAGAAAGGCCTGGTGAGAAAACCCTGTGGAGCTCAGTTCTAATTTGTAACACATATGGTCACCATGAGTCAATTCCACGGCAGCGAGTTTCTTTGTTTGTTTTTGAGACATAATAATTGTTGTGAATGGGGAGGGGGAACTTTAGAGTATGCAAATTCATCTACTAAGATGAGTTATAATGAATATTCATAATTTGGCCACATAATTATCTATACAATTCAAATACATTTGTATTGAATTTTAGTAAATCTCTAAGTATCAATTATGGTCATTTAAATTAAAAAAGTCTTGTTAGTACCTTCTGATATTAAGGTAAATATTTTTTGAAGTATCATTTGTTTTACAACTTGATCAAGATATAGTCTGAAAGCTTGAAAATAAATGGTTACATTTGCGTACATTAAACTTAATAAATCATTTTTCATTCTTTCAGGGCCCTCAGTCCTTAACTTTGGTGATGTTTGTGTAAACTCCACAAATACTCATCCACTGCATGTTATTAATATGCTACCTATGCATATTTTGATCCAGTTAGATATTGATTTGGAAGAACTTCAGAAGACCAAACAGCTTTCATATGTGATTCCACCTACAACCAGTACCTACATTTCAATGATATTCGAATCACCCACCATTGGAAAATTTTGGAAGTAGGATTTATTTTCCAATTTCTGTTTGCTAGACTCAGTTGTCCTTTAGTAGCATATGTATTTATTGGTACCCAAATTATTGTAGTGTGTATGATATTTGATACCAAAATGTAGAAACTATATGTGCGTGTATTTATGGATTCGTGTTTTGGTGGTAGTCTAATTACATTTCATAATTAATTTTTGAAGTATTGCATACTAACAACAACTTGCAGATGTTAATCAATATGACTTTTTTGCCTATAAAAATTGTATAATTGCAAAATTGTTTTAATCAGTTAATTTTGGATGCTTTTGTTATGTTACAGGTCTTTCACGTTTACTGTGAACAACACACCTGGCGGGCACATCCTAGTGATGGCAGTTGTCCAGTTAGCAAAGCTTGAGCTGTCTTCTAATGAGATAGTATTGAGACCACATGGTTTTGCGATGAAAGCATGTTTTAGGGGAACAGTTAGGTTGTATAATCGTCAGAATTATTTTGCCCAATTTAAATGGCTACCGGTGAGGAAAGAAAGACGGATGGTGTTTTCCATTCGTCCTTCTAAAGGTAATGGTTTATTCTATTTGATTTAGACATTCATTTATTCACTTATTCATTCAGGCATTAATCATTTATTAATAAAGTGTGAACTGTGTAAAGGTGCTAAGAACATTGAAGTAAATCATATACAGTCATCAGGAATATATATTTTTATGTACATATATATGATTTGAAAATATGGATCCTCATGGACAAAGTGATTTTTTGTTTAGTTTTGGTTCAAGAATGACAATAAGATGTGATTCAGAATGGTTTATATTTCATTATATTTTGAATTCTTTTAGGACAATTGACAAATTCCTTATACTCAATACAATTATTAAAAAATCAAA
Source organism: Elephas maximus indicus (assembly GCF_024166365.1). NCBI lineage: Eukaryota > Metazoa > Chordata > Mammalia > Proboscidea > Elephantidae > Elephas > Elephas maximus. Next base: position 140,152,000 of record NC_064846.1, read on the forward strand.
ATCTGAATTTAAAACTTTCATTTAAATAAGAAGAATTTAATTAACATAAAACAATATCAGATTTACTGTTTTTGATAGTCCGTTATTTGTTCCGATCCTCTTAACCTTGCTTCTGTTATTCCGTGGAATCTGTAATCCAACATACTGTATGCATTCTAAAACTAAGCCCTAGTAACTGCTCAGCTGTGACTCCTTTAGTTCAAATTCAGGAAACATCAATGTGATGTGCTCTGAGGACTTCATGAGGACACTTGCAATCATTTTTAAAAGTTTAAATGGCAAGTTAGAGGCTGAATCATCAATATGGCACTTTCGCTTTATGTGAATATCATGTCTTTCTGGATAGATGGAAAGATCTGGGTCTTTGTATCTGCAGTGACTCATGTGATGCTTTAAAATCAGCTGAAGTCCAATTGTGTATGAGTGGGAAGAAAGCAACTCTGGAATCAGTTAGATCTAATTCCAAAATTCATCTTAGCTTCTCAGTAGCTTTCTGATTTTGAGCAAAGTACTTTATAAGCATTAGTTTCATCATCTTGTAACATGGAGAGAATAATATATTTTATAAGGGTGCTGTGAAGATTAGAGTGCCTGGGTGGTAGAAACAGTTAATGTGCTCAGCTGCTAACTGAAAGGTTGGTGTTTGAGTCCATTGAGAAGTGCCTCAGAAGAAAGGCCAGGTGATCCACTTCTGAAAAATCAGTCATTGAAAACCCTGTGGAGTGCAGTTCTACTCTGACACACATGGATGGGGTTGCCATGAGCCGGAATTGACTCAATGGCAATTGGTAGTGGTGGTGGTGGGTGTGAAAATTAAATATATGGAAAACTCCTTCTATAATGCCTGGCAAGGTATAGGTGCCAAATGCATGGATAGCTATTTGATTATGAAATTTTTCTAATTCTATTTTGATTTTTTTTATCCTGAAAGTGTCCTCAGAATAACAACCTGACATTCATCTTGTCATTTATCCCCATTATCAATTCCTTGCCCCCTCCTCCACCCTCTCTCTTTCCCTCCATCCCCTGGTGTCCTGACCTCTTTATCTCTAATTTAGGAGTAGTCATTATTTGAGATATAAATAGACTATAATTCCAGTCACAGAGAAGTCTTGCTTTATAGACATCTTGCCTTAGGTGTATTTTCTTGTGAATATCAGTCATTTCCAAATCAGGATTTTTATGTAACTCTACAAGTGTTTGTAACAGGGAGCTTTATAAACAATCTTAATTATTAATTTAAGTTCACTTAATTTTTAGTGTGGCTGCATAAGTGGAGATGCTGACAAATTCAGCAAGTGGAAGAGCAAGACTATCCATTTATTAGAGTTAGAGATCACTGGCATAGCCGTATGTAATCTCTTTATTAACCCGTATTGATATAGTGCAATACCAAATCACAAATTTTTGAGCATCCAAGGTCATCAATATTTAGCATATTCATTTGAAAAAGCTTTTTTTTCCATTATTATTATTGGTAATATTGGGTCCTGCCCAATCTAGAGAAATGCTGAGACAATGATCAGAGAAGAAAGAGAAAGAATTTCTGTGCATTTCAGAGATTCTGTATAAACCACCTCCAGTTTGTTTAGGTAGATATCAAAGGGCGGTAGCTATGTTCCCTACATTCCAGGTATAGGTTCTAATCAGTCATGTGGTAGTGCACCAAGGTATCTGAAAAGCACAGCGCACCGCTACTTTTTGTTGGATTTCTCCATCCTAGCCAGCCTGAATGGGCTGGACTTCCCTTGCAGAGGCTGTGGAAAGGCAGTAAAGATGCTTAAATGGTACAAAATAAAACTGAAATTACATTATTGTAAACCAGAGGACCAGCTATGTTTCTTAATATCTTTAGAACTCTTACAAAGGCAATTTTAGCTTTTATTTTCTTTGGGTTGCTCACCATAACTCTTACTTTTTTTTTTAAATCAAAGAATTAGTGATCAAAGCATGAGGAAACAGACATTTAATTCCAAATAAAATGCTTGTATGAAAAATGCCATTAATCTTCAAGTACTTTTGAATTTTTATTTAGAATATGAATGATAACAGTAGTCAAATCCATTTCATATAGCATTGAAGAAATTTTGTATAATTTATATTATTTACATGGATTTGCTTATGTCATTTTTTGGTGCTTAGAATATTGACACAATAATTACACACTTTTACCTGTTTATATAAAGAGAAAGCGACTTTTTTTCTCAGGCTCTTTTTTTTATATCCATTTTGGTATATTGGTTTTGTGTCCTGGATAATACATTTGATCATATAGCGCTCTCTCTAAAATTTTTAAGCTAATCTGAATATCTCTAAATCAAATTTTATATTGTGTCTGTTCTTTCTCCCTAAGATGTAGTGTATTTTGAATTTGTACTCAAACAATGGATATTGTAAGGGGAGAACATAACAATGATTGATGTTTTTTGAGATAGAATTGGCTTCTAAATTGATTTTTCCACTAGGTATTGTTCAAAACAAAACAGGCATCCTGGTTTTCTTTGACCTTACTGAAACATGAGTCACTCTGTCCTCAAGCTGTCTTTAATCAGCTCACTCTCACCTTCTTTCTCAGTTCTCTCACTCCTTGGCCATTTGCAGTACCTGCCCTATAAATCTTGGCCTTGGGTCAATCCAGCCATCCAGTTTCTCTTCCCTGCTCCCTGATATACATAATATTCTTGGAGAAAAATACATAGCTATCCTAACTGGAGGGGAAAAATTAAAACTGTTATTTTTCCACCAAAGCTGAATCCTCAACAGTGGCATATATTCAGTCCTCGTACAGCTCTAAACTCTTTTTAGGGGACTCGGATTTCATAATAAAACCCAAAAAACCCCTTGCCGTCAAGTCATTTCTGACTCACGGTGACCCCGTGTGTAATAGAGCATGGAGTTTTCTTAGCTGTAATTTTTACAGAAGCAATTTGCCAGGACTTTCTTCCATGGACTCATTGGGTGGGTTTGAACTGCCAACCTTTGTGTTAGCAGCCGAGATTTCATAATGTGTGGTATTAAATCATTGTCAAAGTTGCTTCCCATCACAGCCTTCTCCACACCCTACTCTCATCCTCTGCTGTAACACAGCTTTTACAGTTCCCTCAGGCCTTATCCTCCTCCTTCCTCTCGTCCTTCATGTTGTAGCCCAGTGCCACCTCCTTATGACATTTCCTCTGTTCCCTTGGGCTAATTTAATTCCCCCTCATTCTCTTTTCTGTTCCTATAGGGTCGGTATGAGTCGGAATCAACTCAATGGCAATGGGTTTTTTTTTTTTTGGTTTATTGTGCCTTTATTATGCCATCTACAATTATTTGTTTATATCTGTTTCCGATTGCCTTAAAAACCAAACCAAACCAATTGTTGCTGAGTCCATTTCAACTCCTAGCAACTCCATGTGACAGAATAGAGCTGCTCCATAGGGTTTTCTTGGCTATAATCTTTAGGGAAGCAGATCACCAGGCCTTTCTTCTGCAGCATTGTTGTGTGTGTTGAAACCACCAACCGTTTGCACCACCCAGGGACCTTTTTCTGTTGCAGTGAATGCTGCTAAATACATATCTGATATTCATCCCCCTTTCTTGCTAACAGAAACCCAATTTTGTTTGGGGCAGCAATGTTCTTAGCTAGAAGACTCTTTTCCCCAGCCTCCCTTGCCAGTTAGATATGGACAGAATTTTCTTTGAGCCCCATCCTCCTTCTGTGTGCCAAGCACTGTTTCAGATAGTTTACTTAATTCCCACAAGGACTTCCTGGATTAGATACAATCGTTATTCCAATTTTACAGATAACTAAACTGAGTTACATAGAGATTAAGTAAATTTGTCCAAGCTCTCGGCCAATAAGTGGCAGAGATGAAATTTGAACAGAAAGTCCGACCCTAGGACCCATACTCTTTTAATCACTATGTCACAATGCCTTTCCACATTGAGGATGGCCGCAGTAAGAAAGAGTGGTGTAGGAAGCTGGGAGAAGCATTGGTCAACCTACTGAGCCAGTCCTGGAATATCTATCCCTGGGCTTGTGATTGCTTGAGATAAATACACCCCTATCTACTTAAGCCAGTGTAGCAGGGCTTTTTGTCATTTAGAGCCAAATGTAATCCTGATGGACCCCCCCACTACACTGTTAGCACTCCCATGACCAGCACAGTGTTGGCATTCAAGGGTGGTATTAATAATATCCGACACTGAGTGCTTTTGGGGCCTCACACACTAAATTAATCACTTCATAGGTTGGTGTTATCTCTCTACATGGTCATTGCAAACTTAGGAGGGAGGTACTCTTTTATCAAGATTGAGGAACTGCCACGTACATAATTTGAGCAACTTGCCAAGGTCATACAGCTTGTAAATAGTAGAGCCAGGACTTTGATCCAGATCACTCAGACTCTAGAGCTTTTTTTCCCAACAAAAGCTACAATTCTGCTTCCCTTCTCATAGGAGCGTCAGCTTGACCCGAGGTGGGGTTTGTTTGTGATAATCACTCACCTCTACATTCAATATCTGTTGCCCTTGAATCTCAGGTGTTCTTCTTTCTGAAGAAAGAACTTCTAAGTCATTCTTTCCATCAAGTATTGTTTTCCTTACTCCAAAGGAGAGGATGAATTTACCAGATAAAACAGCTCACATCAAATGTGTCTGATACCTACCAGTTCTCAATACATTTGAATTCTAGAAATGTATTAATTATTGATAGCTACATCAGAAGTTATATCTCTAGGGATGATGTATACATTCCAAAAGAGTCTCTGGTGAGGGTAATATCTCCCTCAGAAAGCTTGCATGAGTGTCTTACGTTGGTCAGTATTTCAGAATGCCGAGAAACACATGGAGGGAATCATTTTGGTCAGGGATCACAAATGGTGTTTTACTGTCTATAACATAAAAAAAAAAATTTTATGTAAGGTCAGCTCTAATTGTGGAGTGTTGGCCTCCTTGATAAATTTTCTATTGCCTATTAAAATTGGAATATAAGGTATGCATTTTGGATTTATAATCAAACCTGTAAGACTACTTATTGATCCCCCTTTTAGCATTTTCCTATTTTTGGAGTTTGGTTTTAATTATCATACAACATCATTACACTTTTGTATCAGCTCTTATTTTGAATATTAATAAATAAAGAAATAAAATGCAAATGTGATAAATGTCCTGTCCTCTCTCTATCCTCTGTGTAGGCGTTGTCGAAGCATACTCATCACTGGAATGTGAAGTAACATGGCAACCAGGTTTCAGTTCTCCAGAAAGGGGAGAATTTATTCTTCAGGTCTATAAAGGAAACGCATTGACACTGAAATGTGTTGCACATGTAATTATATCCCTTACATATGATTTTTATTTTAAGGGCTATAAATTGGTTGAGTATACATACTTGTATATGGTTGGTATAAATACATATATATATATATACACACACATACGCATACATACATATACACACGTATAGTGTTTGTCAAATCTGCTTTTGCATGCAATAATTAAGTTGTCTTCATACCTTTGTGAAGCCACCTCTTTAACATAAATGAAGATTTTACTCGAAAATGTGTTGTATTATCTAGAATGACCTCAGAAATCCAAGACTTATGCCAAGAAAACACTTGTTGTTAGATCATCTCTATGTATGTAATACTGTTGGCGGGAGGGAGGGCACTTGAAATTAAATTATTTCATTGTTAGAAGCCAAAGAAAAATAGAGAAAAATATAGTTTTCCCTAATGTATTACATTGTTAATATTCTAATGATAATTAGTAATTCAGTATGAAATGGCTCATGTAATTTTCATAGCAAGGAAATGGATGAAACTCTTGTTTTTGTAGAATATATTTCTTTTAATGAAAATATGAGTAAAGTGAAAGTTGTGATATGTAATTTAAACCTTTTTCTGTGGTAACAGCCCTGAAGGCCTTAATTTCGTGCCTCTTAAACACCAAGAATGCGCCTTACTTGTCTACCAAATTGCTTTTCCAGTATTCTTAGAAATTTAACAAAAGCCAAATGTTATTTTACTAAATTTCCTCTTCAAGCCACGTCCGTGCTGTTATATATTTTAAGCAGTTAAGGACATTGTAGCCTTAAAAAATGAGAGATAAATGGCAGTCAGAACTCAGTAGAAACTTTCCTCTTCTCCAGGCTTGAAATAAGCTGGATCCTACAGCTTTTCACTATGTGCAAATGACTCTAGATTCTTTTCTTTTTTTTTTTTTTAACTTTCTATTGAGATATAATACAAACCATGTTTTCACACAAATAATGCCAGCCTTCTACGTTTGTTTGCCATCCATGCCCTCTCTAAGTGAGGTATTTCCTTAAATGCACTATGCTGTTTTTTTTACAGCAACCTGTGGAAGAGGATTGGCATGGTAGTGCTTGTGAGGGTACCTAGTGGGAGAAGGGGGTGGCAGGCAAACAAATATAGAAGGCGTGAGTTATTTGCGTAAAAATGTGGTATATACAGAAAGGTACATATTTTAAATTATATGTCACTGAATTTATATTTTAAATTATATGTCACTGGAATTAATTTTCACAAACTGACATCACCTTTGTAACAAGTACCCAGATCAACCAACTCAAGAAACAGAACATGACTAACACCCCAAAAGACACCCCCTCAAGCAAACTTCCAGTCACTATGTGTCTTTCCCAAGATCATCACCATTCTTACTTTCAAGAGCATAGATTAATTTTTTAACTTTATATAAATTAATCAAGCCATGTGGTCTTTTTTATATTTGGCTTCTCATGTTCATCGTTAGATTTGTGAGATTCATCTGTGCTCATGCATGTGGTTGTAGACTATTCATTCTTAGTCCTGAACAGTATTCCATTTTATGCCTATACCGTCATTTATCCATTACTCAGCTGGTGGGCATTTGGGGTGTTTCAAAGTATTAGCTATTAAAATAGTGTTTCTATGAAATTTCTCATAACGTGTATGCATACATATGGTGAACATATGTATGCGTTTCTGTTTTTCAACTGTTATTTACTTTATTGTCTTTGAAAAGTTCGTGTATATAAATTTGTCCTCATACTCACCCAATGTGTATTTTTTTCTAACAGATGAAAGGATAGGTAATTTAGTAATTTAGATCTAGTGTTAAAAATAAGCGCCTTTTATTGAGTAGTTACTATGTGTCAGGTACCATGGTAAATACTGTTCATATATTATCTAATTTAAGCCTTACAACAACCCTATAAGGCAGGTATTGTTATCCTCAATTTATGGATGAAGAAATGGAGGCTTAGGTAGTTAAGTAACCAATACAAGTTCACAAGGGCAGTAAGCACCCTAGTTGGAATTTCTGTTCAAATCTGTAGTCCTCCACAGCCTTTGCTTCTACCTTCTATGATAATTTGCTTTTTGCTTTTCCCACACTGGGACTGAATGAGAATTATACTCTGAGATATCAGAGTAATGAATTCAATTATTGTTAAAACCCGTTAGGTAAATTATTTTTGAAGCCCTTACAGTGAAATGAACTGTGAAGTGTCACTGTTAAAAAAGTAAAGATGGAGGAACATTAAGTGATTAAGTAAAATGCTCATTTAAGGTTTGCCATTGATTTATGAATAACTTACTCAACTATTCTCTTTTCTGTTAGCTTTGCTTGAAAAGCTTTATTCCGATTATTCCAATCATTTTATTCAAATAACCACCAGGGTTTTCAAAATAACTATAAGAAGTTATAAAAGTCTAAAAAATAAATAATAATTCATAGAAAAAGGCAGTAGGGTTGAGTGTAAAGAATACTGAATGAGGAGTTGGAAACCTTGGGTTCTGGATCTCTTTGACTACTATTTTCCGTAAGGGAGCAAAGGATAATCCCAATATTTTTCAAAATGTGTTCTATGATATACTAGTTCTGTGAGGTTCTTTGCATGGGATGAGGAGAGTCCTGTGCTTCAGTGAATCACAGTGAACTACTTTCCTATTCTTAGATAAGCAAAGTGCACATTTTCAACATATTAACTACTATGAGACTTGTAGTAGATACATGCCTGGATAATTTAACTTGGAATCTTGTTTTCCATACTTGGGTGACGTTTGAACACTTTCCTTCTACATAACACATAGTAACACTCTGTACATAGTTGAGGAAGGCTGGTAGATGATCTGATCTCTAAAGAAAATATCTCATATGACATTATCACTCCATTGTAACTAGATTGCCACACATTTAGTTTAAATTTAGGAAAATATTATAATGCCCTGAGTATTTTTCATCAAAAATAAAATATAAAAACCTATAGTTGTGTTCATTTTGCATCTTAGAACACATTGAATAAGTAATACATCCAGATTATAAATTTTTCTTCCAGTAATCAAAATTTGGTTAACGTATATTTACAATTAAAATACTTCATTTTGTGAACAAAACAAGTATTTGACTTATCATTTTTCCTACTGCATTTTCTTTCCCCTTTTGTCCTCTTATTATTAGATTGGTCACACCAAGGTTATATTATTGGAATCAAGAATACTCTTCAGTAATAGTCCTCAAGGTTTAACAAGTTGGAGGAAGGCCGTTCTTCGTAACGTGGGACAAAACCATGCTTTTTTCAAGGTAATAAAGAATGCTGGTCATTTCTTATTTCAATCTAATCATATTATGAATTAACTTTTTTTGCCACAGGACTATGAAGTTAATACCATAGTCCTTATAAATAGACTTAGGCTAATTTTTTAGATATTTCCCATGAGATTTATCTGAGTACAGTTCTTCTAGTTTGTCCTTTTCATTTTTTATAAGAAAGCTCTCTCTCCTTTCTTTCTTTAGTCTCTCTCTTTCTCTCCTCTCCCCCTTTTTTTCTTTCTGCCTTTTAGTTTACTTGAAAAAAAAGAGATAATTTATAGTCAAATGAAATCTTAAAAATATATGCATTCGTTATTAATGTTACACTCCATATTTCGTTGAACGATTCTCCTATTTCCCTTATTTTCACTCTGAAATCAGGATGGTTATGGTAGAAACTTGGATCTAGATCAAGGCCATTCTGAAGATATTCTATTGATAGTTGTTATTTGTGATTTAAATGGTAGGGGGGGAGCGGGGATAGAGTCTTGTTTTTTGTTTTGTTTTACTGAAAAATATATTAAGAACCCCCCAATGGTGGCAATAGAAGTTAGCATTTGAGATCTTTCATTCATGTCTTACTTTTATATGTTGGCTTCTGCCCAAATTAGCTCTTTGGTCTAAATAAACAAATGGGGATACCCTTTTCTACTTTGTTGCTTCAATATTCTTACCTTGTTAGTTTGTCCCTTCACCCCAAAAAATATATTGACCAATTTCTCTTTAAATTATACTGGCTCAAAATACGGTAGGTAGGCCTGAATTGGCCTTTGACAAACTACATCATAAATCCTTGGTAAGTTACTTACACTTTTTTGAAGGTTAAAATGACATCCTAGACATTATGCTTTCTGTCATGGTGATAGTAAAGAAAAGGAAATCAGTTCATTGTCCCACCTCTCCACGAATTTTGCTTTCAATTTTTTTAAAAAAATTTTAAAGATCAGGGAAAAGGTAAACTGCCAAAGTAGTATCTAGAATTTTGACATCTTCTCTGATGGATATACCTGTTCTTTGTAAGTTTTGCAGAGTCTTAAAGAGCACTCCAGATAATAGACAGTATTATCCTATTAGAATTGGAAGGTGCCACCACTGAAGGTTCTGTTAGCTGGGCTAGGATTGCAATTGCTTGTTGACGTACAAATGATTTGTGTGTCTGGCGTTTGATAATTTATTACAAAATCATCTCATGGCCTGGGCCCTGGCGTTCTCACTCTAGGTTGTAGTTTGAAAGCTTTCTTCTAAATACTTTGAAATAGCAACTTTAAAGAATAATGCAGCATTTCTGCACATTTTCACTTACAGGTTTGTGACCAGAATCTTCTGCCAATCATTAATATTGTTCCATCGGAAGGAATAGTTCCACTGGGGGGACTAACTGTTCTCAATATTGGCTGCACACCTACTGTGGCAGAAAAATTTGATACAAAAGCAAAGGTATATCTATAAAAAAAAAATCTATACGTATGTGCATTTCCATCTTATGCTTATGGGGTTTATTTGGTTGTTTAAGATGTTTACAGTTGGAGGTAAAGCAATTTTAAATGATGTACACCTTTTTTTCTTAGAGAACTTGTTTCAAATGTTTTTTTTTTCCCTATGGGGAATGGATTTAAATGTTATGATATTTAAATATCTCCCATTTTGTTCATCAGTTTTCCATAACAATTAATCATAAAATAATATGTAGTCTAATGTAATAGGCACTGATTTGCCTGGCCCCCGAATAAATGACCTAAGAATTGTATCTTACTTTCATGAAGAACTATGTAATGGTTTTAAATTAAATACTGTGGTTTATAGTCTGAGAGTAAGCCTGTATTTTTTAAAAAGCACAGTGTTTTTCTAGAAAAATGCCAAAAATATGGTCACCAAAATGTAAATTTTTCTAAAAAAGTACCTTCCACTGTATTTTAAAGGATTATGCTGTTTTTATAAAGCTGACCTTTCTTAGCAGTATAATACAGTGAGGTTCATTTATTCATTCATCCAACACGTATTTATTGGGGACGTATTATGTGACTCCATTGTAAATGCTAGGTATGCAAAAGGAACAAGATAACAAGCGTCCTTGATCTTTAATGAGCTTACAATCTGATGGGAAATATAAACAGCTCTATAGAAAATAACAGTATTGTGTAATAAGTACTGTGATGGAGAAATACAGCAGGTTAAGGGAATATACAAGAGAGGTACACAGCCCACGGTTAAAGTGTCAGGGAAAGCTTGTTGGTGAGGATACATCTAAGACACCTAAATGTTAGGAATCAGCCAGATGAAAGGGTTGTTGGTGGGGTGGAGGAGGTGAGAGAGAAAGAGTATTTTAAGAAGTACAGATAGCATGTGATGTGGGATAGAGAGACAGCTGCAAGGCAGATATGAGGGACTTAAAATTTAGCATGACCAGATTATATACTGCATGGATAATGGGGAAGGAAGCACTTAGAGACCTAGGTAAATTTTAGTTCATGTAAAGCCTTTTTTTTTTTAAAAGCCTTATCAACAATGTTAACAATGTTGGGCTTCATATTAAGAGCTAGAGGTTTTAAGCACAGGGGTTTCAAAAGCAGATTTGCATTTTTCAGACACCACTTTAGTTATAGAGCAGTGAACTGGGGTCAGCAAGATTGACTTCAGAGTGATTAGTCCAGGCTAGCGAAGACGGTATTCTCTTTCAGGAAGTAGGATACTAGATCCATTTAGCAGATGAATACTTAGGGCTTGGTGATTGAAAATGGTTACATATCTATGAGAGGGGTAAGACAAGAGTGAGGAGAATGGTGGCACCATTACAGTGAGAAAGAGATCAGAGGATGAGTATCAGATCTGGAAGGACATGTTGAGTTTGAGGCACCTTTTGGGTCTCCATGCGGAGAGATCTAGTAAAGAGACAGTTGCATATACATTTGGGTCTGAAGGTTAAGGATTAATCTTAGAGATGATGAACAAATTTTCCATTGCTCCTGTGAAACCTAGGTGAGTGTAAGTGTATCAAAGATATTGGTAAGTGAGAGACTAGAATAATAAACTTTGGAATTGAAGTTGAATAAGAACGAAATATAGAAGGGTAAATTGGGACTAATTGCGAGAATATCACACAACACGGGCTTAGAAGTCCCCATGATGTCCAGGAATGTCTTTGAAAATGAGTGAAAATTCAGGAATGAAAGGATGTTGTGGGAAAGAGAAGGATGACTGTATGTACTATTTCAGAGATCATGCAGTTATGAGGGATGAGAGTGTCAGGGTGTAGTTTAAGTCTCTAGCGATGAAAAGGTCAAGGGACCAATGGACTAGATAGTGAATGAGTTATTTTAGCCAGGAGTCTTTGGTGAATGAAAAAACGATGGGCAGGGGAATAAAACGCAGGTATGGGGAGTCAAGACTTGTATAAATGGTTCATCAGATGAAAAACATGCCAATTCACTATTTCCTCTGAATCATTAAATTGTGTTTCTTATGATTTTAGTCAAATGTCTTATTATGTACTATATAACCTTTAAATAAATTGTGGAAATCATATAGTATTATGAATATGGCAACTTGGTTAATAAGACAATTTAACTGGCATACTACTTTCCCCAATAATTCCGAATAAATGCTATTTTGTGATATCTTTGCCTATAAATAATGTCAGTGATTCTGAGGAAAAAAGTGAAATACTCTCATATTGGTTTCTTGAGTGTAATATACATTTAGACTTAAATCTAGATCTGACTTCTTTGTTTGCTTGTATAGATAGGGTCTCTTAGGGAATGCTATTTTTATGCATCTGAGATTTTTGCTTAAATGATTATACCAAAACCAAACCAAACCCAGTGCTGTTGAGTCGATTCTGACTCATGGCGACCCTATAGGACAGCGTAGAACTGCCCCATAGAGTTTCCAAGGAGCATCTGGTGGATTCGAACTGCTGACCCTTTGGTTAGTGGCCGTAGCATTTAACCACTACGCCGCCAGGGTTTCCTTAAATGTTTATATGTTCAAATAATCTGTAGTTTCCTATTTTGTAGGAATTATACAACTAAATTCTTATGTCACTATCTTAAGTTTCTATAAGACAGTTGAGTGTAAGTGATAAGAACATGATCTTTGACTTTAGACAGCCATTGGTTCAAGTTTAGCTGTTGATGCTTTCAAGTTGTATGACCTCAAGAAAAAGACAGATTACTTGGCCTCTCTAAGCCTCAGTTGTCCTCACTTGTAAATTAGGGCTATTAACAATAGCAACTTCATAGGATATAAAAAAAAAATACTGAGGAATAAAATGGAGATAATGTATTTAGCACTGTACTTGGCCCATAAAATCAGCAATTTGTATCTGCTATTTTTTATTATTATTGATGATGATGATGATGATATTAGTGTCTTTCTATGGGGAGAAGTCTGTTGCACTCAGTTTCCTGTTTGTTTTGATTTTGAATAATCCATTGAAATTAGGGAAGAAAAAGGTGGCTATATAGAGTGGCATTGAGATCTATTCGGATGGATAGAGCTCTGCAGTAAAGTTCACAAGCCTTTAGCTGATCCCATGTGTGTTGGAGGCTTCCTAGAAGTATCAATTGAGCATAACAAGAAATGTGATGATAACTACTAGAATAAATCTTGTGGTATTTATAAATGTTCTGATTATTTAAATTAAAAAAAAGTTATAAAAATACCAGGTAGTATTTCAGCAATTTATAATTATATTTTGATGTGGTTTCTACAAAGTTTTCTATTTCTCCTAAATAAGGTTGCTATTCGCCATGCAAATATCTTAGACCTTAGGATTGGTGGATCTATTGAGGTTGCCGATGTTGAAGTCAGCCCGGTGAGTGTGTTACATATTTGTGTAATCACCTTATTAAGTGTGGTGATTTTTATTTGCTGTATATCCCTAATGAGCATATTATGATTAAGCATATTTTATTATATAGTAATTTGACAGATATAAATGAATATATGTAATAAATAAGTTGAGATAAAGCATGATATGAAATGAAGATTTGTGAACCATCACTGAACTTAAGTATCAGAACACTACCAATACCCTTAAAACCTTCCATAGACCTCAGCGGAGCCCTGGTGGTGCAGTGGTTAAGAGCTCAGCTGCTAACCAAAAGGTCATCAGTTCAAATCCACCAACCACCCCTTAGAAACCCTATGGGGCAGTTCTGGTCTGTCCTATAGGGTCACTATGAGTCGGAATTGACTCGATGTAGACTTTATCATGATTCTATACCTTACAAAAAGATAACCACTTTCCTGAATTTTGTGATTAATATGCTTTTACTTTTTCTTATAGTGCCGCTACTTATGTATGAATCTCTTAATTATTCATTGTTTAGTTTTGTTTGTTGTTGTTGAGCTTTATAACAAAGGTATAATATTTGTAGTCTTTGGTGAGTTAATTTTAACTAAACATTGTGTTTCCAAAGTTCATCTAAGTTGTATGTAGCTGTGTTTTATTCATTTTCACTACTCTATAATAGCCCATTATGTGGCTATACTATACATACTCATTCTCTTGTTTCTGCTCTTTGGTATTACAAGCACCATAGGCTGTGAATATTAATATACATATTTTCTGAGCTCATGTGTTAGAGGTTCTGTAAGGAGCGAAGCTTCTGAGAAAGAGTATGTGCATGTTTGACTTCACAAGATAATGTCCAAATTGTCATCTCGAGTTTTTATTTTTCCACATTCCATTGCTCCACAGAATGGAAGAAAAGGAGTGATTTTTTGACATGTACAAAGAATCAAACTGCCGTTATCCTTTTTGGACTTTACAAAGTTTATCTATAGAACTGAGTTGCTATTTTAAGTGGAACACATTGTGGCCAGTTGACCTTAATGCAGTATCTGCCTCAACATTAAAAAGCACTATTATTTCATTTTCCTTTTAATGTTAGATGTGACTGTTTTACTAAGGAACTGTAGGGTATCTATATTAACTGTACCAGAAGGAGGAATCCTATAGAGTTTTGTGGTATAGGCACATGCCAGGCATATGAGTAGAGTTCAGGCACATTAAACAAACATTCCTTGTGTATTTAAGGTAGGTGTCAGGTAGGTGCTAGGGATGTAAAGATGAATCAGACTTAATATCCAGTAGGAGAGAAAGATAAAGAAACAAATAAATGGACTATCTGATGCAATAATGTAAGTAAATATAAGGGATAGAAGTAGTCCTGAATACAGAGCAAGTAACTCTGGTTTCTCTTACTGGGGTTTGAAGGACATGTAAGGTATTGTCAGGCAATTACAAATTAGGGAAGGACCTTCCTGTCAGAAGGAACAAGATAAAAACACAGAGAAGTAGAACACCAAGGTGTGGGTCATAACTGACCAGTCATACAGCTTGTCTGAGGTGTTAAGTGATAGGGTGAGAGCAGAGTTAACTGAGGCTGGAGCATGAGGCAGGAGAAGGTCATGGTGAGCTTCAGGAGGAATGTGGGCATTGGCCTGTAGATGGTGGGGAACCATCAAGGTTTTAAGAAGGGAAGTGATGTGATCAGATTCTCAGTTAGTTCAGTTGTGGCTTATTTGTGAAGAGGGATAATTGGAGAAAGGGAAAAATTTGGAGACTAAATGAAAAGTGATAAGTTACTGATTCCATACAGTTACAGTAAGGATAAGAGGTAAAGAAGGTGGTAAAATTAACAGGATTTGGTAAATGATTGCACATAGGGGGTTGGGAGAAGAAGAAAAAAAATGACTGATTTATATAGTTTTTTGCTGTAAATAAACATAACAGTATAATTTTCAGTTTACATTCTTTCATATATTATTAACTCTCTGATTATTATTATTTTTTTATTCTAGAATGTCTTTCATTTCTGTGGCACCTATGTCGGCTCTACTGAGGTTATTCCATTTGTAATAAAAAACAGAGGTATAACACGTGCCAGGGTGGAGTTTGATCTAGAAGAATATGAAGATTTTGCTATGGATTTAAAAGACAAGGCGTGTATGTATTTTATTCTGTAATAGTATTAATATAAAAGTAAAGCAGTTTTAAGTTGCCCTAAGGTATAAGATTCTCTGGTACATAGGGTCACTATGAATCAGAACCAACTGGATGTCACCTAACAACAACAACAACAACAACAAGGTATAACTGGAAAAAAATATTACAAGTCAAGGGCAATCATTCTTTAATACTTTTAATAACTAAGTGCATTTTTTTAATGTGTAAATATATATGCAACAAGGTATTTGTACATTTTGACATTCTTCACATTTGAGTGACATTAACTTATGTTCATCGTATTGTTCAACCATCAGCCTTATCTGTACTCAAGTTTTTTTGTCACGCTTAATAGAAGCTCAGCACCCCCTAAGCACCTTATCACCTCCCTCCCACCCATTCCCAGTAAGCACTAATAAACTTTGGTCTCTATACGCTTGCCTATTCTAGATATTTCATACAAGTGGGATCATACAATATATTCCTTTTGTGACGGACTTATTTCACTCAGCATAGTGTTTCCAAGGTTCATTCACATTACGGCATGAATTAGATTTCATTTTTATTTGTATTTCAGTAATATTCCATTGTATGGATATGCCACATTTGGTTTATCCATTCACCTGTTGCTGGACATTTAGGCTGTTTCTACTTTTGACGATTGTGAATAGTGCTTTAATGAACAATGGTGTACAAATACCTGTTTGTGAAACTATGTAAAGCCAATATGATTTTATCTCTAGAAATATGTCAATATTAATATTAGAAGACTTTGGTAATACTTGACTATAACTTTGTTTATTATTTGACTTGATATAGTAAGTTAAGTATAAGTATTTACTATAAATGAAAATACAGTCATTAATTGTTGGTTAAATTGCTCAAGAATTTCAGGTAAGCGTCTTTGGAGAGCTCTCTGTATATGTTCATTCATGTATTAGGAGTCTTTATGTTAAATTAGATTTAAACAAGATATGAATTTCTATAAGTGCATTTCATTTATTTAGTTCAGGGATTAGGAACTTTAGTTATTTTAACACTTTATTTTCCCTCACTGCCTCTTTTACTCTCACCTCCCTTGTTCAATGGAGCTACTCTGCAGAATGCCTTTGTTTCCACCTCTCTGCTTTATTTTTGGTTTAAAGTTTAAAGATTATCTCAGGGCACTAGTTTCAGGGGTTCATCCAGCCTTCATGGCTCCAGAAAATCTGGAGTCCATGAGAATTTGAAATTCTGTGTACATTTCCCCCCTTTTGATCAGAATTCTTCTGTAGAGTATTTGGTCAAAATGTTAAGTATTGCTAGCCAGCCACTATTCAGTTCTTCTGATCTCATGGCAAAGGAGGCAGTTGTTCACGAAGGCAGTTAGCTACACATTCCATAGCCTCCTCCTATTCCTGGCTTTCCTTCCAGGTGAAGGGAGACTAATTGTGCCTTGGGGACATTTAGGTGTTAAAATATTTGTAATAATATCCTTCATTGACAAATTAGACTTTGGTTTTTGACCAAAGGATTGATTGTTTCAGGATTCCTTGATACAGTGATGTAATAGAAAATGTTGAGTCCACTTGGTATAATCTCATCTTATCTTTCCAGTCACCTCTCCACCTCTCTGCTGCAGCCATACTGTATTACTCATTTCCCTCCAATTGCGCTCGGCCTCCCTTCTCAAAGGATGGCTTCTGCCCTTCTATTTCTGCTGTCTAAGATTCCATCCTCCTTCACAAACTAGCACCAATGTCTTGAGTCTTGAGTCATTAGCCCCATCCCTACCCCAGTCCAGTAGGCTGAAATTCATCGTTTTTTCTCTTTGCTCCCTTACAGTTTTGTTTAAGTTTTATTATAGCACTAACCAAATTATGCCTTGTATCAAAGGAAGCTCTGTACATTTTTGTCTGCCCTACTCGATTGCAAGTGCTCCATGAGAACAAGGATTGCACTTAAAATTTTTGTGTTCTACTAGACTTGTTCTGTTTTTTTTTTTAGACTTGTTCAATATAGTGTTGTGTGTATAATAAGCACTCAAGAAATATTTATTAAAGCTAGCTTGGATTTTAGATTTTATAAATTATAAATTTATACTCCAAATATATTTATGAATATATTTCTTTTGTTTATTTATTCATCTATTTTCTTATGTTTTCTATATATTCTCTGTATATCCATTCTAAGTGGGCATTCTTTGCTTTATAATATGTGTATCTTTTCCTGCATCACAAACAATGCTTTTAATGCTATACACTTAATGGATTTTTTTGTTGTTTAATGGTTTTTACATCACACCAAGGGTGAGTAAAATTGAGTGGGTTGATGGAGACTGATATGAGTTATTTAAGTTTGTTTCCAGACAGGGGCAATGGGAACTGTTAATATTCCATGAATTAGTAAAAAATTTTAGGGAGAAAATAGGATCTTTAAAATTGTTTAGGTGAGAGCAAAGATTCTGGCTCTGTTGTAAATAATATTTGATCTTTCGGTAGTTCCTTTTCAAAGTTCGTATAATTGGTTACAATTTTTGAACCTGAAATTTAATTACTGTGGGACAGTTATTTCTGTATCCTTACCATATGACCTTGTACCTAGAATGATCCCATTTTATTAATAAGTTTCCTCATACAAATTGTGGTTGTCTTCTTTGCAGACTCCTTGATTCATCAGAGGAGGTCTGGATCTTCCCTTTTCAATCTTCATTAGAGGGGGAGTCTCCCAGCTGTTCTTGGACCTAAGATTCAGTCATTTAATTGCTCTTGGCCTTTATTCCTTCTCACATTCACTTAAATTTGACTGTGATATGTTTCTTGAACTTTTGAGTTTTTGTTAATAAGTTTACCTTTCCAGTGTTGCTGATGGAATGTATGTTTGTTCCAGGTTTGGATACCTGTTTTACTGGTTAACATCTTGCTATTAAGAGCTATTCTTTATCCAGTGACCTTTTACAGTTCTGCACAGATACTCAGTAATAATTACTTTTTGATTGTTATGAACATTTTTTTTTCTGTTTTATAGCGGAGTTTGCAAATCCTGAATTTCCATTCATATATTCTTTTGAGGTAGAGGAAAATACATCTCTGGAATGCGGCCTAGCATTTTCTCCCAAAGAAGTAAGTTCAGCTTTCTGATACTCATATGTAATACTGGGGAGCAGTAGAGTTTTAGATAATTCCAACCAAGAAGTTATCAAATATCCCCTAAATTCTGTTTGTAGTGGATCAGGTCCTAGCTTGTGAGTTTGCCTGAGTATATACTCTTTAATTCATTGAAATTATTGCTAGAGGTGTCTGGCCCATGCTTCTGAAGTGCCTCAAGAGGTGAAGAGGGCACTCACAATGAACCTACGGCCTGTGGTCTCCGTTATGCATTCTAGAAAATTCAGGATATGACACGTTGTGAAAGAGGAAAATTGAAGCTAACACAAAAATCGCTTCTATTCGAGCCAGGATGTGCTTACTACGTATTATTTTAGGGGGATGTGCCTGATGCTCTTGTAATCACCACCTGAAATTACCAAGGAGATGCTGTGAAGATATAAATAATCAGTATCTGCTATGGTACTGATTATTTTTATAGTGTCCCCTTGATGGTTAGTGATTCGAAAACAACAACAATCAAAACAAAAAGAACAAAAAATAAACAAACACAATCAAAGGAAAAAAACTTGCCTGGAATGCATCCAGAAGGAAGGGCAAAATTTCAGGTGTTAGCTCTGTGTGGTACAAACAGTTAAGCTCTCAACCACAAGCCAAAAGATTGGTGCTTTGAACCCACCCAGAGGTGCCTCAGAAGACAGGCCTGGCAGTCTGCTTCCGAAAGGTCATGGCGTTGAAAACCCTAAGGAGTGCAGTTCTACTCTGTACACATGGAGTCGCCGTGAGTCAGAATCTTTTTAAAAATATTATTTGCCATCTTCACATGTTTATAAATTTTAGAATCATTTTATCAAGTTTATAGCTAAACATTCTGTGAGGATTTTGATTTGTGTTACATTAAATTACTAAAAAAAATTGGGGAGAAGTGATTATTATATTGAGGCTTCCTATTCAGAAATAAAATATGTCTTTCATTTTACTAAAGTATCGTCTGCCCCTCAGCTAAATTGTGAAATATCTTGAAGTAGTAATTTTCCTGTGTTATTTTGTTAAGTAAGGAACCTGTGGCACAGTGGTTAAAGTGCTTGGCTACTAACTGAAAGGTCAGTGGTTCGAACCCACCAGACACTCTGTAGGAGAAAGATGCGACAGTCTGCTATAAAGATTACAGCCTTGGAAACCCTATGGGGCAGTTCTACTCTGTTCTACAGGGTTGCTATGAGTCAGAATCGACTCAACAGCAACAGGTTTGGTTTTGGTTTTGGTTTTGGTTTTGTTCAGTGTAAATATTTGGATTTTATGTGTTTTGATACTATTATATTTTGAAACCTATTAATGTTGCTAAAGAGCTAAAACTCTCTTACTTTAAACTTTGATTAATTCTAATTATCCTCATCTTACAGGAATAGTCTAATAGGCCGCAAATGTTGCTGTTTGTCTTTTCCATTTTTCTTATTATATTACATTGTTTAGAATTCCCAGAACCATGTCAAATTATTTTATTAGTCTTATCTTATGCCTGATTTCCTGTGAAAGAATTTAATGTTTTAAACTCATGTTGGGAAGTATCTTGCTATTTCTAATTTACCACAACTTTTTATCAGGAATAGGTATGAAGTTTTATCTGCTCAAATACCATTATGCCATCAATTATATTATTTGTCGAATGATGAAAACAGTATAACATAGTTCACCATTATATTAGAATTGGTAGTACATTTTTGATACACATCAATCAGTAAATCAATAAATATCTATTCAATGAATAAATGAAATTGAAGTATCCCCGAGCATTCATTTCTGGTCATTTGTTCTATTATTGCTTTTGGATAATTAGAACTGTAATCAATGAAGCAAATGGTATAAGCATTTTAATTATTGGTATATATACTCAAATAAGATATAACTGACTTGTTGGCACGTAACACCAACAACATAGTCAAATTGCCACCACAGATCTTGTGTCAGTTTATACTTTCATAAATAGTCATCATTCAGTTAATACTTATTGAGCACAGTATCCAGAATTAATATCGGGACAGGAGAAAATGTGGCAGTCTTCTGTAAAGATTACAGCCTTGGAGACCCTATGGGGCCGTTCTACATTGTCCTACAGAGTCGCTATGAGTCTAAATTTATTCTACGGCAGTAGGTTTTGTTTTGGTGAGGGTTATAGTAGAGAGTTTACAATCTAGTGTGGTACCATGCTGTTCTTTCTTTCTATCTTCTTCACACTGGGTATTATCATTGCCAATGTAATAGACAAATGTGCCAAAAGTCCAATGTATCTATTTTTCTTTTCTCACTTATGCGTTTGGTGTCGTATGTAAGAATCTGTTGTCTAATGCAAGTCATAAAGATTGATTCTTTGTTTGCTTCAACGAGTTTTATAGTTCTTACATTTAGGCCTATTAACCATTTTGAGTTAATTTTTGTCTGTGGTGTAAGGTAAGGGTCAAGCGTCATTCTTTTGCATATGAATGTTCCTGAACCATATTTTGAAAAGATCATTTTATCCCGTCGAATTGTATTGCCATCCTTGTCAAAAATCAATGGACTTTAAATGTAGGGGTTTATTTCTGGTATCTCAATTCTATTCCATTTATCTCTATGTCTGTCTTTATCTCAGTACCACAATGTCTTGATTACTGTAGCTTTCTAGTAATTTTAGAAATTGGCAATGTGAGTTCTCCGGTTTTGTTCTATTTCAATATTTTTTTTCTAATTTGGGTATCTTGTGTTTTCATATGAATTTTAGGTTCAGCTTGCCAATTTATGTAAAAATTCGTCTGGGACTTTGATAAGGGTTATGAAGAATTTGTCCACCAGCTTGGGGAGTAGTGCTGTCTTAGCAATATTAAGTCTTCCCATCCATGAGTACAAGGTGTTTTTCCATTTACTTAGGTCTTTAATTTCTTTCAAAAATATTTTATAATTTCCAGTGTACAACTTTTCTATTTCTTTTGTTAAATTTATTCCTGAGAAATGAATTCTTGCGATCCTGTTGTAAATGGAAAAGTTTTCTGAATTTCACTGTGGATTGTTATTTGCAAGTCTAAAGGAAAACAAGTGATTTTCATCATCGAGCTTGTGTCTTGCAACCATGTTGACTCGTTTATTAGTTCTAATAATTTGTTAACAGATTCCTTATGATTTTCTGAATATAAGAGCATATCATCTGCAAATAGACATATGTTTACTTCTTTCTTTCCAATCTACGTGCCTTTTATTTGTGTTTAGTGCCTAATTTCTAGAACTTCTAGTATAATGTTGAATAAAAGTGATGAGAACGAACATCTTTATCTTCTTCCTGACCTTAGGAGGTGTCTTAGTTACCCAATGATGCTATAACTGAAATACCACAAGTGGATGGCTTTAACAAACAGAAATTTATTCTCTCACAGTCTAGAAGGCTAGAAGTTCAAATTCAGGGTGCCAATTCCAATGGAAGGCTTTCTCTCTTTGTGGATTCTGGGGGAAGGTCCTTGTCATCAATCTTCCCCTTGTGTAGGAGCTTTTCAGCTCCAAAGGATGTGCTATTCTCCTAGCTCTTCTTTCTTGGTGATATGAGGCCCCTATCTCTCTGTTCACTTCTCTCCCCTTTTATCTCTTGTAAGATAAAAGGTGATGCAGGCCATGCCGCAGGGAAACTCCCCTTACATCAGATCAGGGCTGTGACCTGAGTAAGGGTGTTGCATCCCACCCTAATCCTCTTTAACATAACCTAATCTTGCCTCATTAAACCACAGGCAGAGGTTAGGATTTACAACATCCAGGAAAATTACGTCAGATCACCAAATGTAACTACATTGAGGTGAAGCTAGAAGAAACAGCTAAAACAGGTGGAAATGATTGTATCTGGATGTGTGTGTGTGTGCACATGCGTGTGAGTTGATGAAGGGAAGGGGATACTAATTTTCAAAATAAACTTTCTAAGATTTTTTGAGTTTTTTCCAACACGTATTCTTACAATTTTGATAAAAACAATTTCTTAATTTAAAAAAGGAAAATAATCCTTAGATGACAAGATAATATTTTGGAGCATTGAAGTAAATCATTATACTGCCCCACACCTGCATCTTGTACATGCATGTGCACAGAATTGTACACATGCGTACACACACAATCTTCAATAAGGGGAAAAAAACTAATAAGGTTTTTGCAGTATATATATATATATACACACTATATGTATATATATGCATTTATGTATTTTTTAAGTGTATCAAGACCAAGTTATATGTTTTCTTAATAGATCTATATTGTCATCATATATTTTTATACAATAGAAATATGTTTTCGTTGTCTTTGTTTACCCACAAAGGCATTTAATTTAAATGATTGCTGAAAATTAGAATAATCTGTATGCTAATTTAAATCCATTACATGATTTTTTGGGAGGATGCATATGCAATTTGATACTTTTATTTTGTGGACTTCAATTTACTATTTAACGCTGTCATCAATTAAAAACTTGTAAACCTATTTCTTAATATTTAGATTGTGACTTCTAGTATTCTAAAAAATGATTTTAAAACTAACATATAGTGTATATATTTGCAAATATCTGGACTGCCGAACTTTTGCTTAAAATTTTGAATTGTTCTACACTTTCTGGGTATTTTAAGGAGATAGTGACTTAGTGTAATAGAAAAAAATATTCTTTGCCATCGAGTTGATTCGACTCATAGTGACCCCAAGTGCAGCGTAGAACTGCTCCATAGGGTTTCCAAGATTGTAATCTTTACTGAAGCAGACTGCCATGTCCTGCTCATTCCAACAATGAAAAGGACATATAAAATTCTACAGAGATAGCACACTTTATGAAAATTGCTCCATAAATGTGTGTCAGCGAGGTGGATTGATTATCTGGTTTCCAGTTGTTTCAAATGTCCTTTATTTACAGCTAGCTGTAAGTCCTGTTTTTTTTTTTTCTTCTAGAAATGTTAATAGCCAATGGGAGCTCTTTTGGTTGACCAGTGTAGCAGAAAATTATGAAATCAATGATAAAGGTCTGATTTGTAGTTGTAACCCTTCCTTTCTCACACTGCACCAGGTTTTGGTGCAGTCAAAAGTTCTGGTGGGCAATTGCAGTTGCATTTGGCATGTTTGACTGGACTGGTTTGTTTACTCTAAGTCATTCAAGTCCCTCTTTTCTTTGTGTACCACTCACACGTTTTTTAGAGTTGCACTTTCCTATAGTAACCACAGGCCACATGTGGATATTTAAATTAAACCTTGAATTAATTAAAATTTACATAAAATTCAAAATGTATTTCCTCATTCAGAATAGCAAACAGTCACTTTTCAAGGGCTCAATATCCACATATCAATATCCACATGGCTAATGGCTACCATTCTGGACAATGCACAGCATTTCTGTCGTCACGGAAAGTTCTATTGACCAACACTTTGAATAGATCTTTCCCTGTTACTAACCTTGCCCAAGTTCTGCCCCATGGCAGAGGGTTGTTATTATGCTGTGGCTCAGTTTCTCTGCGGCTGTCTACAGCGTTCTTCTTTGAAGCTCTATATTTGCCCTGAAGCTCTTGAATATGGAAGAGAATTTTTCTTTTGCCAACTTTTATCTTTTTACCTTTTATCTTTTGTCTGCCCTTTAATGGAATGCAACTTTTAGGTAAACCTTTCACAAAGGTTATTCTGACTTTACAGTCATTCTTAAAGAAAGCTATGAACAAATTCCTCAAGGTTTAGAGGAAAGGACATTTGAGCCCTTTTTATTCATAAGCAGTTTTGTTTACCAATCTTGGCCTGGGCCCTGAAATCCTTCCTTCTCTAGAATATCCGTTTTCAACCTAAGATGCTCCTCTCCTTGAATGATAACATCTGGTGGTTACAAATTCCCTTAACTTCTGCTTGTCTAGCAATGTCTTGGAGCCCTGGTGGCACAGTGGTTAAGAGCTGGGCTGCTCACCAAAAGGTTGGTGGTTTGAATCTACCAGCTGCTCCTTGGAAACCCAATGGGGCAGTTCTACTGCATCCTATAAACCAAAAAAACCAAACCTACTGCTGTTGAGTCGATTCCAACTCATAGCCACCCTATAGGACAGAGTAGACCTGCCCGATAGAGTTTCCAAGGAGCACCTGGCGGATTCGAACTGCCGACCTCTGGGTTAGCAGCCATAGCACTTAACCACTACACCACCACTGTGTCCTATAGGGTGGCTATAAGTCAGAATTGACAGCAGCAGGTTTATGTTAAGTAAATATTTTACTTTCTGAACAATTTGCATACTGTTTCCAAAGTGGCCGTGGAATTTTGCATTCCCACGTCTTCACCAGCTCTTGGTTTTGTACTTTGTTGTTTTAAGCCATTGTGATAGGTGTGAAGTGGTATCTCACGTGGCTTCAATTTGCATTTCTCTAATGTCTAATAATGTTGAGCATCTTTGCATATGTTAATGTGTTATTTCTTTCTTCTTAAGTATTTTTTGTATCTTTTGACTATTTTATTATTAGGTAGTTTGCTTTTTTTTTTCGAGCTTTCAGTGTTCATTATGTACCTTGGATACAAATTTTGTTTAGTTTTGTCAGTATTGTGTCTGTGGCTTATAATTTTATTCTTTTAACTCTGTCTTTCACTGGCCAGACATTTTAAAATTTGGTAAAATTCAATTTAATCAGTTTTTCTTTTATACATGGTGCTTTTGTTATTTCATTTAGAAATCTTTGTCTAACCCAGGATCACAAGGATTTTCTCCTAAATTTTCTTCTACCAGTTTTATAGTTTCAAGTTTTATATTTAGGTCTTTGGTCCATTTTGAGTCAATAGGAATTATTTTAATCAATTAAATTGATTATTTGATTACTTAATTAAATTTAAGAATTAATTTTTGATTCATGAAAAATAAATGAATTGTTTTAAATGTACCTTTTAATTATCACAAGACTATTTTCTTTTTTGAGAACTTTTTCTTTTAACTCCTGATTTGCTGAATTATTGGTATCTATCTCTCACAGAGAAAACAGTCACAAGTATGATGTATTTTTTGTCTCTCAGGTGGCAACATTGAACTTTACCTTTCAAGTTCGAGTTAATTTCATGGGTGCTTCAGAAGATTACCGTAAAGCTCATTTGTCAAGCTCTACACCAAGCCCAAAGACAGGGCCACTTATTTCCACATGTTATATTCAAGCGACTGGTATGTATGTGAAACATTCATATTGCTGGGGATAGGCAAATACTTATACTTTAGCAACTAAATTTTTTAAAAGTCAGAATATGATATGTATTCTTCAGAAATAGAAATACTAGAAAGTAAAATTATCATATTCTTTGTGTGAAACTTAAATTATGAGTCTCTGAGATTGAATTTTGACCAATAACAGATATATTCTCAGGTGAGTGGCTCTTGCTAAAAAAAAAAGTAGTATAGAATTAAAAATGAAGGGCAGTTTAGTACTTCACTTATTTTGTGGGCAAATTTTCAATAATTGAAGCAAAATATAGATTATTAAAATAAGACACATTGAATAAAAATAAAATGATGAAAATTTTATTAAGAAAATACTTTTATTCCAAAAGGATGAATTATTAAAGGACTAAGGACTTGTAAAGAGGAATGATCACATTAAAAGTTTTGATTATTTGTAGGATATTTACTCACTTCTCCAAATATTCAAGGGTAAAACTGATGAACTCTGCAAATCATACTTTTGACATGTTTTGACATTGCTTTTTTTAAATCATACATACTTAAGTATTTTTCATGAGAAGACAAAAAGTCTAATCTGGAGCCCTGGTGGTACAATAGTTAAGAGCTATGGCTGCCAACCAAAAGGCCAGCAGTTCAAATCCACCAGCTATTTCTTGGAAACCCTATGGGGCAGTTCTCCTCTGTCCCGTAGGGTCACTATGAGTCAGAATCTACTCAACGGCAATGGGGATTTTATACTATTTTGTTTTTATTCTGGTATTAAGTTAAATTGTCTTTAATAATAAAATAGAGATGTGCATCATATCAATTAATAATTGCATTTGGCAGTCAGTAAGATAGTTTATTTCACTATCATATAAAATCCAGAGTTAGAGATTGCACAGCTAAAGGTGAGGCTCTATGAAGTTAAAGTTTTTTTTCCCTTGTTTTAAGTTATCTTTTTGGGAGGGAAAGTAATCAGTCGAATTTTGTTTTCTGAATTAGGTAGATGATCTTTTATGTGAAGCAAATTAAAATTTTCTTATTTGACAATTAAAACTGAATATATCATCATTCAGGAATATTGGAAAATGTAGAAAACAAAAAATCATCGTGAATGACAATATGTAGTGTTTTCTTAATATTTTGATATTTTACCTTTTTTTACTCTATACGTTATTTTTTGCTGTGATAAAAATATACACAAGAAATCATACACCAATTCAACAATTTCTTCTTGTATAATTTAGTAGCAGAGATTACATTCTTCAAGTTGTGCAACCATTTGCTCTGTCCTTTTTCAGATTGTTCCACAATTAACATAAACTCAGTGCCCTCTAAGCAAAAATTCCCTCATTCCTCCCCCACCCACCCACTTTTGGTTTCTGTATATTTGCTTATTTCATGTGAGATCCTTTCGCAATTGACTTATTTCTATTAGCATAATGTTTTTAAGGTTCATCCATCTCGTGGCATGCATCAGGACTTCATTCTTCTTTATGGCTGAGTATTATCATGTTGAGCCCTGGTGGCACAGGAGTTAAAAGCTTGTCTGCTAACCAAAAGGTCAGCAGTTCAAATCCACCAGCTGGCTCCTTGGGAACCCTATGGGGCAGTTCTACTCTGTCCTATAGGGTCAGTATTCAGACTGTGAGTTGGAATCGACTTGACGGCAATAGATTTGGTTTTGTTTTGTTTGCTTTAATATTACATTGTATGTATGTACCACATTTTGTTTATCCATTCATCTGTTGATGGACCTTTATGATGTTTCCAGCTTTTGGCTGTTGTGAAAAATGCTATAGTGAACATTGGTGTACAGGTTTCTGTTTGTGTTCCTGCTTTCAATTTTTTGGGTACATACCTACAATTGGATTGCTGGGTCATATGGTAGTTCTATATTCAACTTTTTGAGGAACTGCCAAACTACTTTCCACAGTGGCTGTATACCATTTTACATTTGCAATAGCAATGGATGAGAGTTTCAGTTTCTCCACAACTTCACTAACACCTATTGTTTTTCTTTTTTTTTTAATCTTTGTCATTCTAATGGAGGCAAGGTGGTACCACATTGTGGTTTTGATATGCATCTCCCTAATGATTGATGAAGGAGCCCTGGTTGCATAATGGTTATGCACTTGGATGCTAACAGAAAGGTCAGAGGTTTGAACCCACCAGCGGCTCCATGGGAGAAAAGAAAGACCTGGCAGTCTTCTGTAAAGATTTTCATTCTAGGAAACCCTATGGGGGCAGTTCTACTTTGTGCTATAGGGTCTTTAGGAGTCAGAATTGACTCAGTGGCACAAAACAACAATGGCTAATGAGGTTGAACATCTTTTCATGTGCTTTTTGGCCATTTGAATGTTCTCTTTGGTGAAATATCTATTCAAGTCCTTTGACCAATTTTGGACTGGGCGTATACATTACTTTTATCAATTTATTTTTTAATGTAGTTGGAATATTTCTGCTTATGCCAAGTTGAAACCAGCTCTGTTCACTCATTATAAATTTTTCTTTGGATATTATACACCTTTGATAATTATATTAACATTGATATCTAATGTAGAATATTTCATCCAGTAAGTGTCTCTTCTTGGTTACTTAAATATCATCATAAGCATTTAGTTTTTTTCCTTCTTTTATTTTCTTGTTAATGTAAACATTGTAGTAGTGAACATTTTATGTATAATGCTTTTTCCCTATTTAGGATTTTTTTGAAGGTGAGAGTCTCAGAATTGGCTGTATTAGTTCTAAATACCAAACCAAACCCGTTGCTGTGAAGTTAATTCCGACTCATAGTGACCCTCTGTAAGAGTGGAACTGCCCTGTAGGGTTTCCAAGGAGCGGCTGATGGATTCAAACTGCTGACCTTTTGATTAGCAGCTGCAGCTCTTAACCACTGCTCCATCAGCGCTCCATTAGTTCTAAAGTACCTACATTTTTAAGGCTCTCGATGCATATTGTTAAAGGGTTTTTCTAAAGAGTTGTACTGTTTTATACCATCCTGCAGTCTAAACTCTTACCTGTACTGAATTAAATTAATTGATATCTTTCTATGTGATTAAAAGTGCATCATTCAATTTACATTTCTTTGATTGCTAATAAGGATGAATATTTTCATTTGTTGCTATTGGTTATATGTTGCTTATGTAAATTATGTGCTTTGCCTTTTTCAGTGAGGTTTTTGTATTTGTCCAATAGATTTAAGTGTCCTCCATATTTATTTATATATATTTTTCATATTTGCTATGAATGGTTTTTATTATTTGTCAATTTCCTTTAGTTTTATTCATTTTTTAATAGATGTATTTTTAATAGTTTTGTGGTGAAATCTAGCCATCTTTTCCTCTGTGATTTCTAACCTTGCTTCAAAGATCAGATTGCCTTCCCCATCTAGAAGTTTGGTAAATATGTACTTCTGGGTTTTTTTTTTCCACTATGTCTTTTTTAAGCAATAGACTTTCCTTTTTAGGTGTACAAAAAAATTGAGGAGAAAATACAGAAAGTTCCCATATAGTTCCTCTCCCCCTGGCCACAGTTTCTCCTGCTATTAACGTCTTGCATTGGTGTGGTATATTTCTTACAATTGATGAATCAATACTGATATCTTATCACTAACTAACATCCTTAATTTACATGGGGTTTCACTCTTTGTGTTGTATAGTTCTGTGGGTTTTGACAAATGCATAATGTCATGTGCTCACCATTACAATAGCAGACAGGATAGCTTCACTGCCCTAAAAATCTCTCGTGTTCCATCTAGTCATTCCTCCTCCCACCCCATCCCCTCTTCCACACCCTGGGCCACCACTAATCTTTTTATTGTCTCTGTGGTTTTGCCTTATCCAGAATATCATATCATTGGAATCATACATTAGGTAGCCTTTTCGGAGAGGCTTCCTTCGCTTAGCAATATGAATTTAAGGTTCCTCCATGTCTTTTTGGGGCTTGATAACTCATTTCCTTTTTATCACTAAATAGCATCCCATTATGCAATGGAACACAGTTCGTTGATTCATTCACTTATTGAAGGACATCTTGGTTGCTTCCAATTTGGGGCAATTATTAATAAAACTGCTATAAACATCTCCGTGCAGGTTTTTGTATGGACATAAATTTTCAACTCTTTTGGGTAAATGCCCAGAAGTGTGATATCTGAATCGAATGGTGTTATATCTAAAACCTCAAATGTCAAACCCAAGGTCACCTAGATTTTCTCCTATGCTATCTTAAAAAAGTTTCTATGAACTATAAGTAATCTATAGCTCTGAGTCTAGAATCTTTTTTTTTTTAATCTAGATGTCCAATTGCTCCAGCACTATTTGTTGAAAAGACTGTCATTTTTCCATTGAATTGCCTTTATCATTTTGTCTGTCTCGCCACTTTTCAGTGCAGCAGTTTTCCCTGTGACCGCAATTCCTTATGGCTGTGGGGCAATTCTACTCCGTCATATAGGGTTTTTTTTATGAGTCGGAGTCAACCCGACGGCAATGGTTTTTTTTTTTCCAGGAAAAGTTGTTTTCAGTTTGTTGAGATTTTTTTCCTTGTTGTGAGAACAGAAATGGCAACTTCCAAGTTCTTTCCATGTCAAACTGGAAAACTAAGTGTAGTTATTAATTTTTTTTACAAATATTATTGTATTTCCACGAAGGGTAGACATGTCAAAGCAGAATTAATTAAATCATAAAACTTACCAACACCAAAGCTTACTAATGATTCAAATGGTACAAGTAAAATCAGATATGCATGTAATATTTCTTCCTGGAGGAGCTGGGATCTGTCAAATATAGCTTCCAGAATTATCCCTGTCTCCTTAAAATTACTTTTAGTTTTGAGTTAACAGAGGAGTTTTGAATGATGTTTGCAGAAATAATGTTCACAAAGAAAGCTGGTTTTTTCTTTTTTTTTTTTTTTTTTGGAACACCACATTTTTGTACTCTAACAGTTATAAAGATAGGAAATGCCTATATGATTAAATCTCTTTCTCTTGTCATCTATGGCACATAAATCTATAAACTCCATTATATATATAAAAACAAACAAACAAACCCAGTGCCGTCAAGTCGATTCCGACTCATAGAAACCCTATAGGACAGAGTAGAACTGCCCCATAGAGTTTCCAAGGAGCACCTGGCAGATTCAAACTGCCGACCCTTTGGTTAGCAGCCATAGCACTTAACCACAAGGCACCAGGGTTTCCATTATGTATATACATATATATTTTTTTAAATAAACCATATATAGAGAAAAGGTGTGCTAAGGGCTTTCCTTGTAGATGTCCACTGTGTAGAAGTCCAGTGAATAGAAAACAGACACAAATATGTATCATTTTTATATATACAAGAAGGTCTGGTCAAAGCTCATTATTCCCTTAGCTATCACCTCAGTAGGAGGGAGTGAATCACAAGTTTGCTGTTACCTCTTTCCTTCCAAGTTGCATGCATTCATTTTAACATTAAAATAATGCTGACAAGGCTTAAAACCCAAAACAGCTATCCATTATCCCTCTTCTCCTCACTGCTTAGCCTGCTTTCCCAGAGACGACTTTGCTCAGTATTTAGTTATAGCTTTATTTTCAATTAAATTTTTATCCAGAGTTATAACTAGTATGACTACATATTGTTCACGGCTGAGCCAAGCGGTATATCACGCATCGTTCTTGTATTTCCTTTTTTTTAAAGACATTTTTGTTTTTCCCTGAAGTTGACAATTGCTTAGTTTTATTTGAATATTTGACTAAACTGTCCCATGCCACAAAGCTCTGTAATATGCTTGTCAGTACAATGTTCCACATAGTCTAGCCTGTCAGATAATTTTATTTATTCTTGTTTTCTGCAAGTAACCCTCACGGAGCCCATCAACCTCCTGTTCCAAATTGGATTGAATGTCTCCTTTCCCTGCTGCAGAACTTTTGTCTGAGATTATCCTTGTGGATATTACTTTTGACTCTGATCTCTCTTGGATTACCTGTTTCTTGAATCCCTTGTTTTTATATTTCTTGATTTACTTCACTGTTTAGGTAGAGTGTAACTTTGAGGAGCTTCCTAAGAAAGGGTGCATGGGAGTCAGTTTTTTTGAGCATTGACCTATCTGCAGACATCTTTGCTTTCCTCCCACATTTGAATAATAGTATGACTGGGTATAAAATTCTAGACTGAAAATAATTTTCCCTCAATGTTTTGAAGGCATTATCTTCTAACTTCTGTTAGAAGTTCTAACTTCTTCTCAATGTTGTTGCATTGAGATATCTGATGTCATTCTTTTTCCCCATCCATTATTTGTGACATACTATTCCCCTTTGGAAGCTTGTTGTTGTTGTTGTTGGGTGCCATCAAGTTGACGCCAACTCATGGCAACCCCACATGTGCAGAGTAGAACTTCTCCATAGGGTTTTTAGGGTTATGACCTTTTGGAAGCAGATTGCCAGGACTGTCTTCTGAGGCACCTCTGGGTGGGGTCAAACCACCAACCTTTTGGCTAGTGCTCAATTATTTAACCATTCACACCACCCAGGGACCCCTTTCTTTACGTATAACCTTTTTTTCTTTAATGAAAGCAATACTCTGTATCTCTAATTACATTATAATCATTTCTCTAAATTTTTTTTGTTTACTTCACTTTCTCTAATTATGCTATCTCAAAAAACTGGCTTCAGTACTAACTTTGTCTCACTGCTAGGAAAGTGGGATGCCTTGGATTTTTTAGTGGGGGAGGGGGCTCCCAAATGTTAGTCTATGGCTCCATAATCTAAGGTAATTCACTTTTCCAGAAAATTATTCTCCAATATCCTGTTTTACGGAGAAATAATATTTTTGTTTAAATGAAATAAGGCTATCTAAATAGTGAAGTAAATGCCAAAACAAAGCTTCCGTTATGAAAGATGTAACCACACTATTATTTTTACTGGTTATTTCCCAGTTGACAATTTGTAAATGTGCAGGCCATTTTATAAGTGTCACCTTCTGTATATGTGCCATAACGTTATCTTTTCTAGTATTTCTCTCATGAGAGATGTAGGGAGAGACACAATGATGAACACCATCCACACCTTCCTTCTATGCCACATTCCTCACCCCCTGCCAAATCATCCATAATTCCAGTGACACAGTAAATGCACTTTTAAGATGTGATTTTTTTTCAGATTAGAAATTGGTTTCTTTTCATGTACTTGTCATAATCCCAGAGGTTTATGAGACCCTTAAGTATTACATGTATCTCACAGTTAAGTTTTAAACACTATCAGCTTCTCTGGTAGATAATAATATCTGCTCCAAGGCAGCATGCAATTTTAGAGTAACCCCTATTCCTAATCCTCCATAGAGTAGCTGTTTCCCTCCTACAGCTTTCTTGTTTCTGTAGGAAATTTTCTATGATATACTGTCAATTTCGTATGATACATTTTCCCTTTATTCTCATAATTTGTTCTTCTGTATTACTGCTCGCTTCTATTCTTCTAGATTGGTGAAACTAAAATTCCACGAACATGACATTATTTTGAGAAGACCTAGTGTGGAGATCATTCAGACTTTTTTTATATATCAATATTAAATATATTTATCTATTTTATCATCTCAAGAGTAATTTTTCTGTTTTACTTGTAACTACTTACGATAAAAATCCCACAAACTTGGAGCTTTGCAGATGTGGTGAACCTAGATATTCTGAAAATATTTTAAAAAGTAATTTTATTGGCTGGTTGAAGATATCAAAATAGAAACAAATCTTATTTTTTACTGTTTCGGATTGAAAAGCATACTAAGAAATATCCGTGAATTGATATCAATGAGTATTTACCAGCATATTTCCTTTACTCTCATAGTATTGCAGGCACCATTGAAATTATCCAGTACTGAGTTTGTGTTTGAAGTTCCTTTACATAATCTGGAGCAGAATAAGAAAGTCACAAGAGTTCAGGTATGTATAGAGAAATGTTACGCATTGCAGCTGTTTCCCGATAATGGTTTTTAGTTTACTGAGTTGATTTTTCCAAAGTATGTGTGGTTTCAACTATCTCCTGTGATTAATTTCTCCTCAAACATTTAAATATATGGTAATTGGAGCAAGAACGCTGGCATCTTTTGCTGTGAGTCGGGATTGACTTGACAGCAATAGGTTCAGTTTTTTTGGTTTTAGAAAATATATTCTCAGACATAATTTTCAAGGAACAAAAGCACACATAAAATTTTTGTTTTATACATGCATGTATATATATAGATTAATAAGAATATTTAAAATATTTTGGATGTAATTAAATTATCCCTCCTTATACAAATGGAAACTATGATTTAAATTAATGTGAAATATATGCCATAAAACATGTAAAGAAATACAGTAAGAAGCAATAATAAAAAACAAAAATTATCCAGCTATATAATAAAGTAGGTTCTTGGGTGGCACAAACAGTTTGCGCTTGATTAAACTTAAGGTTGATTGTTCAAACCCACCCAGCATCACCATAGAAGAATATCCTGCTGATCTATTTCCATAAAGATTATAAACAAGAAAACCCTACGGAGCTGCTCTACTCTGATACACATGGGTCACCATGATTCGAAATCAACTCGACAGCAATGAGTTTGGTTTTTCCTTTGTTTTTATAATAAAGTAATATATGTTAATTAAATTTTTTTTTAAACTGGATATCTCTACCTCTCTTCTAATCAGGAATCTATCTAGAAGAAAAACAGGAGATGTGCAAAAGAAGGAAACACATGTATGCACTGTAGGAATTTTTGTTTGAACTGTCACTTTTTGTCTTATATGATGCTATTCCCGAAATCAATTTTGAACCTCTGTAGCTTTGGAAAAAAAAAATACCTCATTGCTGTTGAGTCGATTCTGACCCATGGTGACCCTGTAGGGCAGAGTAGAACTGCCCCATAGGGTTTCTAAGGCTGTAATCTTTATGGAAGCAGACTGCCACATCTTTCTCCTGTGGAGCAGCTGGTGAGTTCAGACCGCTGACCTTTCAGTTCTCAGCTGAGTGATTAACCACTGCGCCACCAAGGCTCCTTGAAAAAAATTATAAGCAAAGATATTTAACATTACATCCATAAAACAGTAGGGGAGTACTATATAAAATTATAGTGTAAAAAAAAAATCTCTTCGAAACTAAAATATAACTGCTCAGAGCATAAAAATTCAATAAAACTTCTAATTAGGACTTGAAGAATGCAGATCTTTTTATTCCTTTGTTATGAAAATTAAAATATATATGTATATATAAAGCATATTTTTGTTTTAAGTTGCTTACAGCTTAACCAGGAAATACCAGTCAACCTGGAAAAAAGTAATAAACCTTCTGGAATAGAAAACTAGGGCAAAGGTAACTCTTCCAAGACAAGACTTAGGGGGAAAAAAGTCTCTCCAACAGTTTTTCTGAAGAACCAAGGCAAAAGGCCACATAAAGGAACTCATTTCACCACACTGGGTCATTTGGTTGTTCTATATTTGACTTTTTTTTCCCTAAGAAACCATCAAACTGGTTTCCATAGCAGCTGTACCATTTTGCATTCCTGCCAGCAGTGGATGAGGGTTTGAATTTTTCCACATGCTCTCCAATATCTGTTTGTTTTCCATTTATTTATTTATTTGTTATCATAGCCATTCTGGTGGTGGTGAGGTGGTATCTCATTGTAGTTTTGATTTGCGCTTGTACAACCTTTTTGTAGTCAATTACTCTTTCCACCAATCCCTGGGAGCGACTGATTTTTTTTTTCCCATCACTATAATTTTGCTTTTCTAGAATGACAGCCAAATTTAATAATACAATATGTAGCCTTTGGGGTCTGACATTATTCACTTAGCAATATATATTTAAGATTCCTCCATGTGTTTATGTGAATTAATAACTTCACTTATTTTATCAATGAATTATATTTCATTGTATGAATGTACCACAGTTTGTTTATCTATTCATTAGTCAAAAGAAATCTTTTTTTCTTCCTTCCAGTTTTTGGTAATTATGAACAAAGCTCTTATAAACATTTACATACAAATATAGGTTTTTGTGTAAACATAACTTTTCCATTCATTTAGGTAAATACCTGAGAATGTGATTGCTGAGTCATACAGAAGGTACCGTAGTTTTACACAAATAATGCGTGCCTTGTGTGTTTGTTTGCCAGCTGCTCCCTCCTCTATGAGGTATTTTCTTAATCTCGCGATGCTAATTTACAAAAATACCTCACGATGGAGGGGAGTAATTGGCAAACGTAGAAGGTGTGCGTTATTTGTGTAAAAATATGGTCTATATTTATAATAAACTGCCAAACAGTCTTCCAAAGTAAGTGGCTGCACAATTTTGCTTTCTCTCCATCAATGAGTGAGGATTCCTGTTACTCTGCAATCTCACTGGCAAGCATAGATATTTTTATTTCTTTTTACCTCAGTCTCTATCCTCTGTGTGTTTTTCATAGTTGGTAATAGGCTATGTACATATTTGAATACTTTGTCATTTGCCTAACATCATTTTTAAGACATTTTATCTGTTATTACCATGTTTAATATTTTTAGTTGGTACATAAACCCACCAAGTTGCTATGGTATTATGAACAAGTATGTTCTGTGTTATAATTTTTTTTATAAATTTCTTCTTTTATATTTTTGTGTGAGCAGGAACTTCTCTTTCATAATATTTCAAAACGACATATCCAGTGGACTTTGGATATTAGTGACACCGGCAGACTTTTCACAAATGGCACGTTCAAGTTTAGTGCACAGACTGGACATCTGCAACCAAAAGAAAAATATAGTATTTCCATATTTTTCTGTCCAAGTAAATACATTTTTTCTATCTATATTTGTTGTTAAAATTTCAATTTCTCCTTATATTTTTTGTAATTTATATAAAAGCTTGAATTATCAATTATAGATTATTTAAACAGTTTTAAGACGTTTCTTGGAAACCCTGGTGGTGTAGTGGTTAAGTGCCACGGCTGCTAACCAAAGGGTCGGCAGTTCAAGTCCGCCAGGCGCTCCTTGCAAACTCTAAGGCGCAGTTCTACTCTGTCCTATAGGGTCACTATGAGTCGGAATCGACTCGATGGCACTGGGTTGGGTTAAGACGTTCCTTACTGGAATTTTGTTGTAACGATTCTCAAAAATGACTCCCAATGACCCTCACTTACACAAGGGTATTTATGCCCTTGTGTAGCCTTTTCCCACACTGAATAGGGCTGATATATGATCTGTGGGATATTGTGGATGTGATAATGTTTGACTTCCAAGACTAGGTCATAAAAGGCATTGCAGTTTCTGGCTTGTACTCTTGGATTGCTTGTTCTGGGGGAAGCTGACCAGCCTGTCTATTGATCTGTCTGTCCCTTTTTATTCTGGCATTTAAAAAAATTACAACAACTTTATAGTACTTCTTTATAATTCGTATGACAGGTTGTCTCCCATTAAACATCTATTACAAAAATTTTCTTAGCAATTCTAACACATTACTTTTCTAGATGAACTGTAGATTACTTTTTTTTGTTTCCAGACAAAGGAATATATTGAGTTTTCCCTTCAAAGAATTGCATGTTTCTCCAGTCATTAAAGTTTTATTTGGTATGCATTAATATTAGTGAATGGGATTTTTCTATTATTCTTTTGAACTAGCTATTGCTCTTTGGTGCCTAACTGAACTTCTCTGATAGTTCTAGCAGTTCTCCCCACCCCAGTATTATTCTGCAATGTTTTCTAAGCAGTTTATCACCCTAAAGTCATAATAAGTAATAAATTTGTCTCATTTCCAATGTTTGTGCCTTTTCTCCTCCTCTACTTCCTTGTCTTCCTCCTCCATATCTATTTCTCTTTCTCTCCTCCTTGTCTCATTGCATTTAGTACAGTATCCAAAATAATGTTGATTTCTTGTCATGATATTAGGCATCCTTAACTTGTTCCTGATCCTAAGAAATGCTTATAGTATTTCAGAATGACTTCATCAGCTGGGAAAACAGATGACACACTTTAAAGTGAATAATTGAGAAGAATTTAATTAAGAGACTATAATATGTCATATAAGGCTAAGGGATATCAACAATTATGCTGAAGCACCTTGATTCTAGTATCAGAGGGAAACCATTACTACTCCTAGGTCGAAGGAGGGGATAACTACCAAAATGTGGATAGTGAGCTGCAGCTGTAGGAGAGACCAGACAGGAACTGTGGCTACAGAGGAAAGAAACCGCTATGAACCCATGGTTTGTTAGTGACGGAACTAGGAGAGTCCACCAAGGAATGAAGATTCCAATTTCTCCAGATCCTCACTAGCCCTTCTTATTTTGTGTCTTTTTTAATTTTACCTATCCTGGTGAGTGTGAAGTAGTATCTCATTGTAGTTATTATCTTCATTTCTCTAATAACTGTGGGTGTTGAGTATGATCTCATGTGCTTATTCATTTGTGTATTGTCTTTGGAGAAATGTCTATTCAAATCCTTTGTCCATTTTTAAATTGGATTGTCTTTTTGGTGTTGAAATGTAAGTGTTCTCTATATATCCTGGACACAAGTCCTTTATCAGATATGTGATTTGAAAGTATTCCTTCTGTTCTGTGATTTGTATTTTCAGTTTTTAATGATGTCCACTGAAGCAAAAATGTTTTTAATTTTGATGAACTCTAATGTATTTACTTTTTTCTTAATATCTAATAAAACATTACATAACCCAAGGTCATGAAAATTTATTCTTAAATTAAAAAGAATGTATTCCTAAACATTCCTCTAGCTAAAATGTAATTTTAACTCTCACATTTAAGTCTATCATCCATTTTGAGTTAATTTTTGTATACGGTGTGAGATAGGGCTCTCACTTCATTCTTTTACATGGGCGTGTCCAGTTGTCCCAGTACTATTTATTGAAAAAAACTATTTCTTCCCTACTGAAATGTCTTGGCACCCTTGTTGAAAATTGACTGTCCATAAAAGTAAAAGTTTATTTTTGGACACACTGTTCTATTCCATTGGTACGTCAATCCTTATGCCAGGACCACACTGTCTTAAATAATATATAGTTTAGTAGTAGGTTTTGAAATCTGAAAGTTACAATTCTAAGTATTCCAATCACTGTATATGGGATATCTTTCCATTTATTTAGATATTTTAAAATAACTTCCAATTAAATTTTTTAGATTTTAGTGTACAAGTCTTGCAACTCTTTTAATTTTTTCCTAGTACCGTATTCTTTTTTATGCTATTGCAACTAAAATTGTTTTCTTAATTTTACTTTTTGATTTTTCATTATTACCAAATAGAAATAAAATAGATTCTTGTATATTGTTCTTATATATGTAACATTGCTGATCTCATTTATTAGTTTTGATAATTTTTTGATAAGTTCCTTAGAATTTTCTAAATGCAAGATTTCTGTGAACAGAGATAGTTTTACTTCTTTCTTTCTGATCTGGATGCCTTTTGTTTGCTTTTATTGCCTGATTTTATTGCCTATAGCACAAGTAGTGAGAGAGGACATTCTATAGATTCATAATATCTTTTATAAGGTCCTCTATGACTCATTTTATAAGATCGAGGTGTAAGCATAATCTCTTATATTTTCATGTATATATTTTCTCCAGTACTTACTTGCAATTATTAGCAGGAGGTTCATTATTTCCCTTTTCGTCCTCTCCCTTCTTTCTCCAGTCACCTTCCATTTTCCAAAGATCTCAGGGCTTATTTGATCAAGTAAAGCATTACTTATAGAGAAAACTAGGGGGCTTGATGAGTTCAGCACGTCCATTGCTTTTGTTTCTGGCTCACAATGTCACTTTTGAACATGGCCCTACATCATCCAGTACACTCTCATCTTCTTCTGGGCTAGTGACTTTGATGGCCCTGACCTCTGCCAGGCCACATTTGTGTTCTGTCTTCAGTTTCTAAGATTTCACCTTGAATTTACATTTACCAGCTCACATTTTTCTCCCTCTGGGATACCATGCTTGGGGACTTGAATCTGAAGGGACATTGGCCACTTACCTGTCCTCCAAGACCAGTCTTCTGCCTCCTATGTTAAACCACGTTCTCCAAGACAAACTGTTTTTTCCCTCTTAGTGAGTTGCCACATGGGAATTTCTTGTCTTTTCTTACCAGGTAAAATTGTCCAGTCAACCCTGGTAGTCTTTTCTAAACTTAAAAATCTGGGTGAACACAAATTCCTTTCAACTCAGTACATTGCTTTCTCAGAAGTTTCTGGGGCTCCTTATAGTAATTGTCTGATCTCATCTTCATACTAAATACACTAAAGGGGTGGACAGTTTCTGTTAAAGTACAGAAAACGACCAAAAAATAAAAAAAGTAGAAGTACAGTTGTACTACTTCCCAAAGATATATTTATTTTTCCTATAATAATGAAAATCTACTTTGAGGTGACTTGCTCTATCTTTAGACATGTTTGCACTCTAAAATATTTTTATTTCAATAACACCTCATTGCACATGTTAAGTTCTCAGCAGCCTATACCCAGTTTCTGGGTAATCTATTCTGCTTCATGGATCTGTAATTTCCTAGTACATTTTAATACGTAGTAACATTTAAATTTTGTGAAC
Organism: Elephas maximus indicus; assembly: GCF_024166365.1. Lineage (NCBI taxonomy): Eukaryota > Metazoa > Chordata > Mammalia > Proboscidea > Elephantidae > Elephas > Elephas maximus. Next base: position 140,192,303 of record NC_064846.1, read on the forward strand.
TTTTGTGTGAATTAATCAAATACTTTTTTCCTTCTTTCTTTTCTTACTTCCTTCCTTTCTCTCTTTCCTTCCTTTTCATTAGATAATCCTGGAAAATATGCAGTGAATATTCCTGTACTTTTAAATGATAATCCACTTTGCTATCAAATGTTACATCTTACTGGAGAGGTAAAATCACCCAAGTTATTGTTTGATCCACCATTTATATTTTTCACTCCTGTTCCTTTGGGTGTAACAACTACGATGGATATCACTATTACACCTCAAAACTATTTCAGGTAAATAGCAATATGAATTTGTCACATTTTTCTTATTGTGCTTTTGTTTTGCTTTGTTTGTGCCTGTGTTATATGAGTCATGATTAATGTCTGATTTGCTTCTATACTTAGAGAGAGCTATTAAAATATTGGAGTTATATTTAAATAAAAAAATATTTTTAAAAAACCACTTAGTTTTTAATCTCACGGTTAGCCATTAAATTTTCTTATAAAATTTTTGGTGTGTCTATCTTTGTTGTATGAAACTCAAACTTAAAAATGCAATGTATTTTATTTCTATTGATATGTGACACATTACTACAAACATTGCACCTTAAAACAATGCAAAATTGTTATCTCACACTTTCTGTGGGCCAGAAATCCAGGTTGGATCAGCTATGTCCTTGATCAGGCTCTAAACTGGTAGAAATCAAGGTGTTGGCTGGAACTCTGGTCTCATTTGAAGCTCAGGGTCCTCCAAGCTCTCAGGTTGTTGGCAGAATTAATTTCCTTGTAATTGTAGGAATAAGTTCCCATTTTCTTGTTGTCTATTGTCTGGGACACTCTGAATTCCTAGAGGTCACTCTCAGATTCTAGTCATTTGTTCCCCTCGTCACAACTGGCATCTTACTTCCAAAGCCAGCACAGCAGCAGAGTGTCTTTCCGATTTCTCTGTCTCTGACCTCCAAACCTTCTCTTAAGATCTCACTTAATTAGGTTAGACTGACTCATGATTAGCTCCCTTTTGTTTTGTCAAATTCAACTGATTAGGGACCTTAATCACATCAACAAAGTATTTCAAAGTAAGGATAGGACTGCAGGCATTCCTGATAATTTGCGATTTGGTAAATGAACCTTACTTGATTACACTGAATGTGTGACGCTGGGTAAAACTTTTAACTTTTTCTCAGCCTCAGTTTATTTATCTCCAAAATGAGGAAATTGGTGCTGAATGAAATTTAAGGTTCCTTTTCTTTTCTATATATGAACCTGTGTGGTTCCAACAGTTAATGAACTCACCTGCCAACCAAGAGTTTGGAGGTTTGAATCTACTGAGAGGTGCCTTGGAAGAAAGGCCTGGTGATCTACTTCCAAAACATTAGCCATTGAAAACCCAGTGGAGCACAGTTCTACTCTGACACACATGGTGTCACAGTTAGTCAAAGCTGACTCCAAGGCAACTGGTTAGTTATCTTACGAGTAGATACTAACCTCTGTTACTTAAACAAGAAATGGTAATGGCTTGAATTTAAAAATAAAATAGTTTTGTTAAAAAATGTTGGCGTCTTTTTTTTTTTTTGGTCAGGCAATCTTGTGTAAAATGTGAATTAGTATTTTAACCTTTAAACTTTTGAATTAATGTACAAAGGTTTTAAAAACTACTTCTGGCTAGTCAAAAGTTGTCTTGCAAAATATGGCAATGAAATTTAGATGTAAAAAGGACTATAGAGATGATGTAACCCAATATCTTCATTATATATCCGATAGAATCTATGGCATTACTGATTTATCTAATGACACTTAGGTATTTAGCAACAGGCTTGGATTCAAATCTGATTTTTAGAATTACTTTTTCATATTTTATCCAGTTTACCATATTGGTTTAACTAAAACAAGTTGAAATTTTTATTTACTTTTTTTTTCTGGTCAATTAGCTGAATATTCTTCATTCAGATTAAACTGATATTAGGAAAATATGATTCCTTGTTTATAATACTTTTTGCCATGGAAAACTAAAAAAACCTGTTGCTGTTGAGTCGATTCCTACTCACAGAAATCCTGTAGGACAGAGTTCCAAGGAGTGCCTGGTGGATTTGAACTGCCAACCTTTCGGTTAACAGCCATAGCACTTAACCACTGCACCACCAGTGCTCCTACAGGAGATTACATATATAATAAATAAAATAATGTGATGAAATATTGAGAACTAAATTAAAAATTATTGAGTAATAATTAGATTTAAAACTTAAGTACTGCATGTTACATTATTTAAAATCAGAAGTATTTTAGATTTGCTAAATAAATTATGGATATATCATGAAGTACCATGTAAACATTAAGTGACATTTTTTAAAAAAGTAATGATTGAAAAACTCCATGGTATGTTTTATGTATGCAAGTGCTTATACAGCATTCATATTTTAAAAATTTTATGTGTGTATGTATGTGTTACTATTATTTAGCCTATATACGTTAAAGCTTTATCTATTAAAGTTGTAATTTTGAGGTACATCCTTGTCAGAATATATTTAAGGACAATAATATTTAGATCATGGCTGTGGTTAAAAAACAGCATATTTAGGCCAGGTGTTTTATCTTTCCTCTTTTATCCTTAGAAAACAAAAGGGACTTTTGATCATCTCGTGTGGTTTTTGGAAAATAGGAGATGATCTTTAAATCTTTTAAAATTGGGAATATTATTTTAATAATTTGTTCTTCACTTTTTCTGATTAAAAAAAAGGAATACACATTTAAATCCATTTAATTGCAGATATTTTGAGCTAAAGAATTTTTTTTTTTTAATTTTCCACAGAGCTTCAATGCTAAGTATCCAGATTGCCACAGAGATTCCTCTTGATGATGATAAGATTTTCCCTCTTTCAGTGAAGTTTCCAAATGGCAAAAGCATCACAGGCTCTGGCTGTGGAGTTAATCCTAGACTCATCAGCCAACTCAGCTTCAAATCATCTAAACCGATGTCGTTTTTAACCAATGTAGTTTTCTGTGATGACCAAAGTAACCGGTAAGATATTTACATGCATATTCTTTGGATGTAACAGTGAAGAACCAAGGTTTATATTCTACATCATTGTAAAATATCGAAAGAAAAAATATATAATGACTTGGGACATAGATTTTCTTAAAGGTGCAAAATGTACGTTTGCTCATATGAAACACAGCGTAATAGTGGTTATCAACATGTTCTCTGGAGCTAGGTTGCCTGGGTTTGAATCCGGGCTCTGTTAACTTTGGTGAAGTTATTTAATCTCCTGATCTTTAGTTTCTTCATCTGAAAATGAAATGGTAACAAAACCTCTTTCTTCCATGGTTATGAGAAATTGAGTTCATAATTACTGAGTAATTGGACATGACCTGGCACATTTCATTTGCTATCATGTCAACTCCAACTCATGGTGACCCCATGCATGTCAGGGTATAAATGTGCGCTATAGGGTTTTCTTTGGCTGAGTTTTTTGTAAGTAGATTGCCAGGCCTTTCTTCCTAGGTACCTCTGGCTGGACGTGAACCTCCAGCCTTTTGGTTAGCAGCCAAGCATGTTAACCATTTGACCACACAGGTGCTCTACCTGGTATGTTGTTATTGCTGTTAGTTGCAGTGGAATAGATTTCGATTCACAGTGACCCCATGTATTACAGAGTAGGACTGCTCCATAGGATTTTCTTGGCTGGAATCTTGATGGAAGCAGATCGCCAGGCCTATTTTCTATGATAACCGCTGGGTGGATTCAAACCCACACCTTTAGGTTACCAGTTGATCACTAACCGTTTTGTGCCACCTAAGGACATTTACGTGCACATACAGGCATACTTCATTTTATTGTGCTTTGCTTTGGTGTGATCTGCTTTATTGTGACTTTTTTTTTTCTTTTTACAAATTGAAGGTTTGAGGAAACCCTGTGTTGAGCAAGCCTGTCGGTGCCATTTGTCCAACAACACATGCGCACTTCATGTCCCTGTGTTACACTTTGATAATTCTTGCAATATTTCAAACTTTTTCATTATTATTATATCTTCTGGTATTCTGCAATCAGTAATCCTTGAAGTTACTATTGTAATTATTTTGGGGCAACATGAACTGCACTCATATAAGACGGTGAACTTAATTGATAAATGTTGTGTGTGTTCTGACTGCTCCACGAACCGGCTGTTCCCTGTCTCTCTCCCTGTCCTCGGGCCTCCCTATTCTCTGAGACATGACAATATTGAAATTAGGCCAATTAATAACCTTACAATGGCCTCTAAGTGTTCAAGTGAAAGGAAGAGTCGCACATCTCTCGCTTTAAATCAAAAGCCAGAAATGATTAAGCTTAGCGAAGAAGACATGTCAAAAGCAGAGACGGGCCGAAAGCTAGGCCTCTTGCGCCAAACAGTTAGCCAAGTTGTGAATGCAAAGGAAAGCTCTTGAAGGAAATTACAAGTGCTCCTCCAGTGACCACAAATGATAAGAAAGTGAAACAGCCTTATTGCTGGTAAGGAGAAAGTTTTGGTGGTCTGGATAGAAGATCAAACCAGCCACAACATTCTCTTAAGCCAAACCCTAATATAGAGCAAGGCCCTAATTCTCTTCAATTCTGTGAAGGCTGAGAGAGGTGAGGAAGCTGCAGAAGGAAAGTGTGAAGCTGGCAGAGGTTGATTCCTGAGGTTCAAGGAAAGCAGCCGTCTCCGTAACGTAAAAGTGCCAGGTGAAGCAGCAGGTGCTGCTGTGGAAGCCGCAGCGAGTTCTCCGGAAGGTCCAGCTGAGAGAATTGGTGAAGGGGCCGCACTGAGCCGCAGGCTGGCGGTGTGGACGGGACAGCCTTCTGCCAGAAGAGCTGCCGTCTGGGGCTTTCACGGCTCGAGAGGAGGAGTCAAGGCCTGGCCTCAGAGCTTCAAGGGACAGGCTGACTCTCTTGTTGGGGGCTAATGCAGCTGGTGGCTTCAAATTGAAGCCAATGCTCATTTACCACTCCAAAAAATCCCAGGGCCCTTCAGAATTATGCTAAATCCACTCTGCCTGTGCTCTATAAATGGAACAACAAAGGCTGGAGGACAGCACATCTGTTTACAACATGGTTTACTGAATATTTTAAGTTTTGAGACCTACTGCTCAGAAAAAAGATTCCTTTCCAAATATTACTGCTCATTGACAGTGCACCTGGTCACCCAAGAGCTCTGATGGAGATGTACAAGGAGATTAATGTTGTTTTCATGCCTGCTAACATGACACCCATTCTGCAGCCCATGGATCAAGGAGTAATTTGTCCTTTCAAGTCTTATTATTTAAGAAATACATTTCATAAGGCTATAGTTGCCACGGATAGTGATTCCTCTGAGGGATCAGGGCCAAGTAAATTGAAACCTTCTGGAAAGGATTCACCATTCAAGATGCCATTAAGAACATACATGATTCAAGGGACTAGGTCAAAATATCAGCATTAACAGGAGTTTGGAAGAAGTTGATTCCAACCCTCATGGATGAGTTTGAGGGGTTCAAGACTTCAGTGGACGAAGAGTAACTGTAGATGTGGTGGAAAAAACAAGAGAACTAGAATTAGAAGTAGAGCCCGAAGATGTGACTGAATTGCTACAATCTCATGATAAAATTTTAATGGATGAGGACTTACTTCTTATGGATGAACAAAGAAAGTGGCTTCTTGAGATGGAATCTACTCCTGGTGAAGATGCTGTGAACAATGTTGAAATGAGAACAAAAGATTTAGAGTAGTACCTAAACTTATTTGATAAAGCAGCATCAGGGTTTGAGAGTATTGAAAGAAGTTCTACCACGAGTAAAATGCTATCAAACAGCATTGTATGCTACAGAAAAATCTTTTGTGAGAGGAAGAGTCAATCAATGCAGCAAACTTCATTGTTGTCTTATTTTAAGGAATTGCCACAGCCACTCCAGCCTTCAGCAACCACCACCCTGATCGGTCGGTGGCCATCAACACGTAGGCAGGACCCTCCATCAGCAAAAAGATTACGACTTGCTGAAGGCTGAGATGATGGTTAGCATTTTTTAGCAATGAAATTTTTTAAAAAATTAAGGTGTGTACATTGTTTTTTAGATATAATACTATTTCAAACTTAATAGGCTACCCAAAACCTGTTGCCATGTAGTCGACTCCAACTCATAGCGACCCATAGGACAGAGTAGAACTGCCCCATAGAGTTTCCAAGGAGCGCCTGGTGGATTCGAACTGCTGACCTTTTGGTTAGCAGCTGTAGCACTTAACCACTACCCCACCAGGGTTTCCTAATAGACTACAGTATAGTGTAAACATAATTTTTATATGCACTGGGAAACAAAAAAAAAAATTTGTGTGACTTGCTTTATTGTGATATTTGCTTTATTGCGGTGGTCTGGAACCAAACCCGCAATATCTCCCAGGCATGCCTGTTCTCGTTGCTGTTTAGGCAATTCCAACTCATAGTGACCCTATAGGACAGAGCCAGGTCATCGGGTACCAGCCATAGGCTCAGGAGTCTGCGGAACTCCCTGCACTTCAAACCAGACAGCCCCTCTCTTCCTCTAGCCACATGAAAGAATTCACAGGCTCCAGAGAAAGGACTATCTTTAATCTAGCAGAAAAAAAGATACAAACACATAGGGCATGGTCCAGGAGGAATCTCTGTACAGAGCTTCCATGTCCCCGGGGGTTGTGCTTACCCTCCGGAGAGCAGATGTAGGGGTGTAGGTGGGAAAGAAGGAGTGATTCTAATGGGAATAAATAAGAGGACATAGTGATTGATTGCAATGTGGGACATTTGCCATCCTTTGAAATGAAAGAGAATTAAAAATTATATATGCATGTAAATAAAGTGCCACTCATTCACAGATCAGTCTATGTACCTTGTTCCAAACATCTTAAAAGTTGTTTAAAAAAAATGTTGCCGTGATAATGAAAGTCGTATTTTATTTCTAGCTAATATGAGGTTTCTTTAATCGTTTGTTTGAAGTATAATTGAGTATTTATCTATTACTTGTTAATAAAATAGTTTCCATATCACTAAACTTCCAGATACAACCCTTGTAGTGGTTACTAAAATTCCAAACCTTTTCAGTGAGTTTATTGACACGGCCATGCAAATCGATTCTGTTTTGTATTCATTCATGCCTGTCTTTCCTCCCACACTGGCTTTCTATTATTCTCTTGACAACTGTTAAACTCAAGGCTTATCATATTTTAAGGGTTTTGTTTTCCAAATTAGACTCCAGCAGCAAATGTTAGCTCCGTGATCATAGTGACATATTCCAGGTAATGGTGAGAGTCAGTCTCCAACCGCATTCTGTAGCCAGCTCACAAGTGTTTGTAGACATTGAAGTCTGACATTTTCCAGGGCCTTGATAGCATAGTGCTTTCCTTAAAAATCTATAGAAGGAAGACTCGACAAAAGAAGTTGAATTCATTTCTCCCCTGGTGAAATGCAATAGGTAGTTTAGAATTCTACTTTTGGTTTCAAAGTATCACCAGGCTTCTTTCCATTCAAAATGATCTTCATCTCACTGTTGCATAACCTGGTGGGATCCTGGTGTGCTCAATTCCAGGCTATATTCAAGCCAAAGAGTGGTTATTTCATCTTTTTCACGTACTGCGAACTCTTTTAACTTCAAACTATTTACTAGACCTTTTACATGAGAGTACTTATATTTTACTATCTGTTGTATATGACCCTATAGGACAGAGTAGAACTGCCCCATAGAGTTTCTAACAAGCAGCTGGTGGATTTGAACTGCTGACCTTTTTGATTAACAGCTGTAGCTCTTAATCACTGCGCCACCAGGGCTCCATATGACCGAAAGTTACTCTAAATTCAGCAGCACGTTAAAGGAAATTTTCATTTTCCTATTAGGGCATGCACTGACATCTGTAAATTTATGTTTAAAAACATATGTTAAGCAAATTATTTATTAGACTGATGGTTGTGCATAAGGGCATGCAGAACCTCTGCTGCTTTCTAGGTTTCAGCTGCCCTTGTAGGTGTCTGCAGTCCAAAGTTTGGGAACCATTTTCCTAGGTGATGGACACCTGTAGGTACTTTCACCACTCCAAGTCTTTTATTGACACTGAGGAGAGATGCCTTGGTTGGGTTTCCTTGACCTCTTATTGGAAAGAAACAAAACAATGCAATATGAATAAACTCACCATTTTCCCCTCATTGGACTTATATTTAATGGGAATACCCTGAAAGAGATTATCTATTTTTGGAATATTAGATGAGATAAGGATGCCTTATCCTGTACTTGTGACATCATATTTCCTGGTTAATTTTCTTTTTCCTTCCCTTTTGAGACACTTTTCTAATGCCAGGAGGCCCCAGGCGACTCCACCCTCTGCAACCATATTCCCTCTCAAATTGATGCCAGCCCAAGCCCCTGTGGTCCTTTGATCGTGACCTGGTTGATCACTAATAACTGTTTCTTTGCTTAGGCCTTAGTAGTAATGACCAAGCTACTAATTTATAATAAAATCTATTCTTCTGGAGAACACATATTTCACGGTGGTGTTCCAGGCCTTTGGCAAGATGGCAGAAGAAATAATTTTTTTTTTTAGAAGAAATAATTTTGAACAAAGGTTTCTATCAGAGAAAGTCACAGAGCTGATGGCCCCCTCTGCTCACTTGTAGGGCCAACCCTGGTCTCACTCTATGCTGATATCTCTTTATAACATCTCCTGCATTAGAGTAGAGTGATTCCAGCTGTAAGTGTAAGCATAAGTATGGCTTCTTTTGTTATGTTCGTTCAGAAAAATACTGGAATCTTCTAAGTGATAAAATGAAAATAACCTATATAAATTACCTAATCTATGTTTTAGCTAGATCCTAACTATCTCCTAAAGTAAAGCACGTTGCAAAATTCTGAAGAGTGGTTTAATGAACATGAGCTTACTGTTTTGTATTAGTTCATGTCATCCCAGGAGTTTTAGATTTGGTTCCAGCAGGTTGAGAATGTTGACTCATATAATGTATTTAATAGCTCATGCCTCTGCTCTAAGTTCTTTGGAATTAACCAGAAAAGATGTAAGTATACACACAGCAGTACAGCTAATGGTTCCTATGGCTTAGAAATACACTTTCAGCTCAGCTTTACTAGGCATTATAAGGCTGATCATGTTAGAGAAAGCTACCTTATTTAGCGGTTCTAATCTTTGGGGCCTAAGGCAATGCCATGTACTGTGTTAAAGTAATCTTTATTTCTTTCTGAGTAGTAAAAGTTTATATTTCTCCTGAGTGTATTTTTGGAATCATAGGAATTTATATAAATTCATAAAGACCTAAAAGAAACAAACGCGTGGTTTATGCATAGTATACATATGTATATATATATACAAATATCTTTTTTACATATAAGTATATACATGTACATGCATATATATATGTGTTTATGTATATGATTTTTCCAAACATAACATATCTAAAAAAAAAATGTATATGCATATATATATGTGTTTATGTATATGATTTTTCCAAACATAACATATCTAGGAGGTGGTAAATTTTACTTTCTATCACTCTTCCTTAGTGGAAACCCCATTTTAAACTGTATTAACGATACAATTATAGTACATTGGCATAGGAATACTATATTAAAAAGAAAACATCATAATTATGATTATATATGTAAATCATTGTTATGAATTATCTATATTAATTATATGCATACATAATTGAAATAAAATATATATAAATTAATATTAAAATAATTTGATTATATGTATTAACTTAACATGTATATATGTATGTGGAAACCCTGGTGGTATAGTGGTTAAGTGCTACGGCTGGTAACCAAAAGGTCAGCAGTTCGAATCTACCAGGCACTTCTTGGAAACCCTATGGGACAGTTCTACACTGTCCTATAGGGTCGCTGTGAGTCGGAATCGACTCAACAGCAACAGGTTTGGTTTTTTTGGTTTTGTAATGATTTAAATTTGTGAAAAAGGGCTCCAAAGAAAAATTTCAGATTTAAAAAATGGTTCACATAAATTACAAGATTTTTTACAAATTCTCTGGTATACTACAAATGAGTTGATTCATGTGTCAAAAATTTATATAAGTTTAAAGTATTGCTAAATGATTGTATACTTCTATTCTTGATGAATATTTCAGCCTTTATTTTGCTATGATGCAAATTAAAGGAAGAAATTCACATATGCAACCCGCTTCCATGGACATAGGCACATTTAGATCAAACCTAAAATCTACTTTAGGGCACTGATTTAGCATGTAGTTTTTAGAATTACTAATGTTCATAAATAAGAGTGACTATAGAAAAAAAAGTTTTTTTTATATGAGCTGCAGATAACATATATTGTAGATTATTGCAGTGACCAGAAGAGTAGGTCTAATTGTAATCCTTTTTGTCCCACCCAAGAAAGAATATTGAAAAGCAAATGAGTAAGAGTTATATCATGATCATGAATCTTTTTTTATGTATTAAAAATAAATAAATATAAACTCTGAAACTTTGTCACTGATTAACAAAATGACATATGTTGCCCTCACTTGTGAAAGACATTCTTGTGTGTCGCAGCATAATGGATGAGTTCTACCATTATGAATATATGTTAAACAAAAAACCAAACCTATTGCCGGCGAGTCAATTCCCACTCAGAATTCAAATTCACTTGTCCCATAGTTTTACCTAAGATAAATGTACTAGTTATAGTAAACATTAAGTATTTAAATAAAAATACTAAATAATCCTTTTTGTGTGTGAGTAAAGTTGCATGTGAATAATTTTGCTGCCAATTATTGAATCGAGAAACATTTTGGATAGATGTATATAAGCTGCTTTAAAAAGGTTGTTCAGGGAAGTCTGTTATGTAGTAAATTCCTCTGAAGCGAGTACTGTCATTCAGAAGCATTCCATTGATATTAAGTGTTTAACTTAAATACTAGATGTATAGTAATAAGTACTTCTTTTGGATGTTGGTGTTGGTGGTAGTGGTTTTCATGATGAAAAGCATTTTCAAAGGCCTGACCCAGCATCCTTTCTTCTTCTTCTCCTATTTCTCAGTCTAGCCAGCCCTATAAATGGAAATAGAAGGCATTAATCCAAAGCGGTTTTAGCAGTAAACTCTTCTTAAAACCCTTCATGTTTTGTTATTTTTGGTTGCTGTTGAGTCGATTCTGATTCACGGTGACCCAATATGTGCAGAGTAGGACTGCTCCATAGGGTTTTCAAGGCCGTGACCGTTCGGAAGCAGATTGCCAGGCCTGTCTCTCAGGGAGCCTCTGGGTGAGTTTGAACTGCCACCCTTTCAGCTAGGGGTCAAGCTCTTATCACTGCCGATTTTGCCAAAATATAATTTTGATCTAACTGCCTTGTGGAGAATGTCCCTGGGTGGCGCAAATGGTTTGCCTCAACCACTAACCAAAAGTTTGGCAGTTCAAACCCATCCAGCAGTGTCGTGGAAGAAAAGCCTGGCAATCTGCTTCTATAAAGACTACAAACAAGAAAACCCTGTGGAGTAGTTCTTCTCTGTAGCACATGGGGTTACCAAGAGTTAAAGTTGACTTGACAGTAACTGATTTTTTTTGTCTTGCGGAGAATGGTTTGGGCAGACAACCATATTAAGACTAGAGAGACTTGTTACTAGAAACTACACCCCAGAGCTCTGCCCCTTCCTCTTGCTCTGTCTCTCTGTCTATAAATTAAAATCATATACAATAGGGCTGCTTTTAGCATGCCAGGTCTGTCTTTAAATAGTGAAGATAGGAGCACAACTTTAGTTAAGAGCAAAAATGTATAAATAATGTAACATTTCTCATGGTGCTTGACATATTGTTGACAGGCCATCACAGTACTTCATATGCCGGTAGAAAGTGATAACATACTGTAATTACCGGGCCATTTATCACAGATAGCTAACATGAAGCTTCAAAGTTTCATCTCTAAAATAATCTGGGCAGACAAGCGTAAGAGTCTCTTATCTACACTAATGATGTGGAAAGAGAAATGTGTGATTAGAGTGTTAATTATTCAGCAGCTAATGACCAGGGAGGTGAATGATGAGACTTTTCACACTTTATTTAATGCAATATTTGTGGTTATCATGTTATTCAAATTCAAAGTTGTGGTTCATAAAAATATAGTTTCCATTTTATTGGTTATTATCTACTGTAGATAAAAAAAAATTCTTCTTTGGCTTAATTTCTTTTTTCATTTTGATTTTTTGTTGGTTTTACATTTAGAATGGAGTAGCTTCCTTCCTAGAATTCAGTAGTATGGGGAACAATCAAATAAGATTAAGGCAGTAATGGCTGCTTGAGCCTGGAGAGAGGTAGATGGTGTGTGTGTGTTCATCAAATTGAAGCTGACAAGTATATTAGGCCAAACCTTATAAACTGCCAATACAGTAGGTTAAAAAAGTTGAATGGTGGCAATTTCATTTGGTTCAACATGGTAATACTTAGAGATTCTTATGATGCCCACAGACATTTTGATTGATTCCAGTTTGGGGCTATTATGAATAATGGTGCTATGCCCGTTTGTGTTTGTCTTTCTGTGGGCACATGTTTTCACTTCTCTTGGGCAGATACCTAGGTGTGTAATCCCAGAGTCATATAATAACCTCTTTTTTGATATTTCGAGAAACTGGTGTTTTCCAAAGTGACTACACCATTTTACAGTCCCAACAGCAATGTATAAAGGTCCCAGTTTCTTCACACCTTTGCAAACACTTCTTACTGTCTGACTTTTTAATTACGGCCACCGGGATGCATGTGCAGTGATATCTCATTGTGGTTTTGATTTGCATTTCCGTAATAACTAATGGGAAACCCTGGTAGTGTAGTGGCTAAGTGCTGCAGCTGCTAACCAAAAGGTTGTTAGTTTGAGTACACCAGGTGCTCCTTGAAAACTCTGTGGGGCAGTTCTACTGTGTCCTTTAGGGTCACTATGAGTCAGAATCGACTCGATGGCAACAGGTTTGGTTTTTGGTTTTTTAATGACTAAAGGTGTCGAACATAATTTCTCATATTCTTTATATATTCTCGGTGCAAGTGCCTTATCGCGAAAATGAACTCTGAATATTTTGTCCTAGTATGTGGGTTGTCTTTTCACTTTATTGATGGTACCATTTGAAGTACAAAATATTTTCAGTTTTACAAAGTCCACATAATTGTTGCTTTTCTTTCATTAAGTGTTTGTGTTATTGGTGTCATATCAAAGAACTCATTGTCTAACTCCTATGTTTTCTTCTAAGAGATGTGTTTCTTCCTAAAAAACTAGGAGAATATTTAAAGCATCTGAAAAAAGAAAAATAGCCTTTTATTTAAACTGGTTTCTGATAGTAAGTTATGTAATTGAACATTATTAGAACAAGCATACATTATTAAAATATATGTTGTTTAATTAGATAATTTAGAAGTTAGTAGAAAATGTTGTAAATGCTTACAGTCATCATCATCTTAATGGTTTTTATCCAGTGCCCCTAAATTTGAGTTTATATACAGCAAGGCAGATCTAGAAACTAAACATTCCCATGCAGTGAGTAAAAAGAAAGCTGTGTTTTAGGCAGGTTGAACTTAAACCTGACCCCTGTATTTTTTAATTGTGTGACTTGAAATAATCATTGACTTTTTCAGACTCTTGGTATCATAACCAAGGAACGCTGGAAAAGATAATAATATATATTCTTTAAGACTCTTCAGAGAATTTATGGAAATGAAATAATGCATGTTGTTAAGTGCTCAGCACAGTACTTGGCACAAATAGTACAAACCCATTACAATCACCTTCATCAACATCCTCATCATATAATTAATCCCTGTTGTCACCAAGAATGTCCAGTGGAACCAATCTAAATCATTAATGCCTGAACATTGTTATTTAAATACTAGAATGGATTTGAAATCCCTAGTGTTAGAGCAGCTTTTTGTTTTCACCATAACTCTTACGTTGAGTATTTTTAGAGTAAATCCCCTACTGCTAATTTTTCTGATCTATATTTGAAACCCTAGTGGCGTAGTGGTTAAGTGCTACGGCTGCTAACCAAGAAGTCCACAGTTGGAATCCGCCAGGTGCTCTTTGGAAACTCTATGGTGGAGTTCTACTCTGTCCTATAGGGTTGCTATGAGTTGGGATCGACTCGACAGCAGTGGTTTTGGTTGGGTTTGGGTATAGATTGGCAAAGGAAATCCATATCCATGAGTCCTCACCTAAAGATCTGCTTGTAGACAGTGCTGCCTAATTGTCTTAGTTACCTAGTGCTGCTACCAACAGAAATATCACAAGTGGATGGTGTTAATAAAGAGATTTATTCTTTCACAGTCTAGGAGGCTAGAAGTCTGAATTCAGCATGCCAGCTCTAGGGAAAGGGTTTTACTCTCTGTCAGTTCTGGGTGAAGGTCCTTGTTACCAATCTTGCCCTGATCTGGGAGCTTCTCAGCGCAGGGATCCCAGGTCCAAAGGACACGCTGTGCTGCTGGTGGCTACTTTGTTTATGGTATGAGGTACCCCTGTCTCTCTGCTCGCTTCTCTCTTTTATATCTCAAAAGAGATTTTCTCAAGATACAACCTAGTCTTATAGATTGAGTCCTGCCTCATTAATGTAACTACCTCCAATCCTGCCTCATTAACATCATAGAGATAGGATTTAGAAAACATAGGAAAATCACATCAGATGGCAAAATGGTGGACAGCCACACAATACTGGGAACCATGGCCTAGCCAAGTTGGCATACATTTTTTGGGGACACAGTTGAATCCATAACACTAATGAACAAATGGAAGAAGCAAATGTTTCCTGAAAAGCACCATAAATAGTCCCATTTTCCAGGAAATATATTAACATATAGTATTACCGACTGCAAGTCCCTTTTTGGTTTTAAAATATTTTTCATCATAATGATACCAATATATGAAGTACCTATATAACTTGTACAGTTTCTGTATCATGTGCTGCACAGAACTAGATCAAGTCAGTTTCGCATATGTTGGTTAATGTTTACTCTGAGTCCATCTGAAATCAAATGTTCTCATCTTCAACTGGCTTTGTGAAAAAAAAAATATTAGTACCTTTATTCTGATTTGATCCTTGGAATAAAGTATTATTTTCAACCTTAGTTTCCTTAATCCTTACCATTTTGCAAATGCTTGAGAGTGCTTTTTCAGTTTGATTATTAGGTAGTTGTCTTCGGTAGTCTTGTCCATAGGCAGACCTTTAGAAGAGGATTCATGGGGATGTGATCTATTAAGGAAGTTCTCCTAGGAAAAAGCAGTAAGAGAGTAGGGAAGCAGTAAAGGGAATCAGTCACCCCAAGTAAGTGTGGGATTTAGTCAAAGTCTCAACCTTAGCTTGATCTCGTGTAGTCCTCCGGAGCTGAAATTATACCACAGAATTTTTGTTCTGTTTGAGGTAAGGGAGCTGGGCTTTCAAACTCCCACATAACTAGGCATTGGCTATGGGCCTGCCCCAGGGGACATAAACTTCCAGGAACTTTTGATGTTGAGCTGCAGTAGCCCAAGGGTAGTTTTCTGAAGAAGACTGTAGTTACCCCACCATCCCAACCTAGGAGATGGAAGCATAGCACAGGTAAACTGGATCCAGGGGAATCTGGATCCAAGAGCACTGACAGCATTCACTCGAGTGTTGAATTTTTGTTTATTCCTTTGTTTTCTTTTTTATCTGCTTCTCAAATCACTGTTAAAACCAAAATAAAATTTTCCATTCTGTGAAAGTAATGATGATGGTGTCTGTTGATAAATTACGTTATTTAATCTAGATAATTATTGGGTAAACATAGCTGGTCAGTTAGTAGAATTTTGATTGATCACTATGTTTGGCGTAAATACACAATAAGTAAAAATAGTAATTAGTGCTCTAAAACAATTTTAAATTTTATTTTAAGAAGGGTAACACATGAAAACAAGAAGAAAAAATCATATACAGGTGAAATTTAGTACTGTACATAGCAGTCTGATGCAGGTGTTTAGGATGGAATGATAAGGATTGGTTAAGGAATACAATCTTCAGTATGTGTATTTCGCCTAAAATTTTAATAAATATAAAATGATCAGGAGAAAAAGTTGTATTCCCCATGGAAAATATCATATGCAGAACTGAGTTGGAAATGATTCAGTTACATGTAACATATCTTGAGATTTAAAGTCTTTGATAACTTACTATATTTCAGTTATGACCAGTTCTAAATTTTATTTGCAGTAACTTGGATTGCAGCCCTAGTGGTGCAGTGGTTAAGAGCTATGGCTGCTAACCAAAAGGTCCACAGTTCGAATCCACCAGCCGCTCCTTGGAAACCCTATGGGACAGTTCTACGCTGTTCTATAGGGTTGCCATGAGTCAGCATTGACTTGACAGCAATGTTTTTTTTTATACTTTGATTAAAACATGGAATTCCAGAATTTCACTTTGGCCAGTGACCATAAAATAGATGGAAAAACTCATATGAAAGATGACTAATTCGAGAATAAAATTTTGACACATTATAATGCAGAACCAAAACCATTAATATAAAATTAACACTTCTATTTACAAGAGAAAAAAACAGTTGCACAAGGACAGAATTGCCGCAGAAGGTAGAGACCCAATATAATCTTAAAGTGTTTTGTGGCTGGCAAAAATAATAGTGCTGCCATACAGTGCTCTCTTAAGAGTCCCTGCTAACTGAAAGGTTAGCTGTTTGTCCACCCAGAGGTGCCTAGGAAGAAAGGTCTGGCAGTCTCCTCCAAAAATCAGCCATTGAAAATCCTATGGAGTACAGTTCTACTGTAACACATGTGGGGACTCAACTTGATGGCAACTGTGTGTATGTGTGTGTTTTTAGCAGTGCTTTCTTTGGATAAAATATACAAGTTACAGAAGGTAATAGTTCTCTCTACTGGTTGAATAACTTTTGCAGCATTGATTTCAGTTCTCAGACACATGTAAAGAAGGACAAACACAAAGGAGGTCAACTAAAGAAGTTAGACTAGTATATGAAAGATTTGGAGAGTGTGCAGTGAAAAGAACCCTTTTATGTTCTAAATGTTTGGAATCCGAAGAAGATAAACCATAGAGACTATATGACTGTTTAAATACTAGAAGGACTCTAATGGGGTCAGATTGTAGATTTGTTCTGTGATGCTCTGGACAGAACTCCTGAAGGTAAAGCTCTCCATTTATGGAATGGGCTGTCTCTGAGGCCTGAGTGCTTTCTCCCTGGTAGTGTTACCTAAGGCTAGAGACCATTTATCTGGGAATCTATGGAAGAGGAATATAAGTAAATTACCTCTGAGGCACCTTTAACTCTAAAATTGCCTCCATCTATGTTTGTAACTTGAACAATTACAAGCTGTGTTCTAGAGTAAACATGACAGTGAAATTTACAATCCCTGTTAAAAAGCTTTCAAAATAACAATTTTTTAAACCACTCAGATACATATAGTAGGTGGTTACAAATGCATTTTAAAGTATAAATGATGCATAATTCATGCCTTGATCATTAAGGGCATGTGATATACTTTAAAATATTTAATTGTACTTAATGTACCTGGAAATTTTTTATTGAAATTAATATTTGCACTTTTAGGTTTTCTCTCCCGGTTTCTGCAACAGCAGAAAACTGCATTCTTACTATTTACCCATATATGGCAATTCATCTTCATAACCGAAAAATTGTTCTAAAGAATGGTAAGTTACATATGAGTCTTTTCTAACTCTCACGGTATGCATTCTTGTTATCTAGGGCGGACACCTAAAAATAAAGTGAAGTTAAAACTAACATATGTTTATTAAACATCTGCAATTGCTAGGAGCTGTGCTTACCATTGAGAATAGAATACGAAAGTATCTCAATTCCAAAAGTAGGCAATTTAGTGAAGTACCCACAAATACAATTAATACAAAGAAGATCGAATCAAGAGCTGTCTATGTGAGTCCCCTTTGAAGTGTTGCACATGTGGGGATTGTGCAGAAATTAATGCTGATGTTCGTGGCCTGGGATGAATTTGTAGAAAAACTGACATATTTGGTAGAGCTTGACAAGTGAGGACCTTGAACAGAATGATTTGGGAAAAAGACAATGTAGCAAAGGTGTTGGAGTGTGATGGGGGGTATAAGACAGGCAGTGTACTTAGGGGCCATATCACTGGGCACTTTATTTTGAACATAGTGGGAAACCTTATGTGGTTTTCAAGTATCAGTGATTTAGAAAGACAAGAGTTGGTGGGGTGTGAGATGGTTTAAAGTGGGACAGCGAGTGGTCAATAGACCAGTTGGAAGGTGATGTAGGGGAAATAGTGAGAGGATCTAAAAACAATAGAAGACAAGCTAGTGATGAGGGAGATATTTGAAATATAAAACAGAGGGGAATATAATTGGATGGAGTAAATCCCAGAGGATAAGAAATGATAGAGAATGGGAGAAAAATCCCCTCCATGCAGACTGTCAAAGGCTTAACTTTCAGTGCTGATTGAGAAGTCTTCTCTTATATTTAATCAAGTTTTCTCCAGTTCTCTGCACTTGCTTCTTCAAATCTTTACCACTGTTATGAAATCTATTCAGTCATGTTCTACCTCAATATAAATATTTTTCTACCTTTTCCCAAGAACTAGAGACCACCAGGCAGGAACACTCGGAACTTCCAAATACCAAGCATGCATTAAAAAAAACCCGTTGCCGTCGAGTCGATTCCGACTCATAGTGACCCTACAGGACAGAGTAGAGCTGCCCCATAGAGTTTCCAAGGAACGCCTGGTGAATTCGAACTGCTGACCTTTTGGTTACCAGCCATAGCGCTTAACCACTACACTACCAGAGTTTCCAAGCATGCATTGGAAACCTCTGTCTCCTTTCACTCCTTTCACAAAGCTAGGAGCCAGAGGTCTCTCCTGCCTTAGATCATTTCTTTCTCCGAATGCCATTACCCAGGGACTTCACTTTTCAACCAACCTTGCTTTCTCTTGCACTTCAACTTCTGCCTGCCTCTTAGCTGCTTTGGGGGATTTTCCAGTTAAGACAGCAGGGAGGAGAGGGGAGATAGACTCATTCCCAAAGAGGAAGAAGGGAGGACTCAGGCCATATATACCCAATTCATTTCCCCCAAATTTACCGATCAGATGAGCCACTGGATTTCCCAGGGAGAGGGAGGAAAGGAGCTGAGGAAAGCAAGCACTTAGCGTACCTCCCTGACCATCTAGGTAATATCAAGCATAATCCTACTTGACTTTTTAGCAGCATTTGACACAGTTAACTATTCTCTTTCTTTCAGTTCTCTCTGGGCTTCACATATAATACCCCTTTCATGACCGAATTATTTTCTGCTTTTAATTTTTTTTTTGATGTAATGTTTTTTTATTAATGGAATGCATGCTGAATCATTGAGCGTGTCTGAATGTTTGGCAGGTATTGTGGGTAATATGTGGGGTATATATGTCCCTCTGGACTCTGGGAATAAGATTGGTGGGATGAGGCAAGAAAAAAAATCAATTTATCTTAGCAATTTTATTTTATTTCATGAAGCTTTTCAAAACATGGGGTAACACATAAAAGCACCTTGCAATGACTGCAGATAATTGTGATTCGAGTCTCCATCTTTTTAGTGCTGCAGTCTCTGCATGAGTAAACACATGCATACCGTGCTTATTTGGTAATCCGTCCCTGCAGGTCCCTCCCTGCCAGGCGCACTTTCTGTCAGTGGGAAAGCAGCTTCCCAAGAAATACCAGAGGCAGAAAATGTAGGTGGATACTATATGTCCCATGTGTCATGAAGTGGATACTTCTCTGGGTCTCTTCTCACCTCTCTGGTTGTTCTTTCTGAGCAAACTTTGTGGGTTCTACTTCCTCCTCTACCTGTCCTTTTAAATGTTTTATGTCAGTGGGTGTTCTCCCTTGACCCCTTTTTTCTTATCCCTTCCATGACTTTAATGATAATCATTGGGGTTTATCCCTAGCCCAGTATCTGCTCCAGAGAATCAGGACTGTATATTCACCTACCTTCTGGACATCTTTCCTTGGATTCCCACAGACACCAGGCAACAAAATAGCCCATACTGAACCCCTTTTCTGAAATATCCTCCTTCTGTATGCCCGTATTTGTAGATGTACCTACCGTCTAACTCATTTATTTCAGTGCCCAATCTGGAAACCATAGTACATCCTTGATAATGCCTTGTCTCTCACATTCTACTTCAAGTCCACCAATCCCTATCCTTCTGCCTCCTAAATATCTCTTGAATCCATTCACTTCTCTCCCTTTCCTTTGTTAGTTTCCACACCCAGGCTGCCATTCTGTCTTTCCAGGATTACCCCAAAGGTTTCTAAATTGTTCTCCTGCCTCCTACAATGTTTTCTCCTTTCCCAATCCATCCTTTACACTTAAGCCAGAAGGATGTTTCTAAACCAAAAATCCAATCATTTCATTCCAAGGCATAAAATATGTCCGTGAAATCTCATTGCTGCTAGGATGGAGCCTACAAATGCCCCATGTGATATTGCCTCAGCCAGTAACTTCTTTCTGTCTTTATTCTCATCTTGCCCTGTCTGCCCAGGCCACACTAAACTTTTTGAGTTCTTTCAGACCGTTGATCTGTGCTGATGGTCATACTTGTGACTGGAGCATTTTTTTCCCCCATCACATTATTTTGCCAAGGTAGCCCGTACTTATCCTACGCAAGATTGTTGCCCTTGGATATAGGGAGACTGTGCAAGTCCACTGTCACAGTGAGATGAAACCTGCCTTTTATCTATATCCCTTTCTAATGTTGATTTTTTTTGTTTGTTTTTAAGGGCAAGAATCATACCTCTCCTTTTCACCCATGTGTCCACAGTGCCTAGCACAGTGCCTGGCATAATAAATGTATTTAATGAACATAGAATGGATTGCCTGAATTTTGGACCAATTAGGAAGGCATCTCTTAGCAATACATGTTCATAAGGGAATGTGAAATAGTGTATTCTGAGCACCAAGAAACTGATTTTAAAGCAATTTATAGAACAAATCTATTAACAGTATGGGGTATATATATATTACACACATATACATATATATCTCACATATTTCACAATTTTGACATACATTGGCAAAATTAAAAAGATTTACTGACTAATCCTAGTCTTATATTCTTCTAATATACTAGGGGAAGAGGTTTTAGCGGGCATAACATAATAGAAAGAACAGTAGATGAAGAGTCACCCTTTCGCCATATGATTTTATCTTTGTCTCTCACATCCTCAAATTTCCGGTCTGTTATAAAAACAAAATGTGGGGGTGGAGAGAGTAGCTGGATATTAACTATACCTGTTTTATCTATTTAGAAGGGCTTTTGTGAGAAATCATAGACTGTACCCTGAAAGGTATTATCATTATTATCCTTATTGTTACAACTGTGATTATTATTGCTTTATTTGTGTTTTATATTTTTTCTTAATATACTTCCAGGGAATAATGAGAAATTTCACTACAATAAGTAATATTCCAATCCTTTTAAAAGGAAAAATGAATCAAGTCTTTACGTTTCTTAGATGATTGTTTGAACAAGAAATCTAGGAGTTAAAAATAATGCATCCATTTGGGGAAATATTTCTAAAGAGAAACGTCATGATTCTCAAATATTCTAGAATATCTTTAGAAATAAGTGTAGTATATATTCAGTGCTTTCAGGTGTAGGGTGTTCTGCTGAATGCCTTACATCTATTATTTCATTTCATCCTTCTAACAACTAAGTTAGATACCCTTAATAACCTGCTTTACGGATTAGGAAACTGAGTCACAGAGAGTTTGAGCAGCTGGCCCTAGGAAATTTTAACCAAGTTTATGAGGCCTCAGAGTATACACACTTATAGCTACTGTGCTCTAGAGTATGATGTGTCCATTAAAAGTGAAATCGTAAAATATATTAAGTATATGCAACAATAAGGCAGTATGATTAATTAGATATAGCTCACATGCTAAACAAAAAACTACACGTGACACTGACTTTCACTGAAATGGTACAGGTGTGGTTTTTAACCCAACTAGGCACTTTTTGTCGTTAGTAAATTAAAAGCATATTGCCTAATGCATCCATAATGAATTGTTCTGTCATTGAATTTCATAAAGCATACGTCTTTGAAGCCTATAAAGTCCTAGCATTGTAGGGATTTGAACAGCCTACTGGGTAGAGGTTCCCTGGCAAATTCTGAATGGCTTTATACTGGAGCAGTAGAAGATATTTACTGTATACCAGCTTATTAGTATATGTTATTGCTTTTTAATTAATCTTCACAACAAACTTTTGGTTTCATTTTATGGATTAAAAAAATCACAAGTTTCAGAGAACTTGCACAACATACCCAAGATATAACTGCTTGGGAGTCGTGGTGCCAAGCTTTCAAATCCCATTTTTTTTATTGCACAGGTCATGCTTTTCTGAAAGAATGACATTATGGAGATTTTTCTTTTGATATCTGGCCTTTGGTCACATCTACTGGCTTTTCTCGGTCAGCACTGCCTTTGGTTAGGTTTGGATTCCCATGGTGGCAACTCTAGTGTATATTCAACAACTCTAACTGGAATAGAGATCAGCAGCGGTTCAAAATGACATTAGCTCATAACTAAACAATGATTTCATATCAGAGAATTCACTGGGAAGAAATTTAGTTTGTTGGTGACTCTCTTATATCAGATTTTTTTTAAATTTATTTTGCTTTAAGTGAAAGTTTACAAATCAAGTCAGTCTCTCATACAAAAACTTATACACACCTTGCTATGTACTCCTAGCTGCTCTCCTCCTAATGAGACAGCATACTCTTATATCAGATTTTGAATATGACATAAAATAACTACAAAGAATTTTTTATAGAAACATTTCAAATGTTTTATCTATTTTAGTTTCAGATAAATCTGAATATTGTTCATTCTCCAACAACTTTGACATACCATAGCAATTGCCTTATCAAATAAAATTCAATTAAGAAAACCATATGCCCATTACGTTATTTTTTCTTACTTGACATATTCATTTATAATGGACATTTAAGCTTTTTTTGTTCTACTTTATACAATTCACATATGTATTAAAATATATTACATTCAGATTAAATAATTTGGTAATGAATTCCAGGAACACTTTTCTGATTTACTGTGACCCAATGTGTCTTTTGTAGATAAAGATGGAAGTCTTACGGAGACTAGAAACAATTTTCCGCTTCCTTCTGCTTCAGATAAAATGGCATCATTAACTACTAACTGTAACGATTCTGAGCCCCTAAAGAGAAAATTCTTTACTTGTATGTGGCATATGTATAGTGAACCTACAAAACCCAGCCCATAATATGATCTGTTGAATATTATTTATTTTTAAAAATTTGGCTTTTACAGGTACCAAAAAATTAAAAAAAAAAAAAGTTAGTTTGTTGTTAGTCTTAAGTGGGTCATCTTCTTTAGGGATCCTCTCCAATGATCTAGAGCAGAGGCTCTCTAATGTTCTTGGTTCATGACATCATTAGTGCCTTGGTAATTTTACCCTTGGCCAAAGGAAGTACCAAACAATTTGTGAAGTACATGGTTTGGTCCAAAAATGTAATAATAGTAGTTCATGTACTATCTGACAGATATTGCAGTGATATTGATCTATGTCAAACATTTATTATGTTAAATATTCTGCCATATCCCCCTAAATTTGCTGTGACCTCAGGTGCTCTCTGTACACAGTTGGTGTAGCACAGGGCTAGAGATTTGTCTCCTCATTATCTAACTGGATCCAAAAATGCCTATTTTAGAAAGAGGGAGCATAGATAAATATGTGAGTTTCATATTATTTTCAATTAACTGTTTAAATTTTTTTTTCTGAATATGGTTAATTTGCCATTTTTCCTTTTTGTCGAATGGACCAAACCACCTTAAATGTTGTGAGGTTTTCAATGAGTGCGTACTCATGTCATTACATAGGCAGATCTTTTTTTCCAAAAAATGTGATAAAATTATTTTATATTATCGAAAATTTCACTAACTCTGAGTGCTTTGTGTTTTACTTGAAGTGGTTTATATGGATAGAAAGCCATTTTGAATCTGAAGCCCATTTTTAAATTCGTATCAGGCTTTTAGTTGAGGCGTAATACTGTCTAATAAGTAAAATCAGGAATTGTCAAGATAGTTTGCATATGTTACTGAAAATGAAAGCTTCCATTTTGTAGAATGTTTTCACATACTATTTTGGAACAAAGAAATTTAACTGTTTTCTTTGTTGAAATGTATCTTTTTTAAAAGCATTTCTTTTGGGTATTTGAAAATAAATACGTTTTCTTCATTTACTAAGATACAGTAAATTGATTTCAAATTTGTTCTCTGGTGCATAGAATAATTAGTAGACTGGGATTTCTTTGTCTACATACAAATGGCAATAGCTGAGAGAATATTGTACTCTATTGTCAAGTAACCCATATTTACTAACAAATGTGAATTTTAGAAATGGAAATCTCATATGAAAATATGATATTGGACGAAAATGAAACATCAAAGAAACAAGATGATACACCTGTGGAAAAAGAGGAGCAAAATACGCAGTTCTTTCCTCCTGAAGACGGAACAAAGGCGTGTGACTTCTTTCAGAAGGTTGTGAATGCAACTCAGACCTGGTTCAGTCTCTTTGGGTGGCCTGAAGGACCTCATTGTCTGTCTATCCCAGAGACTATAAGAAGGTGATGGTTACATGTTTCTCCAAATCCTTTGCTTTGTGTAATATAACAAAATAGAATCTATTCGTTGGGATGATTTTAACCAAAATGCAATATTAAATAATTTATTCTAAACTAATACTTTATGAGGGAATTGTTAAGCAGAGTAAAAAGATGTGAATATACTTTCTTTAGTATAGATGTCATTTTTAATTTCTTCTAAACATCTGATGATTTTTAGACAAACTGAATATTTCTGTACCTCAGTGTCCTCATCTGTGAAATGAGAAGGGGAAAATATTGAAACATTTGGCAACCGCATTTCTACATGAATAAAATATGAGTCCTAGATGGAGAGTACAGTCAAGTAGACTATGTATGGTATTAGTGAACAGGAAGGGCTCATTTTCCTTGTCATTAATTCCCCTTTACCAGTACATTTGCCTCACTTCTTTCTTGTGCAATTGCGTTAATTATAGCAAGCCGCTTAATTCTGTTCTTAATTTAAACAGGAATTTTTGCCCCTTCCTAGTTCAGCTGCTCCACGGGAGAAAAGACCTGGTAATCTGCTCCCATACAGCAGACAGTCTAGGAAAGCATATGGGGCAATTCTACTCTGTCACATGGGGTCGATATCAGTCAGAGTTGACTCCACTGCACACGACAACAACGGTAACAGTTACAATGTTGTTGAAGTGGTGGATCCACAGAGCTTCTCTACTTTCTCTTTCAGCACTGGGGAGCCATTTACTGGCACCTTAAGGGAGAATTCTGATCTCTGTAGCTGGAAAGACTATTTAGAATTTTCACAGCCATATTCAAGCATGAGCTAGGTTGAACTAGGTCTATAGTTTTTCTATGTTATTTTTTTTAGGACAGTGTTACCTTCATAGAATAAATTCATTAATATTTCATCTTTGTCTCTGCTGTAGGAAAATTAATTCAGCAGATACCCTGAAAATTTACAGGCTTGATCATAAAATCATGTGTGTCTAGGAAAGTTTTTTTTTTTAATTTTATTTCCTTTAGGTGAAAGTTGACAACTCAAGTTAATTCCTCATTCAAAAATTTATACACATATTGTTTTGTGACATTGGTTGCAATCCCTGCAACGTGACAGCTTGCTCCCCCTTTCTGCCTTGGGTTCCTTCAAAAATTTATACACATTGCTTTGTGACATTGGTTGCAATCCCCACAATGTGACAGCATGCTCCCTGTTTGCACCTTGGGTTCCCAGGGTCCATTCGTCCAGTTCCTGTCCCTTCCTGCCTTCTCGTCCTGCTTTTGGCCAGGAGTTGCCGTTTGGTCTCGTGTATCTTATTGAACTAAGAAGCACGTTTCTCATGTGTGTTAGTTTTTGTTTTATAGGCCTGTCTAGTCTTTGCTTGAAAAGTGGGCTTCAGGAATGGTTTCAGTTCTGAGTTAGCAGAGTGTCGGGGACCATAGTCTGGGGGGGTTCCTCCAGTCTCTGTTAGACCAGTAAGTCTGATCTTTTTTTGTGAATTTGAATTTTGTTCTACATTTTTCTCCTGTTCTGTCTGGAACTCTCTGCTGTGATCCCTCTCAGAGTGGTTGTTGGTGGTAGCCAGGCACTATCTAGTTCTTGGGCTCAGGCTGGTGGAGGCTGGGGTTCCTGTGATCTTTTAGCCCTTTGGGCTCATATTTTCCTTGAGTCTTTGGTTTTCTTCGTTCTTCTTTGCTCCGGATGGATGGGACCAATAAATGTATCTCAGATGGCTGCTCACAAGCTTTTAAGACCCCAGACACTACTCACCAAAGTGGGATGTGGAACATTTTCTTTATAATCAGTGTTACTCCAATTGACCTAGATGTCCCCTGAGACTATGGTCCCCTGAGGCTGTGGTCCCCAGCCCCAGCTATTCAGTCCCTCAGAGTGTTTGGATGTGTCTAGGAAAGTTGTATGCTTTTGCATTGGTCCAACTGTGCTGACTTCCCCTATATTGTGTGTTGTCCTTCCCTTCACCAAAGTTGACATTTGTCTACTATCTAGTTAGTGATTTCCCCTCTCCCTTCCTCCCCAGTCTCCTAACCATCAAAGAATTTTTTTTTCTGTGTGTAAACATTGAGTTCTTATAATAGTGGTCTCATACAACATTTGTCCTTTTGTGACTGACTTATTTCACTCAACATAATGCCCTCCAGATTCATCCAAATTGTGGGATGTTTCATGGATTCATCGTTGTACTTTATTTTTGCATAGTGTTCCATTGTGTGTATGTATGTGTTTATCTATTCATCTGTTGATGGACATTTAGGTGGTTTCCATCTTTTTGCTATTGTGAATAGTGCTGCAATGAACACGAGTGTGCATATGTCTATTCATGTGATGGCCCTTTTTTCTCCAGGTTGTATTACTAGGAGTGAGATTGCTGGATCACATGGTATTTCTATTTCTAGCTTTTTAAGGAAGCACCGTATTGTTTTCCAAAGTAATTGTACCATTTTACATTCCCAGCAGCAGTGAATAAGAGTTCCAGCCTCCCCACAACCTCATCAACGTTTGTTATTTTGTGTTGTTTGAATTAGTGCCAGTATTGTCGGGGTGAGATGGTATCTTAATGTAGTTTTGATTTGGATTTCTCTAATGGTTAATGATCAAGAGCATTTCCTCATGTTTCTGTTAGCCGCCTGTTTGTCTTCTTTGGGGAAGTACCTGTCCATGTCCTTTGCCCATTTTTTTAATTGAATTATTTATCTTTTTGTTGTTAAAATGTTATGGTATTTTGTAGATTTTAGAGATTAGACCCTTATCGGATATGTTGTAGCCAATTTTTTTTTCCCAGTCTGTAAGTTCTGTTTTTACTCTTTTGGTGAGGTCTTTTCATGAGCATAAGTGTTTAATTTTTAGGAGCTCCCAGTTACCTAGTTTCTTTTCTGGTGTTTAGGAAAGTTTTTCTGTTACACCTTTTCAGTTTTCTGCTTTGGTGTTCTGAAAATTTTACTTATTTTGAGTAAATTTCAGTAATTTATTTTCATTTTGAGGAAAATAATTGATTGAGCCATTTCAGTTATTTTTATTAAAATCATTATTCAACAGTTGTGACTAGGGTTTTTATTATTTTTAATCCCTTTTATGTAGTTGAAGCCTTCGTCTCATTTATTGATTGTTTTTATAGTTTTTTCTTGGTTATGTAAATTAGCAATTTATTTTCATGTCTCATATAAAGAATAAGTTCTTTGATTAATTCATCCATTTCTATGTTTCCTATAGCATTTATTGCTGATTTTTTTCTTTATAATTTACTTAAAAAAAAAAACTGTGAATTGGATGCTTAATTATTTTCAGGGCTATAAATCTATCTCTTTATTCCACTTGGGCTACATCCCAGGAGTTTGGAATAACCGCTCTCATTCTTGTTGTTTTTTTAAAAGTTAAAATTTTAGTTTTCATTTTCTATGTGCTTTTTATTATAAGAAAAATTGCTAATTTGTTTTCTGTCATTACATACATATATCATTATTTACTTTCTATTTACATTATTTGTTGAGCATTTGCTTGTGTTATTTTGTTACATTTTTTTCCTTAATATAACTAATGCATAGGTACATATATTTCTAAATTTTGGCAGATATTTCTAGATTGTACATAGGAAGTTGCATCAATACAAAATTGTCTTAAGTCCCATTTTTTAAATATTTCTTGATATTTAGTAGTGTAAGTACTTAACCTTTGTTGTTGTTCTTCAGTCTTTTTAGTGATTTATGCCATTTGCATTTCTATATAAATAATAAAATCAATTTATAAATTTTCCACAAAACAAAATAAGCAAGCAAAACCCTCTGCTGGTATTGTGATTGTGACTGAACTTTAAACCAAAAAAACCCAGACCCGTTGCCGTCACGTCGATTCCAACTCATAGTGACACTATAGGACAGAGCAGAACTGCCCTGTAGGGTTTCCAAGAAGCTTCTGGTGGATTCGAACCACTGACCTTTTAGTTAGCAGCCGTAGCTCGTAACCACTACGCCGCCAGGGTTTCTGATTGAACTTTAGCTATGATCAATTTAGAAAGAAGTGACATCTTTGCAATGTTGCCTTAGTCAACAGAGGTCATTTCTCCCTTTATTTAGGTCTTTTAAATTTTCTCTGAATTATGATTTATAGTTTTATTTGTGGAATTTTTACACATATTTTGGTAGATTTATCAGTGGGTAACTTAATATTTTTGAAGCTATGGTAAATGGCATTTTTATCTCCATTCTATTTTCTAATATTTTTTTCTCTGCAATATAGAAATAAAGTTGATTATCACTTGTTGACATTTTTCAACTACCTTGTTACGGCAGCGTACAAATTCTAATTCTTTATGTGTCGATTCTTTTGGATTTTCTATAATACATCAACTACAAATAATGGCGGTCCTCCCAACCCCCTTTCCAATCCTTCTATGTATGATTTTCTTTCCTTAATACGCTGGCTAGAATTTCTAGCTAAATATTGAATAGTGGGTATCCTCTACTTAAACTCAGTCTTACAAGCAAAAGCTGTCAATGTTTTACCGTTATGTGTGAGGTTCACTTTATGCTTTTCATAAAAACAAACAAAAACCCAAACCCATTGCCGGGCAAGTTGATTCCAACTCAGAGAGAACTTATAGGACAGAGTAGAACTGCCCCATAGGGTTTCCAAGGGTGAAATCTTTATGGAAGCAGTCTGCTACATATTTCTCCCATGGAGCAGCTGATGGGTTCAAACCGTCAACCTTAGGTTGGCAGCTGAGTGCTTTAATCAGTGCACCACCAGGGCTCCTATGCCTTTTTATAGATACCTTTTATTGGGTTATGACATTATCTGTTCATTATGAAAACCTTAATTACCATATACAACAGAATAGAACTGCTCTATAGGGTTTCCAAGGAGCAGCTGGTGGATTCAAACTGCCGACCTTTTGGTTAGCAGCTGAGTGCTTAACAACTGCGCCACCAGGGCTCCAGTAGACTATTCGGTATTGGATAAATTGTAGAGAGCAAGGATAGGTTGAGATTTTTTACTTCATTCAAAAGCTAGCATTTATCATAAACTGGTATGGGAGGTACCAGGGTGTAGAGATTACATTGTCTCATTTAAAGCACAGAGGAATTTATGGAAACAGTAGCTTTCTGGACTTTATCTTTAAAATGAAAATCTTCACTCACAAGGCAAATGAGCAAAATATGCCTTTCTAAGAATTAAAATGCAAAGTCTAAGAAAATGTATGTAAATCTGTCTTGGTATATTCATGTATGATAACTGTTTAAAACCTACCTTGGAAAATAATAGGCATTATTATCTCCAATTTATGAATTGCAAAATTGAGCTCAGTGAGTTTAGGTAAGTTGCCATGTTCACAAAACTGGTAGGAGATGGGTCCAGGATTTAATCCTTGTTCTGGTTCTTCAAAGTGCTTACACTTTCCATTAACAAACAAATCTCTCAGGCCTGACAGTTGCAACCCTAGATAGTATGTATGTTTAAAACAAGATGTTGGAAAGCTCTGGGAATATTAAAAAAAAAATTCTAATTTTAACTGACATTTGGTAGTTGAATACAGTTCATTTTGTAATTTCATACTTTATTGACTCGGAATAGAATCTTATTTAGTCATTCAACATGTTTTTGTTTTCATAATATAAAATTTTGAGAATGTATTTAATGTTTTTTTTTTTTTGGTCCCATAGGGATGTGTGTAAAATACAATTGTACCCATCAAATTCATCATCCAAAAAATTTTGCAGACAGAATGACTTTTCTAAATATAATAAAACTATTTATGATGTGCTGCTCCACTTGAGTGGAAAAATGCCACCTGGAATTAATTTAAGCCAGTCTTTACCTGTGGATGACACTGCACGACTGAAGCAACTTCATTTGCAACATTCTTCAGTCCTCACCTTTCTCAAGTAAGAGCACTGCTTAGACTAAATTATGTACATTTAATTCTACTTGTAGTTTCACTTATTTTTATCTTTTAAAACCTCGTATCCTTCTTACATATGCATGGCCATTATGTTGTCTTATTTCATGGAGTTGCATCTAAGAAGGAAAATATTTCAAAGCAACAAACTAAGAAGTGATTCTGGAGCAGAGCCCTGAACTGGGGGAGAAGAGCATGGCTCTTTGAATCAAGTAGTCATAGGCTTAAAATCTAGCTCTTTTCTACACTGGAAACCTTACACAAGTTACTTACCCTGTTTAAGCTCTAGTTTCAATATCTGTAAAATTATGGATAATTCCCAGACTTCGTTGATAAAAGAATTACAAATAATAAAATGTGCATTCCATGACACATAGTAGATTATTATTATTATTAATGTAAAAGCAAGAAATTATGGTCTATGGCTTCCATGTGCTAAGATACTTTCTTAAATTATTCCAACATGGTAACCATTAGCGACATGCAGAAAATTGACTCTGGTGACAGCACTATCACTGAACTCGAATGTGTATTAAAAACAATCTCTTCTATTAGAAATGGGCATCTTGTTGAAATACAGAATGCCAGTATTTATCAATTATGATGTCATTTTTATTACATCAAATGGGAATTTTATCTTAACTTTTACAATTTTAAAATGGAATGCATGTGATCTTTTAATACTTTCTACTCTTGGCCCTGGCTGATTGATTTGATAAGGTAAATATCTAATTAAATAAAATAAACATTCTAATGTATTTTTTTATTTTATAAAGTTAGTTGTACTTTTAAATATTAACTGTGAGGAAAAGAAGGATGTTTGGGTACTTATTGTTTGGTCACCACTGAAATAAAATAAATTTTGCGATACCGTCATTAACCTCTATAGGATTTGTGATTGCCTTGTTATTCTTGTAGCATTTTTATTGGCATCAATCCCAGTAGTGTTGACATTAACATGGGTGGTTTCTGTTTTGATGTTTTATGGTATAAGGATGCAGGTATGGAAGAATGATTTTGGCACTAAAGCTAAGATATCCAGGTTTATTTGCTCTTTGATCAGTAAATGCATGCCTTTCAGGATATGTTGGTTTTGATAAAACTCCTTAACATTTACAAAGTGCCGGTATGGTTAATAAAATTGGTTCATTAATCCAAGTTATGTGCATATGCGTCACATGGAAATAAATGTATTAAAATTCAAAATAATAATAAATATTATTTGTTTCCCTGTTAAAATTTGATGACACAGTGAATGAGGATTTTTGTACAAGTGTTATACCTATTCAGTCTACTAAAAAAATAAAGTGGTTTTCAGAGGTTAAGTTCAGAATTTAATAAGTCATTACATCCAATTTTACTTTTTTTCTACTCAGTGTGAACTTGGGAAAAATGATAAAATAGAAAACTTATATGTACAAGTATAACCAATTCATTTATGAAAGTTAATACTTACTGAGACATGAAATCTGTTGACAAGACATAGAAGTAAATACTTTCTTATGGACAGATGAAGTTAGGCCTTGAAATAGATTCATAATGAAAATAGTACAACAGGTCTGGATAGTAGTGTCAGACTGTAAAAGACACATACGCATTCTTCATCCTCAGCTTTTACTTTATGCTGGACGCTGTGGAATATTGAGATGATAACATGTGGTTACCCTCCTCAAAACCAGCTGCCATCAAGTCTATTTCTACTCATGGTGACCCTGTGTGTTTCAGAGTAGAACTGTAAACTCCATAACATTTTCATTGGCTGTAATATTTTAGAAGTAGATCACCAGGCTTTTTTCCTGAGGCACCTCTGGGTATATATAAACTGAGAACCTTTCAGTTAGTAGCCAAGTGCTTAACCATTTGCACCACCTAGGAACTCCTTCTGAAGAAGCTCCCACATTAACGGTGCCCTGATAGTTGTCCTTAAATTCTCAGTAGCATTTGATAGATTCGGATTGTTTCCTACTGAAACCCTGGCTTGACTTTGGGTACAATATCTTGATTTTACATCTGTGATGTCAGTCTTTGCTTCCTTCTCCATGAGTTTGTTCCAACTTAATGGGAACATTATCTCATTAAGCTCTTACATAGGCTTTAGGTAGACTATTCCTGCAAAGGAGTGGTGTTACATTAAAATTAGATTTTATTTAAACCTCTAGTAATTCAAATATAATGAGGACTCATAGGCATAATATAGATGTAGATAGAAAATGTATGGAAAACAAAGAGAAAGGGATAATATTTCACTTCCAAACAAAGGAGCCATATGTAGGCCATAAGATTTCTGCCACTAGCTTGGGCTGATCCAGGGCCTCTTGAAACTCTAGAACTATGTGCACAGCTTCCAACTTAAGTGTTCCTTTCTTCATTTCTTTTTTCTAATTTATTTGTGTTACATTCAAGTTTTGAATATTCAGAATTATCTTAAGAGTCCTTTCTTCTTTTTCTATACTAGTACAAGTTTATATAACAAAAGAGACCACAATTTTTGGATATTCTCTTTGGAAAAATAAGTGATAGATTGCCTTATATTTGGGGTTTTCTACACCCAGGTTGGAAACCCTGGTGACATAGTGGTTAAGTGCTACCATTGCTAACTAAGAGGTCGGCAGTTCGAATCCACCAGGTGCTCCTTGGAAACTCTATGGGGCAGTTCTACTCTGTCCTACAGGATTGCTATGAGTCGGAATCGACTTGATGGCAACGGGTTTTATATTCAGGTAGGAGCCCTAGTGGTGCATGGTTAAAGTGATTGGCTATTAACCAAAAGGTCGGCAGTTCAAACTTACCAGCCATTCCACGAGACAAAGTTGTGTCAGCCTGCTTCTGTAAAGATCTACAGCCTTGGGACAAAGATGTGTCAGGCTACTTCTGTAAAGATTAACAGCCTTAGAAAACCTATGGGGCAGTTCATCAACTTGATGGCAGTGGGTTTGGGTATACCTTGTTCATGCGTTAGAAGACTTAATATGGTTAAGATATGAATTTTCCCTAAATTGATCTACAGATACAATGTAATCCCAATCAAAGCCCGAGCAGGCTCTTTTTTTTGGTAGAAAGTAATAATCGGATTCTAAACTTCGTATAGAAATGCAAAAGACCTAGACCATCCAAAATAACTTTAAAAACAATTATTTTAGAGCACTTAAGCTACCTGATCTCAAAACTTATTATAAGCTACAGGCACTCCTTGGAAACCCTATGAGGCAGTTCTGCTCTGTCCTATAGGGTCGCTATGAGTTGGAATCAACTCGATGGCAGTAGGTTTGGTTTTTTTGCTGGGTACATCCAGATATAAGTGATGATAGACATTAAATGAATATTGTATAACTAATGAAATTCTCTAAAAGAAACATCATATGCACATTTCATTCATAGAGGAGATTTTTAAAAAGTTAATTATGTATTTTAAATTCAAAACATAAAATTCAGTTATTTGAATATAAATTATATATGTATTGTGAACATAATACTATCATAATTTCATTTTTTTTAATTATAGCAATCAAGGAGCATGCATTGCTCATGTACTGCCAGAATTTCTGTTTGAACCAGAAGATTATACGAAGTGGATTGAAATTACAGTAAGTGAATAGAATTTTTAGGAAAAAATTCTGCACAATTATTATTAAATTTAGTGGTAGTCAACCTTTGTTAGAAAATTCTAATTTAGAGCCCTTGATTTTTGTAATGATAAAAGACTTAAGCCTCTCTGGACAGCACACATTTTTCTCTCTTTGTTTATAAATACTTTGGAGTTTTTATGCAAGTATGATTACATGACCTTCTTAAATGTATAAGAAGTTGCCTCTATTGGAGATTACGAAATGAAGAATGGTATGTACTTATGTAATTTTTTTCTTAAAATAAATGTTTAGAATATATGTCGTCCAAAGAAAATACTATCTTAATTTCACTACTACTTGCCATTTCAATTCTTCAGTTTTAGGGGAGAATAGAGAGAAATTACACAAGAAATGCATAGTGTTTCCTCCAAGTATACCATTCATTTTATGAAAACCTATTGATAAGGGGAATTGTTTTTGAGAAGCCTATAGGCTTTGAGGCAACTCTGCTTCAATTGTTGCATTGTTACTAAGTTTATCATGTGCCATGAGTAGGAGTGCCACGTGCAGTGGTGTCGCTAGGGGGGATACTGTCAGAGGGGGTGATACCAAAATGACCCCAGGGTCCATGATGGTGACAGCAGTGGTAGTGGTGGGGGCCAGCCATGCCAGAGTAGGGGCCGCCAAGGCAGTGACGTCACTGGGGTTGGTGTCACCTGTCACCCAGTGTGGTAGCGCGTCACCCACCCATCACCCACCAGTCAGGGTGAGGGTGGCCAAGCTGCGGCACCTGCCATTGGACGGAGGGGAGGGTCTCCGCCTTGGCCGATGGGAGAGTGGGGCAGCTGCGGGGAGCCACAAGGGCAGGCCAGGAAGGATGGGGTCGGGCCACTCAGCCCACCAGTGGGGATTTGCCAGTGAGCCCCACCCACCCTGAGAAAGCTGGTGGGTCATACCATGATTTACTGCACTGAGTGACATGAGCCCTAGTGATGCCGCTGGCCCAGTGCCTATTGTTGGTGCTATGGTTAGTTCCTATGAACCAATCCAAAGGGTGGGGCTCTGTCTAGGGTCAGAGTTCAGAAGAACTTTGTATCTGCTTCTGCCACTCTGCCACAGAATGAGCTGGTAGATACAGTGAAAGAATTAATTTATGACCTCAGTAAAGGACTCTGTGCTCCACAAATTTATCTATACTGATGACTCCTAGTACTGGCAACATAGAAAATTAGAGCTTTGGAGAAATGTATAAAAAAGGCATGCAAGGGTTTTATAATAAAAAAACCAAAAAATATATTAACTAAATAGTTAAATTTTAGACTTATGTTTGACTTGCATTTTAACTAATGTTATAACATTTTATTTCTTAAAGTCTTCCAGTGATACCATGCCTGCGAGTTCTTGTACACCTGAGGATAAGAATCCTCTTATTATAGATATGGATGAATTTGAAGCCTTGAGTACACGGGCATGGACAGATGTACTCCTTCAGACATACAAGGTAACCTTTCCACTCTTCTTTATATATTTTGTTTTCCTCTTTTTCATTGTTGTTGATTTTGTATTTGTTGAGTCTTTATGTTTTTCTTATTTTTTTATTTTGATGTGTAGGATTGTTAGTTTCCTTTGTGTTTACCTTAATATTTACCCCTATTTTTCTAAGTTTAAACCAATCTTTTATTTCTTTATATCACCTTGACTTCCTCTCTGTATGAAAGATCTATGACTACATTTTTTAGCCCCTCTTTTTTGTTTTAATATTGTCATCTTTTACATAATGAGGTCTCTGTTGCCCTGTTTTGAGCATTTTAGTTTTGATTTTTTTGTGTGTGATTTCCCTATCTGGGTTGATATCTGGTTGCTCTGTCCTGTGTTCTACTTTTGGGTTGTTATCTGATGTTATTGACTTTCTAACCAGAGAACTCCCTTTAGTATTTCTTATAATTTTGGTTTAGTTTTTGAAAATTCCCTAAACTTCTGTTTGTCTGGAAATGTCCTAATATTGCCATCATATTTGAAAGAGACAGTTCTGCTGAATATATAATTCTTGGCTGGCAATTTTTTTTCCTTCAAGGTGCTATATATGTCATCCCATTGCCTTGCCTGCATGGTTTCTGCTGAGTAGTCCGAGCTTAGTCCTATTGACTCCCTTTTGTAGGTGACTTTTCATTTATCCCTTGCTCCTCTTAAAATTCTCCCTTTATCTTTGGTTTTGGCAAGTTTGATGACAATACGTCTTGGTGACTTTCTTTTGGGATCTACCTTGTGTGGGGTTTGATGAGCTTGGATAGATATCTTCTCATCTTTCGAAATATCAAAGAAGTTTTCTGCCAACAAATCTTCAGCAATTCTCTGCATTTTCTGTTATCTGCCCCCGGTTCTGGTACTCCAGTCGCTCATAGGTTATTCCTCTTGATAGAGTCTCGCGTAATTCTTAGGGTTTCTTCATTTTTTTGAATTCTTTTATCTGATTTTTCCTCAAATATGTTGGTGCCGGAAACCCTGGTGGCATAGTGGTTAAGTACTACAACTGCTAACTAAAGGGTCAGCAGTTCGGATCCGCCAGGTGCTCCTTGGAAACTCTATGGGACAGTTCTACTCTGTCCTGTAGGGGCGCTATGAGTCAGAATCGACTCGACGGCACTGGGTTTGTTTCTGGGTATGTTGGTGCCAAGTGCTTTATCTTCAGTCGCACTAATTCTGACTTCCAGTGCCTCAACTCTGCTCTTATGGCTTTCTATTGAATTGTGTAATTCTGAAATTTTATTGTCAGTCTTCTGAATTTGTTTGTTTTCTCTCTATGGATTCTTGCAGCCTGTTAAATTTGTCATTATGTTCTTGTCTAACCTGCTTAAGTTCCTCTAATGCTTTGTCTGTGCGTTCCTTGGATTGTTCTCCATTTTGCTTGATCTCCTTCCTGATCTCTTGAAGAGTTCTGTATATTAATCTTTTGTATTCTACATCTGGTAATTCCAGGAAATTCTCGTCATCTGAAAGATTTCTTGATTCTTTGCTTTGGGAGCTTGCTGAAGCCATTGTGGTCTGCTTCTTTATGTGATTTGATATTGACTGTTGTCTCCGAGCCATCAATAAGTTACTGTATTTATTTATTTTATGTTTGCTTACTGTGTCCTAGTTTCTTGTTTTGTTTTGATATACCCAAATAGGCTGCTCAAGTGATCTCGTTTTAATATTGATGTATTTGAAGCTCTCGTGTCCTGTCACCAGGTGGTTAGAGCTGTTAGTAGGTATGTGAGCCCAGGAGTTCGTTCACTTTTCTTGCATGGATTCAGCTCAGGTGTCCAGATAGTCAGTCACCAAGCATGTGGTGCAAGCTCTCACCTGCAGTCCCAGACAAGCAGGGGTGATTGGTGTAGGCACGGATATCTGGGTGCAGTAGGGGGTCATGTGCTGAGCAAGCCAGGGGGCTGACAGCTGCCCCTAAGTGTCTGGGAAGAAAGCGTTTCCCTGTTCCCTAGAGCATGTACGTGGGTAGGTTTTGCAGCCAGACTGTGGGCACCCAGTGTTGTTGGCTGTAAGGACTGGGAGGCACCACTTATTCTTGGACCCCTGTCACAGGTGGCTAGGTGTCATGGGTGGAGCCACCAGTCCTCAGACCTGATGTGGGTAGGTAAGAACCCTGCTTAATAGGTAGAGCAGTGTCAAATAACACGAACTTGCCTCTCCACCATGTAGCTGAAACAGTTGAAGTTAAACTTCTCTTGTACTGTGCTAATGACGGCCTATGCTGTTGAAACGGGCCCACATAGGTCTAGGCAGGGGTGAAAGGTGTTCAAAGTCCATGGACCCCTTATGCCCATGCCTAGGCAAAGGAGCTGTTTCTGCCCTGAGTTCCCAGTTTAGGGGAACCAGCAGAGTATTTTTTCACTATCTGTTAATTTGTTCCCTCTCCAAGGCCATTAAGTCTGGTCTTTTTATGAGAATTTGAAGTCTGCATCCCACTGCTATCCTGCTCCCTCAGGGGTTCTCCTTTCAAAGAACCGACTTTTGGTCTTAGTGATTCTTTCTATGGTTTTTCTGTTCTCTTTTTCTTTATTTCTACTCTAATCTTTATTATTTCCTTTCATCTGGTACCTGTGGGCTTCTTTGGCTGTTCTCTTTCTATTTGTTCAAGTTGTAGGGATAACATTTTGATTTGGGCCCATTCTTCTTTTTTGATATGTGCTTTTATTGCTATAAATTGACTGCTGAGCACTGTCTTTGCTGTGTTCCAAAGGTTTTGGTATAATATGTTTTCATTCTCATTCGATTCGAGTAATTTTTTGATCCTCTCTTTGATTCTTCTATTACTCAGTTGTTCTTAAGCAATGTATTGTTCAGTTTACATGTGTTTGATTTTTTTTTCTTCGTCTTTCTGTTTTTGATTTATACTTTTATGGCATTGTTATCAGAGAGAATGCTTTGTATTATTTTGATATTTTGGATTTTATTGAGGGGTTTTTTGTGGCATAAAATGTGGTCTATTTGCCAGTCTAGCCAATGGTTTGTCTATTTTATTGATACTTTCAAAGAACCAATTTCTGGTTTTATTAATTCTTTGAATTGTTTTTCTATTTTAAATTGTGTTTATTTCTCCCCTGATTTTTATATTTCTTTTTTCCTGGTAGCTTTTGGCTTCTTTTTCTCTTCCTTTTCTATTTGTTCAAGTTGTCAGTTTAAGTTATGATTTTAGATTTTTCCTCTTTTAAACTGTGGGCATTTATTTTTATAAATTTCCCTCTGAGTACTGTTTATACTCCATCCCCCAAATTTTGATATGCTGTGTTTCCATTTTTATTTGATTCTAGGAATTTTTTTTAATTTCAGTTTTGATTTCTTCAATGAACCAATAGTTTTTTTTTTTAAGTAGTAATAAAAAAAATTTTTTTTTATTGTGTTATTTGTCGTTGTTGCTACGTGCCATCAAGTCAGTTCTGACTTATAGCAACCCTACGTACAATAGACTGAAACACTGTCCAGTTCTCCACCATCTTCACAATCATTGTTATGCTTGAGCCCATTGTTGCAGCCACTGTGTCAGTCCACCTCATTGAGCGTCTTCCTCTTTTCCACTGATGCTCTGCCTTACTAAGCATGAGTCCTTCTCTAGGGACTGATCGCTCCTAACAACATGTCCAAAGTGTGAGAGACATAGTCTCACCGTCCTTGCTTTTAAGCAACATTATGGGTATACTTCTCCTAAGACAGATTTGTTCTTCTTTTGGCACTTCATGATATATTCAGTATTCTTTGCCAACACCTCAATTTAAAGGCATCATTTCTTCTTCAGTCTTCCTTATTCATCATCCAGCTTTCACATGCATATGAGGTAACTGAAAATACCATGGCTTCAGTCAAGAGCACCTTAGTCTTCAAGGTGATATATTTGCTTTTCAACACTTTAAAGAGGTCTTTTGCAGCAGACTTGCCTAAAGCAATGCACATTTTGATTTCTTGACTGCTGCTTCCATGGGTGTTGATTGTGAATCCAAGTATTCCCCTTACCTTACTGCCCTTGCAGTTCTTCCCGGTACTAACTAGTGACCATTTGTCTCAGCCTCAGTGAGATTCAACAACACTGTCATGCAGTGCCATGATCTCCCTTCGCCCCATCCCAAGCACGTGGCCTGCAAACTCCCATGGCCAATTTGTGCCACCTTAAAAAAAATTCAGGCTAGAGTTTCTTCAAATTAGCTCCTTTTCTGTGTTCTCTATTTGGGGTGTTACCTAGCCCCATCCCAAAATGGCTGCAATGAGTGAATACTCACGATGTTAGTGAGTAGCATCTCTCAGCTTCTGTGCTGACCCCATTCCTCCTTTCCCCTGCTTCCAGATTCACCCTGACCCTCCAATATCTCAGCTACTGTCCAGAGTTCTGAGACTTCAGTCTGTGTTTGTTTTCATTTGCTGTTCGGTATGTTAGTTGCTGGAAGAGTAAATGGGAGCATCCATTCACTTCATCATCTTATTCCACCTTTGTTTCATTTATTTTCAGATCCAAATGCATAACTTGATAGCTTGTCAAAAGGTGTGATATATGTATGTATATAAAAAAAAATACAAAACCAAACCCACTGCTGTTGAGTCAATTTTGACTCATAGTGACTCTATAGGACAGGGTAGAACTGCCCCATAGAGTTTCCAAGGAGCACCTGGTAGATTCAAACTGCTGACTTTTTGGTTAGCAGCCATGGCTCTTAACCACTATGCAACCAGGGTTTCCGTATATATGT
Organism: Elephas maximus indicus; assembly: GCF_024166365.1. Taxonomy (NCBI): domain Eukaryota; kingdom Metazoa; phylum Chordata; class Mammalia; order Proboscidea; family Elephantidae; genus Elephas; species Elephas maximus. The sequence goes on from NC_064846.1 coordinate 140,232,593, forward strand.
GTGTATGTGTCTGTGTGTGTGTGTATATATACACACACACATAGCTTATATATTATATATATAAAAAATATATATGATACCTAATATATATATACACACATACATATATATACATGCATACATTTATATATACACACACACATACATACATATATAAATATATACATACATATATATATGTACATATAAATACATACATATCTACACATACATACATATATAGATATAAAAAGAAAAATACTTTTTATATAAAAACACATTGTCTTCAAGTCAATTCTGACTCATAGAGACCCTACAGGACAGAGTAGAACTGCCCCACAGGAGTGCCTGGTGGATTCAAACTGCTGATCTTTTAGTTACCAGCTGTAGCACTTAACCACTAGGCCACCAGGCTTTCCATATATATATATATATATATAGGTGTGTATATGTATATATGTTGTTCTTGTTGTTAGGTGCCGTCAAGTCAGTTCCGACTCATAGCGACCCTATGCTCAACACAACGAAAACACTGCCCGGTCCTGACCCATCCTTAAAATCGTTGTTAAGCTTGAGCTCATTGTTGCGTTGCAGCCACTGTGTCGATCCGCTTCGTTGAGGGTCTTCCTCTTTTCCACTGACCCTGTACTCTGCCAAGCATGATGTCCTTCTCCAGGGACTGATCCCTCCTGACAACAAGTCCAAAGTATATAAGACACAGTCTCGCCCTCCTTGCTTCTAAGGAGCATTCTGGTTGTACTTCTTCTAAGACAGATTTGTTCGTTCTTTTGGCAGTCCAGGGTGTATTCAATATTCCTCACCAACACCACAATTCAAAGGCGACAATTCTCCTTTGGTCTTCCTTATTCATCGTACAGCTTTCACATGCATAAGATGCGATTGAAAATACCATGGCGTGGGTCAGTTGCACCTTAGTGTTCAGGGTGACATCTTTGCTCTTCAACACTTTAAAGAGGTCCCTTCACTACATGATGATTAAAGGGACAATTTACCAGAAAGATATAACCATATTAAATATTTATGTACCCAGTGACAGGGCTGCAAGATACATAAAACAAACTTTAACAGAACTGAAAAGTGAGATAGACACCTCCACAATTATAGTAGGAGACTTCAACACACCACTTTCGGAGAAGGATAGGACTTCCAATAAGAAGCGCAATAGAGACACGGAAGACCTAATTGCTACAATCAACCAACTTGACCTCATAGACCTATACAGAACTCTCCACCCAACAGCTACAAAGTATACTTTTTTTCCCAGTGCACATGGAACATTCTCTAGAATAGATCACATATTAGGTCATAAAACAAACCTTTGCAGAATCTAAAACACTGAAATATTACAAACCATCTTCTCAGACCCTAAGGCCATAAAAGTGGAAATCAATAACAGAAAAATTAGGGAAAAGAAATACTCAGAAACTGAACAATATCCTGTTCAAAAAAGACTGGGTTATAGAAGACATTAAGGAGGGAATAAAGAAATTCATAGAATGCAATGAGAATGAAAACACTTCGTATCAACACCTCTGGGACACAGCAAAAGCAGTGCTCAGAGGTCAATTTATATTGATAAACGCACACATACATAAAGAAGAAAGAGCCAAAATCAGAGAACTGTCCTTACAACTTGAACAAATAGAAAGCGAGCAACAAAAGAATCCATCAGGTACCGGAAGAAAACAAATAATAAAAATTAGAGCTGAACTAAATGAATTAGAGAACAGAAAAACAATTGAAAGAATTAACAAAGCCAAAAGCTGGTTCTTTGAAAAAATTAACAAAATTGATAAACCATTGGCCAGACTGACTGAAGAAATACAGGAAAGGAAACAAATAACCCGAATAAGAAACGAGATGGGCCATATGACAACAGACCCAACTGAAATTAAAACAATCGTATCAGATTATTACGAAAAATTGTACTCAACAAAATTGCAAACCTAGAAGAAATGGATGAATTCCTAGAAAAACACTACCTACCTAAACTAACACAATCAGAAGTAGAACAACTAAATAGACCCATAACAAAAAAAGAGATTGAAACGGTAATCAAAAAACTCCCAACAAAAAAAAGCCCTGGCCCAGATGGCTTCACTGCAGAGTTCTACCAAACTTTCAGAGAAGAGTTAACACCATACTACTAAAGGTATTTCAAAGCATAAAAAATGATGGAATACTCCCTAACTCATTCTATGAAGCCAGCATATCTCTTATACCAAAACCAGGTAAAGACACCACAAAAAAAGAAAATTACAGACCTATATCCTGCATGAACATAGATGCAAAAATCCTCAACAAAATTCTAGCCAGTAGAATTCAACAACATATCAAAAAAATAATCCACCACAACCAAGTGGGATTTATACCAGGTATGCAAGGTTTTTTTTTTTTTTGCAAGGTTAGTTTAATATTAGAAAAACCATTAATGTAATCCACCATATAAATAAAACAAAAGACAAAAACCACATGATCTTATCAATTGATGCAGAAAAGGCATTTGAAAAAGTCCAACACCCATTCATGATAAAAACTCTGAGCAAAATAGGAATTGAAGGGAAATTCCTCAACATAATAAAGGGCATTTTTATACAAAGCCAATAGCCAACATCATTCTAAATGGAGAGAGCCTGAAAGCATTTCCCTTGAGAACAGGAACCAGACAAAGATGCCCTTTATCACTGCTCTTATTCAACATTGTGTTAGAGGTCCTAGCCAGAGCAATTAGGCTAGACGAAGAAATAAAGGGCATCCGGATTGGCAAGGAAGAAGTAAAATTACCTCTATTTGCAGATGACATGATCTTATATACAGAAAACCCTAAGGAATCCTCCAGAAAACTATTAAACTAATAGAAGAGTTTGGCAGAGTCTCAGGTTACAAGATAAACATACAAAAATCACTTGGATTCCTCTACATCAACAAAAAGAACATCGAAGAGGAAATCACCAAATCAATACCATTCACAGTAGCCCCCAAGAAGATAAAATACTTAGGAATAAATCTTACCAAAGATGTAAAAAACCTATAGAAACTACAAAGTACTAGTGCAAGAAGCTAAGAGGGACCTACGTAAGTGGAAAAACATACCTTGCTCATGGATAGGAAGACTTAACATAGTAAAAATGTCTATTCTACCAAAAGCCATCTATACATATAATGCACTTCCGATCCAAAATCCAATGACATTTTTTAATGTGATGGAGAAACAAATCACCAACTTCATATGGAAGGGACAGAAGCCCCGGATAAGCAAAGCATTACTGAAAAAGAAGAAGAAAGTGGGAGGCCTCACTCTACCTGATTTTAGAACATATTATACACCACAGTAGTCAAAACAGCCTGGTACTGGTACAACAACAGCACATAGACCAATGGAACAGAATTGAGAAGCCAGATATAAATCCATCCACATATATATGAGCAGCTGATACTTAACAAAGGCCCAGTGTCAGTTAATTGGGGAAAAGATAGTCTTTTTAACAAATGGTGCTGGCATAACTGGATATCCATTTGCAAAAAAATGAAACAGGACCCATACCTCACACCATGCACAAGAACTAACTCCAAGTGGATCAAAGACCTAAACGTAAAGACTAAAACGATAAAGATCATGGAAGAAAAAATAGGGACAACGTTAGGAGCCCTAATACAAGGCATAAACAGAATACAAAACATTACCAAAAATGACAAAGAAAAACCAGATAACTGGGAGCTCCTAAAAATCAAACACGTATCCTCATCTAAAGACTTCAGCGAAAGAGTAAAAAGACCACCTACAGATTGGGAAAAAATTTTCAGCTATGACATCTCTGACCAGCGCCTGATCTCTAAAATGATCTCTAAAATGCTTCTGTTAAAACTCAACTACAAAAAGACAAACAACCGAATCAAAAATTGGGCAAAGGATATGAACACGCACTTCTCTAAAGAAGATATTCAGGCAGCTAAGAGATACATGAGAAAATGCTCTTGATCATTAGCCATTAGAGAAATGCAAATTAAAACTACAATGAGATTCCATCTTCAACAAGGCTGGCATTAATCCAAAAAACACAAAAGAATAAATGTTGGAGAGGCTGCGGAGAGATTGGAGCTCTTATACACTGCTGGTGAGAATGTAAAATGGTACAACCACTTTGGGAAGCTATCTGGTGTTTTCTTAAAAAGTTAGAAATAGAACTACCATACAACCCAGAAATCCCACTCCTCGGAATATACCCTAGAGAAATAAGAGCCTTTACAGGAACAGATATATGCACACCCATGTTTATTGCAGCTCTGTTTACAATAACAAAAAGCTGGAAGCAACCAAAGTGTCCATCAACGGATGAATGGTTAAATAAATTGTGGTATATTCACACAATGGAATACTACGCATCGATAAAGAACAGTGACGAATGTGTGAAACATTTCATAACATGGAGGAACCTGGAAGGCATTATGCTGAGTGCAATTAATCAGATGCAAAAGGACAAATATTGTATAAGACCACTATTATAAGATCTTGAGAAATAGTATAAACTGAGAAGAACACATTCTTTTGTGGTTATGAGAGGGGGGAGGGAGGGAGAGTGGGAGAGGGTTATTTACTGATTAGATAGTAGATAAGAACTACTTTAGGTGAAGGGAAGGACAATACTCAATACAGGGAAGGTCAGCTCAACTGGACTGGACCAAAATCAAAGAAGATTCCTGAATAAACTGAATGCTTCAAAGGTCAGCGGAGCAAGGGCGGGGGTTTGGGGACTATGGCTTAAGAGGATCAAAATAAATTCTATTAATAGAATAAAATAAATTCTATTAAGAATGGAATAAAATAAATTCTATTAAGAATAGAATAAAATAAATTCTATTAAGAATAGAATAAAATAAATTCTATTAAGAATAGAATAAAATAAATTCTATTAAGAATAGAATAAAATAAATTCTATTAAGAAAACATTCTGCATCCCACTTTGAAGTGTGGCATCTGGGGTCTTAAATGCTAACAAGCAGCCATCTAAGATGCATCAATTGGTCTCAACCCACCTGGATCAAAGGAGAATGAAGAATATCAAGCTCACACGATAACTATGAGCCCAAGAGACAGAAAGGGCCACATGAACTAGAGACTTACATCATCCTGAGACCAGAAGAACTAGATGGTGCCCGGCCACAACTGATGACTGCCCTGACAGGGAGCACAACAGAGAACCCCTGAGGGAGCAGCAGAACAGTGGGATGCAGACCCCAAATTCTCATAAAAAGACCAGACTTAATGGTCTGGCTGAGACTAGAGGAATCCCGGCGGTCATGGTCCCCAAACCTTCTGTTGGCCCAGGACAGGAACCATTCCCGAAGGCAACTTATCAGACATGGAAGGGACTGGACAATGGGTAGGAGAGAGATGCTGATGAAGAGTGAGCTACTTGTATCAGGTGGACACTTGAGACTGTGTTGGCATCTCCTGTCTGGAGGGGAGATGGGAGGGTAGAGAGGGTTAGAAACTGGCAAAATGGTCACGAAAGGAGAGACTGGAAGGAGGGAGCGGGCTGACTCATTAGGGGGAGAGTAAATGGGAGTATGTAGTAAGGTGTATAGAAGTTTATACGTGAGAGAGTGACTTGATTTGTAAACTTTCACTTAAAGCACAATAAAAATTATTAAAAAAATTTTTTGAAAGAAATAAACAAATGAATCCAAAAAAAAAAGAGGCCCTTTGCAGCAGATTTACCCAATGCAATGCGTCCTTTGATCTCTTGACTGTGGCTTCCATGGCTGTTGATTGTGGATCCAAGTAAAATGAAACCCTTGACAACTTCAATCTTTTCTCCATTTATCATGATGTTGCTCATTGGTCCAGTTGTGAGGATTTTTGTTTTCTTTATGTTGAGGTGCAATCCATACCGAAGGCTGTGGTCTTTGATCTTCATCAGTAAGTGTTTCAAGTCCTCTTCACTTTCAGCAAGCAAGGTTGTGTCATCTGCATATTGCAGGTTGTTAATGAGTCTTCCTCCAGTCGTGATGCCCCATTCTTCTTCATATAGTCCACCTTCTCGGATTATTTGCTCAGCATACAGATTGAATAGGTATGGTGAAAGGATGCAACCCTGACGCACACCTTTCCTGACTAAACCAATCAGTATTCCCTTGTTCTGTCCGAACAACTGCCTCTTGATCTATGTAAAGGTTCGTCATAAGCACAATTAAGTGTTCTGGAATTTGATATAAATAAATATATCAAATTTTGCCAAGTTACAAAATTCTCTACATTTTTGTCATCCTAAATAAAGACCTCTTTAAGAAATATTAATGTTTCTAATAATTTTTGGCTTGATACCTTATTACTTTGAGTTTTAAAATTTTACTTCTACAAACTGCATTAACTGACAATGAAATAAGAAGGTAATATCCTAATTCTTATGTTTTAAATGAATTGGCATCTAATAGACCTGTCCGCATATGCAGCTATTATTTTTTTAATTGGGCAATAAGCCCCTCAGTATGAGTCAAAATTGACTCGATGGCAACAGGCCTGACTTTTTTTTTTAGTGTTGTAAATGACATAAGGTCTCTGAGTGGCACAAACAGTTAGGCATTAGACTGCTAACCTATAAGTTGACAGTTCAAACCCACCCAGCAGTACATGGAAGAAAGACCTGGTGATCAGCATCCATAAAGATTACAGCCCAGAGAACCCTATGGAGCAGTTGTACTCTGTAACACATGGGTCACCATGAGTCAGAATCCACTCAATAGCAACAACTTTTTTTTTGCTGTTCTTTCTTTCTGTAAATTATATAATAGTGCCTTATAAATAGACTAAATGTAAAAGCAAAAATTCTGGATTTTAAAATGAGCATTAAGGGGTCATCTTATCTGTTCTTATAGTTCCTGAGTGGATTCTTGTAATCAGAAAATATTGGTGTCTTCATTTATTTATCCAGCTTTCATATTTTTCAATTACTCTTCAAATATTAATTTGTTATTTTGTCATTCAGGTCTAGTAAAATCTCTGTTTCTCTCTCTTTCAATTTCAGGTGTTGGTTTTATCCCGGGTTGCACCATATTGTGGCAATAATGTACCTCCCTTACGTGTACAGAATACACCAAAAATCAATCCTTCTTTTGCATCTAGCAACATATATTCTACTTCTGAAAGGATTCTGCTCAGTTGGATGAACACAAATTATGAGAATACCCGACATATTATATGGAAAAACTGTCGCATGGGTGAGAGGTTATTTTTTTTATTTTAATAAATCATTAAGAATGGTAGTATGACAATACAGAAGGAGTCATGGGACAGTACTCAAAATCCATAGATTCTACACCTAACTCCAGCAATTGTTCTCTGTTCTGGAAAAAGAAACTCGCTTCCTTAACATCTTCAGGATCAGTTTATCAAGAGTACATGATAAATAGCATGTGGATATGCTCTAGAGTTGAAAGATAGCCTTAATATCATTGGTGGCATTTTCAACTGTATAAATTACTAGTTTAGATAACCCTTCTGAAACCTTGGAAACTTGGTGGCGTAGTGGTTAGGAGTTTGGCTGCTAACCAAAAAGTCTGCAGTTCAAATCCACCAAGCGCCTCCTTGGAAACCCTATAGGGCAGTTCTACTCTGTTCTAAAAAGTCACTGTGAGTCGGACTCGATTAGACAGCAACGGGTTTAGTTTTGGTTTGGTTCAAACTTTCTGTACTTAATTATTCAAGATCAAGTTGAAACTTGACTAAAATGTATCCTATATGTGCTTATGAAATTTTTTGGGGGGGAGGCATGTTATGTTAGGTCCATACACTAAGAAAAATAAGTGACCACAGGTAGACCAGCTCCAGTATTTAAGTAACTCTGCCTTATTCTTCCCTTGAGGGATGAGACTCTACCCTAAGAACCTTGAATTTTTTTTTGAGAATAGTTTCAGTTTGCAAATGCAGCTGTGTATATTTTCTTCCTTGTAAGCATTGAGTGTAGTGACAAGAAGGACTGTGTGTATGTTGGTTATTCCTTTAGCTTTAATCAAAAGTCCCTCTTCTAAGTACAAGGAAACCTGGTGGCACACCAGTTCAGCGCTCATCTGCTAACTGGAAGGGTGGTGGTGCGAACCCACACAGTGTCTCTGTGAGAGAAAGACCTGGTGATCTGCTCCTGTAAAGATTACCGAAAACCATGTGGGGCAGTTCTACTCTGTCATGTGGGATGGGTATGAGTTGAAAGTGACTTAACAGCACATAGCGACAACTTCTAAGGACATACAAGTCTGTTGTGTTCAGATTAGATTTTGTTTTAACGTATAATAATTAGGTTTTTTGTTTTTTACACCTAACCCTAAGTTTAATACAAACTATAGAAGTACAGGGAAGTTGATGGTGCAATTTAAAATGATAATTTGAATTACAGCTGCTCCTAACTTGAAGCCATCACTTTAGAAAACATAGTGGAATACAGATTAAAAGAGATATATTGACATATTTGTATTTGAGATCAGTAAACATAGAGTATTCGATTACCTTGTAATTAGTAATGATAATATCAAACATAATTTGACTTGAAACAACAATTTAATAAGAATCATATTCGTAAAAATGTATTTGGCCCATTCAAGTACATAGATAGCAAGATGTGACTATATAGTAAATAACGTGGCCTACACAAATACACATAAAACTAGTTTGATTACTGTGGAGTCACACTTTAATCAGAGCGTTATGAAATATGTACATATAAATTAATGTATTCATTGGTTATAAAATTATTACAGTTATATTTTACCAGTAGGATGGTCTGTGCAAGTTAATCTCAAAGAGTTGGCTGCATTTTTTAGGATAATGCATTATAAGCACTGGCCTCTTAGCTGTTTTTTAACAAGCTGAGCCCCTCAGCCTTTGTAAAGCTTTTGCACTTCCTATCCCCTCTGTTGTTGTGTGCCATCAAGGCTATTCTGACTCATAGTAACTCTGTGGGACAGAGTAACTGCCCCATAGGGTTTTCAAGGTCATAATCTTTATGGAAGCAGACTGCCACATCTTTCTTGCACGCAGCAGTTGGTAGGTTCAAACTGCCAACCTTTCAGTTAGCAACGGAGAGCTTCACCATTTTGCCACCAGGGCTCCTTCCTATTCTCCTGGCCAGAAGCATTATTACTTCCGGTATCTTCGTGGTTCTGTTTCTCACTTCATTCAGGTCCCCTCTCAAATGTCACCTTATCTGAGAAGCTTTCCCAATACCTTCTCTAAAATAGCATGCCTTCAATCTTTTTCTTTTCTGCTCTAATTTTTTTCCATAGTACTTTTTTTTTGCATTTTTTTAATATTATTAATTTTTATTGTGCTTTAAGTGAATTTTTTTAAGTGAATGTTTACAAATCAAGTCAGTCTCTCATACAAAAATTTATATACACCTTGCTATATACTCGTAATTGCTCCCCCCATAATGAGATAGCACACTCCTTCCCTCCACTCTCTATTTTCCTGTCCATTAGGTCAGCTTCTGGTCCCCTCTGCCCTCTCATCTGCCCTCTAGACAGGAGATGCCAGCGTAGTCTCATGTGCCTACTTGATCCAAGAAACTCACTCCTCACCGGTTATCATTTTCTACCTTATATTCCAGTCCCACCCCTGTCTGAAGAGTTGGCTTTGGGAATGGTTCCTGTCTTGGGCTAACAGAAGGTCTGGGGACAATGACCTCCAGGGTCCTTCCAGTCTCACTCAGACCATTAAGTCTGGTCTTTTTATGAGAATTTGGGGTCTGTATCCCACTGTTCTGCTTCCTTAGGGGTTCTCTGTTGTGTTCCCTGTCAGGGCAGTCATCAATTGTAGCTGGGCACCATCTAGCTCTTCTGGTCTCAGGCTGATGTAGTCTCTGGTTTATGTGGCCCTTTCTGTCTCTTGGGCTCGTAGTTACCTTGTGTCCTTGGTGTTCTTCATTTTCCTTTGGTCTAGGTGGGTTGAGACCAATTGATGTATCTCAGATGGCTGCGTGGTAGCGTTTAAGACCCCAGAGGCCACTCTCCAAAGTGGGATGCAGGATGTTTTCTTAATAGATTTTATTATGCCAATTGACTTAGACGTCCTCTGAAGCCATGTTCTTTCTCCCCTGGAGATGCTGGTGGGTTTGAACCACTGACCATATTGTTTTGCAGTGAAGCGCTTAAATGTTGCACTACCTGGGCTTCTAATACACTAACTCCCTTTATTTTCAAATTTTCTCACTTACCTTTGTACACTAGCTGAAGGATCTTCTGGGTTTTTTTCTAGCTCTCTGGCCATTCCTCAGCATTATCTGTTGAGGGTTTCTTCCCTTTTCCAGTTTTTGGTCCAAGCTCTCATCATGTTAGCCACTTTACCTCCTCTTGTGGTTTCAGATATTCTTTCAATGACTCCTAGATCCATACTTCTCCTTAAACTTATCTCTTCAGCTCCAGGCGTATATCCTACTCCTTACTGGGCACTTCCATGTAAATGTCTCATAAAGAAAAAAAATTAAAAGTTGCCATTGAGTTGATTCCTACTAACGGTGACCCCATGATCTTTCAGAAATAGATCACCAAGCCTCTCTTCAGTGGCACCTCTGGGTGGATTTGAACCCACAGCCTTTTGGTTAGCAGCTGAGAGCTTAACCCACGCTACCAGAGACTCCTGAGTGTCTCATAAGCACCTCACATTTAACTGGCTAAAAACCTGGCTATCCCCTATCCTTGCATCTAACTCACAAATTCTTTTTTATCTTATCTTCAAATTATCTTTTGAATCTGTTTACTTTTCTTGAGCCTCACTTCTACTCCTCTAGTTTAGATAACCACCAACTCTGTAGCCCTGCCATGATATTTAGCAATTTTAGTCTTGCTATTTGCTCATCCATTTCACACAGAGCCGTGCATAATTCTTTCTAAAATGCAAATTTGATCATTTAAGATCCCTGCTTAAAATCATTTAGTAGCCTTATTATCTGCCACCCCTCACCTCCGTGCCTCTATACGCTCACGTTTACACATGAAGCTTCAGCTTTATGAACTATTCAAGGAGCCCTGCTTCTTTCTCTCATCTAAATTTTGCAATGCTTTTTTTTTCTTTAGCTGGAATCTTTTCTTTTCCTGTCACTTCATCCTGACTAAATTCAGGTTTCATCTTAAATGTCATCTCTTCTGGGAAGCCTTTCTACAAGACTACAGGATTAGATGAGGTGCCTCTCTTTTGCCATAATACACTTTATGTAAGCCTATTCCATTGTTTGTCATATGATTCTGAGATGTTTTCTACTTGTTTCTATCCCCATGAGAATCTAAATCCTTTACCTCAGTGACTTCTTTAGTTTTCCATTAACCCACTGCTGTTGAGTTTCCCATTAGCAACAATAAAAAAAAAAAATACAAACATAATGGTAAAAAAAAAAAAGCATTGACTATTTACAGGAGCCCTGGTGGCACTGTGGTTAACAGCTCTTCTGCTAACCAAAAGGTCGGCAGCTCGAATCCATCAGACACTCCTTGGAAACCCTATGGGGCAGTTCTACTCTGTCCTGTAGGGTCATTATGAGTTGGAATCGACTAAGCGGCAACAGATTTATTTACTAAGTGTTTGGATCTGTGGTAAGCTCTTCACATATATTCTTTATCACAACTGCTGGAACATTCTTTTCAAATAAACATCTGTAGGGAAATTTTTATCTCTAGCGTTAAAGAATTAAAAAAAAAGAACAAGTCAATATATTTTGATATTTCATCACGGTACAACATCAGAGCAGTATCTGGGATGAGTAGGTATTGGATTAGAATTTGCCATGCCCTGTCCTGTACTGAAAAGTCAGAGGATCATTAACAGATTTACACAGGTGAATTCGGCAGGTGGCATCACCATGATGAAATTTGTGATTCATCATTGTTGAGATTATCTATATATGGAAAAGAGACAGAATAAAATTACAGGCATGGTTAGCTGTTAAAAAAAAGAGCTGATATTTAAAATATGGATTTATATGTAAAAAGAGCTAAGAGATGTAAAATTGGGATGAGTACTACCTTTACTGGAGTCATTTCTGTAGCATCCCTGTGCCGTAAAAATATGACTCTCTTCACAAAAAAATAAAATAATTGATTCATCACAGATTTTTCAGAAGATTAACTGCATATAATAACAGATAAATCTGTCATTTCCTGGAGATTAAGACCAAATAACTGTTAACTGTGTAAACTTTCTTTATAGTTGGAACTATCCTCGGTCTCGCTAGCTCTCTTTCTTGTCAAATATTTTATTCTGACATAGACCATATATTAAGTAAATATTTGTTCACAGCCAGAGCTACTGCATTCCATTTTTTAATCACATCAATTTCAATGCATGTTTCATTAAAACATATTTAAATATGTGCTAATTAAGGGGCATAGGTGTGTTAATGGGATGCCACTTGGAGACACAATGAATTGCATTACACATTAAAATGATTAGCAAGCTCAGAATTTTTATTCAGTGGACATTTTAAAGGCTTATGAAAGAGCATTAAAATTAGTTCTGTGTGAAAATTTCTGCTTGGCCAAAACTCAGTATAGTTTCAATGACATAAAATAACTGCCCCAAATCGGGTCTACAGCCAACATCAGCTTTATCTTGTTCCAGTGTAAAAACTCCAAACTTTTTAAGAGAAAGTTTTAAAGAGAATTTATTATAGGAGGGAGCCCTGGTGATGCAGTGGTTAAGAACTGTGGCTGCCCCTTGGAAACACTATGGGCAGTTCTACTCTGTCCTGTACGGTCGCTTTGAGTTGAAATTGACTCAGCAGCAACAGTTCTAGAAAGACTTGGAAGCATTATTTGATTGGGTGCAAAGCATAACTGCATTATCTAAATCTGTAATGATCACAAGTTGCTTACAACATGTATTTTTCGGAATAGATAATAAAAACATCTTGCTTGAGGTAGAACATTGCTAAGCGATGTCTGTGGGTTGCGATAAAGCTGGCTCCAAGGCTCCCTCCTTAGGTACGTTCTTTCCACATTCTGACATGACCACAGAGATCAAGCATTTCCCTAACTACCCATGGTTGCTAGCCAGATAAGGAGCCAAAGATCAGGCATTGTTAAAAGTTCAGTTTAATTTTGCTGAATTTAGCAAGGGGTCTGGGTTAGTTCAGTCATTTTTATTTTGGTCCAAGTTTCAGTAAAAAATTCTCTCTTGTAGTCTCTTGAATATTTTAGAGCATAACCACAAAGAATCTTTTGAAAAATTGTTGAAGGTGAAGGTGATTTGGAGTACGTAAATGAAGGGGCTTGTTGATGTATGTTATTAGAATAATTACTAGAGGCCAGCTTAAAAAATAAACATGTGGTATGCCTGCATGCAAATAGAATGGTTTCAGTTATTTAGATATGCTTCTTGCCTTAATAGGTGGCAATGTGAGAATTAATGCAAGCCAGAATCTGTAGTAATTTAATTCAAAATGTGCACTACAAGTGTAAGGCATACGGTGCTGAGGATGCTTGTTAAAATGCATATCGTCAGTGTCTAGCCACGATAACCTAAATCAATTGCTGGCATAACTGCCTGGTAATCTCCATTTTAACAAGTTTACGATTGGATTCTTGTGCACATTATGCCTTGGATGTGGCAGATTCTCTCTCTTCCTGTCCTTATGTTCATTCAGACACTAATATCCCTAGTGGTTTCACTGAGGATAATCTCCCTTACCCTGTGCTCATGTTCCACATTTCAAGGCAGGAGAGCGATTCTTTTTTTCCTTATAAGAAGGAGAAGTTTGGAGAAAAAGGTTTAAAATAACTACCTTTGAAATAAAGATGCTCATTTGTATTCTTGTTAAATGAACTGAGGCCATTCAGTACTCTGGAGAGAAAAGTGAGAAAAGTGGATGCTTGAAGCCACTGCTGTAATTCTGTAAGGAACATAGAGGGCAAAACACTATAGAGACATCTTTTTCAGCAGAAATTTTGAGAAATCGGATGTATCTTTGTATAGAAGCAGCTGGGTTAGAGCTACATGCCAAGGTAGGACTGCTTAGAAAGACCTATTTTAATGACAGAAAACTCAGGAACTCTTGGTCATAAGTGCATTCTAAGGAACCAAGCGCTACCTACATCTAACAAACCTACTGTTGATACTTCATTCTCTCACTATTTCTCACTCACTTAAATCTATTGGTGTAATTGTTTCAGCTACATCTCTAGTTTGTTGGGCAAAGAAATGTTTCCAACTTTATGTCCTTATACCATCTAATTTTCTCCTCCAATTCTTTTTCTTCTGACAAAAAGTCTTTCCTCTTCCTTTTGAAGTACAGGGTATTTATAATATATTCTTCAAATATTTATTTAGCATATTCTCTTTCAACACTGTGAAACCCTCTATATAAGAGAAGCTATGCAAGACCTTGCAGGATATAGGCAATGAGTAGGTTGGTCTCTGTCCCCAAACCCCCTATGTGAGATCAAAACCTAGAGGAAATGTTTACCCGTAAAGTATAATAAAAAACACAGTGAATGCTGTAAGGATAGAAGAAAAAGAGCTATATTATTAAAGGGCTGCTGGTGGTGGAAATATCTGAAGTGGGCTTGAATTCCATTAAGGGGCAGCTCAGAAAACAGATTGGTTAAGCCATTTCACAAGTATAGGAAGTAGTATGAGATAAGGCTTGAAAGGTAAGTTAAAACCAGATTGCCAAAGATTTTTTTCCCTCACTCATTATGAAGGCATAGAATCAGAGTCCAAGGGTAGGGTAACCAGCCCACTGGCAGAATTAAGGATGGCCTGGAGGGGGATTGTGGCAAGAAGCTCAACAATTAATAAATATATGAGCATATTTTGACATGCTGCTCATGGTGGCACCGGGGATAGAAAAGAGAAAATCAGTATGGACACAATTATAAGTCTAGAATCTATGGACCTTGACTACTGATTAAGTGCAGAGTATTAGGGAGAATCAAAGATCCATTTGCAATTTCTGATCTGAGTCACTGGAAGGAGTGAAAGAAAGAAGTTGACCTGGGCTAAAGATGATGAGCTCCATTTTGGCCATGTTGCATTAAAGATGTTAGCGGAATATACAGCCACACAGAGACATTTAGAAAGGCAAAATTGAGGTTAAAGTTACTGAGATGTGTTTGAGAGTCATTTGATAAAGACCAAGAAAAGATTTAGGGTTGAATATAAAGAATCACAGTGGGATAGTTGGAGAGGATAATTCTGTGAAGGAGTTTAAAAAAAAAAAAAGCAATCAAAGCAGAAAGAATGAAAGAGTAGTCTCTTAGCAGCCAGGTAAACTGATTAGTTGGCAGCAAGAAGAGCCTTCTTTCTGTACATTCTGTCCCTGCACAGGCCAACTCGCCACCAGGTAGAACATTTTACATTGTTTATGAATCTTCCAGAAATCCTTGAGAGTTTAGCAGTGGAACTAACAAGTTGTTCCTGTATGACATCTGATTAGGTCCCTTTATCCGTTAGGCCAGATCCGTTACAATTTTCTCATTAGAATTTCTTAGCAAAGATGGATTAAGAAAGGGCTTGACAGTGAGACTGTAGCTTGATAGACGAAGACACGTTGGAGAGTTTTATTATTGTTAGCTGCTGTGGAGTTGATTACGACTGGTGGGGACCCCCTGTGGTGACACATGGGAACAGAGTAGAACTGCTCCTAGGGTTTTCAAGGCTGTGACCTTTCAGAAGCAGATCACCAGGCCTGTCTCCTGAGAAGCCTCTGGGTGGATTTCAACCGCCAACCTTTTGGCTAGTAGTCAAGCTCTTAACCATTTGTGTGACTCAGAGAGCCCATGTTGGAAAGTAGCCAAAAGTTGAAACATTGGCTGAGGAGCTCAGCCATCCAGGCTATGAATGCCAAGCAGATATTTCAGGACTTTATTCTGTTGGCCTCAGCAAGTCATGGGGGATGGCTGCGCTGGAGCCTTCTATAATAAAATCAGCATTTGCTCTGGCAACAGCACATCCACTGATTGGAATGGACAGAGATCAGACATTCTTCAGCTAGCACACCTGAATTCAGCACTGAAAGCAGACTGAATTATCTTAGCCTTTGGCCTTCTATGGACTTGTCCAAGAGCACAAGGTGCCAGGCAATCATTCACAGTTTGGAGAACTTTCCTTTCCTAACTACAGATGGTTGCTAGGATCTACAGTTAAAAAAAAAAAAACAAACATTGTTTGAAAACTCATAACATATAGTGATTTGTTCTAAGTGTTGTGAAAGTTAAAAACATTTCCCATTTAATAAATGGACACTTGTCTCCTGTTAATAAGGGGGAGCCCTGGTGGCGTAGCAGTAAAGAGCTTGGCTGCTAACCAAAAGGTTGGCAGTTCAAATCCACCAGCCGTTCCTTGGAAACCCTATGGGGCAGTTCTACTCTGTCCTATAGCATCACTAAGAGTCGGAATCTACTTGACAGGAACTGGTTTGCTTTTTTGGTTTGTAGTGTCTATGGGGCAGTACATTTGTTCTTATACACTCACCCTTCTGTTCCCAACAGCTTATTTGCATTGTATATGCTTAAGCCTTCCAGCAGTAATATTATAGTTAATGTTTTTCACTGATGGACACTTTTTCACAACAATTGACAGTGTCTTCTTCAGTAGATCATGACTATGATAAAATGTCTTCTGTGTCATCCCTTTGGATCTTTTGTTTCAATTGCTACATTGGACTGCTAATGGAAATTTCATCATCCTGTAATCACCTGGTGATTCTGAGAGTATCAGCAGAACATTTTGTAATGTGAAGTGGAATTTTGAAAGGGTGGAATACTTTCAGTTGACTTCACTCTTAAAAAATCCAGGAATTGGGACATTTTGAACTGTCTTTTCAAAGAACCACTGTTCTATAAATATCTTTACCACTTTACTTATGCTTATTTCAACATTATTTGATGAAGAACTGTAGTTCTTATGAAGGGATATTACTGTTTGTATGCTATTTTATCTTTTATTTCATCTATCATCTAAGGATATCTCTGATTTCTGAGTGAAATTCAAAATGTTCATTTTATAATAGTTTGTTAAATTACATTCAGTACACGTTTAGAAGATTGTGATGGCCTTTTAGTAGTCTTAAAACTAATATGGTGTTAATGTCTTAAATTTGTATGCAGTTGAGTTCTTTCAGATGTGTGCAGTTTTCAATTTCATTGAGCCAGAAAGTAGTAATTATTTAATAAAGAATTTGTATTTTTTTTCAGAGGTTTCAAGTTAGTTTGGCATTAAATATCGATCATTCATTTTGCAAGATTGGAATGCACATGGACAATAGAAATGGCATAATCTGACATTTTTATATTATCTCTAGGCTGTGTCATTTCAAGAATGTGACTTTCAGTCAATATGTGGAAGTTGTGATTAGTGTGAAGTGAAGCACTGAATTTAGAGAAATGCCAAGCAGGCAAAACAAATTTGAGAACAGAAAGGCAAATCATTCCCAATAGTTTAGCAGTTCAATAAACTGTGAGAAACCAAGGCCATAACCATATGCCCTGGGAAATGGAGGGTATAAAAATTGACCAAGAGCCAAACCACATTCTCCCCCTATATTCATACCTACCTAGTGCCAATGCCCACCAGAAACATACCTGTGTTTGAACAAGTTTGATTTAATTCTCATTGCGAGGAGGAAGGCCACATACTGTGGGAAACCATAGGGCTTCTCACAATAAAAGGGTGTTAGAAAAGATTTATTATAGGATTTGGGTATTTGTTGGGTGATTTGATGAACAGTTCAGGGTGGCGGAAGTTTGCCTTGATTCGATGCTGTCAGAAACAGCTGTAATTCTATGATTATATATCTTAATAAATCTTATCTAGAGGGTGGGAAGACTACCAAAAAAACAAGCCCATTGCCATTGAGTCTATTCTGACTCATAGCGACCCTATAGGACAGAGTAGAACTGCCCCATAGAGTTTCCAGGGAGCACCCAGTGGATTTGAACTGCCAGCCCTTTGGTTAGCAGCTGTAACAATTAACCACTACACCACCAGGGTTTCTGGGAAGACTACAGTGAGGCTAAATCTATAATTGTTAAAGAAGCAGCAGTCATTTACACTAGCCAGGGTAAGGAGATGTTGTATTTTGCAATTTACACAGTGAGATTGTTTTTTATCTGTGCTTAAACACAATTAGGAAGTGGTCTTGTTTTGTCTCACTTCATCACAGTGGCAGGATGTCCTTGTATGACGTTGGTGTACTATGAGATTGTTTACATCCAATGAGAGAATATAAAATGGCCTAGCTCTGAGTATCTAGGCCAGCTGTGAGATAGGCCAGCTCCTATCAACACCAAAAAATAAAAAATTTAGGAAAATAAAAAACATTGCCAGCTAGTTGATTCCAACTCATGGTGACCCCATGTGCTTCAGAGTAGAACTGTACTCCATATGGTTTTGTGGAAGCAGTTCACCAGGTCTTCCTTCTAAGGTGTCTCCGGGTGGATTCAAACCATCAGCTTTTCAATTAGTGGCCCAGAGCTTAACCATTTTCATTGCCTGGGGACTCCTATTAACACAAAAACCTAACTGCTTAGTACCAGGCAATCTCCCAGATTTCAACAACTGTTTTTTCTCTTTCTCACCAAAATCACCAAATATAATACATTAATAATTATGCTTAAAGTATGATTTTATCTGCATGAATCATTAGGACTTGAAAGAAATGGAAAATTACTTCTAATTACTACTAACGTTTGTAAATAGATGAGCGCATATATATTTTTTTTTTTTATAATAACTTTTATTAAGCTTCAAGTGAACGTTTACAAATCCAATCAGTCTGTCACATATAAGTTTACATACATCTCACTCCCTACTCCCACTTACTCTCCCCGTCTTGAGTCAGCCCTTTCAGTCTCTCCTTTCTTGACAATTTTGCCGGCTTCCCTCTCTCTCTATCCTCCCATCCCCCCTCCAGACAAGAGTTGCCAACACAATCTCAAGTGTACACCTGATATAATTAGCTCACTCTTCATCAGCGTCTCTCTCCCACCCGCTGACCAGTCCCTTTCATGTCTGATGAGTTGTCTTCAGGGATGGTTCCTGTCCTGTGTCAACAGAAGGTCTGGAGAGCATGACCGCCGGGATTCCTCCAGTCTCAGTCAGACCATTAAGTTTGGTCTTCTTATGAGAATTTGGGGTCTGCATCCCACTGCTCTCCTGCTCCCTCAGGGGTCCTCTGCTGAGCTCCCTGTCAGGGCAGTCATCAACTGTGGCCGGGCACCAACTAGTTCTTCTGGTCTCAGGATGATGTAGGTCTCTGGTTCATGTGGCCCTTTCTGTCTCTTGGGCTCTTAGTTGTCATGTGGGCTTGGTGTTCTTCATTTTCCTTTGCTCCAGGTGGGTTGAGACCAATTGCTGCATCTTAGATGGCTGCTTGTTAGCATTTAAGACCCCAGACGCCACATTTCAAAGTGGGATGCAGAATGATTTCATAATAGAATTATTTTGCCAATTGACTTAGAAGTCCCCGTAAACCATGTTCCCCAGACCCCCGCGCTTGCTCCGCTGAGCTTTGAAGCATTCATTTTATCCCGGAAACTTCTTTGCTTTTGGTCCAGTCCAATTGAGCTGACCTTCCATGTATTGAGTGTTGTCTTTCCCTTCACCTAAAGCAGTTCTTATCTACTGATTAATCAATAAAAAAACCCTCTCCCACCCTCCCTCCCTCCCCCCCTCGTAACCACAAAAGTATGTGTTCTTCTCAGGTTTACTATTTCTCAAGATCTTATAATAGTGGTCTTATACAATATTTGTCCTTTTGCCTCTGACTCATTTCGCTCAGCATAATGCCTTCCAGGTTCCTCCATGTTATGAAATGTTTCAGAGATTCGTCACTGTTCTTTATCGATGCGTAGTATTCCATTGTGTGAATATACCACAATTTATTTACCCATTCATCCGTTGATGGACACCTTGGTTGCTTCCAACTTTTTGCTATTGTAAACAGAGCTGCAATAAACATGGGTGTGCATATATCTGTTTGTATGAAGGCTCTTGTATCTCTAGGGTATATTCCGAGGAGTGGGATTTCTGGGTTGTATGGTAGTTCTATTTCTAACTGTTTAAGATAACGCCAGATAGATTTCCAAAGTGGTTGTACCATTTTACATTCCCACCAGCAGTGTATGAGAGTTCCAATCTCTCCGCAGCCTCTCCAACATTTATTATTTTGTGTTTTTTGGATTGAGCGCATATATTTTTAAGAGCAGCAATTAACAGTCATTATCCTTTAACATTTACCAAGACTTAATGATCAATATTAAATTCTGTCTACTAATAATTTACAACTTAATTCTTTCCCTATGAAAACAATAGGGTGATAAGGTAGTCAGGTATTGACTGATATGACGCAGTGTTGAGTCAGTATTAACTCACTCGGTATTGACTGAGGTCTTAAAGGTAAGTATCAAGAAATCAGTGCCAATTTCCTTAAAGATATAAAAGGCTGATGCAGGGGGAGAACTTTTTTTCTTTTTGGAGAGAGGAGAGATATTAGTCTTGAATTAGTTGACTTTGTTGAATGCTCTTCAATTTAATAATAGTGTGTGCCTTTTATTGCTGGCTATTCCATTCCATAGTATTTATAGCCTAAAATGTCTTTTTCCCTTAACTGATAGATATTTGTGTTGTTCCCGTTTGGAGGCTACTATAAATAAAACTGCTATGAACATTTGCATACAAATCTTTTTATGGACATGTGTTTCCTTTTTCTGAGGTAAATAAGAACGGAATTGCTGAGTCATACAGTTAAGTGTTGTTTTTTAACAGCTTTATTGAGTTATAATTACTGTCCCATAAAAGTCACCCGTTTAATATGTACCACTTAATAGTTGTCAGTATGTTGATAGAGTTTTGAATTCATCTAATTTTAGAACATTTTCATCACCTCCTAATGGGTATGGGGTATATCCATTAGCAGGCACTTTCCATTCCCCCAGCTTTAGGAAAACACTAATCTACATTTGGTCACCATGGATTTACCTATTCTGGACATTACATATGAATAAAATTATACAATTCATGATCTTTTGTGTGCTAAGCTTCTTTCACTTAGCGTAATTTTTTCAAGGTTCATTCATGCTGTAGCACCTATCAGTATTCCATTCTTTATCATTGCCAAATAATATTCCATTGTATGGCTATACCACATTTGTTTATTTGATGGGAAGTTGGATTGTTTTCAGTTTTTGGCTATTATAAATAATGTTGCTGTGAACATTAATATAAATGTTTTTAGACATATACTTTCATTTTTCTTTAGTATTCCATAGAAATATAATTGCTAAGTCACATGACTGCATGTTTAACTGGATTTTAAGGGACTTTCATATTGCTTTCCAAAGTGGCTGTACCATTTTACATTCCCACCATCAATTTATAAATGTACCAATTTCTACACACCCTCACCAACACTCGTTATTGTCTGTCCTTTTGATTATAGTCATTCTGGTGGATATGAAGTGGTATCTCACTTTGGTTTCATTTGCATTTCCCTAATGACTAAGCCTGGTGACATAGTGTTTAAGAGCTACGGCTGCTAACCAAAAGGTCGGCGGTTCCAATCTACTAGGTGCTCCTTGGAAACCATATGGGGCAGTTCTACTCTGTCCTGTAGGGTCGCTATGAGTCAGGATAGACTTGACAGCAATGGGCTTGTTTTTGTTTTTTTAACGACTATTAGGAGCCCTGGTGGCACAGTGGTTAAGTGTACGGCTGCCAGCGAAAAAGGTTGGCAGTTCAAATCCCCCAGCCGTTCCTTGGAAACCCTATGGGGCAGTTCTACTCTGTCCTATATAGGATCACTATGAGTCAGAATCGGGTCCACGGCAACAAGATTTTTTGTTGTTGCTTTTTAACAACTAAAAATCGAGGGTAGTGGTGATTCAGTGGTAGAATGCTCACCTTCCTTGTGGGAGATCCTGGTTTGATTCCCAGCCAATACACCACATGTGCAGTTACCACTCATCTGTTATTATAGGCTTGTGTGTTGCTATGATGCTATGATGCTGAACGGGTTTCAGCGGAGCTTCCACTAAAATGGGCTAGGAACAAAAGCCTATCAGTCTACTTCCAGAAATCAGCGAGCGAAAACCCTGTGGATAACAATGGTCTGATCCGAAACTGATTATGGGAGTGGCTCAGGACCGGACAATATGTCATACTATTACTTAGAATCAGCGATTTGAAAGCACAAAATAAAGGGAGCTTTGGGGTAGACATATGGCTAAGAAGTCATTTCATAACTGAAAAGAATCTCAGGATTAAAAAAGAATACCATACCTACTGCGCTGTAACATATATAGAAATTCTACCAAGTATTATATATGTAACTTCAACGTCATGTGGTTGATATTACAGATAGTCTCGCATATTTTCATGATTCAATTAACCTTAGAAACAAGATGATCTCTGAATTAAAGTATATATTATATTGAATCTCAAAAGTGTTTTAAAATGCAATTCAAAAATTTACTATGCTATCTTTTATGAATATAGGTATAAAAATTCTAAAAAAATACTAGCTAATACAATCTAGCAATATATAAAAATAGGTATAAAAATTCTAAAAAAAAATAGTAGCTAATACAGTCTAGCAATATATAAAAAGGATTATGCACAATGACCAAGTGAGATTTATCCCAGGCATGCAAGGTTGGTTGAATATGCAAATATTAATCAATGTGATCTACCATATTAATAGAATAACTTTCTTAAATGAACGTGTTGTTCTTGTGTGCTGTTGAGTGGATTCTGATTCATAGCAACCCTATAGGACAGAGTAGAACTGCCCCATTGGGGCTATAATCTTTACAGGAACAGATCACCAGGTCTTTTCTCCTGCAGAGCAGCTGATGGGTTCCAACACTGACCTTCTGATTAGCAGCTAAGTGCTTAACCATTGCACTACCAGGGTTTCTTTCGATGAACATGGCAATAGCAAGATCAAATAATCCAACTGAAAAGTTTGAAAAGACATTTCTACAAATAAGATAAGCAAATGGCCGATAAGCACATGAAAAGATGCTCAACATAATTAGTTATTATGGAAATGCAAAACAAAACCACAATAAATGCAAAACAAAACCACACTGACTTGGATAATTAAATTATAAACAACACAGACTATAACATGTGTTGACAATAATATGTAGAAAGTAGAACCCTCAAGCATTGCTGGAATTGTAAAATGGTGCAATCACTTTGGAAAACAGTTGACAGTTCCTCTAAATGTTAAAAATAGATTTTCCATATGATTCAGCAGTTTCACTCATTTTTTTATATCCAAGATCATTGAAAATATACATCTGCACAAAAACTTATACAAAGATGTTCATAGCAGCATTATTCATAGTAGACAAAAAGTGGAAGCATCCCAAATGTCCATCAGCTAATGAATGGATAAACAAAATGTGGTGTATCTATACAATGGAATATTTTAATTTGGCAATAAAAATAATGATGTTACTGATACATGCTACTACACGGATGAACCTTGGAATACTATGCTACGTAAAAGAAGCCAGTCATAAAAGGCCACATATTGCATGATTTCTTTTCTACAAAATGCCCAGAATAGACAAATCCATAATGACAGAAAGATTAGTGTTTTCCAGGGACTTCGGGGAGGGTGAAATTGGGAGTGATAACTAAAAGGGTATATGGTTTATTTTTGTGGTGATGAAAATATTCTAAAATTAGGTAGTGGTGATAGTTGCACAACTCTGTAAATATACTAAACGAATTGGATAATTTAAATGGGCAACATCATGATAAATGGAGAAAAGATTGATGTTGTCAAGGATTTCATTTTACTTAGATCCGCAATCAACGCCCATGGAAGCAACAGTCAGGAAATCAAATGACGTATTGCACTGGGCAAATCTGCTGCAAAAGACCTCTTTAAAGTGTTAAAAAGCCTAGAACTAGTGCATGAGTTTATCGAAGTCGCAGAATATATGATCAGCATAAAAAAAACAAAGCTAAAATCTACTCCTATATGCTAGCAGTATTGTCAGGAGGACAGTCTGTCTCTAGGCCTCCCATCACATCTGCCTAAGCAGAGGCCTAGAACATTCTCTGCTAAGGAGGCTTGGAATTGAGTCTCTCTCTCCCAGTTCCTTTTCCTTAACAGAGAAACCTTGCTCTCTGTTCTGGGTACACAGTAACTTTCTCCATCTCTTTCACATGTGTGGGCAGTATATGGCACCTGGCCAACTCCACTTCTATATCTGTTCCCGGAGGGGAGGGAATGGGGTCTCTCGGTCTGTGTCACAGGAGGAGTGTGCACAGAGCAATTGTCTGGCACCAGCTGTGAGGAATGACTTGCTGGCTCTGTCTCCTCTTTTGTAAGTAAACCATTACCCCATGCGCTAGTAGTTGAGTGAGTGGTTTATGTCTTCTGTTGGCAACCTTGAAGCCTGGTACGATTGTGTGTGTGTGTGTGTGTGTGTGTGTGTGTGTACAACAAACCACTTCTATCCCTGGGGGAGGGGCTGGAATAGGACATGATTATCAAGTAGAAAATTCCAAAGAATCTACAAAAAAAACTTCTAGAACTAGTACATGAGTTTATCAAGGTCGTAGAATGTATGAGCAGTATATGAAAGCGCATTCTACTTCTATATACTAGCAGTAAACAGTAGTAGTTAAAATTAAAAAAAAAAATTAAACGATAGCACCAAAAAATGAAATACTTAAGTATAAACCTAACAAAGTATGTTCAAGATATATGTGCTAAAAATTGCAAACCAATGATGAAGAAAAACTAAATAGATATGTCATGTAAATCACAAAAAATGATTTACATATATGTCATGTAAATCACATGTCCTATAAATTCCTTGTATGCAAAATACATAAAGAACTCTCAAAATTCAACAAGAAAAAAAAAACCCAATTTAGAAAAGTGGTCAAAAGATCCGAACACATACTTCATCAAAGAAGATGGATAGCAAATAAGCATATGAAAGGTTGCTCAATTCAGTTACTATATGATCCAGCAATCCCATTCCTGGCTGTTTACCCAAGATTTTTTTTAACAGTTGTAGTAAGACATGTATGGAAATGTTTTAGAGCAGCTTTATTTATAATTGACCAAAACTGAGAACAAATCAAACGCCCTTCAACCAGTGAATGGATATTCTGTGAGACGTTCATACAAAAAAAAAATAAAATAAAAAGTAATTTTTTTTTTACTCAGCAATAAAAACACAGAAATTTTCACTTTTTGTTCCAGTCTCAAGGTAGTAATCACTTCTGTAATTGAGAATTCCTTTTATTATTTTTTCCACTTTGTATTGTGTTTTATAGGTCAAATAATCCTGTTTTCCATAAGCCATAAATTTCCAACCCTTCTACATATTTATTTTCTATGTGGGGAAATTTCTGCAACAAAGAAGGAACTGACCCTAAGATTTTAGAGTTCCAAGTAACCGTCTTTTGAGCTCCTTATTAATGTTGATGATCACTGATGAAACATTTTAATTACAAGGTATTCAACAGAATGAGCCATTTTTAAATATTGAATGTCTCTTCCATGATCACGTGGAAGTGCTTTTTTCAGTGTTTCAAATAGAAACAAAGGCAATGGTTCTCAGTTAGTTGCCTATAGAACCTTGGAGATAATTTTCACGGTATTACCTTTCTGAGGTTTTATAGTTTTACACTATTTAAATTTTGTTTTCATTTCCAAACAAATATTCTTTTAGTTTTCCAAGCTCAGGTACAATTTCTCTTTGAGTATTACTCAAATTTCCTTGTCTTTTTAGGGAAAAAACAAACAAACATGTTGTTACATTTACCCGCTCTCTTTTTTGGAACAGGTGTTACTCCCCCTGAGAGGTGGATAATAAATTTTGACAAAGACCTTTCAGATGGGCTTGTTTTTGCGACACAGGTGGCAGCCTATTGCCCATTTTTGGTAAGAGCCACTTTTATACAAAATCGTCTTCTGTTGTAAAATTTGAAGTAGATTTTCTGTAAACTGCTTATTTTAAATTTCTTAATATTAAGTCTAATACCTGAACCTGAATGATTAGTATTGCCTTTTTGTTTATTCTTGCATTTTGGGTGCAATGATCTAATACTACCAAGCATTAATATTTAAAATTCTTTTGCTGAACTACAAAGAACATATGCACACACAGAGCAATTTTTCTTCCATTCATAAAAGGTTTGATTATTCTTCTTTTCCAGATTGATTCTTATTTTGCAAATATGTACACACAACCAAAGAGCCCTGAACAATATCTGCACAATTGCCTGATTGTCGTGAATGCTTTTCATGAAATTGGCTTTTACACGGACATACAAGTGGGTACCTTTATATCATGCATCCTATAAACATTTTATATGTTTCTTCTATTAGTTTACTTCTTCATAATAGTGCTTTCTTCACAAATTTTAAGTGTGATTTGAAACAGACTTTTCATGAGGTATTGCTAAAGTGTAGAAATTGAAAATGTAGAAATCTACTGGATTTTTAAAAAACGTGTAATAAGAAAGTAATTCTAGTGAGAGGTTTGGGTGTCAAAGAAAAATGAAGTTTGAATGCATTATCAACGTTACCTGAGTTCTAAGAAAGAATTGAAGAAGCAGAATTATATACATATAGATGTTGTATTTTCATTTTCTAATTTAGTAGCAAAAAAAGAATATTTTTCAGTGTGGTTTTAAAATGAGTGTATATATAATGGCAATATGAATTTTTATTATATTTGAAACTCCCAGTTATAATTCTGTTTCTCCTTTGACACCAAGTCCTCAATAGCAATCATCAAAAATATTGTGCATGTTTACTATTTTTGAGCCCATTTTTACTTGGGGGTAATGGATGATTTAATAAATGATTGCTGATCTTTAAGAATATACAAACTTATTGAATTATCAAGACATGCATATTAAAAGGTAAATAATAAGTCTACTCATTTAAGCGTCAAATAGGAATGTATACAAAAGACAAGTGTAGAATTCAGATGAGGGTAGAGATCAATGTGATCTACAGTGATCCACCAGAGACTTTGTGGAGGAGGTAGGATTTACTTGGGTTCTTGAAGGGTGAATTGGATTTGGATTAGTAGTGGAAAGAGAAGAAGGTGTTTGCTTGGAAGAAATGATACAAATTTAATGTAGGTTGAAAAATGAAGCATGGTTAGGAAATTGTGAGCATAGGTTGCCCTAGTTGAAGTTCAGGGTTAGAAAAAATAGAATAGGCGTATATTGGGTTCTTGAATATCACCATAAAAAGTCAGCGGTTTACCATGTGGGCATTTTGGGAAGAAAGGTGTTTACTCTTAAAACAATGGTCAGGAAGTTTGGGATGAAAGGGAGTGGAGACAGTGGCAGACTAATCAGAATGTTATTTCAGTTGGTCTAGGAGGCAAGTAATAGCTATCTCCACTCAGATCATTGCAGTGGGGACTGAAAGTAATGGGCTGATGTAGGAAAAAATCATGACATTTACTGGGACCTGGTGACCAGTTATAAAAGAAAGACACAGGAGAAGGGCCATTAAAACTAATTCAAGGTTTTTCAGCCTGTTATCCAGAGAGATTTACAGTGATAGTGCTCAAATATGACTTGGTATAAAATGGTTCCTTCTACTTGCTGAAGAAATGATGGTTCATAATTGTTTACTTTTTTTCTTGCATTAAACTCACTTCCATGTTGAAATCACTTTGTCCCAGGTCTAGAATTTACATTCTTCATAATGGTCGAGTTGAAGAGTAACTTTAATTAACAATTTTGGCCAGAGTATTACTTTATAGTAGTAGAGATCTCAAGAGAAACAATAATAAAAGATTTTGGTTTGGAAAAATAGCCACATTGCAATTCCCATTAATTCCACAAATTATTGACCTTTCTCTGTGGAAGACACTGGATAGATCCTGAAAGGGTAACATATATGATCAACCCACACTCATGCCTTCAAAAATCTTACAAACTAATAATGTCAAGTACATGAAAAGGGCTGATGCAAGGCAAATGGTGAATGCCACGATAGACATAGAAACAATGAATTATGGGATGCAAAGGAACAAGAAAGAAGTCGCTCTGATAAAGGAACCAGGAAACATTGCATGGTCCAGTTAGTGTTTAAGTTGGATGTTGAGAGATTGGTAGGTGTTCACAAGAAAACTAAAATATCTTTGTTTAAAAAATATAATTTATCATGCATTGTGATTTTTTCCTTTGCTTTTTCATTTCCTCAGATATACCCATTAAACCTGTTGCCGTCGAGTCTGTTCCAACTCATAGCGACCCTTCAGGACAGAGTAGAACTTCCCCATAGGGTTTCCAAAGAGCACCTGGTGGATTTTAACTGCTGACCTTTTGGTTAGCAGGCATATTTCTTAACCACTTCGCCACCAGGCTTTCTTCCTCAGATATTAACTTAAAATATTTTAATTTTATTGTATAGCCAAAAAATATATATTTTTTTTAGTAAAAATGTAAAGACTATGTCCCAAGATCAGATCCATGGACAAACTGACAGTTAACTTAGCAGATAATTACCAAACTTCGACCAGCCATTTGCAATGCCCTACTTTTTTATTATCAAAAATTTACTAATGACATTAAATGGTAGGGTGATTTTGAAAATGACACCCTTAAATTAACTTCTGCAGGATTAATTAATAATGATGCTTAATGTTGGCCTACATGTATATACTGTGCAATATAGCAGTATACTTGACAATTCAGTAAGTATTAATTACTAATAATTAATGTTTATTAATGTTTAAGTTTCTTCTATATTATGTCCTCCATTGCAACTGGAGAATAAGCTGGAACAATTGCTGTACCAATGTTATGTCCTGTTGTAGAATCCTAGCCTCTGGAATATATAGTTAATACATATTCCTTTCATGGCATGCTTTTTATTTAAAGCAAAAAATTGTGAGACTTTTCTTGACTCAGTCTATAATGTGTGTTTTATTCGCTCATGCAGTGAAACAGATATAAAAATAAATGTAATGAATATTTATGGATGAGTCGGAATCGACTCGACGGCAATGGGTTTGGTTTGGTTTGGTTTTGGTACTATATATAATAGGCTGAGTAGTGAAGAGAGCTAAGGGTGAATAAAAAAAATATTTACCCTTACTTTTTTGTTTGTTTTTGCATTTGTCACCTAGAATTCTTTTAGCCTTAAATAACAGAATACTTGAGTAAAAGTGGTTTAAAATTAAGGAAATTTAATATTTTACATAGACAAAATCAGGCAGTAGAACATTCTAGGAATAGTTATTCAGTTTCTCAACAAAGTTATCAGAGTCTCATTTTTGCTCAGCCATTCTTAGCCTGGTGGCTTTATTTTAGGCATGTGCACTCACAGCCCCAAAATGGCTGCTTAAGTTCTCACATAACACCTTCATACAGCTATTCCTGGGGCTAGTTTAGCGTCATCCCTCCTTGTATTTCTCTTTTCCCAGGAAGAAAACCTTTCCCAATAGGCCCACAGCAGATTTCCATTTGCAGCTTATTGACCAAAATTGTATCTCACGCTTTTGGCTAAACCAGTCTTTGGTAAAGGGAATGAAACACCCACAAAAGTGAAGTTCTTAGTAAAGAATAAAGGAGAAAATGGCGGTTGGGAAGGCAATCAACCTCATCCTCTCTAGGATTATAGTATGTCAGTAAAAAAAAAAAAAAAAAAATTTTTTTTTTTTTTTGTCAGTGGATACTGCTAATTATAGTTGGGATCTAGTGTGAAAGACAGTGATATATAAAGTCAGAGCATATTAAATTCATCATGAAGTGCAGGATCATCTCACCTTCTCTTGTCACTGATGCAGAAATTGAGACCTAGGGAGCTCAATTCATTTAGTTCTGTAAGTAGCAGAACATGAATCTAGTTTACCAGATTTCTACCCCAGTATTCCATTTATTATGGAATTTTTATTCTTATTTTGTTGTTGTTTAATTCCCCGTCTTCTACTGGTCCAGTAGGAAAACACTAACTTTAAAAAAAAAAAAAGCCCAATAAATCAAAGTCTTCTTTCTTTTTGGTTGGATGTATATTGAGAATGATTATGTTGTTGAAAGATGCTTCACATGAAACACTTTTTTAAAGACACCTGACTGACTTTAACATTTAGCTTTTTAAACTAAGGAGTGACACAGTGTAATTTATTTTATTTTCATTGAAATGTGTCATGGAAAGTTCTGAATACTCTTTACTTGAAGAGTTTTTTTCTGGTTTCTTACTGAATTGTCATAAATATCAAATATATTTTCCTTTGAGATAAACATTTTTTTCATTTACCAAATTACTGCATTGTTATCCTATTATGTTTTTCAAAGAATAGTTTTTGAAATAATTTTAATGTTGTTACCTACATTATTTTAATTCGTATCCACTAAAAAAGAAAAGGCTCAAAAATACTTTTATTGACCCCAGACTTAAGTCCAGAATGTTCTTTTCCTAGTGCTTCCCTTTCACCCAACAAACATATCTCCCATCACCTGAGACTACCCTCTTCAGTTCACACCCATAGGCTGTTGCATCACACAGGGACCAGCAGGTGCAGATTCTTCACTTTGAGATTTACTTGCCTAGGGTTAAAAAGTAAATCTGAGAATCAAACTCTGTAATTCATTTCGATTTTGTTCTTCTCTAAAATAACTTCACTATGTCACTATGCCTAATATTTCCTCTATTCAAGAAATGGGAGATAAGAGCATACTAATGAGAAACTTTGGGAGTCAGGTACGTTTCACAATTTTCTTGCATGCAGCTTTCTACCCTGCTGAGGCAAGCCAGCTCCCATATTCTTGACAACAACCTCTCCCTAGGTACTGTCATTGGTAAGCCTGATTGCCCAAGCAAGAAAAAAGCAAAGAATAAACCCTTCCCTTCTTCCAAAGAAGGAGAAGAGGGTATGAGGAAGTGTGGATTAGTGAATTATCAAAGGGGCTGTCATTATTTCCTGGTAACTGCTGCCAAATTTCACAGTTAAGTGCATTAATTCCACATAACATATTAGATCTCCTTTGCTCTCACACTATTTGTGTTTCGAGGCTAAACCCAGATCATTCTCAGTTGCTAGCTTGAGTCTGTACCATTAAGACGGGTGGATATTCATTTCATGGAAGTGCAGAGAGCCCCCTGTACATTGATAATGATGGAGTTGCTGGATTACTAGTGGTGGTCTGTGCGTCTTTCGATCCCTGCCTCACAGAAATCCCAGTACTTCTTTAATGTGAATCCCCTCTCCCCCAGTACTTCCGTCCTTTTCTAAGAGATCTTAGGTACAACATCAACTGATAGAAAGAACTCTTCCCTTTTCTGCTCTTGGCTCTATTTTTGACTCCAAATTACATTTCAGTTATATTTATTTTCTCTGCTGTTATTCTTTTATAATTTTCGATTTTATCTCAAATCTCTTCCAACCACCATCAGTGATTTATCTTGTTTATCAGTAAAATTATATTTTCTTACTTCTTATAATTTGTCTTTCCTGGGAAAAGTACTCCTCCCTACCATCCTTGCCTGCTCTGCCTAAATTGTTGCCCCTGTCATGTATTCCTTGTTCAGAAACCAAGTCTCTCGCTCTGGCATCCAACTCCTCCACACGTGGCCCCAGAACTGCTCAGTCTTATCACGTACTACTTGTCTCCCTTTATCTTATGGAAAATACAAATTTCACTTCTTTCCTGAATAAACACTATTCATATTCATTTCCTTGCCTTATAGTGCTTTGCCTTTCTGAAAGAATACATCCTTTTCCTCACCCAAAACACACTGTTTAAAATCCTAGCATTCTTTATAGCACATCTCAAGTGCCACCTGCTATGGTTTTTCTTCTACTGCTTTATATGCTGCTTTAAGGCGGGGATGATGTGTGTAGTATTTTCTCTGAGCTCTGACTAACTTTTATGGAATCTTTGAGGTTGTGAGATCAGTGGTCTACTTAAAACACATCTAACTAATTTTTAACTCTTAGGCCAATATCTTCTGATTCACCTCAATATGCTGTTTGTTATTTCTGTTTCAGTGTCATTGTCAATCAGTAACATTTTAAAATAACTCAATAATTGATATACTATGTTTTACCTCTTTTTATGTATTTTAATTTATTATTATATGCTCTAATTTGGATTTCTGTTCTTTGAAACTAGGCTACAGACATCTTTGACCCAAACCCAATTCTGATGCTCATGCTTTGTGTCTACATGTATGAAAGGCTTCCTACATACCTTCCCAAGAAGGTGGTGCCCTTTAATTGTACTCTACATGACACTGTGCTGAGAGAGGTATGGAAACCTTTGGGGTCAACATATACATGGAGTTAAGCAATTAAGAGAAGTTTTAGATATTTCTTTCACAACCCGAAATTGACAGACCCTAAGTGGCACAAACAGTTAAGCACCCAGCTACCAACTGAAAGGTTGGCAGTTCGAATCCATGCAGAGGCACCTCAGAAGAAAGGCCTGGCAAGCTACTTCCAAAGGTTATGGCCATTGAAAACCCTGTGGAGCAGAGTTCTACTCTGAAGCACATAGGGTCACCATGAGTCAGAATCTACTTGATAGCAACTGGTTTGGTTTTTGATTTGAGCAATATGATACTTGTATAGCCACAATAATGGGTTCAACCATACCAACGATCATGAAGATGGCACAGGACCAGGCAATGTTTTTTTCTGTTATGCATAAGGTCACCGTGTCAAAGCCAACTTAAGGACAACTAACAGTATCTATCTGTCTATCAAGCCCTGCTGGGACAGGTTAAGCACTGGGCTATTAACTGAAAGGTTGGCAGTTTGAACCCACCAGCCGCTCTGTGGGAGAAAGACGTGGCAATCTGTTTCTATAAAGATTACAGCCTTGGAAACCCTGTTGGGCAATTCTACTCTGTCCTGTAGGGTCACTATGAGTTCGAATCGACTTGACGGCATAAAACAACATCTGTCTATCAGTTTCTCTATCTATCTGTCTGTCTGTCTGTCTGTCCAATAAGCCTTAGCAAAGGTTATTACTTCTAAGCCCAAGGTCTAGAAAAGTGAAAGAAACAGTTTTTGGTTAATAATAATCATCACCTGCAATGAAATGATTACCCCCCCCCCTTCTTTCACATTCATGAAATTAATGGGATTTGGGAAGGTGGAGAGTGAAAGTGTTAAGCACTTTTGAAGGCCCCGTCCTGCCAGGCCACTTGAGATCGATTTCATGCGTGAAAGGACTGGCACTGTAACTGGAAACTGTTATCCAAATGTTCTCAGCTTTCCTTTAGGTAGCAGTTTCCACACCCAGATGGATTTGTTCAAATGAGGTCATAGAAAGGGAGGTAATAATGAAAGTGCTCCGGATCCACCTGATTCCTACAAAATGTTTTTATGTCCTAAAGCCACTGAACGTGTAACACTGTGTTTTTTACTTTTCAGAAAAAATTGAAAATTAAATTTCTGAGCCCTGTTTCAAATAGCATTTCTGTGTATGTCCATGTTTGTAAGTTTTATTTCTGGTGGGGAAATATCTTGTCAGGTACATTGACTTCAGTTTGTTTTTCAAACCATTTGTTTCTTGTTAATATTTGTGAAATATTTTCTAGCACACCATTTTAAATTGCTTATATTTAGACAAGACCATTCCTTCTGCTAGTTTTCATAGCTTTCAACTGCATTTATAGGTCTTTCCATGCTTCTTTCTCAACACCAGAAATCGACATAATCGTATCTGTGTAATTGGTAATTTACAATTTGGTCAGATTAATGTTTGTTCCTTTTCCTCAGGCTGTTGTTATATAGTCCTGCTCATATTTTGGGGGGGGGGAGGGGTGGATACGTTTATGCTTTCAGTGCAAAGCTTGTCCATATTTGGTCTTCAAAAAATTATGTTTTGGTAATCTCTAATTGGTAATTTTAACCTCTTTGAGAAAATAACTTTGTAGCCTCTGTGACAGTGTGAGTAATGGTGGATAAAGATTCAGTTACAAATTGGGAAAAACTGAGGTTCTTGTCTCTAAGTAAAAGGGCTCAGTTTAAAGAAAGGAAAGCATCTCCGTATGATTTTTTATTAGAAAATATTGAGGTATCATCCCTATTATTTAATTTTATATCTTTCTGTTTTTATTAGTAAACCGGTTGCCATGGAGTCTCATATCAACTCTCTAGGACAGAGTAGAACTGCCCTCTAGGGTTTCCAAGGAGCCTCTGGTGGATTCGAACTGCAAACTTTTGGTTAGCAGCTGAGCTCTTAATCACTGCACTATCACTAAAAAATAAGATACATAAAATGTTGGAACCAGCAGAAAACAGCAATCAAATGGTGTAGTGACTTTTTTCTGACACTTTTTTTTGAAGCAACTGAACTTTCTTTTTATTATGTTTGAAACAAAATTTACAGTTGACCATAGATGAATTCGGCACCTTTGTGTCATAGATGTAATGAAACTGAGTGGCTTCCCTAAGGTCTCAGGGCTTGTTACGGTTGTGGGAGTTCCAAGACTATTAACCAGTAACAGTTTGTAGTGAGTCTACTATGATTTCCATCCATAAAATGGAAATTCACTCTCTGGGACTTAAAATCACCAGATTTGGGTGGTACGAATGGTTAGTGTACTCAGCTGCTAACCAAAAGGTTGGAGGTTGGAGGTTTGAGTTCACCCAGCAGCACCTCAGAAGAAAAGCCTGGCAATTTACTTCCAAAAAAATCAGCCATTGAAAATTGTATCTAGCACAGTTCTACTCTGACACATGTGAGACCACCATGAGTTGGAATCAACTTGACAGCAAGTAGTTTTTCTTAATGAACACCAGGAATACATCCATACATACATAAATTTAAAGAAAAAGAAAACCTACTAGGGTGATCTTGCTTCCATCATAACTGATATCTGTAGTAGGTGAGCAGCCTGAGACTCCCAAATCTTTGGGGAAGCTGAAGGCAGGAACTCATCGGCAACAAAATACTTGTTCTGGTAGTTGCCAGAATTGTCATTGAACTATGAAAGTAGTTAATTTAATCTCTCAGTACATCTCTGCCATATTGCCCATGATTCACTATAACCACACATTTAAAAAAAAATTGCCATTGAGTTGATTTCGACTCACAGTGATCGTATAGCACAGAGAAGAACTTCCCCATAGGGTTTCCAAGGAGCGGCTGGTAGATTCGAACTGCTGACCTTTTGGTTAGCAGCCACTTAACCACTATGCCATCAGGGTTTCCTAACCACATAGCACTAGTTTTTTAGTTATCACATATCCATGAGTACAGTTGCTAGACTTTTAAATTCCAGGCACCTTTTCCTCACTCTACATCATCCAATCTTCCCTCTTCAGGTCTTTTCCCTCCTGTGGCTCAGTACTTTCCATGATACCCTGGAATTTTTCCTGTTGTGTGTGTTTTAGTCTCCATTATATTTTACACACACACCTGTATTCTCAAATTCTTCAAGAAACTCTCACTAGAAATGAAATGGCCTATTCTCCAATACTCTCTATATCTCTTTCTCAGGATGGAAGGAACAAGGGATGGGACAGCCAGCTGCTAGCAAAATGACTGCTTCTAGACCTGGCCACCATCATCCCCACCCTGGACCTCTGTTTTTAAACCTACACTCCTTATAATACTTTCTCCACAGAATATCTATGATAGTATCCTTTCTGTAAATTGGATTTTATAAGTTCTCTGTTTAAAACCCTCCAATGGTTTCCCTTTGCAATAAGAATAAAACCAAAATTGCTAATTTTGGCCTTCAAACCTTTGATAGTCATGTGCTTTTTCATCTGCCATCTCCTTGCTGGAAGCTGTCTTTGATAAAAATAAGAATTGTTATGATTGTATAATTTTTACACTCATGATCCCGTTTCATACCCTCTTCCATAGATTCTACTGAAAAACTCAAGCGTGAAAAACTTAGTCTATAATGCTACAATTGTTGGAAGAGATGCCGCTGACTTCTCTCTCTCCCAAACAGGGAATGTTGTGACAATTTCTCCAAAGTAAGTGATTTTTTTTTCAATTTTACTTTCTCAAACATATAAACCCTAGAAATTTAATGTGTATTATTCCTATAAAAGAGTAACTTGGGCATTTTTAGCTGATAGATATGTAATGAAAAGACCACCATTCAGATATAGGTAAAGTATTCATGTTTTCCTGAGGTACTTCACCCATTCTCTTAAAGCAATTCAAACAATACAAAACTGCTGCTTTTTATGTATGGATTTAATTTTAATTTCTTTGCATGCAGGTAGGCCATAGAGATTTAAAAAAAAAATGAGTTATTAGTTTGTCTCTTATGGTTCTCTTTAGCAGAAAATTGGAACCAGTTTGTTCTTCATTTTATATATACACACACACACACGTATGTACAAACACACACACACATACATATATATGCCAGACAAGCAAAGACATAAGGATATGATTTAGCGATTGTTTCCATGTAATATGTGCATACAACTTGAAGGACATGGAAAAATAAGCTCCTGAATGTTCTTGGTGAAACCAGAGAAGGGTTCACAGAATAGGCTGCTTAATTCTCAATATATATGGAAAACAATTATTCACTTTTCTATATGCATTCTACTTTATAGACTTGAATATTATTATTAGGTGGTTCCTTAAGTGTCTCTCTTTTTTTTTAAGTGTCTCTTTAGCTAGGCGAAATACTTTCATGTTCTTTGGTTTTTACAAGTAAACCAAAAACCAAATCTGTTGCCGTCAAGTGGATTCCAAGTCATAGCGACCCTATAGGATAGAGCAGAACTTCCCCCGTAGGGTTTCCAGGGAGCAGCTGGTGAATTCAAACTGCTGACCTTTTGGTTAGCTGCCAAGCTCTTAACCACTGCACCACCAGGGCTCCTTTTACAAGTTGGATTTGGAAAATACTTTGTTTTCTTTAACACAAAAACAATCCTGAGCTTTGTCGTTATCAGATATTGTGTACCATGTACTGCCATAGATTTTGTCAGAACTGCAATTAATAGAGGCTTTCTGCCAGCTGTGAATTTAAATTCCCAGAGATATCATTTATATAAATAAGAGTAACAGGTACACCAGCATATAAGCATGTTTATGTCTGTGTATAACTCGGTGCCTAAATTTAGCTATAACTGTGTAGTGACTGTCCTAAAAGTGAAAGGATAACCTTAGAAAACCATCATGTTTCTTTTCTTTTTTTCCTCATTATTCTCATTGAGCCACATGGGCACTGACATGGCTATGTTATGTATTTATTCTGTATCTTTTCTAGCAGCCAACTCGAAGTAGC
Organism: Elephas maximus indicus; assembly: GCF_024166365.1. NCBI lineage: Eukaryota > Metazoa > Chordata > Mammalia > Proboscidea > Elephantidae > Elephas > Elephas maximus. The sequence goes on from NC_064846.1 coordinate 140,269,795, forward strand.
TTATAAAGAAAGTACATGTAAATATCAAAGAGACTTTTTTAAATGAGGTAGAGACAACTGTGATGTAGTGGTTAAATGCATGGCTGCTAACTGAAAGGTCGGTGGTTCAAACCTACCAGCTGCTCCACAGAGAAAGGTGTGGCAATCTGCTTCCATAAATATTTACAGCCTTGGGAATGCTACGGGCAGTTCTACTCTTTCCTATAGGGTCGCTATGAGTCGGAATCGACTCCACAGCAATGGTAATGGGTTCGAGGCAACTGTAGCCAAAAGAAAAGTCAAAATGTCAAGAAGACTACAATTATGACTCACATTCCTGCAGACGTAGGATACTTCCCTGAAGTGGACCACGTATTTGATTCTGAACCTTCTAACACCATCAAGAAGGAAAACCTGGTCGTTTCTATGATTTAATATGAGTACAAAAAAATTTTTTTTTAATCTCTATACTCAAGAGGATATCAGCTCTTCCTGGTTCTAAAACTAGCCACTGGCCTAATAGAAAGTTCATTGTGTGATATAATGTTTTTATAGGATTTAACTATAGATCTATAAAAGAATTTCTGACGAGAATTTATTTAGATGATGGTCATATTTGAACACTTCTTTTTTCATCAACTTCCACGGTGATCTAATCCATTACTAGGTCCATTTTACTACATATATCTCAAATTTGGCATCTTTTCCCCTTCTCCATCTCTCACATCATAATTTAATATACCATCATCTTTAAATGGGACTGCTACAAGAGACTCCTAAAAGGCTTCCCTGCAATCCATCCTCTGTATTAGATTTTTCAAATGCAAATTTATCGTATTATTCTTCTGCATAAAATCTTCAGATAGCTTCCTATCACCATTAAGATATAGACCGAAATTTGCAGTATGGTTCACATGGCCCTTCATGGCTGCCTCCTGATTGTTTCTTGGATCACTGACCCACTTGCTCTCTAAGCTTCAACACCACTGGCCTTTGATCAGTTCTTCAAACATACCATAGTTACTCATACCAGAGTCTTTCTTTCCTCCTCTGCTCAGTCTGGCTAACTCATCCTCATCCTTGTATCCACCTAACATCACTTCCTCTGACCCCTTAGACTGTGTCACATTCTCCATTATATCTTCTCATACCACCTAATAACATTTGTATAATTTGTAATTTTCCCATTTATTTTGTGATGACTTAGTTAAGGTTTCCCATGTCTTATAGAATCTAAGATACAGGAGATCAGGAATAGTGTGTTGTTTCTAACTGTTGCATCTCAAAAACTTAAAACAGCATCTGGAACATCATAAATTATCTATAAATATCAGTTTGAATGCATGAATTAGTGGCTTTATTTCCTAGTAAATTTTAGATTATCTAGTGAAATTCTATATCAGTCACGGGTATCCTAGCACAGAGTTTGAGTATATATACCCCTCACTCCCCCCCCCAAAAAAAAACCCAACAATACCTTAAGGTCAAATGTCCTTTGTTTGCAATTAAATTCAAGCCCATGAGTTTTTCATAATGTCCAAGATAATGTCCTTTCATGCAAATTGAGGAGAGTGATGATGACACATATCTGAATAAAAATCACCCCACCTGTTGGATGTGAGTTATAGTTCTCCCTACCATTTAATTTTGAGATCATTTCTACTGATTTTGAAAGTCCCTTATTGGCTTTACTTCTTGAAGCTCCCTAGTTCCATCCATTCAACAACAATTACACAACAGTTCTGGAAAAGTTAAGCAAAGGACTGGCATCAAGGGAATCCCTTACCATCTCAATTCTCAAATATATGCATCCTAAGTTTTTTTTTGTTTAAGAGAGGACAATAGTTGATTGTCTGCACAGGAAAATAACTGTGATATGGCATATAATGCTGACTATGGTAAAAACCCAGAGTAAAAATAAAGGTAAAATTTCCCTGAGATCTAGCACCCACAGCTGCGTTAAGGCAAGGCAAGGCCGAAAGTTTCAGCCAGTGAAGCCATTTTATATATAAACAGTGAGAGCAAGAGTAGTCAAAGGTGCCAGATCCCCATGTCCTTTGCACAGGACAACACTGAAACGAAAGGGGTTTGATGACTACAACATGGGTAGTAAGACACTCTGTTGCTGAGGAGCCAATTTAATGCTGCAACTAAGCCATTTTATAGCCTGTAGCTGTACCCTAAGATGTCCCTGGGTGGCACAGTTAATCACTACTAAATGAAAGGTTGGTGGTTCAAACTCACCCAGAGGTGTCTTCAGAAGATAGGCCTGGAAATCTGCTTCTGAGAGGTCATGGCTTTGAAAACCCTATGGAGCCATTCCATTTTGCACACATGGGGCCGCTACAAGTTGGAATCCACTTGATGGCAACTAGCAACAGCAAGAACAGCAGTACCCTGAAGAGGGTGAGGCAGCAAACTTCATACCTCATCAGAAAGCAGGAGGCAGTGTGAAACTGTCTTCTGACAGTCTCTCAGGAGAGATAATGAGAAGTGAGGCAAATGAGAAATGGCCTTTTGGTTGCTCTTCATGAGCCTCCATTCTCTTCTGTTAAGGGAAGATCACTTTCTGCCAAGATTTTTATCAGCTGCAGTTAAGCCTTGTATATGAAGCCTATGTGGAGTCATGCAAGGTTGCCAGGGTACCATAGAATAGCTATTCCACTGCAAGCCGCTAAGTAGATTTCCTCCAAGCCCGTGAATTCTTTGCCATTACACTGTGTTTTAGACTACTGGGTTAAAGATGAAGCAAGATAAACATGTTTTCTTTATTCCTTCTTTTAATTATAGTTTGTTTTTAATAAAAACATGCTACTAATCTACCATTATTTGAATTTTGAGCTTTGAATGTTATTTTCAACAATGCTTTACAGATTTTTTGAATAATTATTTTCTTACCTTTTTCTCCCTGTGAGCAAAAACCAGTGACATGACTAAGAATTTGCCTAAAGAACAGCACAAGATGTCGTATGAATTTCACACAAAAAATACACATGTGATTTTATGTGACTAGCTGTTAGAAAATCCAGTGTTTGGTAGATTATGTGTACATTTGGAAGTTAACTTCATATTTTACAGGATGGATCAATATGTCTTAACTAGCAACAATAACTAGATGGTAGGCATCCTGAGATCTGCAAAACCCTTTAATTTTATTTTGTAGAAGTGAACTAATTACATGATGTAGACACTGGGCACAGGGTCTACATGTAAATGCTTGTTGATTACATTTTCAAACTGAAATGTGTTCTCTTTTATCTTTTATTAAATAGGAACCAAATTAATGTCACTGTGAAATTCATCAGCCGCTTTCTCCATCCAGCTGAAGCTTCACTGCTATTAATTTCAAAACCTAAGAATACAGTTGGAGGCGCTACGATGACTTTTGCTCTGAGGGCAGAAGTCCGCAATTTTCAAGCTATGGTAAGTAAATGTTACCTATTTGTATGAATTTTCTGCTCTTCTCAGGCCATGGAGTGTTGCAAACTCGGTTATAGTCTGAGTTATATCCCTAGGTAGCTCTGGTTCCTTGAAATCATGTGTGTGTGTAGACACCAGAAAGACACATATTTACATGCACACGATTCTCGGCTTCTGTGTCTTCAACAATGTTGCTCTAATATGCTTTCGTGGAAATAAGTCTCTACTTTTATAACAGAAGTTGAAAGAAATTGTATGGAGTGTTAGTTATGGTCACTGTGTTAAAATTATATTTATTCTTTTCATGAAGGGACCATTCACTCTACACATAGAAGCTCAAATGCCCTTCTGCCATGGGGTCTGTGGCTTAAGTTAAAGGAGTCCCTGGGCCTGTGTCTTACAGTGTTTTATTTGGATTAAAGGTTGTTGGCTTGTGCAGCAAAGAAGATGTTTGTGTTTCTGACAGGAACATTTATCAATTTATCTTGGATGTCCCGTGGAGCAAAGCCATTATAAAGATAATGTCAAGCTTGGCATTTATTGAGAGGTGATGATGTTCCAGACAGAGTTCTAAGTGTTTATATCTCAAAGGGTGACAAGAAGACTTTTGAAATCTGTGTCAAATGATTGTGTTATTATTATAGTTGGTGTTTAGTAGACATTACCATGCCTACATATTTTTTTCTACCATGGATATATGGTAAAGAACAAGTAAATTTGTTATGTTGCCAGATTCCCCTATGGATTATAAAGAATTTTAGATGGACAGGGATAAGAGTGATGGTGGGAGGGCTGATTGGTGGGCAGATGAGTGAGAAGTGTATTACGATGCTCACATCAACTGAGGGGCTTATTAGAAATGACATCCAGGACAGGAAGTGGGAATTCCATTGTCATTGAGTTGTATGTTAGGATCTCCTGATTGTCTCCTGAATAATTTGTGTGAGAAGGTTGAGAAGTTTGAGTGTTCATTAACACTTAAACTTCTTAACCTTCTGGCACAAATGCTTTGAAACAAGACACAGCGTTGCTACATGTGGCTAAGAGAAATGCCTGAATTAAGCCTTTCATTAACCTGGTTCTGAAAAACAAAAACTGACTCCTAAAGCTCATGTGGTCCCTGTTTATTTCCCCCATCTGGCCGCTCATGATGTTAAGTCAGAGGAGGTGGATTGGATAATAATGGAGAAGTAAGGCAAGAATATGATCAGTCTAAAAATGTAGAAGTTCTTGTAATTTTTTCCTCATGGAAGTGTTGCCGGGAGGAAACCTCAAGTTCGGCTTGGCGTGACTTGTTATATCCCATAAACAAAAGGCCGGGGTGGGAGATCAGAAAGACACCTTTATTTCATAACGCAAGGAAAGGAGCAGTTGGGGCTGTTGCCTCCAAGACTGCTTGCAGGCAGCCTGGGGAGGTGGGCTTTACAGAGAGCAGGCAAGGGAATGTAAATTCATCATGAATATTCAGGAGTGATGCAGGCACTCAGAGCTTGGGGATGACTATGCACTTTCTTTAGACAAAGCGTCCATCCTGCAGGATGGAGGAAGAAGTTGATTTGCCTTCATTAGCATGTTAAGGCTCCACCCAGATGTGGGTTGAGGCCGTCTATGGCCCATTCTGTGGTTATCTTGTCAAGGACAATTTCAGAAGAAAGTGCAAGTGCAGCTTATTCTGCTCAGTGTAGGAGGAGAAGCCAGAGTAGGTGTTAGAAGGATTGGGCTCTGAGGCTGCCTGCCTCAGAAGTCCACTGGGTAATTGTAAGGACAGGGAGTCCACGTTCTTGCACACTTATAAACACGGATATTCTCTCTCTTTGCTGCCTCTTTCTTATGCCATACATATTAGGTATATGATTGATTAATTTTCAAATGCAAGATCATGTTCAGTTGTAAACAAAATTGATTTTACGGAAATTAATTTGTAAGAAAAATATTTTGACAAGTAGTTAACAAGCACAGTACTGTGGATGTGTGATCAGGTAAAACATATTTTTTATCCTTTCCCTCCCAGATTTTAACAGTACAATATTTGTGGGAAGAGGGGAATTATATAAATTTATATCAGTTTAATATTTAAATGGAACACTTTGTACTTTAAGTTTCTGTTTTATACTTCAGGATATTCATTTTTCTTATTATGATTGAGTTTTTTTTCCTTTACTTTAGGATGTTATAAAATGCAAAACTCCGTGTTACCAATGGAAAGAAATCACTGTTAAAGTTAAAAGCCATTTCCAAACTGCTGGGGAATTCAAGTAAGTGATTGTTTGGGTGTAAATTAACTGTGGTTAGCCACCTCCAGTCTTAACTTAAATATGTAATTTTCTTCATCTCTTCAACCTGAACAATTCTAAGGAGAGATGATATGTAGTTATATTCTTAGAAACTTATAAGCATCATCACATAAAAATGAGCGAATAATGAAGGTAAGACAATTTTCCTTGAAATGCTATTTGATCTATATAAAGCTGACTGATCCCTTCGAATTTATAAATTTTGTCTACAAACTTTTTGTTTGCTAAGATTCAGTGCTCTTTCATTAATTTAAATTTATAATAGCCTTTTTGTATTTCTAATATGATTCCATCTGTTAAAATCCACAACCAAACTATTGATTCGACAGAAAATGCACTTTTACTTATGGCATCATGGTTAATTAATACTGCACGTTCAATGTACATGTGTCCATCTTGAGATTAAAAAAAAGGAAAAGATTGGAGATGAAAAGACAATAAAATACTTGAATATTATTTAAGGACATACAAGACAAATAACTTGTACTAAATGAATTTGTTAGAATTCCTACAATTTTGTATGTGGAGGGAGAAGATGGATGATGATACCTTATATACTGCTTAAATTACGACCTATTCTTGCCCCAGCTTTAGAAATCAAATCCCCATAACAATATCTAAGTTGAGACCTGGAAGTTACATACATGATTGTGTTTTAACTTTTGAAATTTTCCAGTTCTTTTAAGTATTATATGCATAGACTTTTTATATTTTCTTATTGGCAATATGAATCATTGTGGAGAAAACAGAAATTCTTTTGTTGAGCGTATCATTTATGACTTTATGTTTTCCATGTTCATGTGAGGGAGAACTGTAATTTTGGCAAAGGGTTACATCAGAGTATAAGGAACAAAAAATACCCGAATGTGTAGCATTAATCCGGTATTGACATATGCTTTTTGAAGTCAGAACCAAGCGTCTGACTGCAGTTCTCCAGAGAAAAATAAGGTCAAACGTGCTTAGCTTTGCATTCTAGTGTTAAAGCAGAAGAAAAATCTCAAAGTTCCAAGAGTTGGGAGAATATCGTAGTTATATATTTCCCCCAAATTTGGTAATATCTTATTTTTTGATAATTTATCTTAACCCAGTGCCCTTGAATTCATAACTCCTTGTGAGGGGAAGTGGTGTTTGGTAGAGTACAGGATAAGTTAGTTGGCATAGTGTGAGGTAAAGGTCCAACTTCCTTCCTTGCATGTGGCTCTCCAGTTATCCCAGAAACATTTAAAAAGAATATATTGTGGTAAAATATATGTAACAAAATATTTGCCATTTTAACTATTTTTAATTTTACAATTCAGTGGCATTAATTATATTGACCATGTTATATAACCATAACCACTATTCATTTTCAAATGTTTTTCACAACTGAACACAGAAACTTAAATAACTCCTGATTTCCGGCTCACCTCGGCCTGTGGTAATCACTAATGAACTTTTGTCTCTATGCATTTGCCTATTCTAGATATTTCTCACAACATTTTGTCCTTTTCTGTCTGACTTATTTTGCTCAGTATGTTGTTTTCAAGGCTCATCCATGTTGTAGTATATATCAGGAATTCATTTCTCCTATGGCTAAATAGGAAACCCTGGTGGCGTAGTGGTTAAGAGTTATGGCTGCTAACCAAAAGGTCAGCAGTTCGAATCCACCAGGCACTCCTTGGAAACTCTATGGGGCAGTTCTACTCTGTCCTATAGGGTTGCTATAAGTCAGAATCGACTCGACAGCAACAGGTTTGGTTTTATGGCTAAATAATATTCTATTGTATGGATATACCACATTTTGTTTATCCATTCACCTGTTTATGAACACATGAACAGGGTTGTTACGGGTTGATGAGCACATAAAAACATTGTTTCCAGCTTATGGCTGTTGTGAATAATGCTGCAGTGACCATTAGTGTTCAAGCCTGAGTCCCTGCTTTCAAGTCTTTTGTATATAAAACTACTAGTGAAATTGCTGGGTCATATGGTAGTTCTAGTTTAAGTTTTTGAGGAACCTCCAAACATTTCCAAAGCAGTTGAAGCATTTATCCCCAAGTATTTTATTCATTTTATTGTATTATAAATGGAATTATTTCCTTAATTTCATTTTCAGACTATTCATTGCAAGAGTATTGAAATACTATTGATTTTTATATTTTTATCTTTTATCTTACAACATTGCTCAACTCATTTATTAGTTTTAATAGTTTTAGAGTGGATTCCTTAAGATTTTCTATATACAAGATCATGTCATCTGCAAATAGAGATAATTTTACTTCTTCCTTTCCAATCTGGATACATTTTACTTATGTTTCCTGCCTGATTTGTCTGATTAGAACCTCCAGTTGAATGTTGAGTAGAAGCGGCAACATTGGCCATCTTTATCTTGTTCTTGATCTTAGGATAGAAAGGATCCTTTTTCTCACCATTTTGAGTGCGATGTTAGCTGTGTGCTCTTCAAAGATGCTCTTTATCAATTTGAGTTATTTTCCTTCCATTTCAAAGTTGTTGAGGGCTTTTTGTAATTCGAGTATGTTGGATTCTTTCAAATAAATTTTTGTGTTTGTTGAGATTATCATGTGATCTTTGTTTTTTATTCTATTAATACATTACATTAGTTGATTAGTTGATTAAACTAGCCTTGAATTCCTGGGGGAAATCCCAGTCCATCATTGTGTTACCTTTTTAGGGTTGCCATAAGAAAATATCAGAAATTCAGTGGTTTACAAGAAGAGAAACTTATTGTCTCCCAATTGTATAGGATATGAGTCTAAAATCAGGGTGTTAGTGGTATACATTCCTTGTGAAGGCTCTGAGGGAGAATCTGTTCCATGTCTCTCTCCTAGCTTCTGATAATGGCGGGAAATCCTTGGCATTCCATGGTATTCCTTGGTTTACAGGTTCAATTTCTGCCTCCATGGTCACATGACCATCTTCCCTCTTTGTGTATCTTCCCTTTTATAAACCAAAAGAACAAGCAGTTCGAATCCCTTTTATAAGAACACCAATATTATTGGATGGACCCTCCGTACTTCAGAATGACCTCATGTTGACTTAACTGATAACATCCTCAAAATTTTCCTTTCTTGTGATGTCTTTGTGTGGTTTTGGCCTCAGGGTATTACTGGCCTCATAAAATGAGGTGAGAGATGTTCTCTTCTATTTTTTAAAAAGTATTAAAACAAAAATCATATTAAGTCAATAATAGAAGTCGATTGAAGTTTATTTAATATATGATTTACCAATCAGAACAGCATTTCCAACTAGAGAGCCAAAAAAGTTCCCAAAAAGAAAAATCTTTTGCAGATTCTTATACTCTAGCATATCACTAGTAGTCATACATTGCCATGGAAACAGGGCCAGAATAACTTGTGGACATGCAGCATTCTCTTGAAGAACAATTCAGATAATTACTAATTTACCCAAAAACATAGCTGTAGTCTGAGCTTTGGAGTTTCTGTTGTCGAAACTGCACATAGATAATTTTTTAAAAGAGTACAATGTCTAAGGCATACGTTTTTTACTAATTGGCATAGTGGTTAAAGCAATCAACTGCTAACCGAAAGGTCGGCGGCGGCGGCTCTGCAGGGGAAACTTGTGGCAGTCTGCTTTTGTAGAGATTTACAGCCTTGGAAACCATATGGGGTTGTTATGAGTCAAAATGGACTCGATGGCAGTGGGTTTGGTTTTTTGGATATTGTTTGATTTGAAGGTTACTTTTAGGAAGTCGGTTTTATGGCCTAGCATGTGGTCTATCCTGTATGTTCATGAGAAAAAAAATGTGTATTCTGCTGATGCTGGGTGGCATGTTCTATAGGTGTCTGTTAGATCTAGTTGGTTTATAATATTAAGTCTTCTGTTTTCCTTGTTGATCTTCTACCTAGTTGTTCTGTACATGACTGAAGTGTGATATTGAAGTCTCTAACTATTATTATTGAATTGTGTATTTCTCCCTTCTTTTATGTCGGTTTTTGCTTCATGTATTTTTGTGCTTTGTTATTAGATGCAGATATGTTTATAATTCCTATATCTTCATGCAGGATTGGCACTTTCATCATTATATGTCCCTTTTTATCTTTAGGAACTTTTTTTGTGTTAAAGTCTATTATGTCTGAGATTAATATAGCCATTCAAGCTTCTCGTGTTTGATTTTTGTACAATATACTTTTTTCCATCCTTTCAAACTATTTGTATCTTGAAATCTAATGTGTGTCTCCTGTTCATTTTTTTTCTTTCTTTCTGCTACTCAGAATGGATAATCTGAACTGACCTATTTTCAAGTGCACCAGTTCTTTCTCTTGTCATCTCAAATCTTTTGTTGAGGCCTTCTAGTGATTTATTTATTTCATTTATTATACTTTTCCAATCCAGAATTTGTAATTGATTCTTTTGCATAAATTCCCTTTATTGATATTCTTTATTTGTTGAGATATCATCCTTATACTTTCCTTTATCTCTTTAGAAATGATTTCTATTAGTTATTACAACACATTTATAGTAGCTGATTTAAAGTCTTTGTCTGGTAAGTCCAACATCTGGAATCACTCAGGAACAGTTCCTATTAGCTGCTTTTTTTCTGTATATGGAGCATATCCCATTTCCTTTATATGGCTCATATATATTTTTGTTGTTGTTAAAACTGGGTATTTTAGATACTGTGTATTGCAGATAATAGAGCACCTCTGGGAATCAGTACTCCACAGGATTTGTTGGTTTTACTGTTTGATATTGTTGTGATTGTTGTTTCTGCTGTCTGCTTATTTGATAACTTTACAGGACTAATTTGGTAAAATCTGTATTCCCTATATTGAGGAAGACCCTCAACAAGATGGATTGACACTATGGTTGCAACTGTGGGCTCAAGTATAATAACAACTATGAGGATGGCACAGAACAGGGCAGTGTCTCATTCAGTTCTATACAGGCTCGCTGTGAGTCGGAATCAATTCCATGGAACCTAACAACAACAATATATTCCCTATAGAGTACAGCCACTGAAATCTCGCTTGGTTTGTTTTCTGGTCAACTAATGACTGGTCAGAGATATCCTTAAATACCGTGAGCCAGTAAATCTTCAATTCTTTGCCTAGGGGTATGTTTTTATTGGGGCACATCTTCCATGCTCCAGCAGATAAAGACCCTGTCTTAGCCTTCACTTCTTACTTGCATATGACCTCAAGGTCAATCAGTAGTAAAGTATTGGAGTCCTCTGAGGACTTTCCTGGGTATGGGCAGAGCACTGCACATGTGTACAGCCTTTTAAAAAAACAAAAACCCATTGCTGTTGAGTTGATTCTGACTCATAGAGACCCTATAGGACAGAGTAGAACTGCCTCCTAGGGTTCCCAAGGCTGTAATCTCTATGGAAGTAGACTGCCGCATCTTTTTTCCACAGAACGGCTAGTGGGTTTGAGCTGCTGACCTTTCGGTTAGCAGCTGAGCACTTAACCACTGCACCAGTAGGGTTCCTTATACAGCTTTCTATACTCCCAAAATATGTCGGAGATCTTCCACTCCCCTCCCCATATGCAACTTGTTCTCCAGATTTTTTGAAGTTTTGGCTAGGCTTAAACTGGCACAGCAACCTCAGGCAAGTTTGCCACTGATTGTTTTCAACAAAGGGCCTGGCAATAGGTGTTTTCCCTAGAGCCACATCAAGTGAAGACAGCATCCTGCAAATTGCGGTTTTCCAAGGAAATTCCAGACAGGATAATTGGTGACAGTGATGGGAGGATGGGACTTTTTAGAGTTCAACCTTAGTCTGACCATCTGGTGGCTGCAAAACTGAGGGTTTTCATAGATAGCCCTGGTGATGCAGTGGTTAAGAGCTCATCTGCTAACCAAAAGGTTGGCAGTTCAAATCCACCAGCTGCTCCTTGGAAACCTTATGGGGCAGTTCTGCTCTGTCCTATAGGGGCACTATGAGTTAGAATCAATTTGATGGCAATGGGTTTGTTTTTGGTTTGGTTGCAATGCTCCTGGTTTTCAAGGCTACTACAAATCTGCAGAGAGGAATATGGAAATTGGTCAAGTTACAACACCATAAATGCTGGTGCTTTTACTGAGGTTAGGCAGTTTTTTTCTTGAATAAACGCTATTCAGAATGTTGCAAACCTTTGGCTAATTCTCAGAGTTCTGAAAAAGTTGATTTTGAAAATTTTCTCCTGTGTTTTTGTTGCCTTTCTATGGAGGGGCAGATTTATGGTGGTTCTCACTCTGCCATTCCCTGCCTTTGCTTTATTGATTATTCTCTGGATAAAATTGTGATCTTTGAACTAGCAGCATTGACATTGCCTGGGAACTTATTAGAAACACAGAATCTCAGGCCTACTATAATTTTACTGAATCAGAATCTGCATTTAATGACAGCCCCAGAGGATTTGTGTGTACATTAATGTTAGAGTAATGCTGGTCTAGATCAGAATTACTCAGTGGTGTATCCATATATCATTTGGAGAGCCTGGATTAAATGGAGAGCCATGAGACCCATGCCAGACCTAATGAATCAGAGTTCACATATACAGAATCTTGGGAATCTCCATTTTGAACAAGTGCCCCAGATAATTATGATGAACATTCAAGTTTGAGAACTACTGAAAGTGAAATTGTAGTAATCAAATAGGATTTTTTTTTCATTTTAATAGTTTGTATTTCAATTATACAATTAATATTTCAATCTGTTTTAAGGAAACCATGTTCATTGTAATTAACCAAAACCAAACCCATTGCCATTTGGGTCGATTCCGACTAGTAGCGACCCTGTAGGACAGAGTAGAAGTGCTCCTGTAGAGTGTCCAAGGAGCACCTGGTGGATTCCAACCACCAACCTTTTGGTTAGCAGCCGTAGCTCTTAACCACTACGCCACCAGGGTTTCCTCATTGTAATTAAGCAGGGACTAATCAAATAGAAACACATGGACTGATATTTTATCTCATTTATATACATGCAGTGTACGAATGATCTAATATTTATTATATTGGCTTAGTCTTTTGATTTGTGTGTCCAATTGCATTATCTTTGTGACTGTTTTTCAGCCAGAACCAATTATCACCAAAATAAATTGCTCCAATTCACCTTGGAGTTATAGAAATATAAAGAAACATTGGATTTTTTCTACCTTATAAGTTTATGACACTTAAATGAGAATTTAGTGCCTGATTTTAAATTACTCTATGGAGATGAATTCTTCCTTACGTATTTGCCTAAGTGTAACTTTACAATGATAATATAGGCGCATGTGGTAGACTGTCACGTGTTGCACAGTTCATAAACAAAACCAAAACCAAACCCATTGCCATTGAGTTGATTCCAACTCATAACAACCCTTTTACTACAGTCAATTTTGCCTATTGAAACGTTTTTAGTAGATAGTATTCGTACAATTTCTTTCAACTTTAATAGGAAAGCATCAGACATATCAAGTTAAAACTAAAGGACCAAATCTCATGTTAACATTCAAGTCTTAGGATTTATGTGAAAGTGATAACATTTTCGTGTGTGTGTATGGTTGTGTGTTTGTATGTGTTATCAAGACTAAATCATATTCAGTTAATTTTATTACTGGTCTGCTTTTTTATTTTAAAGCTAATATTGTGGGACCTTAATAATGGTTTCTTTTACAAATACAGTTTGGAAACGTGTTAAGACCCTGGGTGGAGCAAATGGTTTTTGCTGAATTTCTAACCTAAAGGTTGGCAGTTCAAATGCACCCAGCAGCACCACAGAAGAAAGTCCTGACTGTTTCTGTAAAGATTACAGCCAAGAAAACCCTGTGGAGCAATCATATGCTGTAACACACGGGGTTGTCCTGAGTCAGAACAGGCTCAATGGTAATTGGTTTAACAGGTTCACCTCTGCAGGTAGAAGTAGGCATTCCTCCATGACTCATCATTACATCTTATATCTATTGCTGGATTGTCACTTCCACACTATTTTCCCACTGCAATATGGGAGTCTCTATAACTTTTGAATGAATGAGTGTTGTCATAGAGGAGGGACTGCATTACCCTGTGATTTCAGAAGATTGGCATAATTATTGAGGCACTGATTAACAAGCTACCTACATCTCATATCCACTCCTGATAGAAACACTTCTTTTTTTGGAAGTAGGATTAGAAATTATGAAATGTGTACAACTCCAGCAATGCATTAGACCGGAGTGTGATTTCCTCTTAGTCTCTGGAATATAATTAGAGCAGGCGTTTCTGTTCTAAATTTCCCTGCTGTGAGAATTCAGTGTTGTCACTGCATATAAAAAATATTATATTTCACATATTTCCATTCCAAATCTTTCCCTCCTTTCTAACATATGTGTTTTGAGTTGGAGAACATTTGGACTTATTAAACTGCATAATTTACTCCGACTCTGTTTTTTCTGAATGATGAGAAAATTTAAAGGAAGAGTGTTTTGTGGCCATCTGAATTTTGGTACTGTAGAATTTTAAATAATTCTTGCTTTATTTATTTCAGTATCATATTGGTGGAGTCCTCAACATTTGTAACTTCACCATCACAATTAAATGAATCTGGACAGCTCACTAGCCACATGAACCATGGGTAAATGTTTATGTTTTTTATACTCCTAATTATCTGAGGGAAAGTTCTGCAAAATTTGTATTTAAGTAAATTTTCTTTACATCTGCATAATTCTCATTTATTCAAAATGTTTTATTTATATTCCTCACGCTTTTATACAAATATGTTTATGTGATACTAGGTTCATGTGCATGAAAACTGAGTAAATCTCCACTTGATAAATACTTAAGGTTATTTCACCTACTTTGTGAGGTCTGAATTTGGTTTAGAAAGGACCCTGACTTTTGGATGGAGAAGCAGAGATATGGCTTTATATTTCTCATCTGTTTTAAACTATAGAATAGCTCTTCAAGGGGAAGTAGGATAGAAAGCGATGTTGCCAAGGTTAAAGAAATTCAGGCAGAAAGAAAATAATGCAAATGTCTCTTAATTAAATGCATGCTTAGGTTGACCATTACTTCCCTGTTGTTTTGTTTAGTTTACACCTTTGTTTATCACCTCCTATGGTTTTTTTTTTTTAGGGCTTGACAGGAAACCCTGGTGGAAATAGTGGTTAAGTGCCATGGCTGCTAATCAAAAGGTCAGCAGTCCGAATCCACCAGGTGCTCCTTGGAAACTCTATGGGACGGTTCTGCTCTGACCTATAGGATTGATTTGAGTCAGAATCGACTCGAAAGCACTTTTTTTTTTTTAAGGCTTGACAGCATCAGTGTCACCCTTCTGGATGCAAAAAAGTCTCAGCAGGCAGGGACTGGACAATTTTGATAACATAGGAATTTCCAGTGCATCAGGAACCATTAGGGTGCTTGTACAGATCTTGCTAAGATTAAAGTATGTATATTTTCCAAATGTTAATTGTATTCAAGGCAGTGTTTTTTGGAGAATATAAGACTTGCTTCTATTATAAGACATTTGGCATCTCTATTGGTTGTTCTGTGAGAAAAGGTGTTAAAGAAGGTAACTGTTTTCTTTCACTGCATTTGTATTATTGAAAGCTCATTTCATGCTTAAGACATTCAAAGCATTGCTTTCACATTTAGCTATAGTGAAAATTAAAGCATGAATTAATACATGGAGGTATAAGGTGGCATTATAGATACCATAAGAATAGGAAATGTTAGGTATTTGATGTTAATTTCTTTGTAGATGTAAAATGCTGGTATTGCTAACCACTCCGGTAAGCGGTTCTAGATTTTTTTCTCTCTTTAGTCCCTTGCTGCTTAAGTGGCTGCTTTGTGATTCTAGATTTTGCCTGAACTGACCTTGAGAAATTTGGCAAAACTTGATGGGTTCTGGAAGATATAGAACCTTTCAAGGGAGGCAGTTGCTTCAGACGGTGATATGTTAATTAATTTTCAGAAACACAACCAGAGTCTCCTTCTACGCTTATGAGAAAGAAGTAAATGTGGAACCAATGAACCGAGAGAAGAGAATTTTTCAAGAAAGCAAATGTTAAAACCACTTTTGAAGAGAGTACCTATTTAGTCCTAAGTTGAAACCACCTACTTTTGAGTCATTGGATTTAGATATTTGTTATTTTTATCATCTTCAAATTTGTACTTCTCTTCAGTATTTGAAAAGTGCATCATTTTTACAAAAAAAAAAAGTTGTTATAAATATGGATAAGTTAGTTTATTTTTTGTATTATTTTTAAAATTTCTAAAAACAATATAAAAATTGAATGATTTTTGAAATACATTAGTGGTCTTGCTTGCCATATTACAGGCAGCCATAATTTTTAAGGCTCTATAAAATTAAGGTAGAGAATTGTTTTTGAGTTTTGTTTGTGGTGTTGTTTTCCTTTTTACTTTTGACAGTGATACTGTGAGTAGCAGTGAATATAAAACTCCTGGGACTTATTCTCATTACCAAAATGCCTTCAAAACCTGTGAGTAACTCAAAGAGAAGCTTTTCTGTGTTTTCATGTGTGATTTTTATGTGCAGAGCATAATGTGGAATGAAATAGTCAACAGAGGGTGTGTTATGAAGTAGGCGAATGATGCGCTGTGGGAATTGCTGACTGGATAGGAGTCGGAAGTGCTCCTCCCTTTGGAGGACTTTGCCCGCGCCCCTTTCACTGCAGAGCTTGAGTTTCCTCACCTGCACAATGAACATGTTTGGTTACATGGCCTTTATGTCTCTTTTGGCTTCTTTTGAATTGTTTAAACCTATTTAGGTGATAAATATCACCAGGTTTAGGATGGTAAAAAGAGCAAAGGTTTGCCCTCTTCTGTAAAATAACTGCAAGTCTAGAAATGATGAATAGAATGATGAATAGGACCATGGGTATAGGAATGTTCTGGTTATCTATAGCTGCGGAACAAACTGCCCCAGATGTAGTGGCATAAAACAACAAAAAATGTTGGTCAATATTATCTGTCCCACTGCTGAAGTGACTGGGCTTAGCTAGGTAACTCTTGTTCAGGGCCTGTTATATAGTTACGGTCAGATGGTGACTGGTGCTTCAGTCATCTCAAAGGCTTCCTCGGTCACATGTCTGATGGTTAATGCTGCCTGTCAGCTGGAACTTCAGCTGGGACTGTTGGCCTGGACACTTACACATGGCCTGTCCATGTGGCCTGAAATCCTTCACAAACAGATGTTGTTACATCTCCTGGTCTAGTGTCAGAAGTCACACCACATCACTTCTGCTGCATTCTAGCATTTAATTTGTTAGAATCAAATCTTTAAGGCCGGCCCATATTCAAGGCAGTATCAAATAATTTGTAAATATATTTTAAAATCACAAAAAGGTGTGTGTGTATGCCAAGCATATAAAACAATCTTTTTTTCTTGTTCAGGGTGTCCATTACACTCTGTAATGTGAACCATTCATTACAGAGTCCACACAAAGTTGGAGATTCCTGGGTGACTCCTTTGCTACATATATCTAGGCTAATTTTAAACTGTAGTGAAGTTCCCTTGTAATGAAATTGTTTATTAGGGAATCTTTAATAAAAAAAAACACAAAGTTGGAGATTCCTGGGTAACTCCTTTGCTACATATATCTAGGCTAATTTTAAACTGTAGTGAAGTTCCCTTGTAATGAAATTGTTTATTAGGGAATCTTTAATAGAGGATAGTAATTGTGTTTTTTAGTAAATCAAGTCTGACCTGGGGCTACCCGTACTTTCATTAACAAATGTCTCATCTTCTAATCTCAAGCGCTAATCCTTTGAAATGTTTTAATTGATCCCAAAACTTTAATCCCTAATAGAAAAAACTACTTTCTTTGAACAGCACTTATGAAATGATATGAAAACATGTTCTGTTTTATATCCTGGCAGCAATTAGATCCAGTTTCATCAAAGAGTTCTTCTGCTCCACACGTACTATTTATCTGGGAGTGAAAGGGTCTTCAAGCCTGGAAATCTTCTTTCTTCCCTTTGACATGCAAACGCGCTACTGTGTCATCATCCTGAGCAACCCAAAGGTGAGGACAGAATTGTGATCTGTGCTTTCAGCATGGACATTCACCTTAATGGAGTAACAAGCATAGGTACCTTAAAGGCAGCTGGAGGTCTTGGGAAGGCTGGGGTTCTGCTCTGTGACCAACAGTCCCCTCCCTCAGCAACCCTTCTTGCAAACTCTCAGATCATAGCCATAACTGAGACAAAACATTGATGTTTCCATTTCCAGGATATTGTGGGCTGAATTGTGCCCCTCCCCCAAAGATATAGTCCTTACCCTGGTACCCGTGAATGCAACTGTTTATAGAAATAAAGTCTTTGCATATATACTCATGTTAAGATGAGGTCCTACTGGAATAGGGTGGGCTCTAATGCGATGACTGGTGTCCTTATAAGAGGAAGGAAACTTGGACACAGACACTCGCAAGGAGAAGGCCATGTGAAGGCAGAGGCAGAGATTGGAATGATGTGTCTACAAGCCAAGGAATGCCAAGGATTGCCAGTGACCACTTGAAACTAGGAGAGAGCCACAGAACAGATTCTTCCTCAGAGCTCCCAGAAGGAATTGACCCTGGTGATACCTTGACTTTGAACTTCTGGCCTCCAGAACTGTGAGAAATAAATTCCTGTTGTTCTAAGCCCCCCAATTTGTGGTAATTTGCTATGGCAGCCCTAGGGAACTAATACACAGGAGTTATAAGAGCCAAGAAATGAGTAGTCCAGTCTTTATTGTCCCTACTTGGCTCAGGTAGGTTTATGAGAGTTAACAAATGAGAGAAGAAAGTGACACTGAGACACCACTGATTGACAAGCTTCAAGTCCTCCTTTGCTTCATCACATTATCTATACCTGTTTCTCCCTTCTTTAAAAAAAAAATCATCTTTTACAACAATCCTCTACTCTTGATTTCTTTCGCACTCCCTTATGGCATAACATGACCAGGCTCCTTCCACCCATAGACACAAGGACATTCATTGAAAGTGCCCTATGTTTATATGAAAATCCCTGAGAGCTAAAGTTGCTTTACTTCTCAAGTCTCCCAGTTATTCAAAGGTTGTAAGCTATAGCCTGAAATTTAGTTTTTATATAGTTCGTATAGCCCCCAATTCAAGAAGAGCAGCTCCAAGAGTGTATGTTATGTTCAAGTAAATCATTTTATTTGGTATAGCAGTATTGTCACTTTGCAGGTGGGAAAACTGAGGCTTGGAAATAGCATAAGAACTATACTAGGGCCTGCTGCTGGTAAGTGGCTGGACCAAGCCTCACGGCTGGATTTTCTGATCCCAGATACCATATACTTTTCTTACCCTCTTCCTTTTCTTCACCCATAATATATGCTTCTAAATCTCCAACTCATATTATTCCACTTCCCTATTAAAAACTTTCCCCAGATTATTTTAATTCATTTCTGATAAGATGTGTTTCTGTAGGTATTAGTCAGTTATTCCCCTCTCTCAAAAAAAAAAAAAAAGTAGTCTGACGCAGTTGTATGTACTTCATGGTTTATTCGGAAGATCTGTTGGGTTCTTCCTTTATTATTCTTCCAGTGGCATTTTGGAAACTTGCCTGTGAAGCAATGAAGTTAATTTTTAGTTGTCCTTATATGGTATTCTCATTATTTTGTAGTCATATCTAGCACATTGTCTTAATTAAACCAGCCTGAAAAATTAGGCCTGAAATTTTAGGGTAGATAAAGAATAGTGACTAAACCATGCTTTTAGAACTCAAACTAGTCCTCTTTTATAGACAGCTTTTCCTAAGACCTTTCTATCAATTCACTGTCATGATGGTCTCATTAGAAAGCCCAATTTGTCACATATAGAGGTTAATATCTGCAAACAAATACTTACTGAGCACCTACTATATACCAGGCACTATGCAGGGCTCTAGAAGTGCAGATAATAATCTCAGTCTTCAAAGTTGCTAAACAAGGAATTTATTCTCAAGGACAAGCAAAAAGTAACACTAGTTGTGAGTAAATTCTAAATGATTGCAGAGAGAAGCCCCATGGATGCAGAGTGGAGGCGTGCCAGACCTTATTGTGGCTCTTATCTGTATTAGCTATCTATAGCTGTGTAACAAATTACTACAAATGTATCGGCTTAAACCTACATACATTTATTTTCTCAGTTTCTGTGGGTCAGGAGTCCAGGAACGACCTGGATAGGTTCTCTTGCTCAACGTCTCACAAGTCTTCAGGGATCACCCACAACTAGGTTCTCCAGAGGCATGACTATGCAAAGATCTACTTCCAAGCTTCCTGAGGTTGTTGGAAGAATGCACTCTCTTGTGGCTATGAGATCCATGAAACTTTTGTCTTCAAAGAAGAGAGAAAGAGAAAAAGAGAGAGAGAGGCTAACTCTAGGGAGAAGGTTTTATAGCGTTACCCTCTCCCAGACACTGCCATGAGTCAATCTAAGAAGGCAGTTTACAGCACTCAGGATATAGCCCAAAATCCATTAGTTATGTGTATACTATGTTGAATGTCTATGCAATGAAGTAACAGTTATTGTAAAGAGGAATTGTACTTACCTAGTTTCCACAGGATCATTTATACATGAAAATAATATAACTTATTAAATATGTAAAGTAGAGTTGAATTTTACACTTAAAATTACAACTTAGGAAGAAAATTGCAGTTTTATAGTAATATTAAATCTTATTTTTTTAATTTTCTTTAAAGGAATTTGTTTAACTGAATTCCTGTGCATCAAAATTCGTGAAAAATAGGAACTACAGTGTGATCAGTAGTTTGATCAAATGTGTCACAATTGCTTTCATATATTTACACTATAACCCTAGAAAATGCCAAGGTTAATTCTCAATAGCATATATAGTAAGTTAGTTGATTTTACTGTTCAAATTAAACTATTGGAATATTATTTGCCTCCATAAATTTACATCAATTAATCAAAATCTAATCACACTTAAGTTGGCATCTCACCTTATTAAAGCATGACTTTTGATTGCATATGCTTTGTCCTGTCAGAGAAAATATTAGAATAAAACAACATTTATGAAATTATATTACTGTCAAGTGAGAATTAATGCCCTCAGTCTAAAGGATTGGATTGAATTATAATTACTTATGTGAGGAAGGACATCTATTAATTTACATATTCAATTACATTGCCAATTATATTGCAAAATGCAATTACACGCTTAAATAGATAATCAAACACCCAAGTCCACCTAGTTGGTTCCTGTTCTTATTAAATGTGGGATAATTGCTTTGCCATTAGGAACCACCTGTTGAAACCTATATAGTAATTAGGCTTCTATTTGCTCTATTTCCATGTGTAAAACAGAAACATTTCTACTAGCACTACTGTCAAGAAAAGGTCATTTGTTTCATTTTGGCTGTTCATTTAAACTTTCAAATAAAAATGAAATCAAAGGAGAAATAGTTCTACAAAATTTCCACCACTGAAAAAAAAAAAAAAAAACCGTTGCCTCCGAGTGGATTCCGACTCATAGTGACCCTATAGGTCAGAGTAGGACTGCCTCAGAGAGTTTCCAGGGAGGACCTGGTGGATTTGAACTGCTCACCTTTTGGTTAGCAGCCAAGTTCTTAACCACTACACCACCAGGGTTTCTACTACAGTTCATAGAAATTCTAGGGGTAGAGGAAAAACCTACAGAAGCCCTAAAAGTTCATGTCATCCAAATGGCAGAAATCCAAAGAAATGTCATGTCTTGTGCACATGGGGACAGACTGAATGGAGGAACCTCAAACAGGACGATGGCCCAGCCCCTGAGGAATTGCACCTTCTGGAGGAGGGGCTGACAGACCCCCACACAAAGCACAAAAACACTGCACAGCACACAGCAGTGTAGTGACACAAGCCCGGGGCTCTGTCTTCACGGCGGGGGGGTGCCCCAGCATGTCAGTGTCTGCTCTGTGAAGTCCTAGGTTTCCAGGGCCACCACATCAAGTAGGAACTGGCAGTGCTAGGCTCAGCTGTATCAGGAAGGCAGGAGCATCAAGCAGAGATCCTTGACCTGGGGGCGGGGTTAGGAGTGGCTTTTAGCTGCAGCGACTTGCTGTGGCTTAACCAGCCCCCTTTCTAGCAGCCCTTGGTCCATTTTATTAAATCGACCTAGACACCCCCATCGGGCAGGTAGATTTCTCTTCCAGGCTTCTGTTGTCCTTTTCGGTCTGCAAACCTTGGTCAGAACCAATGGAGACCAAAGTCTAAGTATTGCTGACTATGAGGAACAAGGGTGAGAGCCAGCATCCCTGGACAGTTTAAGCAAATTGGTTCAGTCCCACACCAGGGCTCCACATGCCAAAGAGAGTTTCAGCCTTGCCAAGTCAAACAGAAAATCCACAGGGCAAGAGGGCCTACTCCCAGGTAGAACGGCAAGACCTTCTTGGTGGTTTATTTCCTGCAACAGTTTGGTCAAAGGCTGTGTCATGCTGGTTATTAAATATTGTAAATGTCACTCTGGCCTATCCACTACTATTGCATAGATACCCAGTGCCACTCAATTGACTCTTTGCACTGTCCCTGTTTTCAATCTCTCTGTCCTTTGTGTCTTCATGTTTCTGCTGCTGCAGAGATTCTGCTTGCAATCTCTTGAGTGTAATTTGAAACATACTACAATCAATATGTAACTCTTTCAATCAAAAGAAATGCATGACATTAAAAATACTCATTTTTGCTTAATTTTGTTAGATGTGAAGATTAAAAAAAAACTTTATATATGCTGAAATCTTTATGTACCTTTACATTTAGATAAGCAAATTAGGGGCTAATTAGGGGCAGAGTTTGGGGTAGAATTTTCCTGTCGATTTAGTGTCTATGTCTCTCTTGCTGGGTCATTAACAGCAGGTCTTCTTGCAAAGTTGCATGCAACTGTGCTATTTGGAGATTGCAAATAAATACGCAGAAGGAAAAAATATTTTTTGTGAGAGTTTCTTAGAATTGACAACAGCTTTGACATCTCTCTGAAAAATATAATTCCAATTAAACATGCCCACTGAAAAATGTGAAATTAAGAACAGGAAGGAATTAGTGCAGTTGGGTGTTAAAAGAGACCACGATGACAAGTGTCGGCTATGGGTCAGAGAATTTTATTTCCCTCACCAAAAAAAAAAAAAAAAAATTTTTTTTTTCACCACAGCCTCTAGACTTGGCACGTGAGGGGCTTCTCTACAACAGTTTTTTTTTTTTTATTGCATTTGTATTGCTTACATGGTCTGATTTTATTCTAAGAAATGAGGGGAGGGTATAATTAGATGAGATTATGGCTTTCCAGAATAATTTTCTAACATAGATAACCTAAAAAACCAAACCCATTGCCGTCGAGTCAATTCCAACTCATAGCAACCCTATAAGACAGAGTGGAACTGCTGCATAGAGTTTCCAAGGAGTAGCTGGTGGATTGGAACTGTCAACCTTTTGGTTAGCAGCAGTAGCTCGCCGTAGCTCTTAACCGTTGCACCACCAGGGCTCCAACATAGACAACAGGCCTGGTTTTCATTTACGTTGCTTTGTTTATTTTTAAATAAAAAAGAACATTTTGAACAAAACACTGTACAAAATAAGTTTTTGAGAAATGTTAATACATTGTGTAAAATGTGGAATTAAGTGGAGAATTCGTTACTGATATATTAATAAAATTTGGCTAATTACTGGGAAGCTGTTTATAATTTATATTTTTAAAAATTATATTAAAAAAAAAACTGGCAAACAGCAGTTTGCTCTTTTTAAATCAACTCCCATAGGTTGGCATTCATTTGCACTGGGCAGACAAGATGTAGTTCAGGTTTCATTCAGGCACACATTTTTAAAAAGAGGAAGTTATAATAGTTCTATACTTACTGGAAACACTGGTAGCATAGTGGTTAAGAGCTACAGTTGCTAACCAAAAGGTTGGCAGTTTGAATCCACCAGGCGCTCCTTGGAAACCGTATGGGGCAGTTCTACTCTGTCCTATAGGGCCGCTATGAGTCGAAATCGACTTGACGGCAATGGGTTTGTACTTACTGACTTTAATTGCTTATGAATCCTATATTTCGGGGGAAACAACTGATGTCGAAAAAATAAGGAGGTCAGAATGGTTCAAATAAAACTATAGAACGTAGTATCTTGCTTACTCAAGCTGTTGCTTAGTTGAACTGATACATTTGCCTGCTACTCAAAGTAATATTGAATAATTTACCATCTTTAGTACTGATCACTCAATTGTATTTGTAGTAAAAAACACACATACACACAAAGGGGGAAAAAACATTTGGGATTGTTAGCTTGGGTTTTTGTTTGCAAAGTAAATGGCTGCTTAGGAAAAAGTACTATATGAAAAATATATATAGTGTACTATTTATTTGGGAACCCTGGTGGCACAGAGGTTAATTAGCTTGGTTGCTAACCAAAAGGTCGGTAGTTCAAATCCACCAGCTGCTCCTTGGAAGCCCTATGGGGCAGTTCTACTCTGTCCCGTAGGATCACTGTGAGTCAGAATCGCCTGGACAGCAATGGGTTTGGTTTGTTTGTTTGTTTAGGCACTATTTATTATCAGAAGTGTATGGATTTAAATGCTAAACAATTTGGAACATTCAAAAAGTTTGTGATATTCCTTTTTTTTTTTCTTCAGTACAAACTGAAGATAAGTATGGCTCTTAACTGATGAAATTCTAGGGAACATTGCCATATAACTCATACCAAATGAGTTATAAACAAGTCTCAATTGGGGGCTGGGTATAATGAAGCTATAAAGAAATTGATCTCACATTTGGAAATTGTTCATACTTAATTTTCACTTTCTGCCGTTTCACTTGTTCTCTGAGATATATTATGTGATCAATTTACTTTTGTCTCATTTTAATACGTATTGCCTGTTCAAATATATCCGTGAAATAATCACCCAGGCACACAGTTAATACTGTTTTAAAATCATGGAACACTTGAAACTAGTTACAATCTCAACTGCAGAGGGAAGATTGAAACCTTTGATTTTCTGGTAGTTGTTTGCATCCCTGTTACAAGCCCATTCAGGTGTGGCAGAAACCTAATTTGTCAGCCTTAATTTTCATTGTTCCTTGAGTCAGGATCTGCATTTCCACAATACCCCCAGTTAATTTTCATACATGTTGAATTTGGGAAGTTCTGTTTTCAAATAATTAATCCATACCATGTAAATGGATTTCTTAAATACCTGTAAGTGCCAGGCAAATGGTTTAAACCTGTTGCCTTCCACTCAACTGAAATTCAGTCTCATGGCAACCCCATGTGTGTCAGAGTAGAATTGTTCTCCATAGGGTTTACAATGCCTGTGATCTTTCTGAAGTAGATCGCCAGGCCTTTCTTCCAAGAGACCTCTGTGTGGACCTGAATGCCCAACCTTTCAGTTAGCTGCTGAGCACAGTAACCATTTGGACCACCCAGTGACCCTGGGAAAGGGTTATGTTCCTAATATATGTTCTCATTTAGTCCTCATAGCGCACTTATTATCACTCCCCATCTTAAAAACAAAAACATTGTCATCGTCAATTCTGACTCATAGCGACCCTGTAGGACAGAATAGAACTGCCTCAGAGGTTTCCAGGGAGTGCCTGGTGGATTCCTATGGCCGATCTTTTGGTTAGCAGCTAAGCTCTTTACTGCCATGCCAATTAAAAAAATATATATGAAAAATACAAATATATACAATTGTAGAGATAGAACTATAATAACCCCCCCCACGCAAGCTCTACTCAGCTTCAACAATTATTAATGCATGGCCAAATTTGTTTCATAATTCTTTTGAAGCAAATCCCAATCATGATATAATTTTAACCATAAATAGTTACATGAAAGAAAGGCCTGGTTATCTACTTCTGAAAGGTCACAGCCATAGAAAACCCTGTGGAGTACAGTTCCACTCTGACACACATCGCCCCTTTCCTATATCATGTTGCTGCCCTTGCACTGTCCCCAGTTTTATTTCTTCACTCTCTGTTTATCTCTCTGAATTCTTGTCTGCTTATTCATTCTAAGAAATATTCAGATTCACACATGTCCGTTTTGAAACTCCGCATTTTAAAATCTAGACTCTTGGGGACTGAGATAACACCCAAAGTGATGTCAGCCCTCCAACGATAAGTTACAGAATAATGGGAGGAAAAAGTTTTTGTTTTTTTTCCTTGCCTACTCCATTGTTTGTTTTAAGCTAGATATCCTGCAGATATTTGTAGTAAAGATCAACTACTATCAATATCTTCCTGGGACCTTCTGAATGGACCCTGTGTTCTAGAGGAATGCCAAGTTTCTGCCACACTCTGATAGGGCTGTATTTATGTCTTATCTTTCTCCTCCCATTCAGAGCCTACATTGCTTGTAAAAATAAAATGCATGGATGTCCTTGTGGTATGCTGAGTCATTCCTGGAAACTCTTTAGTTCAGCTTCTAATATCAAAATAGTTTTATTTTATAAAGATTTATCACAATTTTTCTGAGCGTTTAAGATTTATTGTTATTGTGTGGTTGTGTTTTAGATTGGAGAATTAATATACATGGTGGAAGGTAAAGGTTTGATGCCCCTGCCTTCCAAGTTTATTCCATTGAATTATTCACCTCCACTTGATTACAACACTTCTCCAGATGAAGGTAGAGTATAAGTTTGTTTTATTTCACTTATAGTGTTGAAGGGTAGGACTACTTCTCATATCTTATCCTAACCATCCTCATAGCTGGCTTTTCCAGTGTTTAATTAGATTTCAGAAGGCTCCCTTTTAACTTTATTATATCAGTATCCATGTAAGAGAGTACCACTTTATCAATTCAAGAAAAGGATGTCAGTAGTGATTCTTTTTTAAAGCTTTATTTTTTAATCTTGAGATAAATATTGAAATTTGTCAAACAACATATTTTCTCAGCAAAACTTTCTATTTTTCAAATAATTTGGAATCCACCGTGCTCTCAAAATCTGTATGTCTTCATAGGATCTGGAATTCTGCCCTGCTCTCTTGTTCTTCAGCCACTAACCCTTAAAGAATTAAGCTTTAAAGCAGAAGATTGTTAGTAAAAGAAAATGGCAGATCTTGCCTGTCCTTGTCTTGATATCTTTACCTATATCTCTACTCCCCCGACTTCGAACCTCCGAATGGAGCGCAATGGGAATTGAAACTTTTGAGCATGTCAATGATATGCCTATGAAAGAACCCTTTGACTAGAACTTTTCATAGAGAATGTTAGCAAAATGTATTTCCTCTAGTTTCTGTTTGAACCACTGAATTAGAATTACCACAAATGTGTTACTTATGTTTACTCTGTTTAATAAAGGTCATAAATACAGTTTTATATTTCAAACCTCCCCAGTCCATCCTGGGTAACAGTATTGAGAGCAGAACTGTTCATCCCATTCACCATATTTTTGTTTTCTCCAGAGTTTTATAAAGAAGATCCAGTTCTGTATTTGAACTGCAATCTCCAGCAAGTCCTGGACTTGGAACTTAAATTGCCACTGACGAATGAAGCCAAGGAAAAGGCTTTGGCTTTTGCAGCGCAGCAACAGATATCCGATCTTGAGTACGAGCGAAGATTTATCACAGGCACTCTGGAGAGCAGCAGTATCCGCGTGGCCATCGCCATCCTGGGGCTCACCATGGTTGAGGTGGGAATGGAAGACAGATGACGAACTTAAGTTACTCTCTTGTTAAAAATATACAGAGCTGTTATTACTTAATCAGTAACATTTTGTTTATATAGAAAAATGATAGGTTTGCACTGAATGCTGGATTTTCTTTTTTTTCCTCCAGAAGACATATCAGTAGCTTTTTTTCTTTTACCTCATTACATAAAAAAATTGAAACAAATCATTCTGCTGTGTAATTGTGTGCACTACAGTATAACCATTAAATTCACAGTTTTCAGTTCTAGCTGCACATAAGAATTGCTGGGAGAACTTAAAATAATACCAGTGACGAGGCCCCACTGCAGAACAATTAAATAAGAATCTCTTAAACGGGTGGGTGTTTTAAAAGTTGCCCATGTGATCCAGAAAGGATCGTCTCTGGGTTCAGATTACCAGGCTGAGAACCCAGATTCAAACACTGTCCAGCTGTTTGTCTGTGGACTGGTTATTGAAAGCTCGTCAAGCTTCAGTTCATACATTTGGAATATGGAGATGTTGGCTGTCTTAGAAAAACTTAGTGAGAATTATGTCAAATTCTTAGTGTATTATCTGATAGATATAAAACCAAAACCAAACTCATCCCTGCCAAGTCGATTCCAACTCATAGCCACCCTATAGGACAGAGTAGAACAGCCCCATACAGTTTCCAAGGAGCACCTGGTAGACTCTAAATGCCGACCTCTTGGTTAGCAGCCGTAGCTCTTTAACTACTACACCATCAGCGTTTCTCTGATAGATATAAGTGCTTTGTATATGTATAATATTGTTCCTGTTACTATTATTACTATAGACTCTATTTTATATAACCTCATAATCAAAATATGGTACGGTCTATTCTCCACAGAGTAGGTAGAACTGTTCTTCTAAAATGTAAGCCTGCTCATGTAGCCTTCTTGCTGTTCTTCAGACAGTCCAGGCATGCTCCCCATGGTCTTAGTGCTTTTACAGGGCTGCATCCCTCAATCACTTCAAGTCTATGCTGAACTGCTATCACTGAGGTTCTGCTTTATATAGTATATGGATATATATCATGCCCTGCTAACCAAAAGATCAGCAGTTTGAACCCACCAGCTACTCTGTGGGAGAAAAGACCTGGCAATCAGCTACCATCAAGATTACAGCCTAGGAAACCCTATAGGGTAATTCTCCTCTGTCCTATAGGGTCTCTGTCCTATAGGGTCTCTAGGCTCAAAAACATCAGGGCCCGAAGCTCTGAAGCCCTCTTCACTGCCCATCCCACGCTGTGCCTCTCAAGGATCTGAGGGCTCTCCTCAGCTCAGACCAAAACTTCTCCAGGACAGTGAATGTGGGAAGGCTTATTTATGTTCAACGCTCAGCACACTTTTATAATACTAATTTTCAGTGAGTGGCCATTTCAGACTTTAAGCCTATTGTCTTAGTTACCTAGTGTTGCTATAACAGAAGTAGCACAAGTGGATGGCTTTAACAAAGAGAAATTTATTTTCCCACAGTAAAGTAGGCTAGAAGTCCAAATTCAAGGTGCCAGCTCTGGGGGAAGGCTTTCCTTCTCTGTGGGCTTTCTCATCAATCTTCCCCTGGACTAGGAGCTTCTCCATGCAGGGACCCCAGGTCCAAAGGTTGTGCTCTGCTCCCAGCACTGCTCACTTGGTGGTATGAGGTCCCCCTGTCTCTCTGCTCACTTCTTTCTTTTGTATCCCAAAAGAAACTGGCTCAAGACACAATCTAATCCATAGATTGAGTCCTGCCTCATCAACACAACTGCCACCCATCCCCCCCTCATTGACATCATAGAGGCAGGATTTACAACGCATAGGAAAATCACATCAGATGTCAAAATGGTGGACAATGATACAATACTGGGAATCATGGCCCAGCCAAATTGATATACACATTTTTGGGGGATGCAATTCCATCCATCACACCTATCATATTTCTCTCTCTCTTTTTATTCTTGAAAATCATTTTCTTCATTCTTACCGTTTACTGAGAGATTTTGTTTAAAAGAAAAATGGTTTAGGAAGGTAGATTTTATTCATGGATGAACTCTCTGTGATGTATGCACATATGTA
Source organism: Elephas maximus indicus (assembly GCF_024166365.1). Classification (NCBI taxonomy): domain Eukaryota; kingdom Metazoa; phylum Chordata; class Mammalia; order Proboscidea; family Elephantidae; genus Elephas; species Elephas maximus. Next base: position 140,299,085 of record NC_064846.1, read on the forward strand.
GTGTATATCTTTCTCCCTCTGCCTCTGGCTCTCTCCCTGGATTCCCAGTACACTTTCAGCGTTTATTATTGCATTGATCAAATTTCATTTTTTATTAGATTTTGTTTTATATTGACCTGTTTCTCCCACTAGATTATGAATTTCTGGAAATCTAAAGAACTTTAATCATATATTTTTGTCTATACTCCATGTCTTGTGCATAATAGGTGCTCTGTCCTTGTTTGGAGCCCTGGTGGAGCCGTGGTTAAAAGTTCAGTTGCTAACTAAAAGGTCGGCAGTTTGAATCCACCAGCCACTCCTTGGAAACCCTATGGGGGAGTTCTACTCTGTCCTGTTGGGTAGAAATGAGTTGGAATCAACTTGACGGCAATGGGTTTGGTTTTTGGTTTGTCCTTGTTTAATTGAGTGGAACACTTGCCTGAACAAACAAGACGCATTTTTAACCTGCTTTACTCATACTTACTCATACTTGGAGGGCTGGCTTTATGTGTAGTATCCCAGAGAATATTGAACTAGACTGTGTCTAAGGGACTGTTTGCACGGGGTTGAGTTGTAACTCACATTATATGCGTGACGATTGAAGGAACTAAAAATATCAAAATCAAACCTGTATATAAAAGGATTTTTAGAGATTTGTCAAGGGGTGGGACTTAGCTGCTTTTATATATTCACAGAATTGTCATTAGCAAAAGAGAAGGGACTCACTCTGTACTGCTAGTAAGAACTAGAGCTGATGGGTAGATGTTAAGGAGGGCAGGTCTTCACTCACGGAAGGAAGCACTTTCTTAACGCAGTTCACGAGTGGAATGGTTTCTTCCAGTGGCCAAGAATTTTTCAGTATGCAATGCAATGACACAGGGGACATTGTGTATCCCTTAGTAAAGAATGGCTCCATTGGTTCTGTGAAACCTGTTAGTATTACCTTTCTCCAATTAAATAATAATGTGGCTAAAGAAATGAACAAATCCAGCCCCTTCATCAATTTGGACAATTATAAAACATATATGGAATCTAAATGCATAATGCTATCTTTTGTGTTTTGGAAGTAAATGTTAAGAGAATCAACATTCCAATTTTACTCTCTGTTTATTTGCAGTCTTGCAAGCTCTTTAATATCTCAAAGTTAAAGAAGCCTAAGTCTGTTGTATACGAGACAGAAGCGAGTCTTCCACAACATTTCCTTATCCCCCAGAAAATCTGCATCCCTCAGGTTCCAGAAAGTCAAGATAAATCTAAAAGAATTAAACCTGCAAGTAAAAAAGGTAATCAGTAATGTGTGGACCACAATATCTAGCACAGTTCCAAGCACTGGGAAATTATCCCTGCTCACAACCTGTTCATAATATAATTGAAGTGATGGTTCAGCTACATGAATACCAATTATTGAATAATGGTTTGCATTATAAATAATCATCATCATATTACAACTCAATAATCTAAATTATGTCCTGAATTTGAGTGCTGAGTTATTGGACTGAAATTTGCAGGCCTGTGTGTATTAAAGAGCAGTAATCTGATAATGACAATACGTGCACTTTGAGAGAGGTGAGCTGTTGGTTTAAGAGTGTACTTGGCAACAAGTAGTGCTGGAGTTGAAGCTTATGTTGCCTCCAAAGGATAGGTGGGAGGTTAATGACAAGAGCACATTATATGAGAGCAATGTATCATTTATAAGTAATTTATCTTTGATTTGAACTAGGGTCTTTATTAGTTGAACACTTAGCTTTGTCCTGGTGCCCGTTTATTATGCTATTGTGATCAGGAATGAATAAGCCAGATTTAACATGAATATTGATTGCTAACATTATTAAGTACAAGTGATAAGATGTAAATAATGTGACTATATAATTTTAAATATTCAAAGTTAATTTTCTCTTTTCTTTGACTTCATTCCAAGCTCCTAGATAATAAGAGGAATATAAGTTCTTCCCTTAGGGCTATTCCTAGAACGTACAGGAAATCCAGTGTCATGAATTCTGAGTTATGTTTTTGCTCAATTTGGTTTTGTTAATTTTTGTACTTGTTATTTTCCTATGGTTCTGTGTAAATGATATTTCTAAGTCTGAAAAAATGGCTGCACATTATAAATTATGGGATAATCTGTTCACTTGACATTCCCAGGAGAGCTGGGATCACAGATTGTAATGCTAAGCACCCATGCAGGTAACAATGATGTAAGAATTAGATGGAGCCTGTGGAAAAGTGGAGAACAGTTACTCTGCCTCAACAGTCAATTTCAAAAGAAAAAAATGAAAAGCCTGATCCAAACAAGTATGGGGCATTTTGGCTCACCAGCTGCCAGTTTGAGACCCTTTATCTTGAGTTGTCTTTTTTGTTTGTTTATTGGATCCTTATTCCCTTTCAATGTCCTATTAAAATCTTAAGTGAACAATTTTTTTTAGATAGCTTTTTAATCTTTTTGAGATAACTGGATAAATCCCTGTGTATTTTAAAGCCAGAGTGGAAGCTGGGCAGCAGAAAGGAACCCCCACCACTAGGCTGGACTAGCCTAGAATTTAGCCTCAAAAACAGTTAGCTGGGGCCATGAAGAGGAATGCTGACATCCTGCCTGTCCCCAGAAGACAGCCTTTGACTGGAAGCTGGGTGGATAGGAAGCCCTGTGTTCTTGGCTGCCCCTGTCTGGATTAGAGTTTCTCTCTTGCCGATCTGGGAGGGAGAAGGAAGAAAGTGGGTCTTGGTCTAAATATCACAGACTTTCACTGTTCTTACCAAGTTTTGTAGGTTTTCTGGAATGAATGTTTCTTCATTCGCTGCATGCCCCTAGGACAATTTCCAGAGACTCAATTTAAAAAAAAAACAAAAAACTTTTTTTTCACCACTTTTTCTGGATAACAGATCTGCAGAACTCCTAATGGTGTCATGTTGGAAGTAGAACTTTTATATTTAATTTTTCCTACAACTTTTATAATCAGTGTGATTTCCTCAGAGGCAGCATATGGAATTTTTTTGTTATTTTTTGTAGAAGGATTTAAAATGCTCCTGTAATTCTATTTATTGATAGCCATCTAAAGGCTAAAATTGTGAGGAGTTTAATAACCGTAAAAGATATTCAGTAATATTAATGTTTATGCAATTTAACATTTTCCCTGTGTAAGTTGGCTGAAGACAGCATACCATAGTTTCACTGGAAATTCAAAGGATTGTTCCCATGCATTCACCTGGAATTATGTGTGAAGTCATAAACATTAGAAATTCTAAGTCATAGAGTTTATGAAGTCATTTACAGGCCCTCGACTATCATCTTGCCCAGTGTGTGTGTGTATATGTGTGTGTGTATGCACATTGTATATTGGTAGGGTGCAATAGATGATTTTGATGTCAGGGTGAAATACGAAACATCCAATATATAAATCAGATAAATGTAAAGCTTCTCTGGTCAAAACTGGAAAAGATGCTCCATTGCTCTGTTTGCCACCCCCCCACCAGTACATCCCCAGCAGTGGTTTGTGAAGCAGGTTCTCATAAGTCCGAGGCTCTGATGAAAACAGTTTGAAAGCCACTGATCGATCCCAACATCTACATTTTATAGATGAGGAAATTGAAACACAGAAAGATTAAACAATTTAGAATCAAATAGCTAATGGCAGAATTCCTGTATCTTCAAAATAGCTAATGGCAGAATTTCTATACTTCAGACTCTTATCCAAAGATGCTGGATGATGCTACGCTTCATTCAACAAGTACTTATTGAGAGATTACTGTGTGCAGGCAGTGTTTAGGCATCCAAGATACATGGTGAATACAACCGAAAAGGTCCCTGCCTTCAGAGAAACTTGGTTTTGGGAAATGTCACTAATGTTTGCCATCCTTGGGGCATATGATTTGAATGCCATTTTCAGTATTGGTTCCCATTGTTCTGTGGTTCATTCTTTCATTCATTCTTGTGGTTTAGCACACTGCATTGCTGGATAACTAGCCAGTTAGGTATACTGACAGTGGCCATCACATAGAGAATTGTGACTATCCACAGTATAATTGAACTCAAATTTTGACTTCATTAATGTGGAACAGAACATGGAATTATTGAATGATATCATTACTATTACACACAAGTAATATTTTGCTAAAGATAATTCAAAAGCAGTTGCAGCAGCACGTCAGCAGTGAAGTACCAGAAATGCAAGCTGGATTCAGAAGAGGATGTGGAACAGGTGTATCATTGCTGATGTCAGATGGATCTTGGCTGAAAGTAGAGAATACGAGAAAGATGTTTACCTGTGTTTTATTGACTATGCAAAGGTTTTTGACTGTGTGAATCATAAGGAACTATGGATAACGTGAAGAATCGGAATTCTAAAACACTTAACTATGGTCGTGTGGAACCTGTGCCTAGACCAAAAGTCAGTCTTTTGAACAGAACAAGGGGATGCTGTGTAGTTTAAAGTCAGGAAAGGTACATGTGAGGGTTCTATCGTTTCACCATACTCATTCAATTTGTATGCTGAGCAAATAATCCAAGAAGCTGGAGTATGTGAAGAAGAACAGGGCATCAGAATTGGTGGAAGACTCATTAACGACCTGCAATATGCAGATGATACAACCTTGTTTGCTGAAAGTGAAAAAGACTTGAAACTCTTACTGATGAAGATAAAAGCTATAGCCTTCAGTTTGGATTACACTTCAACATAAAGAAAACAAAAATCCTTCTATCTGGCGTTATCTTAAACAGTTAGAAATAGAACTACCATACAACCCAGAAATCCCACTCCTCAGAATATACCCTAGAGAAATAAGAGCCCTCACACAAACAGATATATGCACACCCATGTTTATTGCAGCTCTGTTTACAATAGCAAAAAGCTGGAAGCAACCAAGGTGTCCATCAACGGATGAATGGATAAATAAATTGTGGTATATTCGCACAATGGAATACTACTCATCGATAAAGAACAGTGATGAATCTGTGAAACATTTCATAACATGGAGGAACCTGGAAGACATTATGCTGAGCGAAATTAGTCAGAGGCAAAAGGACAAATATTGTATGAGACCACTATTATAAGATCTTGAGAAATAGTATAAACTGAGAAGAACACATCCTTTTGTGGTTACGAGGGGGGGAGGGAGGGAGGGTGGGAGAGGGTTTTTTACTGATTAATTAGTAGGTAAGAACTGCTTTAGGTGAAGGGAAGGACAATACTCAATACACGGAAGGTCAGCTCAACTGGACTGGACCAAAAGCAAAGAAGTTTCCGGGATAAACTGAATGCTTCAAAGGTCAGTGGAGCAAGGGCGGGGGTTTGGGGACCATGGTTTGAGGGGACTTCTAAGTCAATTGGCAGAATACTATTAGGAAAACATTCTGCATCCCACTTTGAATTGTGGCGTCTGGGGTCTTAAATGCTAACAAGCGGCCATCTAAGATGCATCAATTGGTCTCAACCCACCTGGATCAAAGGAGAATGAAGAACACCAAGGTCACACGATAACTAAGAGCCCAAGAGACAGAAAGGGCCACATGAACCAGAGACCTACATCATCCTGAGACCAGAAGAACTAGTTGGTGCCCGGCCACAACCGATGACTGCCCTGACAGGGAGCACAACAGAGAACCCCTGAGGGAGCAGGAGATCAGTGGGATACAGACCCCAAATTATCACAAAAAGACCATACTTAATGGTCTGACTGAGACCAGAGGAATCCCGGTGGTCATGGTCCCCAAACCTTCTGTTGGCCCAGGACAGGAACCATTCCCGAAGACAACTCATCAGACATGAAAGGGACTGGACAGTGAGTAGGAGAGAGATGCTGATGAAGAGTGAGCTACTTGTATCAGGTGGACACTTGGAGACTGTGTTGGCATCTCCTGTCTGGAGGGGGGATGGGAGGATAGAGAGAGTTGGAAGCTGGCAAAATTGTCACAAAAGGAGAGACTGAAAGGGCTGCCTCGTTAGGGGGAGAGTAAGTAGGAGTACGGAGCAAGGTGTATATAAACTTATATGTGACAATTTGACTTGATTTGTAAACGTTCACTTGAAGCTCAATAAAAGTTAATTAAAAAAAAAAAAGAAAACAAAAATCCTCACATCTGGACCAATAAGCAACATCATAATAAACAAAGAAAATACTGAAGTTGTCAAGGATTTCATTTTACTTGAATTCACAATCAAGGCCCACGGAAGCAGCAGTCAAGAAATCAAAACATGCATTGTGTTGAGCAAATTGGCTGCAAAAGACCTCTTTAAAGTATTGAAAAGCTAAGATGTCACCTTGAAGACTAAGGTGCGCCTGGCCCAAGCCATGGCATTTTCAGTCCCCTCATATGCACGTGAAAGCTGGCCAATGAATAAGGAAGACCAAAGAAGAATTGATGCCTTTGAATTATGGTGTTGGCAAAGAATATTGAGTATACCATAGACTGCCAGAAGAAGTACAAGCAGCATGTTCCTTAGAAGTGAGGATGGTGAGACTTCATCTCATATATTTTGGACATGTTATCAGGAGGGACTATTCCCTGTAGAAGGACATCATGCTTGGCAAAGTAGAGGGTCCGAGAAAAAGAGGAAGCCCCTGAATGAGATCGACTGACACAGTGACTGCAAAAATGGGTTCAAACACAGCAACGATTGTGAGGATGGTGCAGGACTGGGCGGTGTTTCGTTCTCTTGTACCTAGGGTTGCTGTGAGTCGAAACTGACTTGTTGATACCTAACAAGAACAATATTGCTTCCATAAAGAGAGGCCTCGATCTCTGGTTGTCAAGTCGAAATGATCTATCAATTGTTAGTGACTAGATGGACTTGTTAGATGTATATATTTGTCATTTCTGTTCATAACTTTCAGGCACATATATTGTAAACCAATCATTTCCACCCATATTTCTTTTTTTATTGTACTTTTTAGATGAAGGTTTACAGAACAAACTAGCTTCCAACTAAACAGTACACAGACTGTTTTTTGACGTTGGTTAACAACCCCATGACATCTCAACACTCTCCCTTCTCAACCTTAGGTTCCCTATTACCAGCTTACCTGTCCCCTTCTGCCTTCTAGTCCTTGCCCCTGGGCTAGTGTGCCCATTTAGTCTCGTTTTGTCTTATCTTTGGCTGAAGGGTGAACCTCAGGAGTGACTTCATTACTGAGATACAAGGGTATCCAGGGGCCATACTCTCAGGGTTTCTCCAGTCTCTGTCAGGCCAGTAAGTCTGCTCTTTTTTGTCCACCCACATAATTTCTGATTGCACATAAAAATATGATATTCTTCTCCTCTTTGATCAAGTTTTGTTCTAACACTTGAAGGTTTTGGCATAACATTCACTCTCATTTTTATCTAAAAAAAAGCAAATTGAAGTTACAATTTTTATTTTATAAATCCATTTTATATTTTCACACATGGAGATTTGGGAGGGATTTTAATCTGTATTCAATTTAATCCAAGGAACCTTACTATAGTGGACCTTAGGAATCAGGAAAGTAATTCGGTAATTGTAGAAAATCTGCTGGTTTTGCCTATCATTGCTATAACATTTTATTTTTTGGTAAGTAGAGCATTTAAAACCCCTTTTCACTTTTTAAAAATAAAAGTCAGTTGAAAACTAGCATCTGAAACATGGACTTTTGTTCTGAAACTTGGCTGTGGGCAATTATAGTACTCATTTGAATGCAATGAATATTAACCAATGGCACATTTCACTGCACTATTATACATATGTGTAATTAAAACATAATTGAAGTTTCACTGTTAGCTTCTTTCCAGAATTATGTCTTTGGTTGTTTGGCATGCCTACCTTTCACAATTTTTTTCTTTTACCATTAAATATAGAAGGTTACAGTGTTTTTGTCTTTAATCCTTAATATGTTTAAATATTTGTATTTAGTGTTTTAATAAATATGACTGAGATTGTGATGGCAGTATGGTGGAAGGGAAGAATAATCTTGTCTTTCCTGGGAGGTGCCTCGTGATCACCTCTGGGATATGGAGGTTTTCCCTAGGTGCACCTAACCATCTTGTATCAGGCAGAAGCGCAACTGGGATCTACCATCAGGGAAAGGGGGATCTGGTAATGAATAGGAAGAAGAAATGATATTAGTTTCTTTGGTTGATGGGAGAACTGGTACTCAAATAGATTAAACCAGGGAACACCTCTATGAATTTCAAGGCCTGACCTCTGATAAAAAAAAAAAAAAAATTTTTTTTTTTTAGATACTTTTGTTTAATTGCTTCCTGTAATGGTTTATCCTAGTTTGAATCATTGAATGGCATCACATTTGGAGAGTGTGTTCAAGGGCAGTAACTGAGTTTCCTGGTTTCATTTCTGTGTGCATGACTTAGTCCATTTGGGCCAAGTATTCCTGTCCTCAGTTCAACAGAGTCAAAGGATTGGGTGGTGTGTTTTGTGAGCTTGCCACTGTACGAACAACGTCTATGGTTGGCAAATGATTGAGCTGCTAGAAATGTTCACTCCCATGTCTTTCCACTTTAAAGTAGTTTGTCTCCATTTCTTTTCTTTGCCCCAAAGAACCTGTTCAGTACACTGAATTTTTCTCTTCTGTATAAACTTCTGGAAATGTCATGTTTTGCCTTTCACTTTATTTCCAGGCGACAACCCTGATGATCAGTCAGCAAGAGATAATTTAGACTTATGATTAGCATTATGATTTTTTTGCTATTAATGTTGCAGAATAATATATGAATCTTTACCAGCATATTTAGTGATTCTGACGATTCTTTCGTAGTTATTATTGTGGTGAAATATATACAACAAAACATACATCAATTCAATAATTCCTAATGTATAATTCAGTGGCATTGTTTACGTGCTTTAAGTTGTAAAGCCATTCTCACTATCCTTTTCCAAATTATTTTACCACCATGAACGTAAACTCAATGTCCCCTAAGCAAAAAATCCCTTTTCCCCTCCCTTCCACCCATTGTAACCACTAATAATTTTTTGGTTTCTGTGTATTTGCTTATTTCATATAATCATACAATATTTGTCCTTTTGTGACTAACTTATTTCCTTCAGGTTGATGTGTTCAAGATTCATCCATGCTGTGGCATGCATCAGGACTTCATTCTTCTTTATGTACTTAAGATATTTACAGTTCCGTAAATGGATCATCCTGCCCTTTATTGTTTTATATCTATGGATACAGAGCCTGCAATAAAAAAAAAAATATTTTAAGCTTTTAGAAAGTTTCTTAGTCTTTCTATTAGGTGTTCAGTAGCAAACATATGCGCTGCAATATTATATTTAGAAAGGCATTTAATCAGAAATTGTATCAGCCTTTTCCCCTAGTTTAAGTCCTGGAGAACATGCTGTTCATTGGCTTCCCAACAACTCATTCAAACTAATTAGACTCTTAGTAAATCAATCTGCAAGAACTTAAAAATCAGCTCTGTTCAGAACAGATTTTATTTTTAATACAAGACAATTAGAAAAACTTTATGATGTTCAGAATTGAAAATGCAAAACAAAAAGTTAATTTCCTGTCAGCATTTCCTGGCTTCCCTTCCCTGTGGAGGGGTTAATTAGAAAATGAAATCTTACTTCAGTTCTTTTCTTTTGGAAACTTTGTCTTCTTAAACAATTTTATTTCAAAAAAAAATACAACTTCCTAGTTAAAATGCTGGCAAGCTTGGGCTTCTTGATAAGTCCTTTCTTAATTTTTCATTAAATGGTTCATGAAGACACACAGAAATTCAAAGTTAACAGCAATGGAAATGAAATATAACAGCCAGCCATTTACATGAACCCTAGGAGGAATTCCCACTGATTACTGAACTGAAGTGTCTAGATTGAAAACCACAAGTAGTAGTTTATGTTGGCACATGCCCAAATAAAACATCACTTAGGTTTAAAAAAAAAAAAAAAGGAAACAGTTATTTGCCCTATATGTAGAAATGTGCTGTCTGTGTCAACCAGAAAACCAGAGAGCTGTCTCCCCATTGCATACAGCCTGGCACATAGTAAGTGTTCACAAATATTTTTCAAATGAATGAATGTATAGGAAATTATTTCCAAGGTGGCCAAGATCCTGTTTCTCTTGTCACCCTTGCACTCTATTAACTCTTTATTGTCTGTACTTATCCTAAGAAAATAAACCCTCTGGACTTAAATTGACTAACTATAGGAAGAAATGTCCAGGAACATCATTCTATCAATAGTGTATAGAATCTCTCATATAGATCTGGTGGTGGTGGCAGAGATGGGAAAACTTGAAGGGAGTTGTGCATGTTACTGGTAGAGTGAGAGTTTACTCATTAACAAGAACAGATTGTCTAGGACCCAATTTTTTCTCTAGATTATTGAATGCAAGAAAATATCCCCCTACATCTAACAGATGAATGATCGTTTGATACAGGAAATTGACCTAAGGGCTTTGAATTAAGTTACCACCATATGTAGATCTAAGTGATCACTGCAAAGTGAAAGGGCAATGAGAATCTGTACATGTGACCACCTGGCAAAGAATAATCTTTTCTATTTCTAGAAGCAGTTAGGAAAATAAAAAATATTAAAAAAAATGCTAGAAGACAGTGAAGTGACATCTAAAGAGCTTTGGAAGAAACAGACCATGGCTCAAAAATTATGTTATACATAGCCCAGTAGATTGTTGGTATGTGAAGGTAGCAGAAATATATTTTTGGAAATGCAAAGGAACAAAAAAACATAACCTTCCATGCAATCCTCCTCAACTCAAGAGGCAAAGTCATAACTCAAAAATTTAAGAGACTGTTTTAACAAGGAGGTCTTATTTTTATTTCAACATTGTTCAGCCAGAATATACTAACTGAATGTCTATGCTATGGCAGATAATATATTAGAGGACAGTGGTAAACAAGTCAGAGTTTCAGGCTTTAAGAAACTTTTAGGCCGGTGGGGGAGAAAGACAATTAGATAAATACAATGTACCTGTTGTTAGTTGCCCTCCAGTTGGCTTGTATGTATAACAGAACGATACATTGCCTAGTCCTGCACCATCTTCATGACCATTGAGTGCATTCTTTCAGCCACCACGTCAGTTCATCTCATAGTTTCCCTCATTTTTGTTGACCTTCCACTTTACCAAAGATGATGTCCTTTTCTAGCGATAAGTCTTTCCTGATGACTTGTCCAAAGTAGGAAACCCTGGTGGCTCAGTGGTTAAGTGCTATGGCTGCTAACCAAAGGGTCAGCAGTTCAAATCCGCCAGGCGCTCCTTGGAGACTCTATGGGGCAGTTCTACTCTGTCCTGTAGGGTCACTATGAGTAGGAATCGACTCAACAGCACTGGGTTTGGTTTGGTTTGGTTTTGTCCAAAGTAAGCAAGCTGAAGTCTCACCATCCTTGCTTCTAAGGAGCGTTCTGGTTATATTTTTTTCTAAGACCAATGTGTTCACTCTTCTGGTGGTCCAGGGTACATTCAATATTCTTCACTAACACCACAGTTTGAATGCATCAGTTCTTCTGCCTCCCTTTTTCATTGTCCAGCTTTCACGTGCATATGAGGCGACTAAAAAGACCATGGCTTGAATCAGGCCCACCCTAGTCATCAAAGTGACATCTTTGCCTTTTGAAACTTTAAAGAGGTCTTTTGCAGATTTTCTAAATGCAACATATCATTTGATTTCTTGACTGCTTCTTCCATGATCAATTGTTGAACCAAGTAGATAAAATACACAGTGTTAAATATTTTTAGGGACTGAAGCCCAGGGATCTATGGAAGTATATGACTTGATGTGGTCTGAGTGTTTCGTGGGGGAATTTGTTATTGTTCTGGAAGCTTTAGACACATGTTTTTGTTGTTAGGTGTCATTGAGTCGGTTCAGACTCATAGCGACCCTACGTACAACAGAGCTCAATGCTGACAGGTCTTGCGCCATCCTCACAATCTTTGCTATGTTTGAGTCCACTGTTGCAGTCACTGTGTCAATTCATCTCATTGAGAGTCTTCCTCTTTTTCTCTGACCCTCTACTTCACTAAGTGTGATGTCCTTCTCCAGGGACTGGTCCCTCCTGATAACATGTCTGAAGTAGGTGAGATGAGGTCTTGCCATCCTCACTTCTGAGGTGCATTCTGGCTGTACTTCTTCCAAGACAGATTTGTTTGTTCTTCTGGCAGTCTGTGGTACATTCAATATTCTTTGCCAGCACCCAAATTCAAAGGCATCATTTCTTCTTCAGTCTTCCTTATTTGTTGTCCAGCTTTCGCATGCATATGAGGTGATGGAAAAATGCAAATGGAAAGTAAGAGGAATTACTAATAGAAAAGAAGAATAAAAATTACTTTTTTTTAATTATTTGATTAGCTATCTAGAAGATTCAAGGAAAAAAAGGAGCACATTTCATAAAATAGCGGGATTTAAGAGCATTATATAAAAGTCCTTTGAACTAATAAAAAACACTTTTAAATATGAGAAAAATACCTGATTTAAAATAGCAATGTATGTAATACACATTGCTACAGTTAGTTCATTTTTTTAATGTGCACTTGACTTTGTAGCTTATTTATTATTCCAGAAGAATGACTTTGCTAAGTGAAAGAAATCTTGTTGTATTTTGTTTGAAATTAGTTCATGAAGAATCACCATCTTTTAATATTAGAAACATAAACACCATACATTTCCAGCAGAACTAATTAATGTTAACATGTTTCAGTTTTTTCCCCCTTAAATAAATAAAAGTTTATTAACTCTGTTCCCATCTGCAAACACCACTTCCTGGCTTCCCAGACACAAAGTACTCTTGTGTGTAGTATGACTACTTCCAGCCCACGTTTCTACATGACTATATAAATACCTATCTATAAACCATATATAACTATGTCGTGCTTTTAAAAATGTCTGGGTCTGCTTGTGGGCTCTTTATTCAGTTGCAATAATCTTCTTGTCTCTAACAACATACTATTTTAATTACTACAGTTGAATAACCAAAAAAAAAAAAAAGATTGCTGTCGAGTTGATTCCAACTCATAGCAACTCTATAAGGCAGAGTAGAACTGACCCATAGTATTTCCAAGGAGCAGCTGGGGGATTCAAACTGCAGACCTTTTGGTTAGCAGCTGAATGCTTACTCCACTGCACCACCAGGGTTCCATAGTAAGAAGCAAAATCTGGTAAGGAAAGCCATCCTTTGTTCCTTTTTTATCAGATTTGCCTTAGCTATTCTTCAGCATTTATTCTTCTACAGACATTGATGATCACTTAGAATGTAAAAGAAAAAAAGAAAGAGCACCAAATCTTGTTGTGATTTTTATTGAGCAATTTTAATTTGTAAAGAATTTACATTGTTTCAATATCTAAGTCTTGCTATTCATTAATATCGTAAAACTTTCTGTGTCACTAGATATGTTTTAGGTCATTCGATAGCTTTTCATATTTTCTGCATAGATAAAAAAATAGAAACATAAATATGGTAGGCTTATTACTAGGTATCTTACAGAATTTTAAATATTTTAATAGAAATTGTATTCTACCATTACGTTTTATTTTAATGTTGCTAACATATAGAAGGAGCCCTGGTGTCACAGTGGTTAAGAGCTCGGCGGCTAACCAAAAGGTCTACAGTTTGAATCCACCAGCCGCTCCTTGGAAACGCTATGGGGCGGTTCTACTCTGTCTATAGGGTTGCTGTGAGTCGAAATCCATTCAATGGCAACCGGTTTGGTTTGGTTTTGGTTTTAACATGTAGAAAGGTTGTTAATTTTTACAGTAATAGTATTTCTGCAGTGCTGCTAAAGGCTCTTATAAAGTCTAACAAATTCTTTGTATAGTCAAAGATATATTGTATGTAGTCCATTATATTGTCTTCAAACAATGATTTTTTTCACTTCCTTTATAATTCTTATACCTTTTAATTATATTTCTTATTTTACTGAATTACCTGAGACATTTTGTACAATGGTGAATAGGAGCAGTATAAGGGTAAAAAAAATGGTGACTTTCAGAAAAAATGGCGTTGTTTGAAAGGAAAGGACTAGCACAGAGAACCAAAATAGCAGCTAGCCAGTCCAGCATAAAAATACTAGCTTTTAGCTTAAGGTAAATGCAATAACCTTATTGCATTTACCTTAAGCTAAAAGCTAGGGGCAGTTCTACTGTGTCCTATAGGGTTGCTATGAGTTGGAATTGACTTGACGGCACTGGGTTTGGGTCTGGGTAGGTGAGAAGAATTAATTGGGCATGCCTCTTTCTGCTTCTCTTATTTATTAACCATAACTAAAATTATTTCTTTCTGGTAGGCAAGTTACAAATTATTTTGATTGATACGGAGACAAAACCAAAACCAAACCCACTGCCGTCGGGTCGATTCTGACTCATAGCAACCCTGTAGGAAAGAGTAGAACTGCCATGTAGGGTTTCCAAGGAGCAGCTGGTGGATTCAAACTGCTGACGTTTTGGTTAGCTCTTAACCCCTACACCACCAGGGCTCCAATATGGAGAAAGCCCACCCCTAAGTCATAGAAAAATGACAGACAGTAATGCTTACCAAGTATTTCATCCAAAACGCCAGTGCTGTCGGTATTTCATATATCCCCTCATTTCTCAGCCACCTTTCAGTTAGGTAGAGCCATGTGGCTGTTTCTGGCCAATTAAATGCAATGTGTTTCACCTTTGGGTCAAGTCTTTGAGCTACCTTCAAGCCACTCCTCTTTCCCTGACTTTTCAACCAAGAGTGTTGCTGATGATGCCGCTTCAAGATAGCAGCATCTTTCATATCCTGGGTCCCTGAGTGACTTTATGGAGGAGATAATTGTCTGACCTATGCAGGATAAGTACTCTGATTGAGAAATAAATTTGTGTATCAATAAGCCCTGGAAAATTGGGGATGGTGTGTTACATCAGTATAAACTAGCCTATTGTAAAGAATACAATAGCATTAAGTAGTGTTTTAGCAACAAATTTTAGATTTTATGATATTAAAAAACAATTAACCTTTTTTTTTTTAATTTTGATAGCTCTAGATGAGTATGTTCCATTTCCTTTACGATTTGTTCCTCTCAGTCCTGGACGTTACCCTTGTAAAATTTTGCTGACATCAAGGTATGATGTCCGTGTCTATTGTATTGAAGGGGTGGTGAATGAAGAAAACGCAGAAGCCAAACTACAGTTTGAGACACCAGCGTTTAAAGCCATTACCCAGAATATTCCAATAGTAAGTGAATTTTTTTTTTGGTGTATTCTCTTCATTCCCATTACCACTGTCTCAATTTAAAGCTCTCCAAATTTCTCATCTTGAACTATCACAGATTTCTAATTGATTACCTGCCACCAATTGCTTCTCTCAACTGATGTCAGGGCTTTCTTCCTGAATATAAATAATGTCATGTTACTCACCTGATTAGCCACTTCTGCTGGCTCTCTTTGCTTAAAACGTCAACTTCGACTTCCTTAACCCATCATCCATTTCCTAGTCAAAAAACCATATCCTTCTGGCCCCACCAAGTAGAATTATCAATTTTTAGATCGTTTTGCTCCAAAGTCTGTTCCGACCTTATCACTTGATGAAGATGGTATCATAGGCACTGAGAACAATGACTGGCTGTAGCTTGCCTACCTGTTAGTCAAAGTGACAATACAGCATAGAAAAAGCTAACCTAATTGTAAGGAACTTTAGATGTTTTAGAGTGAGAACCTGTTTGTTCTTATTTGTTTGTTTTAATTATTAAGGATATAACAAACTCAGCTAAAAACATAGAAAGTCGTTCTGATGAGATATGGTATCTTTGTTATCTGAACTGTCTACACAGGCAGAACACTTCATATTACCTCTTATTAGGAGCAAAATGAGTACTCCAAGACCATTTTGTCATTTTAACAGTAATTAGTAAGCCAAACAAAGCGACATTCCCCTAGATTTTAGTCAGTGCTCATGTATGACACTGAAAGGACACACAGTCATCCTTTTGCCTTATGTTCAAGTTATTGATAGTGTTTCTTAAAAAATGTGACTTTCAAATGGTGATTCTTAAGAAGTAAAATAAAAATATGTAATTTTGTTAAAAGTAGCAAGAATTAATATGTAATTCACTTTCTATATGATGCTTTTCTACTATCTTTTTCCCTGCTTTAGAGTAATAAAACAAAGAATGAATGGAGATGTCAAGTTACTATAGAAGGAGAATGGTTTTATGGACCTTCTGTTTTATACATCGCACCAGGAGAAACTGCACAATATCCTCTCACATTCAAACCTATTTTGGAGTGTGAGGTTACGGTATGAACTCATTGATATTTTTACCATTGTTAATATGTTAATAATGCAATGCCGGATATTAACCTATGTTTAATCGATGATAAAACATTGTTTGCAAAAAAGTTATGTTTTCCACGAATTTAAATATTAAGAATTTGCTTGCGATTTCATAAATGTTTTAACTTTAGGGGTAAAAATTCTGAAAGTTGCAATGCCATTAGCTATCAATACTTATATCCATCTTATTTTTACACAGTGTGCAAAACAAAGTAAAATCATTTCTCCTTTTGTCCTATTCATTGAAGAACATGGTATATCAGAAAATATTTCTTGGAAGGCATACTTCTTTGCCAAAGAAGTAAACACATACCCTGGTGACATAGTGGTTAAGAGCTCCGGCTGCTAACCAAAAGGTCAGCAGTTCCAATCTACCAGGCATTCCTTGGAAACCCTATGGGGCAGTTCTACTCCGTCCTATAGGGTCGCTATGATTCGGAATCAACTCAACAACGGGTTTGATTTTTTGGTTATGTATGAGAATGCCTACATAAACTCTATAATTTAGAGGAATTAAAAAAATATCTTTTCACCAGAAGTTTATCTCTATTAAGTTAATAAAAGCATTTATACATGAACTGGAAAAGTCAAGGGCTAACACCTCCTTGCAAGCTCATTTTATTAACCAGACTCAAGATTAATAGGATAGGAGGAGTTGTTTGGCATCCAACTAAAGACTTCTGTAGAGCTGAAATTTGGCTACTTTTTCACAGGGCAAACTTACTCTACAAAATGAAGCAGATGGTGTGAAGCACGTCTTTGACATAAAAGGGATTGGAAGGACACCTCTGGCCTTTGAAAACGTTGTTGTAAACTGCCAAGTGGGAGACATGGTTAATAGACCCATAATGGTGCCCAATTATACAAAGACTATTGTAACATATAAGGTAAGCTTTTGTTTTGTCTTAGTATCAAAGTGTTTTCAGAAGGAGTATATCAAATTATATGAAATTCTGAAGACATCTAATTTTACTCAATTAGGGGAAGCAGTGTCACAGAAGATGATGTCTATAATTCTGTTGATTAACCAAGTAGCTATTATATTTCATTTCAGTTACAAAATTGAGTTAGTACCAACCAAGTTTCACATCTAAGTACTAAAACAGACTAAAATCCACCCACTTGAGTCATGTGCATTTTCACTTGAAGAACTTTTACATAATTATAAAAGGCTTTTTTAAGAAACTTAAAAGCGCTTTAAATATTTTACTGTGAAATGGATGTATTGGCACAACAAAATTTCAAAAGCCTATGCTGTCATTTACCAGTATGAATAATAGTGGGAATGTGAAGAAATGCATACTTATTTGCATCTTTGTCTTTATGAAGTTTTGTACTTGGCATTACTCACCTTTTGTTTAAGCAAATCCTGGCTTTTTTTTTTTTTTACTCCCCCCTCCGTCTTTATCTAAAATTGTTGTGTGCCCATTAGGTTCCTTGGACAAAGCTTAGTATCTATACGTCTTAGGTGCCTGAATTCAGTTTTTAGAAGGGACTGCAGACATTTGAAAACTTACTGGGTTTGCTCTCTGTTTTCTTTCTTTCTTTTTTTTTTTTTGTAATCTTGAGAAATATATGCCAAAATTTTCTTCTTTCCTTATTAGATTGCAAATGGAATGAATATTCTAAAGACAAATTGCATCTTGTCACTCTCCTGCTAAAACATTTCAAAGTTATCTCTTCACCTTCAGAATCAAGTCCACACCCACTGAAGTAGTTTACAATAGCTTATTCTTGTTTGGAAACCCTGGTGGTATACAGCTGCTAACCAAGAGATCAGCAGTTCGAATCCACCAGGCACTCCTTGAAAACCCTATGGGGCAGTTCTTCTCTGTCCTGTAGGGTCGCTATGAATCAGAATCGACTCAACAGTGACGGGTTTGGTTTTTGTTTTTTTGTTGTTGTTTTTATTGCTTATTTCTTCTGCTTTATCTCTTGCCACTCCTGGGTCCAGCAATACTTAGGCCTTTCTATAGAGTATTTACTTTTCCTGCTACTTGGACTTCTCTGCTCCAAGCCCCAGCCTTCTATCTCTCTGTGTCTGTCTAACTCTTGTTCATCTTTTAGGGCAAGGTTTGATGCCACTTTCTCCAAGAATACTGCCCTGTCACCATAAACCTGGATTAGATGCTTTTCATGTGCTTCCACAGCATTTTTTTTAACCTGTCCCACCATTGTACCTACTATGTCACAGTGCTATTACCTGTTTATTATCTCCCCACAAGATGATAAACTGTGAGAACAGGGGTATACCTCTCGTATCTACTTTTTTATACCTGGCATATATCAGAGTACTGGACACACAATATTTTTTGAAGGAAAATTTGTTTAATGAAAAGATAAAAGCATAATGGGTAGCATTTTAAAAGACAGAAAGGGTAGAGAAAATTCATGATTGCTCGGATGTGCCACAAGTAAGGAGAAAACAAATCTTTACCACTCCCTTTCATCTTCCAGAATTTACTGGTGAGCAAGGAAAAAAAACTTGTCTTATGAGTTCAGTGCAAACTGGTGAAAGTAAAATCTATAACTTCATAAAAAAACAAAATCAAACCAGTTGCTGTTGAGTCCATTCTGACTCATGGCGTCCCCATGTGTGTGTCAGAGTAGAACTGTTCTCCATAGAGTTTTCAAGGCTGTGACTTTCTGGAAGTAGATCATGGAGCCTTTCTTCCCAGGTGCCTCTGAGTGGGTTCAAACTGCCAACCTTTCAGTTAATAGTTGAGCACTTAACCATTTGCACCACAGAGGAACTCCTAATTTCATGGCATTATTTCATTTTGTTGCCAAATGACGAAGATGATGCCTATGGTCTTTTGTTATTTCACTCTTCAGAATGAATATATTTTTTGAATGTAAGTCTTTAAAAAAGAATAATTATATATTCTAATTATATTTATCCAATTTAATGAAGAAGTGGAATGCCGTTAATAACAATATTATTAATCTTCATTAGATTATTTCCCTTAGCCTATGAATATTTTCAAATTTTTCCATCACAAAAGGAGAACTTTGACTATGTTCTCTCTTTAGCTATTAACCTCTTTATTTCGTATGATTGCTAAGCTTCTTGAAAAAGCAATATCCACACGGTCACTTATCTGATGGTAGTGTGTTTTTAGCTCCCCTACGTTGTTGAAGGAGTGCTGGTGGCACAGTGGTTAAGAGTGCCACTGCTAACCGAAAGGTTGGCAGTTAGAATCTACTAGCTGCTCCTTTGAAACCCTATGGGGCAGTCCTGCTGTGTCCTGTGGGGTCACTTAGGAGTTGGAATTGACTCAATGGCAACGGGTTTGGCTTGGGTTTTGGACTCTGTTGAAACTGCTGACTCAAAGATCACCATGACTTTTTAGTCAAGAAATATCCATTCTTTTCCCAAATTAACTGCCTCACAACCCCTCTAGTTTACTGTTGACCTGCCATCTTAACACTCTTCACCCTTCAGTATATTACATTCTATAGTCCTTGTCTCCCTGTCATTTCTTGACCATTCTTTCTCTGCTCCTCTTCTGTCTCTAGCCATCTGATAGCTTTTCAAGTTACCACATTAAAAAGCATTCTTACGTCTGTATATTATCCCACTTGGCAGTTCCCCGGCTTCAAAGTATCATCTAGGCTCAAATCCCAAATCCATATGTTTACTCCAAATGTATCTGTAAGCTCCAGTCCCTCATTTTCAACTGCTTGCTATACGTCTCCACTTTGATATTCTGACCAACTCAAGCTCAATGTATCCTCAGATATTTTCCTTCTATTATTCATTGGAAACCCTGGAGGCTTAGTGGTTAAGTGCTACAGCTGCTAACCAAAAGATCGGCAGTTCAAATCCACCAGGTGCTCCTTGGAAACTCTCTGGGGCAGTTCTGCTCTGACCTATAGGGTCGCTATGAGTCGGAATTGACTCGTTCGGCAGCAATGGGTATTATTCATTGCTGCAAGTAGCCACTTTTATATTTTGTATTTTAAACAGCCTGTTAACGTAGATTGTGACTATTACAAGATTCGTTTGAAATAGGAGGTTAGAAATTCCTTAATATGAAAGATGAAATAAAAAATCAGAAAGCATCATTGAGATATATGTAAAATGCTATGGATTTTATCACAGCAACAAAGTAGTACAAAATGTTGTGTTATTGTGTGCCATCGAGTCGATTCTGACTCATAGTGATCTGTGGTTAAGCACTTGGCTGCTAAAGGCTGGCGGTTCAAACCCACTAGACGTTCCACAGAAGAAAAGACCTGGAGATCTGCTCCCATAAGGATTATACCCTAGGAAACTATATGAGGCAGTTCTACTCTGTCCTAGAGGATCCCTAGGAGCTGGAATTGACTTGAGGGCACACAACAACAATGTCATTATTTGACTTGTATCAGAGCTTGTTATTGCTGTGAGTTGCCATGGAGTCTATTCAGACTCATGGCAGTGGTACCCACCCATTGCTGTCAAGTTGATTCCTACTCATAGGGACCCTATAGGACAGAGTAGAACTCCCCTGTAAGGCTTCCAAGGCTGTAATCTTTATGGAAGCAGACAGCCACATCTTTCTCCCATGGAGCGGCTGGTGGATTCCAACCACCAACATTTTGGTTTGCAGCCAAGCACATAACCACTGTACCACCAGGGCTCCATTTTATGGTAAAAAGCACTATATTCAGGATATTTGTAAAAAATATTCAACAAGAATTGTTTAAACACCAGAGTTGCCTGAGGTTGCACAAACAGGGCCAATAAGCGTTTTGCCAAAAACCTGAAAGAAAGATCTGGGGAATGGGGTGTCCTTAGGGAGCTTTGAAAAGCTCTGACGTGTCCCTGGGTGTCAACCAGGCTGCATGCATGTGCAGGGTTGTGTACATGCCCAGGCAACATCCCTAGTCAGTAGGGAAATACAAATCAAAATCGTAATGAGATACCACTTCACACCCACTAAAACCAAAAATAAAAACCAAACCCATTGCCAACAAGTCGATTCCAACTCATAGCAACCCTATAGGACAGGATAGAACTTCCCCATATGGTTTCCAAGGAGCAGCTGGTGGATTTGAACTGCTGACCTCTTGGTTAGCAGCCAAGCTCTTAACCACTGTGCTATCAGGGCTTCTCACACACCCACTAAGATGGCTAAAATAAAACTTTGGGGGAAGATATATATATATATGTTTATGGTGTTATAGAAACCCACATATATTGCTGGTGGGGAATAAAAATGGTGTAGACATTTTCAAAAACATCGTGACAGTTCCTCAAAACGTTAAACGTCAAGGTACCACATGACCCAGCAATTTCACTCCAAGGTATGCCTAAGAGAAATAAAAACCTATGTTTACACAAAACCTTGTACAGGAATTTTCATAGCAGCCTTATTCAATAAGACTCAAATGTGGAAACAACCCAAATATCCGTCACTTATGAATGGATACACAAAATGTGGGATATCATACAAAGGAATATTATTTAGCAATAAAGAGGAATAATGTATTGATACATAATACAACACGAATGAGCCTTGAACACATTATACTAAGTAAAAGAAGTTAGGCATAAAAGATCCACCTACTGTATGAGTTCGTTTCTAGGAAATGTCCAAAATAGGCCAATGTATAGGGTCACAGATTATTGTTTTCCTGGAGGGAAGTGAAAGAATTAACCACCTCGTAAGCAGAAAACTAGATTTGACCAGGGCTAGTGGCACATTGAGTGTTTGGCTGCTAACCAAAAGGCTGACAGCTGGAATCCACCAGCCACTCCTTGGATACCCTATGGGGGCAGTTCTACTCCATCCTGTAGGGTTGCTATGAGTCCAAATCGACTGGAAGGCAAAGGGTTTTGTTTTGGTTTTTTCTTTTTGTGTGTGTGGTCAAATGGACTCGTAGCGACACCCTGTGTCACAGAGTGGAACTGAGCTCCAGAGCATTTTCTTGGCTGCAATCTTTACAGAAGCAGATCGCCGCGCCTTTTTTCCTCGGTTTGCTGGGTGGGTTCAAATGCTGGTTATATGTTTTTTATATGCTATTTTAATATTCATGTAGAAATGTATTGAAATGGTTCATTTCTTTTATAAATCAAATTCTTATAAATAATATTGTATATTGTGTCTAAAAATTTTTCAGATTTTCTGAGTATCAATGATCTTGCCATAAGTAGAAACATTAAATAAACGTTGATTCTTTTTGTTAAAATCATTTGTCTTATTCTATTTTTTCATAGGTCTTTACTCAGATTGTTTCCTACTGTATATAGCATTTTTCTGCCTTTCTAGTCATCTAAAAGTGAATAGTTTTAATGGAAATATTTAAATTAAATTTCAGATTATAATATAATTTGGCTAATTTCATGTAAATGTTGACTGTAATTCTTGTTATTGAATTATTATTATTATTATTATTATTTTTTTAGGTAACTTCAGATCTTCCAATAGTGTGGGGATCTCCAGACATTACCATAGATGCTGATAGTGTAGTTCCGTATGTTCTACACATATCTCCTTGGAAGCGTGGCATATTCAAAGGTATCACAGCCATTAATAAAGTACTATTATTAACTACCACACTCCCATAAAACTCATTGCTGTCAAGTCAATTCTGACTCAAAGCGACCCTATAGGACAGAGTAGAACTGCTCCATAGAGTTTCCAAGGAGCACCTGGTGGATTCAAACTGCCGACCTTTTGGTTAACAGCTGTAGCACTTAACCACTACGCCACCAGGGTTAACAACTACCACACTAGGACTGAAATATGATGAGAAGAAATATAAGTGTAATTTACATTTTCCTTTTCTAATCATTGACCCAGAGGAAAACTCAGTTTGGCTTTCAGCCATGAGTTTTCTTTAAATAATCAGAACTTTGAGGCATCCATTTTATGTCTAGTGCTATACTCTCTTGACCATTTATACAAATTTATTTTGGGGATAAGTTCCTAGAAGTGGAAATATTTAATTAAGAGTATTTACATTTAAAATTGTGATACTTTCAAATAGTTTTACCAGTTTAGGATCTCAGCAGCTTTCTATGAGAATATTTGTTTACAGGAATGGATATTATAAAAAACCATTCATCTATTATTTAATTTTATTGTGTTTTAGATGAAAGTTTACAGCACAAATTAGTTTCTCTTTCAAAAAATTTAAACACAAATTGTTTTGTGACATTAGTTGCAATTCCTATGTGTCAGCACTCTCCCCATTTCCCTCTCCACTCTGGGTTCTCCATGTCGATTCATCCAGATATTCTGTCCCTTCCTGCCTTCTCGTCTTTGCTTTTGGGCAGGTGTTGCCAGTTTGGTCTCCTATACTTGATTGAACTAAGAACCAGGTTCCTCATGTGTGTTGTTGTTTGTTTTATAGGTCTGTCTAATCTTTGGCTGAAAGGTGGACGTCAGGAGTGGCTTCATTTCTGAGTTAGCAGGGTGTCCAGGGCCCATAGTCTCAGGGGTTCCTCTGGTCACTGTCAGACCAGTAAGTCTGGTCTTTTTTTGTGAATTTGAATTTTGTCCTGCATTTTTCTTCCACTCTGCCTGGGGACCCTCTATTGTGATCCCTATCAGAGCAGTTGGTGATGGTACCTGGGCACCATCTAATTCTTCTGGGCTCTAGTTGGTGGAGGCAGTGGTTCATATGGTCCATTAGTCCTTTGGACTAATATTTTCCTTGTGTCTTTGGTTTTCTTCATCCTTCTTTGTTCTGAATATACTGGATCCAATAGATACATCTTAGATGGCCACAAAAGCTTTTAAGATCCCAGACACCACTCACCTAAGTAGAATGTAGAACATTTTCTTTATGAACTATGTTATGCCAACTGACCTATATGTCCCCCGAGACCTTGGTCCCCAGTCCTCAAGCCCGGTAACTTGGTCCCTCAAGGTATTTGGATGTGTCTAGGAAGCTTCTATGACTTTATCTTGGTTAAGTTGTGCTGACTTCCCCTGTATCGTGTGTTTTCTTTCCCTTCACCAAAGTTAACATTTGTCTACTATCTGGTTGGAGCCCTGGTGGCGCAGTAGTCAAGATCTCAGCTGCTAACCAGAAGTTTGGCAGTTCGAATCTACCAGCTGCTCCTTGGAAACCCTATGGGACAGTTCTACTCTGTCCTGTAGTGTCACTACGAGTCGGAATCAACTTCACTGCAAAGGGTTACTATCTAATTAGTGATTACTCCCCCACCCCCTCCTCCCTCTTAACCGTCAAAGATTGTTTTTTTCTGTGTGCAAACCTCTTCTTGGGTTTTTGTAATAGTGATCTCATATAACATTTGTCCTTTTGTGATTGACTTATTTTACTCAGCATAATGCCCTCCAGATTCATCCATGTTGTGAGATGCTTCGCAGATTATCATTCTGTATCATTGCATAGTATTCCCATTGTATGTATGTACCATAGTTTGTTTATCCATTCATCTGTTGATGGCCATTTATATGTACCCATCTGATGTATGAAAAATAGTTTAAAGACACTGGTATGAGTGAAGTTTGTTTGCTTCCTTTGTCTCTAATAAAGCATTCATTTGTACAAATTGTCATGATGGTCCCTGAACAGAATTGCTTGTTTGATAATGTGGTGTAGGGATGTTCCTCCAAGTTTTTGAAGGGATGAAGCTCTGATGATAGAATAGTAAGAACTAGAATTCAAGGCCTGTGAGTCATAAACGAAATAAGTTGTCTTATTTGAGAGAGAACTAAATACCCCATTGGTATTTGAACTCTGCTAAGGAAATGATTATAATGCACGTAGCTGGATACAACTTCCAGAAAACCAAACCCTTTGCCATTAAGTTGATTCCAACTCATAGTGACCCTATAGGACAGAGTAGAACTGCCCCAGCGCGTTTTCAAGGCTGTAAATCTTTATAGAAGTAGTCTACCAAATCTCTTCCCCATGGAATAGGTTGTGGGTTTGAATGGCCCACCTTTCAGTTAGCAGCCAAGCACTTAACCACTGACCTACCAGGGCTTCTGAGGCAAGATTAGGTTATGTTAAAGAGGTTTAGGGTGGGATGCATAACGTTAGTTCTCTACTAGACCTCAATAACCCAATTATTACCATTGTGCTTGCCCTTAAATTTCACCACAGCAATAGTTGTTTCTATCTTCTGAAATCTTTCCTTCACTGTTCAGACTTTTGACTTTGCAGAGACCATTGAGGATTTCTCATGCGATAGGCAGGTTTTGAACTAAGGTGAACCTTTTCCAAATATTTCAATAAAATAGTACCTTTCACCATTTTTGTATATAATCCAGAAGGTGTGAGTTGATTGAAATTAATTTAAATTTCAGTTTTCATTTTCATCATCAGTGACAATACTACTAAAAGGTGGATTTTCCTTAGTTTCAGAGTTTTAACTTGTCTCTTGTAAAGGGAAACAGTTCATCCGGAATTGTCATAATTTTTTTTTTTTAATAATAAAACTCTGTTTCCTGTTCTGTAGAAGGCAGAAAGTTCTACTTAGGAGAAGGAACATAAAAGGTATGAACTGTGGAACATTTCTGAATTAGGAATGCTAATGAGCACCTTAAAGGAAGTCTCTGGTCAATGAATCGGACTCTTAAAGTTATTGAGATGGACATGAGAGTAATGAAGTAGATTATTGTTTTTGTTGTTATTGTTGGTTTGTCAGCATGTGTGGGGCCATAAAATTTCAATACATAATTGCACAAATCAGGTGTGGGCTCCTTTTACATGTTTGAAGGACTTTAGAAGGAATTTGAGGAACTTCAAGGCAACTCAGGGGAGCCTGCTTAAGTGAGGATGAATTAGGTAAACGTTGCTGGCTACAGAAGATGTTTCGCAGGCTTTATAATTTTGAAAAATATTTGCAAGTCATGATCATGATAGCTCTTCCCAGGGTAGTCCTTTATAGTTGAATTCATATTACCATTGTGTGTTGGAAAAATTGAGCCTGCAAGGAAGGCTAATTCCATTTTTATTGATACTATTATTGGAAGACTTTTGCAATATTTTTAAACAGTGTAAATTTCATTGTCCCTGAACATCTGTTAACTAATTTGAAGTCATATAAAAAAAAACTAAACTATAAAATTTTCACATATATGTGAGAATTTCCCTATTTGTGTTGGTAAAAGAATGTGTATCAGAATCGGAGTGTGTGTGTCTGTGTGTGTATGAGTGGTCTTTAAAATGTTTTTGCGTGTGTATGTATGTGCTCATTTTCAATTCTGTTTTTAAGTATACAATAATTATTTACTGAGGAAGAGAACCCTAATGGCGCAGTGGTAAAGCCCTTGGCTGCTAACCAAAAGGCCGGCAGTTTGAACCCACCAGCCACTCCGCGAAAAAGATGTGACAGTCTGCTCCTGTAAAGATTTACACACTTGGAAATTATATAGGACAGTTTTTACCCTGCCCTGTAGGGTTGCTGTGAGTCAGAATCGCCTCATGGCAAGGGTTTTTTTTTTTTTTTTTATAAACATTGTAGTTACAAACAAGGCTGACATTCAACCAGTTGTGTTCTGCTTCTTAAAATATTGTTTTAGCTCTACTGTAGCACAACCCTTGCCACACTAGGCACCGTAGCACCTCCCCCAGGATACCCGGATGTCCCAACAATCCAGCAGCAACTAAAGGGTTAACACATCATGTATCTGAGTACCCCAGGACCATGACCAGGGTCATTTCAGATTGGTCAGAGCTTGAATTATTTTATATAACTTTTTATTTTATAAATAAAAAATTATTTTGTGTAAGTAAAAAACAATAGAATAAGCCTATTGTGAATATTTTGTGTTATAACACACACACACACACGCACACTCTTCTTTCTCAAGCTGACTATTTTGGTGATGAGATCCTATCTTAAGAGCTAAAATTAAAAATGTATAATTTTGGCTTGATCTTAAAATGTTTCTGGTGGGATATATTAGTATTTTTATATGTATATGCACACACATATATATTTCATATGTATATTTATATACATATATACATATGTGTGTGTGCATTGAACTGTTTGACTTGTGAATGTGTTCCTTTGCAACACAATAACAGTTAAATACGAAATAGCAAAGTACTAGAAGTGCAATTTTGCAATTGCATTGTGGTGGATAGCATGAATACGCTGCCCAAGTTTTAAATGAAAACTGCAGATTTAAATGGCACTACTTTTGCTGAGCACCACATTCTGAAAATACACATGGCAAGCAGTGCTTCTCATAACACATAATATTTAGAAATCAAATTTTGAATTGATTTTTTTCATTTTAAAGGTAGCAACTGGCAGTAAGTATCTTTCTGGAAAACCTGTCATCCTAATGTGGAATAAACAGAGTGAAAGCACTTTAATGCTCTATAACATCTAAAGACTTGGCACTATAAGTAAATGCTACATGAAAATATTCTTGTTGTGTAATGTTTGGAAATAATTTTAGGCCCCCAGACCATGAACAATATATTAAATTCTTACAGCCTGAATTTTGCTCATACATTTAAATGAATCATAATTTAATAAATGATCCTTGTTTATAGTCTTTCCCTGTTGCACTTCCTTCAACTCTGTGGGCAAAGGGAAAATATTCAGCTACCTATTTTTCCCCTTTTTTGACCACAAATAACATGTCACTGGTGATTGTAAGAATTTCTAAAGGCTTTTTGCTTAGACATGAAAGATGTTTGTTGCTCCCAAGTAATAGTTCCTAAGAGTTAATTATGAAGTTCTATACTTAGGCTTAAGAAGCCTAGTTGTACAATGGTTAAAGCATTTGTCTGCTAACCAGAAGGTCTGCAGTTTAAACCAGGGCTTCGAACCCAGATCAAACAGTTCAGTCATCGCCATTGTAAACAAAAGCAGCATATGCGTTGCATAGCAACCAAATCTATTCCCCATGGGATTTTGATAGGGAACAAAGTGGTGCCCCACTCAAAGATGGCAATGGACTGCAATGCTTTGAATGTGTATCATTGTCCACGATCCTGACAATAATCCAATCTCCCGCATCAGGCCCCTGAAACATTCCAAGCTGCACAGATGGCCACTATCTTTAAACAGGGCACCACTGTTTGTTTCATAAAACCAAAAAAAACCCAAACCCACTGCACCTGGTGGATTCGAACTGCCAACCTCTTGGTTAGCAGCCATAGTGCTTAACCACTACACCACCAGGGTTTCTAAAAATCTGTTGCTGTTGAGGGGATTCCAACTCATAACGACCCTACAGGACAGGGTAGAAGGTTTGTTTCCTACTCAGGTCAAAATCCAACAGACAACAGATTTAGTTGCTATGCAGTGCATATCTGCCCTTGTTTACTACGGCCATGACTGAACAGTTCGAGGCTCTGGTTTTAACCCACCAGCTGCTTTGTGGGAGAAAGGCGTGGTAATCTGCTTCTGTGAAGATTACAGCCTTGGACATCCTATGGGGCAGTTCTACTCTGTCCTGTAGGGTTACTCGGAGTCAGAATTGACTCGATGGCAATGGGTTTGGTTTTTGGTTTTTTATACTTAGGCTTAAGGAGCCCTGGTGGTGCAATGGTTAAACACTTGGCTGCTAACATACAGGTTGGTGGTTTGAACCCACCCAGTGACTCTGCAGGAGAAAGACTTTATGATCCCCTTCCACAAAGATTACAGCCAAGAAAACCCTATGGGGCAGGTCTACTCTGTCACATGGTGTCACTATGAGTCGGGATGCACTCAAACGCAAAAAAAACAAAACAAAAAACTTAGATAAAAAAATCAACTGTACTAGTTCACAGTGAGGTAAAGTTTGTTTAAAAACATTTAGGGATGCCATTACTATATTATGTTTGAAAAGATATTCAAATAATCCTCTTCCAACTAGAAAGTTAAACACACATAAAAACTAAGAAAGCATGAATGCACAGTGCTAAGTTATCACTGGAGATGGCATTTGCTCTGGGATACGTGCTACTGTGTGGTAGCCTGGAGTCTTGCATTTAGGGGTTATTAGTATGACATCCTCAGATCTGTCATACTAGAGACTCACACTCAGACATATGGGCTGTCTGTAGGTTATTAAAGAGCAACTAGAGCAAATTCTTAGAAAATTGATGTGCAGGTTGTACCATATTATATAACCTTTAATTCTTACATGTCCAAGTTAATTTTCTTAATACCGTAATTAATTTAAGAGTTTCTCTATGTTGTGAGCTTGCATGTTTAAAACCAGTAATCAATTGCCCTGGAGTTGACGCCACCTCATGGCAACCCCGTGTATGTCTCTCTAGGGTTTTCAATACCTGATTTTTCAGAATTAGAACACCAGGGCTTTCTTCTGCAGAGTCTCCGGGTATACTGGAATCTCCAAATTTTTGCACATATATAAAAAAAAAAATCTGTCTCTAAATTATATTTATGAATTATGTTATTGCAATGAAAATAAATTCAAGGATTACAGTTACTAAAGTACAAGCTAACCACTAAGGTCCAGTCGTTTTCACCTATTAGTCCTATGGAAACTCTGCTGGTATTGTGGTTAAGAGCCATGGCTGCTAACCAAAAGGTCGGCAGTTCAGATCCACCAGGTGCTCCTTGGAAACTCTATGCGGCAGCTTTACTCTGTTCTATAGGGTCGCTATGAGTCGGAATCGACTTGACAGCAATGGGTATTAGTCTTATGCAAAACAAAAGTTCTTCCTGAGAAAAATGGAAATGTAGTTGTATATTTCACTACTATAGATAAGCAGTGGGCCATAGTACTGTGTTTCTACAGTTTGTCACTCATTAATCCTGTAATAAAGGACAGTAAGATTAGCTTTTCAGGTTCTAATTTTAATCCAGACCAGTAAGATCATTTGATAGTTATTAAGGAGGAAATTAAACCATCACGTTTTAATGAATGAAGTTATTAACTCATTATTTTGGCTTTGACTTCACAGGTGGCATTTTGATTTGCTTGGTTTTTTTGTTTTGTTTTGCTTTTTTCTCCTTAAGAAAACTTAAGGTTCCATGTTTTCACATTTAGGTTGACTGATTCAATATGTTTCCATTTTCTGAAATTTATTGACATAAAAATATAATTTTGAAGTTGTCTTAGTTATCTGGAAACCCTGGAGGCGTAATGGTTAAGAGCTACAGCTGCTAACCAAAAGGACGGCAGTTTGAATCCACCAGGTGCTTCTTAGAAACCTTACAGGGCAGTAGTGCTGCTGTAACAGAAATACCACAAGTGGATGGCTCTAACAAAAAGAAATTTTTTTCCTCACAGTAGAGTAGGCTAGAAGTCCAAATTCAGGGTGTCACCTCCAGGGGAAGGCTTTATCTCTCTGTCAGCTCTGGAGGAAGGTCATTCTCCTCAATCTTGCCCAAGACTAAGAGTTGCTCTGTGCAAGAACCCTGGGTCTAAAGGATGCACTCTGCTCCCAGCGCTGCTTTCTTGGTGGTACGAGGTCCGCCTGTTTCTCTGCTCACTTCTCTTTTTTATGTACCGAAAGGAACCAGCTCAAGACACAGTCCAATCCCATAGATTGAGTCCTGCCTCATAACACAACTGCTACCCATCCCCCCACATTAATGTCATAGAGGCAGGATTTACAACACATAGGAAAATCGCATCAGATGACAAAATGGTGGACAATCACACAATACCCAGAATCATAGCCCAGCCAAATTGATACACACATTTTGTGGGGGACGCAATTCGGTCCATGACAGAAGTCAAGATAGAACTGAGCTTTCCCTTCCTAACCAGTAAACCTATCTCTCTGATTGCTTTCCTCTCACAGTTAATAGTATCACTTTCCTTAGCGTCGCTTGACTCTTCTTTCTCTCTCATCTCTCCACATCCAGTTTTCATCAACTATAGTTGTGATGGACACTGCGATGCACCAACCTTGTCCCCTTTCAGGAATGAAAGAGTTGTTACTGTAGCTACTATGAATGATGCTGGAAGATGGCCATGATATCAACCCTCTTTGGGCATTGCTTTGCTTGAAAAAAAAAAGTCATCTCAAGGACACAGCTCCTTCCACTTGTAGACTACTTTCAGTAACTGATCAACTCAGCAGTATAAAGGCTCAACCCCCTTATTCCAACATGGGACAACTCTGGAGGGCCATCCCAGCTTCACAGTCCCTGCCGAGTTGGCTGAAGCTTTTGTGGGGCCCTCATCAAATCTCAACTTCTCCCTCTGTCCAATTCAGTTTTTTCTCTTTCCTTCCTCAAGTACTGATTACCACACACTCCGTAATAAATATCTTGCTTGCTTATCTCCCGTCCCAAAGTTTGGTTCTCAAGAAACTCAGGCTACTATAGTATCATTCTTCCTTTCCAGTTCTCTTTAAACTGCCCCCTGTGTTTCTTAAACCACAATTCCTGGCCTAGTTCAGTCTGCCCTTAACTCTCATTTAGAATGGCCACTTAGCTTTTGTTCCACGGACAAATAGGCATTCAAATACAAACCTACCACAGGCACACCTAGAGCTTGATCGTAGGTCACTGCACAAATTCCAAATCCATCATTTCTCACAATTCCTCCCTATTAATCAATATACCATTACATCTACTGTACGTCTACTGCTTTGGTCTTTCTGTATAACTGTTACTGTGTTGCGAAGGAACACATTGAGAAATCTAACAGTTTGGTTTTCAATGTTTTCTTAATATATCCCATTGGAAACATTTCAAAAGCAATCCAAGATAGTATATTTTTAACGTTAGTTCTTTTATTAAGATGAGATCTCATAACCAAAATATTTGACTTGAGAAAGAAGGGTGTAGTTTCTTTAAAATACAAAACACATACATAAGAGGCCTTATTCTATTTTTTGTTACTTATATAAAATAATTTTTAATATTACTTTCCAAAATATCAAGAAAGGATTTCCTTTTTAATGAGAGCTCTTTGAGATTTATATATCTTTCTTCTTAAATACAAGCCAAGATACTTTTTATATCCTGAGTAAGACAGCCTTTGATTTTTACCATTTAAGTGACTTGCATCTATTTCAGGGATTCAAGCAATAATATTGTAACAATTGAGAATTATTTTATAAAGACTATTTGAGTTTGAATTTCTGTATCTTCCTCTTAATTGCCATTGAGTCGGCTCCAATTCCTGGCAACCATATGTATAACAACACAACGTTGCCCAGTCCTGGGCCATCTTCATGATCCTTGGAATGTTTGAGTTCATTGTTGTGTGTTCATTGTGTGTTTCAGTCCATCTCACTGAACATCTCCCTTGTTTTTGCTGGCCCTCTACTTTGTCAAGCATGATGTCCTTTTCTAGTGTTTGTTCTTTCCTTTCTGATGACATGTCCAAAGTAAGTGAGCTGAAGACTTGTCATCCTCACTTCTAAGAAACATTCTAGTTTTATTTCTTTTAAGACCGATTTGTTTTTTTCTTTTGATTGTAATGCTCTATTCAATATTCTTCGCCTACACCACAGTTTGAATGCATCAGTTCCTCTGTTTCCTTTTTCATTATCCAACTTTTGTATTTGTATGAGGCAACTGAAAAGACTGTGGTTCGAGTCAGATACACCTTAGTCATCAAAATTTAATCAAAATGATATGTTTATTTTTTCAAATTTTAAAGAAGTCTTTTGTAGCAGACTTTCCATATGCAGTATGTTGTTTTATTTCTTTGCTTCCATGTACATTGATTTTTGATCCAAGTAGAAGGAAATTGTTAACAACTTTAATTTCTTCTCCTTTTATCATGATGATGTTCACAGGTCCAGTTGTGAGGATTTTTGTTTTCTTCATGTTCAGGTGTAATCCATACTGAAAGCTATAGTCTTTGAACTTCATTAATAAGTGCTTCAAGTCATCTTTATTTTTGGCAAGCAAGGCTGTGTCATCTGCCTATCTCGGGTTGTTAAATAAATCTTCCTCCAACCCTGAT
The DNA here is from genome assembly GCF_024166365.1 of Elephas maximus indicus. NCBI lineage: Eukaryota > Metazoa > Chordata > Mammalia > Proboscidea > Elephantidae > Elephas > Elephas maximus. The sequence goes on from NC_064846.1 coordinate 140,332,098, forward strand.
GTCGCATTCTTTACATAGTCTGACTTCTCTGATTATTTTTTCTGCATACAAATTAAATAAGTGAGGGAAAAGAATACAATCCTGCAGCATGCATTTGCAAAGGCGCCCTGGTGGTGCAGTGGTTAACCAAAAGGCCAGTGGTTTGAACCCACTAGCCACTACAAGTCGGAATCAACTCGAGGGCAATAGGTTTGGTTCTTTTGGTTTGCATGCATTTTCCAATTTTGAACCATGCAAAATTTCCAATTTTGACCCTTGTTCTGTTTGAACGACTGCCTCTTGATCCATGCACAGGTTCATATTCTATGCCAGGGTAAGATATATGTCTTTATCACTTACTACCTGTGCAACCTGAGATAAATTATCCAACCGCCTCTAAGCCCTAGGTTGCCCAGCTTTAAAATGCATCCAATGAATAATTAACTCATATATTTATTGCAAGTATTAAGTAAGATAATAAATAGGAAGCATTTTGCATATACCTAGCACAGAGTAAAAGGACCCCTGGTGGAGCAATGGTTAAGCATTCAGCTGCTAACCAAAAGGTCAATGGTTTGAACCTACCAGTGGCTCTGCGGGAGAAAAGACCTGTTGACATGCTCCCGTAAAGATTACAGCCTAGGAAACCCTATGGGGCAGTTCCACTCTGTCCTATAGGGTCGCTATGAGTCATAATTGACGGCACACAACAACAGCACAGAGTAAGTGTTAAATTAATGTATTTTCCAAAGCATAATATTAATAAAAACTTATTGCCCAGCCTTTAAACTCGAATCTCGATATTTAGATTTTATAGGATAGTATAAAATTAGAGAAAAACAATTCCTAATTTGAAAAAAAAAAAGACTCATTTACTAGGGGACATTTGTTTTACTGATTGTTAATATTCCTGTTAGACTTTTTCCTAACACTTTCTTCAGATAAACTGAAAATCTCTATTAAGTCAATTATAGCAACTCTATTAAGTCAATAATAGCAACTCTTAGAGAGTTGCTATTACTCATTATGATCATTTCTGTTATAGCTTTTTCAAACCAGTTCAAGAATTTTCCTATCACACTGACAAACTCTCCCCTCACACTGCCATCAAGTTGATTCTGACTCGTAGAGACCCCATAAGGTTTCTAAGGTATAAATCTCTACAGAAGCAGACTGCCACATATTTCTCCTGTGAAGCTGCTGGTGGTTTCCAACTGCCAACTTTTCAGTACCTCTCAGTAGCAGTCAGTTGCTTTAACCACTGTGCCACCAGTGCTCCTTCTGACAAATTCAAGCACCAAAATAAAGTTTTATTTATTTATGTTTCCTTTCGGATCTTTTGGATCGGTTGTTCTTAGCCTTAGGGAAGAAAGGAATTGTATTTACATATACTGTGAAGAATGAACCCTGGTGGCACAATGGTTAAGTGCTGAGCCACCAACGGAAGGGTTGGCAGTTCCAACCCACCAGCCACTCCACAATGAGGAAGATGTGGCAGTCAACTTTGATAAAGATTACAGCCTTAGAAACCCTAAGGGACAGTTCTACTCTGTCCTAAAGGAATTGACAGCAATGGGTAATACTATGAAGAAAAATAAATGATCATTTTTCAGAAACACTTTTTCCTCTTGTAATTATTATTTACAGAGCTTGGTTTGAAGGTTTATTGCTGACAGTCAGGTTGCTGGATCTAAAGTTTCCTTTGTGATAAGTATATTAGAATTTGGTTATCTTTTCCACACTAGCTAATTGATCCAGTTTAAAAAGACAATTGTGTAGAAATAAAACGGTGTTGACTAGAAAAATATTTTTCATTGGAAAAAAAATCGTGTATAAATTAGTGACATAATTCTGACCAAGATGCATTGTTTAAAAATGTTCTTTTGATTGAGACATAAGCTACTGAATAGGCTTATAATGGCTTCCATAGTTCTCTTAACCCATTTCTATTTTTAAGATAAATGCGTCACTTAATTTCTCATTCAGGCCTACAGTATATGGTCTTGTTATATTCATATAGAGCTTTCGAATTGTTTTACAAATGATTGCCCAATTTGTATTTGTCAGGGATGATAAAAGTGCAATACGCATTAATGGGTGAGTAAACCAAAAAAACCAAACCCACTGCCATCGAGTCGAATCCAACTCATAGCGACCCTATAGAACAGAGTAGAACTGCCCCATAGAGTTTCCAAGGAGCACCTGGCAGATTCGAACTGCTGACCTCTTGGTTAGCAGCCTGTAGCACTTAACCACTACACCACCAGGGTTTCCAAATGGGTGAGTAGGAGGAGGGAAATAATGACTAATTATATTTAGAATATAATGGAGGAAAAAATGGAGAATGTGTACTTTTAGTTCTTGAGACCATTTCACAGTATTTGAAATACTGATTAGACTTCCTTTTTGTTCAGTTCACACACATTGTGTGACATGTGTAGGTTTATCCAAGTATTAGTTTTATCTATCTGGTGTGTATTTTTTTTTTTAATTATGAAAATAAATCATCACATATGATTTACATTTTAAAAAATTATATTATGACACAACTTACCAACGAATAGATTAGGTTAGTAAACTCTCACCTGAAGATGAGAGATTCCAGTCTCAGTTTCTTAGTAAAGTCTTCACAGCTGAGTTCTTTATCTTTCTCCCTTGAGCTGTATTACCCACAACCTGTACCTGGGTGGTGCAAATGGTTAATGGTTAATGCGCTTGCTGCTAATGGAAAGGTTGGAGGTTCAAGTTCACCCAGGGGTTCCTTGGAAGAAAAGCCTGGTGTCCTACTTTCAAAAAAAAAAAAAAACCACTGAAAATCCTATGAAGCAGTTCTACTGTGACACACATGAGGTGAGATGAATCAGAATTGACTCGACAACTTTTTTTTTTTTAGCACCTCTCGTTTGTCACCTTTCACACATTGCCTGCATTGGTGCTTTTATTTATTTTTTTAAGTTTATATCTCATATACTCCTTAAAGACAGCTCAGTTGTTGATGCTGCTGCTGCTGCTAACAGTGACTGAGCCAAGCTACACCATCTATTCTCCCTACTTTTTAACATAAGCCACCACCCTTTGCAAATAAATAGCTAGAGTATTGCCTACTAGGTCCTGATATCAAACATGAAGGGAGAGCTGGGCATTTTGCTTTATGTTTGATTTTGCCCCTAGGATTACTGATTAAACTTTTGTTTGAATATTTCATAAATGACAGTTGAAAGTCCAGATACCTTTCCTTCAGGAGCAGCTGTTTTTAGAAAATATTTTGTTTCTTTAGAAATAATTTTCTAAATATCTTGCTTTAAATGCAGTGTATTTTCATAAACTTCAGTCATCAAGTGGTCTTTGAAATACCTCTTCTTAATCTTTTGGAAGACTGTCTACAGGTAGTAAAAGTAATTAAAATTCATACTCTTTCTAGAGGTCCATGTTCTCCATCTTGTCATAAATGGATACACACAGATGTAAATTTGCATGTATGTACATATAGAATGGGCATATATTTATTATAGTATGCATAGTATAAGTATTCCCTTTTAAGTTATTGTGCTTTATCCCCAAAAAACCAGATGGTAAATTAAGAAAAAATATTTGAGAGCACTGGGAAATATCAGGCCTACCTATAACTGTTTTCAGATGAGTGGGGAAGAAGAAAGAAAAAGATGATTCTACTATCGTTCTATTTTTGTTTAAGTATTGCATTTTCAAAAAACCGAAAGTTAAAAAGGAGGAAAAACATATGATATAATTTTAAAATGAAGGCAACTTAATATTGCCACTGTTTACAACTCCCTTTCAAAATTTAGTGATTGGTTATGTATGGCCATAAAATATTTGAATACACTGATTCAATAATGCCACTTTTGGCATTTATCTTAAGGAAATAAGAGCTCTAAATATGGGCAATGTAGATTAAGAGATAATTTTTTTTCATGTTGATGGTGGTGTAATCATGACCTATTATATTATTGATATAGAGGGAAGTTGGTTTTAATTTTTATAGCGAAATAGAAACAAGATGATCAGCTTGGAATGAAGAAGGAAAAAGAGGTACTGGAAGTTTGAGGGGAAAGGCAAAGGTGTTAAATTGTCATCTCAGAGGATGGCAGGAAGAATTCATTAAAATAATATATCAGAGTGCCAGGATTAGGAGTGTGGTAATACATTGAAAATAACTCTAGTCAACAGGGTTGTGTGTTTTTCTCCAGTCTCATTTTGCTGCTATAGTATAAGCGTAGGATTTTCATTCTGGCACCTGTAAACAAAGGAGGGCAAGAAATACAAGGGTTTAAGGGAGTCTCTATGGGATGGATGATGGTGATGGGTCATGGAATTGGAGCTGGGTTGGGAGGACAGCGAAGACGTCTAGGGGTAATGATGAACAGTGGAAAAATGATAGTGTCAATGGACTGGACGTCCTGTTTGATAGAAGGGTTATTAAAGGAGTGATATGGGAGAAAAGAGCTATGTAACAGGAGGTGGTGTTTAGAGAGTGGAAAGTATGTAGTTGAAATTTTGGAGTATGGGTGGTTTTGACCTTGGCTGAGGTGAAATAGAGTACAAGATTATTATTAAAGTGAAGTCAAGAAGCTGAAATCCTAGGCTCTGAAAATAAAGATTTACATGAATGTTCAATACCTAGATTAATAACAGGGGTATTTGAGAAGAAAACAACAGTAAAACAAGTACAAAATTATTCAATCAGATATTGGTGGTGATCTGGAGACCCTTAGATGAATATGCCAAGAATGATAATAGGCACTAACGTCATGCTCTTCAAAGAAGCCTGGGATTTGGAGGGAGATGGGAGGAGAAATGGTTTGGAGGCAGTAAAGAGGAACAAGAATAGTTCCCTGACCTCCATGCCCTGTGAGATATTTAGAGGACTGTAGGGCAAACCTTCCCATGGCTTCTTTGGAGAGAATTTCTATTAGTATATTATTAATCTGATTTCATTTGTTTTAGTAATCTAGAATAGATTATTTTAAATTGTGGATTAATGCAGTAAATTATTGGTATTCATTTTAATAATAGTAGTTATACTCCATAATGAAGCCCTGGTGGTGCAGTGGTTATGAGCTTTGGCTGCTAACCAGAAAGGTCAGCAGTTCAAATCCACCCAGCCGCTCCTTGGAAACCCTAGGGGGCAGTTCTACCCTGGCCTGTAGGGTCACTATGAGTCGGAATCAACTCGACGGCAACGGGTTTTTTTTTTTTTTTTTAATACCCCATGTAAACAAACAAGTGACCCAACAGCGAGGATATGTAGTTACGACAATTTAAAGAATGGAAAAAAAAATTTTTTTTTTTTTAAAAAAAGAATGGAGGTGGTGGTAAATACGAGTTGTCACATTTTCTTGTCAATTCTCTACCCTCTAGCTTATAAAATGGAAGAAACAACAGATGTTTTATTAGTAGCAGTAAAACTTTATGTCTAAAGACTACAAAACTCAGAGAAGGCATAATCTCTTCCCTAAAGGAATTGATGGCCTGTCCCTGTGGCTTGATATCACTATATCGGCTCCAAGGACAAGATACATTAAAAAAAAGAAATAGATTTCCAAGTTTTTTGACCAGGATCCAGGGGTCAAAAAATAATAACTATTGATTTTACATTGTGACTCAGTAAACACACACACACAGAGATACAAATAAAACTGACAGAAAAATTTTATGAAATAATACTTATCTTTACTATATGGGATATGCTCTGAGAGTTCACTGCCTATATTATCCAGTATTATAGCCACTAGCCATGAGTGGCTATTCAAATTTAAATTAACTAAAATTGAGTAACATTAAAAAATTTAAATTGCCACATGTGGCTAGTGACTACTATATTGAATGGTGGAAATATTTAAAAATTTCATCATTGCAGAAAGTTCTGTTGGACAGCCTGAGCTCTATTCTAGTCGATTCTGCTCTGTTCTCCCTTATTCTATTCTATAAAAATGCTTGCAATAATTACTAGAATTATTTTATGACCCACCAGTGAGTTAAAAATCGAAGTTCAAATTTTAAAATAGAGTCAGCTCGGGAACTATTCGTTTAAATATCTTCACATAGTGAAATACTCATTGAGACTGTTTCAGATTGTTAGAGTCACCATAAAATATTTGCATGGATACAAAATGCAATGATCAAAACTGATTTGTCTGTAACAACACTTCAATAAAAATGAAATGCAAGCTGCATATGTAATTTTAAATTTTCTAGTGGCCATATGCACTGGTTTTTTTTTTATATTAAGAACAATTAAAAAGAATCAGATAAAATTAATTTTAATAATATATTTTATCTAAATAAAATATATCACTGCAATATATAATGAATATAAAATTATTAATAGTTTATTTTTTGTACTCAGTCTTTGAAATACGGTACATATTTCACACTTAGAGCACATCTCAATTCATATTCACCAAAAAAAATAACTCATTGCCGTCAAGTCAATTCTGACTCATAGTGACCCTGTGGGACAGGGTAGAGCTGCCCCATGGGATTTACCAAGGAGTAGCTGGTAGATTTTGATTAGCAGCCAAGCTCTTAACCACTGCACCACTAGGGCTCCCAAGTCACACAAGTACCATTTTAAGTGCTTAATAGTCACATTTGGCTAGTGGCTATCACACTGGACAGAACAGGTCTAGAGTTAGATCTTTCAGGAACCTTTGTTACACATCTGCGAGAAGCGTGGAACCACCTGTAAACACAGGAAACACACCAATGAAAATACTGTTTCCAGGTTAGGGGTTTCTTTCTCTTAGAAAGCTGTCCTCCCATGAGCAATGTGACCGACATCTTTCTCTTTGAGACCATCCCTAAACGTGATTGATAAGCATATCAGTAAGGTGCCATTTATTGAGTACTTGCTTTATGCTTTTGGCTAAGTGCTTTATGTGGATTATTATGTTTTATTTCAAGATGGTATTACTTTAAGATCTCTCTCCGAGGAGACTGTGTACCTAAAATTCTATTTCCTTAAATTACATACATTCTTCAATTTCTTTTCCAGAAGGGGATGTTTGCTGTTAAGTGGGAATTAAGAAAATCTTCATGTTTAATTTCAGTTCTAATTGTCTTTGGAATGAATAAAATATGGAGATTACCCTAATTCAATTGCAAAGTATGGGTAGGCCTTAATATAAGCTATTTGATTACGTTGCATAGCTAGGGAGATGTAGTTTTGTGTGCAATAATGGCAGCCTGGTACTGAGAGCTTGGCAAACCTCTGAATTATTTTGAGTGTATTAAGCTTCGTTTTAAAAATTAATACCTATCTTTTATAAAACTAATACAGTAAAAATTACAGATAAAGTATGCCAATTTTTGACACTAACAATTTCCAAATTTTTTAGTATCTTCCATATTAAATGTTTAAAGGAAAATTTATGATTGGGATATTAGGGTATTATAGAAAACAAAATAAATATTATATTTTTAATAAGTAAATAGAGCATTAAACATCACATTGGAAAAAAAAAAGTATCAACAGTTACCTAAGACCAATAAGTTTTATGAAAGCTGATGCAGTTCTATTACTTGCCCTTTTTTCTTAATTGTTGCAGGTAAATTGTTGAAATATTACCATTTTAATGGAAATTTTGAAAATATTTCCTTGAATTTTCTGTTAAAGTGTTCTGTACGGCCATCAAGTTTAATTCCAAAATTAACACTTAGAGTTTGTGTTTGGCTTCATATTTATTAGTCCAACCCAGATGTCTTAGTTTCCTAGTGGTACTGTAACACAAAATGTTCCAAGGGGGTGGCTTTAAAGAATGGGCATTTATTTTCTCACAGTTTTAGAGACTGAAAGTTCAAATCCCAGTCTTGGCCGTGTCGATTCCTTCCTTGTCAGTATATCCGGAGTTTCTTGGTTCCATGGCTGTCGTTAGCTTCTTGTAGACACTCTCACATGGTATCTGTTTTCCCCTGTGTGTGTGTCTCTGTGTCTATTCTGGTCTTTTTATAACTCAGAGGTGATTAGGTTTAGGATCCAACCTACACTGGTATGACCTCATTAACAGAACAAAGGAAACACCTGTTTCCAAATAGGATCACAGCCACAGGTACAAGGGCAAGGAAATTAACACGGGATGGGTGGGGGGCATGATTCAGTCCATAACACCAGAGTGACTTTAATAACTGAGACTAATGTTTCATTTTAGAAAACTAATGCCTGGTTAATCTGACATCTCACACCCCTATGTGTTATAGGTGCAGTTTCATTTAGTGTTAAAAGCAGACAAGATAATGATTTTCAGGAAGAGACAGATCGAGAACAATCCATTCAGAAATCATCATCAGAAATATCCCAAAATTTTGATGAGGAAGACTCAGGTAAGTTTATCATTATGGGGAGTTTCATGATTAATCTGCGTAAACCCTCATCATTCACTTTTAAATGAACTGGGCACTTTACATGTGTAATACATATCCAAATGTCGCTTGCACAAATTTGTAAAATTTTTATTGTATCATTTCAGGATTAACATTAGGTAGCTTACTTGCTGAGTTTCTACTGCTGTAAACATCAATATATGTATTAATTTTGACCCAAAGGGATCTGTAGGTATCTTGGATGGTGTGTCAAGTGAGGCAAAAAAAGTGAGACTCATACAGGAAGGCCAGAAAACAAATTGAATTCATTACTCATAGGTTCCAGAGAGGAAACCATAGCCCATCTTGATGAGGCCACACAGAGGGTGGTAGCCGGGGACACAGTATCAACAAGCTGGAATTGTAGGAGACAGCTTATGTATGGCAGACAGGGTCAGGTCTTTGGGTTCAGAAATAAGCAAAATAAAATTGTGGTCTGCAGTTTTGAGTCATTCCTATAGATTAATAAAAATAGATGCATATTTAAAAACAAATAGATTTCTATACAGATTGATAACTCATTCTTTGTAAAAAGTCACATAGTATTTCATAATGTGATTATATTCAGTTATTCAACCATTCCGATTCTGATGGACATTATTTTTCAATTTTCTACCCTTACAGACTAATTACAATAAACCTCATTACATGGTGGTGCTTTTATTTCTATAAAACTCTAAAATTTAAATTTAAAATCCAAAATTTCTGTATTTCCAAAAGTAGGATTTCTGTTCAAGGAGCAAGTGTATTATTGCAGATATCTAAAAGCCAGGTCAATGGAGCAGACTGAAAGCCTGGAAAGAAACACAATAATAAAAAATACTGAATAAAAGTGGTTTTTGAAATTAATGGGAAAAGAACAAGTTATCCAGTAAATGTGCTGACCCAATTCATTGACTACTGGATTAAAAAAAAATGAAGGTATATAATGCCATACCATGTATTAATAAATTCTAGATGGATTAAATAACTAAATATACAAAATGAAAAAATAAGAGTAATAGAAAAATACACATATAAATGTTTATTTGCCCATATGAAGGCCTTTCTCTGAGAAAACTAAAAGAAACAAAGCATGAAGTAAAAGATTGAATAGTGCTTACTACATTAAAATTTTAAAAGCGAATTTAAAAATCATAATATTATGAAGAATATAAATAGGACAAATATGCAATCTATATGATAGACAACCGTGGAAACCCTGGTGGCATAGTGGTTAAGTCCTACAGCTGCTAACCAAAAGTTCAGCAGTTCAAATCCACCAGGTGCTCCTTGGGAACTCTATGGGGGCAGTTCTACTCTGTCCTATAGGGTCGCCGTGAGTCGGGATTGACTCAGTGGCAACAGGTTTGGTTGATTTTTTTTGTGATAGCCAAATGGTTACAATCTCAATCTATGAAGCCTTTTTTTCTTTCAAATCCATGCAAGACAATTAGCCCCAGAGAAAATTGAACAAAGATGATGAACTGAAAATAAAACAATAAGAAAACTTCTAACTTTCCTTTCATCAAAGAAATTAAAACAACTAAATAAAATTTTTTTTAACCTGCCAAATAGGGAAATATGAAAACAGTGATAATATCCAGTTGTAATGAGGGTCACGTCAAAAGAGGTAATCTCATGTACGTAATGGGAATTTGAATTAATATATTTTTGAAGAACAGTGAATATGTTTAAAGCTTTTAAAAATTGAGCCAGTGATTTCAATCTAAGAATTTACTTTCAGATATGATTGTTATCTATTGATCTAGTATGTTGAATAATTGGAATGAAAATTTTAATAGCAAATATTTTCTGGTTACCAGCGAAGTGCAAACTGTTTGTGCCACCCAGGGACATTTTAAGGCTTATAGTTAAGAAATAAAGTTACATGTTAACATTATATTGAGTTTTATTGTTTTCTAATTAATAAATATGGTAGCCCTGGTGGCACAATGGTTGAACAGTAGGCTGCAAACCAAAAGGTAAGCAGCTTAAACCCACCAGCAGATCCATGGGCGAAAGATGTGGCAGTCTGATTCTGTAAAGATTGTTGTTGTTGTTAGGTGCCATCGAGTCCATTCCGACCTGTAGCAACCCTATATACAGCAGAACAAAATACTGCCCAGTTGTGTGTCATTCACACAGTTGTTGCTATGCTTGCGCCCATTGTTGCAGCCACTGTGTCAAACCATCTCATTGAGGATCTTCCCCTCTTTTGCTGACACTGTACTTTACCATGCATGTCCAAAGTAGGTGAGATGCTCCCTCCTGAGAACATGTCCAAAGTAGGTGAGATGAAGTCTCGCCATCCTTGCTTCTAAGGAGCATTCTGGCTGTACTTCTTCCAAGACAGATTTGTTCATTCTTCTGGCAGTCTATGATATAGTCAATATTCTTCACCAACACTGTAATTCAAAGACATCAATTCTTTACTTATTTACTGTCCAGCTTTTGCATGCATATGAAGCAATTGAAAATATAATGATTTGGGTCAGGCACACCTTAGTCCTCAAAGTGACATCTTTGTTTTTGAATACTTCAAAGAGGTGTTTGGCAGCAGATTTGCCCAATGCGATATGCTGTTTGATTTCTTGACTGCTGCTTCTGTGGGCATTGATTGTGGATCCAAGTAAAATGAAATCCTTGACAACTTCAGTGCTTTCTCCATTTATCAAGATGTTGCTTATTGGTCCAGTTGTGAGGATTTTTGTTTTCTTTATGTGGAGGTGTAATCCATACTGAAAGCAGAGAATACCAGAAAGATGTTTACCTGTGTTCTATTGACTATGCAAAGGAATTCAACTATGTGGATCATAACAATTTATGGATAACATTGCAAAGAATAGGAATTCCAGAACACTTAATTGTGCTCATGAGGAACCTTTCCACAGATCAAGAGGCAGTTGTTCGGACAGAACAAGGGAATAATGATTGGTTTAAAGTCAGGAAAGGTGTGCATCAGGGTTGTATCCTTTCACCATACCTATTCAATCTGTATGCTGAGCAAATAATCTGAGAAGCTGGACTATATGAAGAAGGACATGGCATCAGGACTGGAGGAAGACTCATTAACAACCTGCATTATACAGATGACACAACCTTGCTTGCTGAAAGTGAAGAGGACTTGAAGCACTTACTGATGGAAGATCAAAGACCACAGCCTTCGGTATAGATTACACCTCAACATAAAGAAAACAAAAATCCTCACAACTGGACCAAAAAGCAACATCATGATAAAGGGAGGAAATATTGATGTTGTCAAGGATTGCATAATGATTACAGCCTAGGAAACCCTACAGGGCAGTTCTACTCTGTCCTCTAGGGCCCATGAGTCAGAAGATGGCACACAACAACACCAGTCATTAAACCATTCACTAACCCCACGCTAACCCGTAAATTCATGGTCAGTGTGCAGTATTTTTTTAGCATTGTGGTAGTTAGGTTAGCTGCATCACAATCACTGCCTTATGTGCTAGAACAATTACAGTAGTAAGGTTTTGCCCCCGTTTCACAGATGGGCCAATTGTTGAGTTACTTTGCCGGCATTCACAAGGTAACAGTGATTAGGTTGCATTTGAACTCTGGCCTCCTGACCCCGAGACATTCTGCTACTCTTTGTACAGACCAGAGTCATGGAGCAGTCAGTCTCCTTAGTCACTGAGACCCTTTCTGTCCAGAATTATTTCTCTGGGAGCAAAATATGGGTTAAACCACTGGAAAGGCCCAGTTAACATTTGCATGAGCTAACTTATAGGGGAAACATTGTTCACTTTAAGAACTTTGGTTTCTTTTTGGAGAAGTCATATTTTAAAGGCATAAAAGCATTTGAAGTGTTTCATAGAATTGAAGGAGCAACTGATACAAATGTGAGCAAAATTTGTCTCAGTAATCTTAACTTCTGTGTCAATTTGGTCACATTGTTTTCTGCTCATTGATGATTTTAAGGGAATTAGCTGGTGTTTGTAAAATAAACAAGCACAGAGGCAATTAAAAATGTGCAGATAAGTTTGCCATCAAGAACTACTCCCAGGTATTTGGAATAAGAACTCGCCTAGACCTCCTCTCTCTCCCTCTGACTAGCTGATTTTCTAAAGGTCTGAACTGTTCTCAGGTCTGCCAACCTTATAAATGTTTCTTGTTAGCGAATGTATTAGAATAGGATGGAACACAATGCAGTGTATTACATACAATATTGAACAGAAGAATGCAGGGCAGTGCAGTAAGATTCAACACAATGCAAGGTAAAATGATACACTCATAGGAAAGCCTTTCAGAAGAGGGAGACACTGAGATGTCTACTGTCCTGGGCCCCTCATTTTGTTGTTGAGGAACCTGAGATCCAGAGAGGTTAGTGATTTACCTAAGCAAGCTAATTAAACATAGCAGTCCTTGAAATCTATTGAACATGACACTAATATGAATATGCATGTGAATTAGTGAAACTGGAGGACATCTTAAACCATGAACTAGTTCAACACTACAGAATAAAAGAATATCAAAGTGAGAAGCTGAACAAATGAGAAAAAACTGGAGAGAAAGGACCTGCGTTTGATGGTAGTATAACCCTCCCTCCCCCAGAAACGTGGTGGTTGTCCAGGGTTCAGGTTTCAGAGTGGGGAATGTGGCTGTGGACGTCACCAGGGGCAAAAACACCTGAGATATATATATATATTTTTTTTGATATTGGGCATCCAGAAGTAAATAGTATTTTCTCACTCTTTAGTGCATATCCAGTCCCGAATTCCCTTAGCTTAAACTGCTATCCTTTTGAACCTGAAATATCACGAACTATTCCTGACATGGTACTAGAAAAAAAAAATAAATTCCTGACATGAGCCTTGGCGGTGGAGTGGTTAAAGCGCTCGGCTGCTAACTGAAAGGTGGGCAGTTCAAACCCACCAGCTGCTCCTCGAGAGAAAGATATGGCGTTCTGCTCCCATAAAGATTACAGCCTTGGAAACTATATTGGGCAGTTCTACTCTGTCCCATAGGGCCTCTATGAGTCAAAATCAACTCGATGGCAGTGGTTATTTTTCTTTTTTTAATTCCTGACTTTGCCCTTAGACTAGATTCTTATGGCACTGGAACTGTACCGTGTTATATAGGAAAACCTGATTTGGACGTTTCCATCCATGGTGTTTTTTTTTTTTTTTTTTTATCCACAAGTATATGACTGTTTTGGCAAGTAGGAAAAGAAAAAAAAATTGATTATTTCTTTTGAAACATGAATCCTTCACTTAAAAATAAAGCATTCTTAAGTTTATTTTAGTGGGGAACTTGTAAGTTACTAGGGTGGGCAGGGGTTTGGGAGCTTTACGGGCTTTTACAGGACGTTCTCCTGGCCATGCAGGATGGGGCTTCTTGTTGGGCACAAGTAACGAAAGCAGCCTGTCCCCTCAGCTTTCTTGACGAACAAGTCCCTTGAGTAGAGCGTGAAAATGGTATTTGTTCATGTTTCGCAAATGTTTGTTAGGTGTGGTATTCAGAAACCTACACTGCATTAAAAAGTTTTTTTTTTCTTTTTTTCAGATGGTGGCGTTAACAGTGTAAAAGTCTGGTATTCTCTTGAGATCCGCAGCTCTCCTGCACCACCTGTAAAAATTATTATAATGAACTGTGTTGCCTTGGTAAGAGCCCATGAAATGTTCATAGACTGTCTTTTTGCACACAGTTAAAGCTCTTTTGTACCCTTGCTGTTCCTTAAAAAATGTCCATATTAAATGACATAGTGGGATAATAAGGTATTCAAATATAACAAGTTTATTTTTAAAATCAGTAATATGGACCTTAAGTGTTTCTTGCAAAAATCTTTTAGTTATATGATATAGAGACTGTATTGATTAGCATTCTGTCTGCATGTTTCAAGACTTTATTCTACTGTTACAAACCTAACCTTATCCTAAATCCTTGGCCTCACACCTATCATAAAAGTTAAGCTCTGTAGACTCTTTTCAGTATAGATTGTTCCTGGTGTCTGCAGCAGGCCTTTAACTCAGAAACACCCTGGTGGTGTAGTGGTTAAGAGTTACGGCTGCTAACCAAAAGGTTGGCAGTTCCAATCTACCAGGCGCTCCTTGGAAACTGTATGGAGCAGTTCTACTCTGTCCTATAGGCTTGCTATGAATCGGAATCGACTTGACGGCAATGGATTTGTTTTTTTGGGTTTTCGCTTAGATTTTCGGTTTTAATAACAGGAACAAAGAATAGGATAGTCTTAGATAAATTATTGCAGTGTCACTAAATCTGTGTCTAGATTATTTAATAAAGGGAGATATTGATAATCTTGATTTAAATGAAATTTGAGGATAAATTTAATTGCTGTGAATAATATATTAATTAGATTTAATTTTCTCATTGCTAATACCAAAATATTTTAATTGAAAACATCAAATATATGTTATTTTAATTTTCAAATATGCAGCTAGAGAACACGCATAGGGTATTAAGTGATGAGAATGATACTAATTTAGTTCATGCATGCCACTATTCCGCCTTTCATTTGTACTCCTTGAATATTTTGTGAATATCTCCCCTCCGTGAATCCACTCGAAGGCAATGGATTTTTTTTCTCAATGATCAGGGGTTTTTCAATGACCTAATAGAGTATGTATTTTAGGAAAAACAATTTGAACTCGTTCTTTATAAATGAACATGAATATTCCTCAACATAGAATTCTGATAATAATCCATTTGGGGATTAGAAAGTATTTTTTCTGAAATTTCTTTTCTACTATGTACATAAAGAACAGAAAATGGATGTTGTTGCTTAGCCCTGCTAAGAGATAATTTAGTTCTTATTGCTTAATTTTAACGGAACTGATATTTGAATATAGTTACAACTGTGAATTAGTAGAGCCCATTGTAATTTTTTGCACGTGAGCATAGACATCCCAGCCAGGGTCTTCGTTCGTGTTCTCAACCAAGGCCCTAGCTAAGATGTCTGCCCTTACCTGCAAAAAATATGACCTACATGTCCATCAACAGAAGAATGATAAACAAAATATGGTACATACCTACAATGAAATATTACTCAGCCATAAAGAGAAGTCCTGATACATGCTACAACATGGATGAATCTTGAAAACATTATGTTGAGTGAAATAAGTTAGGCACAAAGGGACAAATATTGTATGATCCCACTTATATGAATATCTAGAGTAGGCAAGTGTATAGAGACCAAACCTTTTTAGCAGTTACCGGGTGTGGTGCAGGGGTTAAAAGCTCAGCTCAGGCTGCTAACAAAAACATTGGCAGTTCGAATCCACCAGCCACTCCTTGGAATCCCTATGGGACAATTCTGTTCTGTACTGTAGGGTCACTATGAGTCAGAATCAATTTGATAGCAGCAGGGTTTATTCTTCAAATGACAAATGGAATCAAGGCCATGCCTGAGGGTGAATCTGTCTGTACTTCAAAGAGACGACCAGAAGAGGGCGCTCTGCTCTCCAAATTATGTGTCCTGCTAGGAAAAAAAAAAAAAAAGAGGAAAGCAGAAAAACAAAACCCATTACCATCGAGTTGATTCCAACTCATAGGGATCCTATAGGACAGAGTAGAGCTTGAGTGGCTAGAGGATTAGAACTGCTGGCCTTTTGGTTAGCAGCCAAGCCAGGAGGAAGGATGTCTTTATTCTGTTCATATGTCTGTCAGCCTGTCCATCTATCTATCAATCTGTCTATCTAATCTATCACTCGTTTTATTTATTCGTGCACCAAGGTCAGGTTGGCTGACCAAGCCATGTGCTCAGAAGGCTGCTTCTTTTTCAAATTTGCACACGAATACCTTTCAAGCATAGAATTTCAACAAATAAAGCTCATAAGGATATTTGCACTGCAAGTTATAGCAAGAATGTGTCCTGTGTTTATAGAATAGCCAGGCAGTCACAGTCAACCCTTTTGACATGCCTTGCTCATAATTACTGATACTGTTGTGCTGATTAGATATGGTGTTAACCAACATGACCTGCAGAAATGACACAAAACCAGGGATTCAGCTGGTTACTCTTCCCTTGGTGGTACAAATGAACTACACTGCTAACCAAAAGGTTGGAGGTTCGAGTCCACCCAGGGGTGCCTTGGGAGAAGGGGCCTGGTGATCTGCTTCTGAAAAATCAGCCACCGAAAACCTTATGGAGCCCAGTTCTACACACAACTAGTTTATATATACGTATATATATTCTTTTTTCTTTAGCACTTAAGCAGGAGGGTACTTCTCAGGGATGTGTCTCTGCATTTAGGTATCTTTCTGTTTGTCATTGCTTTTCATAATTTTCTTTTTCTCAATGTTATAGAAATGGTTGAGTACACACGAATAAACCCAGAGCCTCTTCGGGAGGTTTGGCTTTCTCACAAGTCCCAGGTGCCTATTAATGCATGTTTACATCCATCACCCCATACTCCATCAGCAACCCACCTTGATCACCCCTCTGCATTCTGTATGCCTCGTGTTGGATGGTGGTGGACTGGGGATAGGGGGTGTAAGTTGATACATCAGTAGATACAGTGACATGCAAATGGCAGTGGCAGAGAAAATGGCCATGGTGTTTCTAATTACAGCTGCCTACCTGCTTCCTCTGAGTGTTAACTACTGGCATTGACTTTTCAATTTAGGAAAATTACTGAGACAGATTATAGTTATCACTTTCTCTGAATTACATGCTGTTTTTTCAAAATACCATTCAGTACAGTTTGTTTATTGGTGTAGTAGTATTTTCAATTTGAATAAAATTAAAACTGAAGATTTCCCGAACAATGGGCCTTAAATTAACATGATTGTGTGTTTTGGAACTCAGAAATAATCCATCTGTAATTAACTAATGTTTATCTTCCAGAAGAGGATATGATGAAAAACATTTCCACTTGAGTCAGATTGCCATTGACTCAGTTAAGTTCCTTATGGACAAATACCTAATCTTTTTTTACTCTGACCCACTGAGAGCAGCAAGTGATAAACTTTTCACCTGACACACTCAGTGAATTAAACGTTTCCTGCACAGGAGACGATAGGAACCGGCAACCAAGTGATAAAGTCCCTTTGAACCCACTACCTTCCTTCCATCTGAGGCTGTTCTTTGCCCATAACTTTCAAGCGGGAGGGCAGCTGGGTTAACTCAAGATTTTTAAACTCTTCCAGAGTCATATTGTCACATGGCTGCCTCGTTATTTAGTCAAAAGTTGTGATTATCCAGAATACTAGACTTAGTCAGATTTATATAGAAACACTAAAAAAAAACCCCAAACCCAGTGCCCTTGAGTCGTACTAAAGCTGTTTATAAAGTGTATCATTTTATTCTTTCAACAAATATTATTCAGGGATTTCTGAGTATCTCTGGCACTGTTCTACATGCTGAGAAAGAGTAATGGACAAAAAAAAACAAAAACGAGGTTCCTGTTCCCACGGAGCTAACATTCTAATGGAGTTAGAAAACAAGCAAATAATCAAAATGAGATATTTAACGGGAAGTTTTTCTGTTGTCTTGGATTTTCAAATAAACTCACAAACCAGAGAACCATAAAAAAAAAAAAATAGGTAATTCTATCTCTAACTTATGAAAGGGGTTGCTGTATCATCTACTTAGGACTTGCTCAATGTATTAGTTAGGGTACTACTATAGCTGCTATAGGAAATAAACCTCAGATTTTCAATGGCTTAATACAATAAAACACAATAATTGTGATAATTTGATGCATTAGTTACTGGCTGGTGCGTGGTGTCGTCCACATTGTGATCAGGGAGCCAGCATCCTTCATCATGTGGTCCCATCATCCTTTAGGGACAAAGAGGCCTCTGCAGATAGTTGGAGGAAGAGGAAGGAGAAAGAGGTGAATTTCCAGTAGGTTCTTAATCTCCCTGCATGGAGGTGACACTTGTCAAGTCTATTCACATACCATTGGTGAGAACTAGTCACATGACTGTGCCTGGGTGCAAGGAGGTCTAAGAAATATAGTCTCTGGTTGGACAGCTACTTCCCAATGACATCTTTATACTGTGAAGGGGAATCACAAATTTTTGGTGGATGATACATGTTTCTGCCACATCAAGGGAAGCCAGAAACCTTTAGCCTATCACCCACTTATAGCCTATATATGGGATGGCCAGAGACTGATTAGGAGGAACAAGGTAGTTCCTTAGAAGGAAAGTGACAACATAGTCATGAGCACTTTCTCCCTTCCCTTTCCACCTACCACAATCCAAGTGAGTTTGGCTGGCTTCAGTAGAACTACACAAAGACAGTGAGGGAGGTATCTTCTATAAGGAGAGGAAGCTGATGGTTTAATGCCTACTGGCTTATGCTGAGCTCCTGACATCACGTTAGATCATGGGCGGGGCAGGGGGGGTTGACTGTAGAGGGAGCAAGCTGTGCTTCCACTGACACAAGACAGCACCTCCTGGGTCAGAGTGAATTCTACTCTGGAAGGAGGCTGAGCTTTGGCAGTTTTGAAAGGACTTGGCCCAAGAATACAGTCTGTGAGGAGGAGAAAACTTCAAGATAAGGAGGAGTCTATGTGGGGTAATGCAAGAAAGAGGAAGAGAGAAGGAATTTAGAAGGTCAACTAGAGAAGCTCAACCATCATAATTTGCATCATCAGCATAATTTGACTTCTTAGTTAAGATTGTCTCTGCTACTTGATGCTAATGTAAAGTGTTACTTAAAGTGTTTTGTCTGGATCACCAGCAGCATTACATGGAGCTTTTTAGAAGTATAAATTCTCAGTTCCCATACTGGAAACCCTGGTGGTGTAGTGGTTAAGAGCTATGGCTGCTAACCAAAAGGTCGGCAGTTTGAATCCACCAGGTGCTCCATGGAAGCCCTATGGGGCAGTTCTGCTCTGTCCTATAGGGTTACTATGAGTTGAAATCAACATGACGGCAATAGGTTTTTCTTTTATACCAGACCTACTGAATCAGAAGTAGGTGCAGGGGCCAGCAGTCTGTGTTTTAACAAACTCTTCGGGTGATTCTTATGCACAACTGTTAAAGTAAACAGTGAAAAATGGACCTTAGTAATAATGGTACTGGAGAAAAATATTTTTTAATGTATTTACCAAAAGTTTCCTTAGCCTTCTGGATTTCTTTGCAGTATTTGCTGTTGAAAAACTGTCACCAAAATGTTACCCTTTACCAAGACTAATCAAGGAAAACATATAATAGATTAAAAATTGGTGAGATAAATTCAATAGTAGATCAAGTGGATCAAGAAAAAAAAAAAAGAAAGAACAAATGGCCTTATTTTGTATAACAGCATTCTTCACATTTGCTTCCATAGAACAATGACTCTGCTGACTCTTAAGAGCCGCTTATATATTTATTCTGTAATTCTAGGAAAGCAAGTGCATTGAAATACCTCTCTCAAATCCAAAAGACAAAGTTATTCACTTAGATGTACAATTAACAAATCCGGCCCTTAGTGGACTCAAGAGACTTACACTGAACCCACAAGAAGTTGTCAATTATGTTGCCAGGTGTTCTCCAGCGACTGCAGGCCATAGTGAGGAAAGGTATGGTTTGCATGTTGCATATACATTTCATTGTTAATCCCTTGAAATAGGCTTTTAAAATTATCGTTATTTCTCTGTATGCTACAATCATTAAGATTACACTTGCCCATAGTTTTAACTTTGTGAAATTTCATTCCTTGATAAAATGCTCTACTTTTAAAATTACCTTTCCTTTTCTTCAGTGCAAGAATATTATTTCCTGAAATATCACATTAAGTAAATAATTCCTAAATTTCTCCTATACCCCCCTCTTTCACTTCACTTTGTGTGACCTAAGTCTTTCTAGGTTTAAATCTGAACCAAATGAAAATGATTTCACAAGGCCTAAGAATTAAACTTTTGATTTCCTTGATGAAAATTAATTTCTGTATTCTCCATTAAAGAGAAATTGTCCACTTGGAGAACATAAAAAAATTAAATTAAGAATGTTACACTATGCTGAAAACCCATGTATGTGTGTGTGTGTCCACACCTATATACATATATATGTGTATTTATCTCTCTCAATATATATATGGATATCCACACACATGTATATTAGCAGTGTAATTACAAGTGTTCTTATAGCATGTTAACTGTGAAAAGCTCTTTGCACTGGGTATATATATATAAATACACACAAAAACACATAACCTCTATATTCATGATTAACTCAGTGTAGTAAAATAATCAACTTTATTTGTTTAAAAAGTAATATTCAACTTATTTTCAGGACTATAATTGACTTAGCATTTATGCGTGCAACACATTGCATTATTATTCTACATGAAACTGCCTTTTACCAATTTGTCTTTTTTTCGAGTAATGATAATTCTTATTGGTACTTCTAGCACAGTATCCTATCAATTGTTATTTTAATAAATGGATAAAGAAATGAATACATTTGTGAAATTTTTCAGGATAATTTTTTTATACAATGTGAAGCATGAATATAGGAATATAACCATATTGTAACAGCCGCTATTTTGATAGATTACCGTTAGAAATGTGCGCTGATCTCGTCTCCCTATTGTGATTGTATGGGCTTTGTGAGCATAAACGGAGTTTTGGATTTTCTTTATCAGCATACATTAAAAGATAAAATCTTAGCTAGTACTCCTTCACTGCCAACTCTATTATTGCCGCTGGGCCCTGTATTTTACACACATAAACACATAAAATTTCCATAAGAGGTAGGAATGATTCCTTCTATTTTATAAATGATAAAATTGAAGTTCAAAGAAATTAAGTGACTTGTCCAAGGCTGTGCAAATAATGGATGACAGAGCTGATATAGCAGCCCAGTTACACTTTTAAATTATCCCAAGCTCTGTCTCCCCCAGAGCTCAGCACATGCTGATTATAAAGGATGCCTTCCAGAGCTGCTGGTTACCTGATAATCTTCATGTGGAGATATACATATGTTCAATTCAACAAACTAAAATTGATTTAATCACAGTTAGAAATCAGATCTTTTCCTATTATAGCTCCTGCAAGGCATTTAAATTACTTAGTTTAAGCATTTTTCATTGATTCAGTAGGCATTTATTAAACAAATATTAATGCCCATGACCCTGTTTTACTTGGGTAACAAATGATGACATGATTTTCTCACCACAAAATGAGAAATTTAAAAATGTATCCACAATGAGAGTAGAATGTGTGATGGAGCAGTTGTCAGTTAATGTGTTTGAAACCACCTATTTCTACCAAAGGAGCCCTGGTGGTGCAGTGGTAAAGAGCTTGGCTGCTAACCAAAAGGTTGGCAGTTTGAATCCACCAGCTGCTCCTGGGAAGCGCTATGGGGCAGTTCTACTCTATACTATAGGCTATGAGTCGGAATTGACTTGAAGGCAGTGGGTTTGGTTGTTTGGTTTCTACCAATTCGGAATATTTTTTTCTGCCAGATTTATTATACAAATTAAAATCACTGACAAGATTTTGTATATTTCTCCCCACCAGTGTTATTTTTCAGCCTGATGCAGCTCTAGAGTTCTGGTATTTACTTAAATTAACGACTGAATTACCAAAACCAACCACGATGCCAGAAGTACAATGTGACCTTGGAAAGTAAGTTGTGTTTAATAGATAAAATTATTTCATGCAAGAAAAATAGATAATCTAAAAGTATTTTAGAATGCATTTAGTATTTGAATAAGAAATAAAAATATTTTGAGTAATTGTTTTTTCCAGAGTAGGTTTGCTATGTAGACTACCCTGTGGAAAACTTGGTTAATGCCATTTTCCCTTGTGATATGACCATTCATATTGTCAAACCAACAAAACAAAGATGGAGTCCTTTAAACAAATGTTTATTACGTAGCTAAATCTGCTAGCAGAGGAGCAGTCCGCCTAAATTTGGTATAAAGTTCTCACTTAGAAAGGAAAGGGAGAAAAAGCTTCTAACCAGAAATTCTGGGTGATTGGTTACGTGAGAAGTCTTTAATTTTTGAGAAGGTATTGTAAAGGCAGAGAAAGAGAATTCACTGAGCATTTTGAGAAATTCTTCACTTACGATTGGTTTGGCTTCGGTTGACTGAGTCAGAGAGATCCTAATTGACAGGCTGATATAAGCCAGGCTTTTTGAGTGTTTTCCACAGTTTAAGGGCGTGCTATCTCCTGTGAGAAGTCTGACTTTATCCAGGACACCTAGCATAAATTTGATGGTGCTTTGAAATACAGCCCTTAGAAAATACTTGAAGTTGCTGTGGGGTTAGCTAAATTTAATGCCTTGAACATTTAACAGTATTTCTTCATTTAGGTGGTTGAGTTCCTATTACATATCTAGTACCAAGTTTTGTGCTGGTAAATAAGAATAAACAAGTCACAATAGGATTTTTTTTTTAACGAAAAATACTTCAAAGAGTATTTACTTTAGTGGGAAAATCCAAACCTTTTCTTAATTTCTCTCCCGTACCACACCAAAGTAACCCTGGTGGTTAAGAGCTATAGCTGCTAACCAAGAGGTCAACAGTTCGAATCCAATCCACCAGCTGCTCCTGGGAAACCCTATGGGGCAGTTCTACCCTATCCTATATGGTTGCTATGAGTCAGAATTGACTTGATGGCAACGGGTTTGGTTTGGTTTTGGTACCACACCACAGGAGTCCTGGTGGCACAGTGGTTAAGCAATCAGCTGCTAACTAAGAGGTTGGCAGGTCAAATCCACCAGCTGCTCCTTGGAAATCCTATGAGGCAGTTCTACTCTGTCCTGTAGGGTCACTATGAGTCGGAGTTGACTACACAGCAATGGGTTTGGTTTGTTTGTTTGTTTTTACCACGCCAAAGGAATGTTGAATTCTGGTACCAGATCTTTAGCCAAAATATTGGCTGCAAGTGATTTATTAAGAAAGTGATCCCAGAGAAATCAGTACCAGAATAGGGGAAGGAGGGTAACAAAAGGCAAGAAATTAAGCAAGGGTATGATTGCAGGTACAGTCCCAGACGTTTCTTGATCCTGCAGAGCTCTGGAACATAAATCACTTCTCAGAGACTACCCTTTCTTGGCTTAAAGGAGCTGGGCTTTTGAACTACCACACTAGTCACTGTAAACTGCTTTGGGATGGAGCATGAACTCTCAGGCACTCTGCTCTCTGTAGAAAGAGAGGAAACTCCAGTACCCAAGGGCATTCATCTGAAGGTTCCAGATGAGAGAAATTAACAGCAAGCATGCAAATGTTGGGGGATGGAGGCAGAGAGCTGGTAAAAATATTCTAGGGTAAGTGGGTGGGGCGCCAACAACATCTGCTATAAAAAGTTGTTTACAAACTTATTACTAGTTTTATTTTTTTCTTGTTTTAAAATGTTAGAATGAAAACAATATTCCGTATACTTAAAAAATTTTTTATATACTTAAAATTATTAATAAGTGTAAGATATGTGAATTTTTGGGGCCCAACCATAGTTTTATGATTATCGTTTCTTTTTTTTTTATTATTCCACTATAAAGGTGCTAGCCTTTTCTCTTTCTTTTTAAGTTTTCTTACTTTTATGAACATGTTTTCCTAAAATTTAATTTGTTTTATTTAGGTAATCCCAAAAAACCCAGTGCTGTCGAATCAATTTCGACTCATAGTGACCCTATAGGAATAAATACATGTGTATAATTTGGAAGTCATATAATACTAAAAGATGTTTGATAGTGATTATTTTAATCAACCTTGTCCTGGATTTTTTTTTCTTCTTCGGAAGTTTGTGAGATCTTTAGTTGTACCCGTCGTCCTGGAAATTCTTAATGATATGCCTCGGTGTGACTCTATTTCATATGTTTTTCTGGATAGTTGGAGACTCTTTGAATATGGAAATTGGAGACTTTCAGTTTCTGGAAATCTTGAATTAAACCATCTCTCTTCTCTCTTCCTAAGACATTGATTTTTTGGATATTAGAATTCAGGAGCTGATTTGACAATTGTTTTATCTTTTTTGTCTCTTTCCCAAATTTGTCTTTTTGCATTCAGGGAGATTTCCTCAATTTTATCTTCAAATCCTTATATAGAGTTTTTCATGTTGGGTATCAACATCCAAGACCATTTTTTGGTTGTTGTTCTTTGGAATATATATACGGAAACCCTGGTGGCGTAGTGGTTAAGTGCTACGGCTGCTAACCAAAGGGTCGGCAGTTCGAATCTGCCAGGCGCGCTCCTTGGAAACTCTATGGGGCAGTTCTACTCTGTCCTATAGGGTTGCTGTCCTATAGTGTCGCTTTGAGTCGGAATTGGGTTTGGTTTTGGTTTTGGTATATACACATATATATTTGTTGTTCTTATTCCACATTCACAATATCTCCTTGTATATCTCTTAACATATTAATGGTTATTTTAAAAGATAATGTCTCTGTTTTTATGGGTAAGAATGTTTTGTTCTCTTTCTTTACTATTAAATTTTTTTTCAGATGTTTGTTTGGTTCATATTTAAGTATGTGACTTTAAAATGGTAGTCAGGAATTCCTGCACCATGCATGGACCTTATTGACCCACTCATGTTGTTCTGTGTTTTGTTCTTCATATATTTTCATTGCTGTAAAATATATGCCATTCTATTGTTGATGGGATTTTGGGTTGTTTCTTTGGTATATTATGAAATTATTGTTTTTTTTAACATTTTTGTATATGTCTTTTGTTGCATATTTGTGCTCATTTCTACTGGATATTGTTAAAACAAAAATCATATTGAGCCAGTAATAGAAATTGATTGACGTTTATTTAATATATAATTTGCAAATTGGGGCAGGATTTCTACTAGAGATTCAAAATGTTCCAAAGAAGAAAAAACTTCCAAAGATTCTTATGCCCCATCTTATTATTAGTAATTATACATTGCCATAGAAACAGGTCAGAATAATGTTTACATAATAACACCCTAAAATATAGCTTTAGGATTGAAAATACCATGGGATGGGTCAGGAGCACCTTAGTCCTCAAAGTGACATTCTTTGCTTTTCAGTACTTTAAAGAGTTCTTTTGCAGCAGTTTTGCCCAATGCAATGCATGTTTTGATTTCTTGACTGCTACTTCCATGGGCATTGATTGTGGATCCAAGTAAAATGAAATCCTTGACAACTTCAGTCTTTTCTCCATTTATCATGATGTTGCTTATTGGTTCAGTTATGAGGATTTTTATTTTCTTTATACTGAGGTGTTATCCATCCTGAAGGCCATAGCCTTTGATCTTCATCAGTAAGTGCTTCAAGTCCCCTTCACTTTCAGCAAGCAAGATTGTATCATCTGCATATTTCAGGTTGTTAATGAGTCTTCCTCCAATCCTGATGCCACATTCTTCTTCCTATAGTCCAGCTTCTCAGATTATTTGCTCAGCATACAGATTGAATAACTATGGTGAAAGGATACAACTCTGTAGGGAGTAAAAGCAAAAGAAATTTATTGAGGAATATAACAGCTATAGCTGGGCAACACAGTGTGACAGTGTGGAGTCACAAAGTGTTCCAGTATTCTGAGGAATGAGGGAGAGGTGAGCCTTTAATACAGAAAAATGGGGAAGGGAGTACGTGACCATAATCACGGGAATTTAGGATTACATATATCTACAAGACAATTGGAAGTTAAAATTTTATAAGTTTAGCTGATCTGTTTTCTAACACAGACTTCCTGGAACCAACTTAGCAAATGATTTTCTAAAATGTATACATATACGTAATTCCTGGGGCATGCTCTGCAAGCATTCTCCTGAGATCATCTTAATCAACGTTCCCTGATGAATATTTCTTCACAAATCAAATTCTTGCTCCCTTCACTGTTTGCTGAGAGTGGTTGAAGTTACATGTCACTAGACTCTAAATCACAGGTTATATTTTTAGGAAAGCAGAAAGGATGACTTAGGACAAGCTAAAACTTAATTCAAAAAATGATGTTTTGATTCAGATTTGGGTCAGTCACTTTTAATCATGCCAAGTACCTCAGTTTTAGAGTGACCTCACACATGACAAAAATTTTTAGGTGGGTATTATTTTGTTTCTTTCCTTAATAATATCAGTCTATTTTCTTTCTTTTTTTTTTTATCATTTCTGATGAAAATTCAAACTGTCAGCCTTATTCTCCTTTTTAAGTAATATGTCTTTTTTTCTGGCTGTTTTAAAATTTTCTCTTTCTCTTTGGATTTTAGAGGTTTGATATTTCCAGATTTTATTCTCTTTGTATTTCTTGAGGTTCACTGAACTTTTGAATCTGCAGGTTGATACCTTTATCCATTTTGGAAAAGTCTGCAGCTTAATTTTTTCAAAAATTGCTTCTGCCTAAATAGTCTTTCTCCTTATAGGACCCAAAATGCACTTATTTTTTTATCTTTTCACTGCATCTTGTCTCCTCATGTGCCTGCTGAATGTTGATTAAGTGATGAACATTTCTATCAAAAATTGTCAATCTCATTTGGATATCTGAAGGGTCTGGATGAGTCTTGAGATATTTTACTTTTGTTTCTAGCACACAGCTAGAATAGGGGAGCCAAAGACCCCAAATTATAATAATTTAACCAAGAATTGATATATTTTGAGGCTGGCATTCTTCCTTCACCAAGCTTGTTTATTCCTTTTGCGCCTTTACTCTCAGAGTGCAGCCTTTCATGTTTTAAACTAAAAGCCAGGGGTGTTTTCATGACCCCCAACTCGCTTGACCAGGCCTGAATTCCCTTTTTTTTTAAACCATCGTAGGACAGAGAACTCTATTTGACCTTTTATTTCTAGTTCTTTAAAATAGCCCTTGCAATTCTTGAGCAATCAAGGTGCCTTTGTTTTTCTAAAACAGCCAGGCAGCATTTAAACATATACAAATATAGTGGGATCCCCTAAACCACACCTGGCAACTGACTTCAGGAAGGGTGAGGGGGCGTGATGCAGTCATGCATATTCATTGATTCCATCAATGATGTATATGAATTGTGGCCCTAATCATGCATATACATTGTTATGAGTCCATGGACACGAAAGCAGTGAGGTTTTCTGGATTAGTGAGAACATCCATGCACAGGAGAGGGTGGAACGTCCCTGGGGACAGTAAAAGCTTTGTGCTGGCACCTCCTCTCAGACCTTGCCTGATGTGTCTCTTTGCTTGTATCCTTTCTTCTTATAATAAATGGGTAATTGTAAATATAGGTAGTCCCCATGAGTTTTGTTAGTCATTCTAGCAAATTATTGAACCCACCAGGGATAGTAAAAAAAAAAAAGGGGGGGGGTAGTAAGAGCCAGCAAAGAGGTTGGCGTTTGCTTATTTGGCGGGAGCTGGAAGGACAGAGTCCTAACTTGTGTAGACCCAGCTCTAAGTGTTTAGGGTCAGAGAGAGAAAGTGCCATGTGATTGGCTGATGTCAGGATAATGGAAAAGTGGGAAAGTGGGGATATAAGTTATCTTTGCATTTTGGAAACTACCCTTGTGCCAGTTATTATTAATACAACCATAAACTCATGAATCTGTTGAAAATTTTGCTCAGCCCCTCAGGCTACTAGATGCCACTTTTGGAACCACCAAACGTCTAGAAAAGTAGCTTAAAATGGCTGGGATCAATTATCTAGGTTTCTCCCATTTAAGGAAATTTTGACCCTATAACCTCTATATTTTATCTATCTTTTCTCATTGGGAGGGTTGATTTGAAATAGCCTAATCTGTTATTGTCAGGAGCAGAAATCCGCTATTATAAAGCTTGTATCTCACATCACAAAAAGAAATTGTATCTATGTAAAGACACTTTAAATACTATCATGTTACAGTAATTCTTAGCAATAATATTTACTTTAATCCCCTGAAAACATATTTCCTTTTTACTTACCTTGTTATTGAATTTCTGAAATACGGCTTATTTTATTTCACAATTGCGAAATGTCGTGACAAATCTTCGATTCTAATTTCTTTCTAGTTTTTCTAAGCAATTTTAAAAGAAGACATGTTCTATTTATTTTAAGTTCTAATCATGAGTGCACTAAGGACATAGGCTTAATTTTCTCAATTCATGTTTTCTTGTCACCTAAAAACTATTTTAATGTTATTTTTATATAACAATTGGATTTTGATGCTTAATCAAGAGAGATAGAGACTTTGTCTAAAAGGCAATATGCCAAATCACAAATATCTGAAAAACTTGGTGCAAACAAACTCATAAATGGAGTTAGTACCACACCATGTGAAATAATTAACCTGCCTCGGCCTGAGATTTAAATGCTGATTACATTTGAAGAAGCCAATTTCATGGATGTACATAAAATTTTAGAGAGATGATCGAATACAATTTGGGAAATCATGACCAACTTCCTTTTTCTCTTTACTTAATTTTTTATACTGACAGTGATAAGGTAAGCCACATGTCATCTCAATAAATAGAAATAGGGGAATGGATGGTCTCTATGTTACTACATTTTCTGTGTTATTTACTTACAACCAAATCCAAAGCATGTATCTGCAACTTTATTATTTAAATAAATGGAAAGATTCAGCTATAAACAGTTTGCAATTTCAATAAATCACAAGCTGTGTTTAAAATTGACCTTGACAAGGGAATAAGTTGAAATCTTGGGGTGTTGAATTGAAATAAAAACTACTAAACGCAGTTAAAACTTGCAGTTTTGCATTAAATATGAACACTAAATTTGCTTCTCAATAATTTTTGAACATTTTCCCTCACCGTAGCATAGAAATCTAGTTTGGCAATATTTCATTCCTACTTTTCTATGGCAGTGTCTATGAGAAAATTTGGGACATTGGCTTTCTGCAAAACATACCAAGCATATGCTTAACAACAACAAAAAGTAATAATGGGAAATCTGTCATGATGTTGAATATTTTTTTAATACAATTAATGAAAATTTGGTTATTTTCATCAAGTATTTCAGTAAAATATATTGCGTGCCTGGTAAAACAATAAATTCTTGATTTACAGAGAGTTGTTAATTTTGTAGTCTAGAATCAAAACACTGATGTATAATTCTCTCTTTATTCTGAGGTGAATCACTATACACAAGCAGAAAAATGACCATTAGTTTGAATTATACAATTTTAATGAAGGAACTGAATTCTGCTCAGCACATATTGCTAATTTTCTCCTTTCAGACAACCATGATGTTGCAAAAATGAATGATAAATGTGTGGTGATAATGGCATTTATATTTTTACAGCTTTGATAACTTTTAGATTTTAATCTTGATCTTTTTGGGGTTATGATCAAGAGACAGTGAAGAGAAAGATAAGCAAAACTGTACATAGATAAAATTACCGTATTATGGTGTTACAGTTCAAGGTTATGGGAAGATAATGCAGATGCTGTACACGGAAAGCATTAGAAGTTCCCGTTGACTGAGTGTTAGGAACCCTCTTCACTATGCTTTGCTGTAAGCATAACCATCAGCCACATATTTGCCATTTACTTATCATTAATTTGGACCTTGTTATCGTTATGGGTGAGAACTTTAGGGTTTCTTACTCTGTTACTATCTCTAGACTATGTTAGCTTTTTTGGCTAGATTTAACAGTTGTAAAAGAATGGGTAAACACTGCTCCTGAAACTGGAATATTTTCCAGCATACAATATGTAATAACATTTGGTCTCAAAAATAGAGTCAGGGATTACACATTTTTAGCAAAATGTTATTAGTTCATACATGATTATTCTTAGTTTGAAACACCCAAAAGTTATCAAGTGCCTTAGTTATCTAGTGCTGCTATAAAAGAAATACCACAAGTGGATGGCTTTAACAAAGAGAAATTTATTCTCTTACAGTCTAGGAGGCTAGAAGTCCAAATTCATGGCGTCAGCTCCAGGGGAAGGCTTTCTCTCTCTGTCGGCTTTAGAGGAAGGTCCTTGTCCTCGATCTTCCTCTGGTCTAGGAGCTTCTCAGCACAGGGACCTTGGATCCAAAGGACAAGTCCTCATCCTGGTTCTTCATTCTTGGTGGCATGAGATCCCGTCTGTCTACTGTATCTCTCTTTTATATCTCAAAAGAGATTGAGTCAAGATACAACCTAATCTTGTAGATTGAGTCCTGCCTCATTAACATAACTACCTCTAATCCTGCCTCATTGACATCATAGAGATGGGATATACAACACATAGGAAAATCATATCAGATGACAGAATGGTGGACAATCACACAATACTAGCCAAGTTGGCACACATTTTGGGGGGACGCAATTCAACCCATAGCACCAAGTTTATAGAAATATCATTAAGTAAATTTTTGAATACCAGCAACTTAACTAGCTTTGGTTTTTCTCCCAGGTATGTGACTCAGATTATTCTCTTAAATAATCCTACACATGAAACCTTAGAATTGGAAACAACAAACAGTAATCCTAGTAATTTTATCCTGGATATTAACAGAAGATTACCAGTAAGTACATTCAGAAAGCCAGGTAACCTATTGTTACTAGAGTATTTGACAATTCTGATTTAGGAACACCTGGGAATATTATCATCTGAATTATTAATATGGTCAAAAATTTCTAAAATTTAAAAATAAATTGATTTTTATCATATATATATCCCAAGTTTTGATTTATAAAAAAAATAATGGCATGTTCATATAGATTTTTGAAAGTATATATACTAGAGCCATGCTTGTGATGACTAAGTTCTAAATAAATTGGATGTGTTTTATTTGTGACCATTTCAGGAATTGGTTTATGCAATAGTCTCCTAGTGATATGATTTTGACTCAACAGTCATGATGTGTGTCCAGAGTCCCAAGAAACTGGTTCTTTTGTAGCCCTTCCTGAGTTCCTGCCCACACCCCCTCCCACTTCCAGACTCTGCCCTTCTCTCCTCCTTCTGTCCAATTTTCTCAGTCCTGGGTCCGGGGCAGAGACTGAGGCTAGTCAATGGGCCTCAATCACTTCACTCTTTCACCCAAGTTATATAACATGATCTGAAGTTTTGGCATGACTGTGTTTCCAAAATGTATGATACCAAACATTTTCAGTGAATGCACAAAACTGTATACTTTAGGGTAAACTTCAGAATTTTAATTGCAATAGACTGTTTTTAAGAAAGGGCCTCATATTAATCATGAAGCTCTCCTATGCAGATATGGTATTTAAATAAAGGCTTTTTACCATTTTCTCCTTAATGATTAACAAATCTGCAATGTAATTTCTTTCTTCATATCTTCTTAACACCTGTCTTGTCAATCACGGTTGCCAGCTAATAATATCATGATATGAAATTAATTCTCAGCTACTATAATGTGTCAAATTAGAAATCACTAAATATTGTATTGCTAACATTGGCGGATATAGTCTAATTTTAGAAAAATTATATTAAAATGTAGACACGTTTCCATAAATTATATGGAGCATGATGTTCAGGTTATAGTTTACTTATAACTCAAATTCCACGTAAGAAATTGAAGTTTCCATATCCTTTATATCCTTACTTTTAGACTAGAGTTTACACTGTAATCTGAGAGGAAACCAATACAATATTCTGCAGAAGCTACCTTACATTAAATAATTAAGAATATGGACTCTGTTTTAATATTTTCAGTCATGGCTTTCTAGTTTGTTCATTCTATTATGCAGTCATCAAACATTATTCAACACCTAATTTATGCAAAGTACTTTAATATTAGGAAATAACCTAAAATATATAGATGAGAAGATACTATTATGTATTATAGAACAAACAGGAGCACATTAACATAATGGTAATGGTAATAAATGAAGAAATATATATTTATATTTCACTTTATTCTTTGCTTTTGTTGTATGGTGTTTGTGTTTACATAAGTAAGGATTTTTAAGTATTTTTTAAAAATTAAAATTTAAAACAAAAATTTTTTTATTTAAAATTTAGAAATAGACTGACAAGTAAGTATAGGGGATTATCAAAGCAAATATGGTAGAAATGCTTGCTTGCCTAAAAAATTTATTATGTAAAATTTCAAAAAGATACAAAAGTTGAAAGATTTATACAATGAGCAACCCTATACCTCCACACAGGTTCATGAATTACTAACAATTTGCCACATTTGTCTCACTGTCTCTTTCTTCTCTCTTATGTTGCTTACTCTCCAATTTGAAAGTAAATTGTAGGCAGCATGCCATTTCAACACTAATACTTCAGATTATTTGCTTCAGATTATATTTCTTAAAACCATATAAATTTCCTACATCACTTAGTAAAAAAAAATAAAAATTTTTTTTTTCTTTTACTAAGTGATGTAGTAGTCAGTCTATATTCAATTTACCTAACTTTCACAAGAATATCCATCCTTCTTGAACTAGCATCCAGTGTAAGTTCACACATTGGGATTGGTTATCTTGATGACACTTGCTTTTAATGAAATGTTTTTTAGGTTAAAAAATTTCCTGCATTTAGCATATTAAATATTTTCAATTACGCAAAACCAGTGTGTTTTCTGCAGTTAAATTCCTGCAAATCGTGTTTATTTTTCACTTCTTGAAACTATGGGAGATGGATTTTTCAGTGAATTTTCAGAGGAAATAAAGGAGTTTTTTTTATTGCATTACTATGTCGTTGGGTACCATTGAGGTGATTCCTATTGATAGCAACCCCATGTGGCAGAGTAGAACTGCCCTATAGGGTTTTCTTGCTGTAATCTTTACGGAAGCAGATCTCCAGGTCTTTCTCCTGCGGAGCAACTGGCAGGGTTTGAACTGCCAGCTAACCTCCAGCCTTTCGATTAGCAGTCAAGCACTTAACCATTGTACCACCAGAGTGCTCTCTCTATACATATATGTAGATATAGATATATAGATAGATTGCCCTAGAGTCAATTCCAGCTGACTCATGGCGACTCCATGTGTGCAGACTAGAATTGTGCTCTATAGGGTTTTCACGGCTGTAATCTTTCACAGTCTTCTGAGGTCCCTTTGGGTGGGACTGAACCAACAACCTTTGGTTAGCTGCCGAGTGCTTAACCATTTTTCCCAGATAAAGACAATCAGCTTTTTTCATATTTTCTAAGTTGCAAATTTTCTTATTTACTTTTTGATGAAACTTATACTGAAATTAATTTACATTCATGAAGTATATGCTAACTGATAACCCTGAAATTTTCGAGATGTCAGAGGGAGAGCCAGCCTGAGATAAAAATATATGCTGTAGTTTAACTAAGCATATGTAATGAGGAGATAACCCTGTTACAAATATGTAATTAAGTTTACATTTTTATTTCATGATCATTGTCAGAGTTCATTGATCAACAATGCTATATTTTACAAAAATAGAATGGCCCTGCTAAATTGCAGCTTTATTTTTTCAAAGGTTAACTGGCAAAACACATTAGTGAAAATAATTGACTTACTTTTGAGACACGTATCACTCATGCTGGAGCCCTCGTGGTGCAGGGGTTAAGAGCTCGGCTGCTAACGAAAAGGTCGGCAGTTGGATTCCAGTCACTTCTTGAAAACCCTATGGGGCAGTTCCACTCTGTCCTGTAGTCTCGCTGAGTCGGAATCGATTCGATGGCAGTGGGTTTGGTTTTATCACTCATTCTCTAAGTATTGATAGTAAATATTATATTATTCCCAGTCTAGCATTTTGATTACATTAGGTACTCACACCCCCATTATATTTGATAGAATTGCTCCTTCTTTCACTGTCCCTAAAGAGTTCATTCAAACTCATACTGACAGACTCACATTGTTGTGGCAGACCACAGTCACACCCTGAGTGTGTGTGGTAGGAAGATGAAGAAAACTTCATCGTGCACTAAGAGGCATGTCTTACATCTGTGCTTAGAGTCAGTACATTTCTTTTGACGCCACCAAGTCTACAGTTCAGGTTCCTGGTGGTTTGACATGGACCATGGCATGGATGATGAGCTATGGGGTTCAGAATAAAAGGCATATTTCTTGTATTGGGGGTTTTAACTCAACGTACAATATTAAGCCCAACTTCCTTTCACACGGCAAGTAACTTCGTGTGGTCAGTGTCTGGGGAAGAACTTGCAGTGAGCATTAGCAAACACTGCTTCTCACAGATGGGTTTACCAGTGCAGCCGAGCAGGCGTGCTGACAGAACAGAGAACGTGTGCAAGGCAACAGGGCCATCACACAAACGTCAGCCCTGCCTGTAGCCCGCACACAAAGATGCTGACTCACCAAAGGATTGATTGTTGTTTCTCTTTTGCTTCTTTGTGGATTTGCACAGCTGATTGTCCATCCTTACTCCACTAAAGAAGTTATTGTTTACTTCCAACCTTCGGCACTTGGGAGGGCTGCTCACCAGGCTTCAGTCATCTTCCACTGTGCTCAGGTAGGATGTTCTTGAACCAAGTCAAATTAATTAATTTTCAAAATCACTAAATGTTTGTTGTCTTCTTAAATTGCTTGAATGAGGAAAACCTACACCCAGTTTTAAAATACTGGTATTTTAGTGCTATTGCCACATCACTGACATTTATGTTGATCTTCTGACTTCGGTTTTACTACTCGACTTTTCATGAACTTAATTATAAAAATGTAGAGAGTATGATACAAATAATTGTATTATTTTTTCACTCCATTTCATCTGTACAGTGTGCCTGAATAGTAAGGATTAAAAAAACACAGTAATCATAATGCCCCACATGCCGTTCTAAGAGTTGCTTCAGTCCATTCTCACACAGGCCTGTAATGGACGTATTGTGATCAAGCCCATTACACAGATCAGGAAACTGAGACAGGGAAGTTAGGATCAGGCAACTAGTAAGAGGTTGAGCTGGGAGCTGAATCCAGGATGTCTGTTGCCTTTAGCTCATTTTTGTGACTGCCTTTCACACCTACCTACCATTTGCCAAGTGATTGTAACTCTCTTACTGTCAAAGAAAATTATAGATAACTTTTTACTTTTATTATTATTGTTTTAGTTCTTCAAGTCTTAATGGAGGTATGTATTTTATATCTTGGGGACACAAGGAAATAAAAAATTCTGCCGTCTGAGGGGCAGTGGAATCAAATATAATGCAGGGTCCCAATGTCAGTGCGGGCCTATGGATGACTAAAGTGTTGTCCTTTATGAAAACTGTGATATTTATCTTTAGAAAAATTATTTTGAGACTGTTAAATTTTCTCAAGTATAACTGACATATACATGACTTGAAACAAACACTGGACATAGGTTTGATTCTCAAAAATATTAACAAAAAATCAGTAATCCTCAATACATAGCAGAAAGTATAGTGGTCATTATTTTATTTTACACAAATAATTTTAATAAGGCAATCTTTAAATACTTCATGGCAGGGTTAGAGCCCCTTCATCTTGCTTAATTATTGGGGAAACTTTTATTCCTTGCGTTTCTATGGAAATTATATCTCTTCAGGGATAGCTGGGCAAGTCAGCAGGGCGATGATCAGTTCTGTATCTTAACAGCTTTAGAAAAGTCCAAGCCTAGAATTCAAAGTGAAATTCTTTATCAAACACACAAAAAATCAAACAAGTAAAATAATCGACTCACACCTTGTGTGGACCAGTTGAGCATTGATGCTTCATCTCAGTCATTCTGAGCATCTCCTTCCATGTTGTAGACAATCTCCCAGCAGTCCTCTGCGGCTGGACTTGAATCAATAACTCATCCTTTCAGCCGCTGGGCCCAGATCCCTTCAAACTATTCAATGTATTTCTCTGACCTTTCTATTTTTCTTGTTCTTTTCACCCCTGAGTCATTCAGGTCTTTCTCTTTAATTTATCATGTCAACATCCTTTGCAAACAAAAACCAGTTCATTGTAAAGTATTAATTGAATGAACTTTGGAAAATATAGTTTATGTTGTATATATATGCCCATGTCTAAGGAAGGTTTTTGTTTTCATTTTTTTTAACTGAAATTTTAGGGTTTATTTTTCTAGCTCTAATAGTTTGTAATAACTTTTCACCATTGGGGGAAAAACACACAGATTTTTTTTTCTTCTCTCGATTTCACTTGTTAAATGTGCCTGAGCTGACACACACAACTGAGTAGCTAACTCATCTAAAATCAGCTAATGGCGGTGCTTATAGGATAAGCTTTAACTATATCTGATTGTGCCTCTTTGCTAAACTGAGGAAAACAACTATGAATTATTATTCACTTCATTTGTTTTTGGTTTTGTTCCATATGAAGAGCTCTGCATTGTAAAATGCAAATGGTAGGCCAGAGTTGGTTTGTGTAGACTTTGCATCCTGAAATTACTTTGGGTAGAACATCACAACTGCAAAAAAAAAAAAAAAGCAGATACTGTGAATTCATGTTATGCCACCAGAGGCTCTGAATGAGACGGTGTTACTGTATAACAGAATAAGAGGAACAGTGAGGGGTAGACAGTATGGGAAATGGGGGGCAGAGGGAAGGGGGAGGCTTTCTTTGGTTTCAAACGTTTTGTTCAGAGGCTTTCTTTGTTCAGTTTCAGATGTCCTATTTTTATTTGCCAACAGTTGGCATTGCTTATTTTATTCTTACTTGATTATGTGACTTGCTTTACCTAAAGGTCAGAATAGCAAAAATGAAGGAAGAAGATATAAAATTAAAGCAGTTTTATAACCCAGCATGAGTCTATGATACTTGAAGCCTATATCTGTGGAAAGTCCTGTTGATTTCCAGCAAGCGCTGATGCTCTAAAGCCCTACTCAACAGGCAACCAGATTCATTCTTTAATCACTACTTGTTTTATCATTGGGAACCGTGGTGGCACAGCAGTTCGAATCCACCAGGTGCTCCTTGGAAACCCTACGGGGCAGTTCTACTCTGTCCTATAGGGTCACTATGAGCCGAAATTGACTC
Organism: Elephas maximus indicus; assembly: GCF_024166365.1. Lineage (NCBI taxonomy): Eukaryota > Metazoa > Chordata > Mammalia > Proboscidea > Elephantidae > Elephas > Elephas maximus. The sequence goes on from NC_064846.1 coordinate 140,369,109, forward strand.
AATGGCAATTGGTTTGGTTTTATCATTCAGAAACATTGCAGCTGAATCTTTAAAGGTTTTAATTTTCCTCCTCTATAAGAATTTGAGATTAAGATGGACTAGAACGCTTACATATTTTATTTTAAATTCACATACTTATTGGGTTGCTTTATTAATTTCTCTCTCTGCAACCAAATGGACAATTTTAAAAATGCTAGGACATCTGTTGGGTATTAGTGTTTGGTAGTGGTGGAGTGTAGTTTCGCTTAGAAGCACAGTAGAGTTACATTATTTTAGGCCACTTGGAGAAACATAGATACGTGGCATTCATTTTTGTTTGTTTGTTTTGTAGTTTGGCTCATTCCCAGTGATTTCAAGTCAACTGATTTCTGTTACCCAAAAATTATTTTATAAAGTAACAAAAAAGTAACAGTTGACTTAAACCAGTTGTGCTTGATTTCAGTCAGTCAATGATGTAAAATCAAGTTAGGAAATCATAATTGAAAATATAGTGAACTTATGCTAGTAGAGTCTCTAAAACTATTAGTCATTAAAACATTTATAATGTACAAATGCATATATAGTTATAGACAAATAGATGATAGAGATTTAGATGATCGATGATTGATAGATACGTAGATATGTATAGATACATAGATAGGTACATAAATAAATAGGCACATAGATACGTAGATAGATAGAGGTAAAACTTGCCTGCAAGCCTCCCTACTCAGAGAAACATTGTATGGATTTTCTAGCACCATCTGTCCTACTCTGGAACAATCTTAAAGCAAGTTTCCCTCTTTTTGTTGGAGTTAGGTTTAGAAACATCTGTATTTTGGGAGATTTAAACTAGGTCATTGTTTATTAGTTTTTTTGTGTGACTTTTTTATTTTTGTAAAAATATAGGTAATATAACATTTGCCAATTCACCATTTTTCACATGTACAATTCGGTGACATCAGTGACCTCTCCATTTATCTATAAAAGTAAAGTGTTCAGCGCAGAAGTATGAGATACCTAGAGCTGAGTCACAGTCTCCTGTAATCTCAAGGGGCTTTTATTCTAAACAAATACAAAAAGAACATTTTCAAACAGAGCTTTGCAGGGTTATGAAACCCAAGTAAGAACAATAGCCATATTCAATCTCCTTCACATAATTTTCAAGCCACACTTCCATATGGTTTGAACAAACAACATACGTTATACTACATGATCGGAATAAATAATTTGGCGTGAGGTTGTACACACTTACTTTTAAGGAGACTTCAATCTGTGCCTCATCTTTTTTGCCTTCATGTGCCGACTATCTGAATTTCATTTGAAATTCATCCTAAAACAGTGGAAACTTCACACAGGATTTAGTATCCAATTTGTTACACAAATTAATTTTCTTAAAAGCCTTGCAGAAAGGTAAGATTTTCCATTAAGGTTTTTCATTCTACACTGCTGTAAATAACCTTTTATGCACTGAAATAAGTTTGCTATTTGAATATTGGTGTCTTGCCCTCTTTTTTCAGTATAGAAACGTATCAATTAATTATTCAATACAAATAAATAATTTGGAAAAGAAAGAAAAAATTAAACCATCCATGTTAAATGTGAAAAACAAAACTTATCTTCTAAATTTTTTATGTGTATTACATGTATTAAGTGTTACAAATAAAATGTGTGCATTAGGATAAATATGCTATGCAAGTATCATGTTTTTCTTTTAACAGTTTGAAGAATGGAGATTCCTCCTCTTTGGAGTAGGACTGTTCCCCGAGCCTCTAGAAACACAAAAAGTAACCACATTTCTCAATCTTCATGCACCTATCGTTATACCTTTCATTAATCCCACCAAGGAAGATGTTTTAATCAATCTCAGGCTAACAAGTAAGTTATTTTCTTATATTTTATTTTATAGATGTTATTTTATAGCTATTAATCAAACTTATTTTTTCATAGACTCAAAACATTTTAGAGCTGGTAGATACTTTAGAGGTCCCTAGGTGACACAAACAAGTTGCACTCTATTGCTAACCTAAAGGTTGATGGTTCAAACCCACCCAACAGTACCGTGGGAACACACCTAGCAGTACTTAGTGAGGAAGAAAAGGCTTGGCAACCTGCTTCCATTAAGATTACAGCCAAGAAAACCCTATTGAGCAGTTCTATTCTGTAACACATGGGGTTAGTATGACTCAAAATCAACTCATTGGCAACAGCAGTAGACACTTTAGCTTAATAGCATCATTTTACAAAAGAGAAAGCGAAAGGTATGAGGGATGAAGTAACTTTTCTTAAATCACAGCTTGTAAATGGTAGAGCCAGGTTCAGAAATGAGGTGTCTGTGTACCACATCAAGTTCTTTCAATTTTATCTGTAAACTGATATAGGTGAGTTAGTAGATGTTAAAGATAATCATGATAAAACCAAACCCATTGCCATCAAGTTAATTCTGAGTCATAGCAACCCTACAGGACAGAGTAGAACTGCCACTTAGGCTTTCCAAGGCTGTAATCTTTATGGAAGCAGATTACCACATCTTTCTCCCGTGCAGCAGCTGGTGGTTTTGAACCACAGACTTTGAGGTTAGCAGCTGAGCGCTTAACCACTGTGCCACCAGGGCTTATAACTATGCTGTTACTCAATTATTCTAATGTGTATTCCTCAAATTATAGAAATTCTAGTGTTGTGATTTTGTCTGTTCCTCCTCTTTTTTTTATAAGTGGACAGCATATTTGGGTTAAACATTGGCTCCTACCAGGCTTGCCCCTTTTCCATATCATATTTTAGGTACATATTTTTTAATTAGATTGCATGAAGTTCTCAATCACTTTGTATTAAATGATCAAATGGTATGGGTCTGAAATAAAAAATCAACTTGTCATGAGTTTTCTTTTTCTTATTTGATTTTTATTGTGGTGAAATATATGTAAAAAAACATTTGCCATTCAACCATTTTTACATGTTCAATTCAGTGACATGAATTACATTCACCATGTTGTGCAAACAATCACCTCTTCCAGTCCCAGATTTTTTCATCATGTTTAACAAAAAGGTATTTCCACCTTTTGGCTATTGTGAATAGTATTGCAGTGAACATTGGGGTTGCAGCATCTTTTTAAGTCCCTTCTTTAATTTTTGGGGGTATGTACCTAGGAGTGGAATTGCTGGGTCATATGTAGTTCTGTTTAACCTTTTGATGTACCTCTAAACTGTTTTCCACAGTGGCTACACCATTTAACAATCCCCCCAGGAATGGATGAGGGTTCTAACTTCTCCACATCCCTACCAATACTTATTATTTTCTGAAAATAGACATCCTAGTATGGGTAAACTGGTATGTCATTGTGGTTTTGATTTACATTTTCCTAATGACTAATTTTTTTTTAATGACTAATGCACCTAGCGACAACAACAACGACTAACAATGTTGCACATCTTTTCATATGTTTCTTGGCCATTTGTATTTCTTTGGTGAAATGTCTCTTCTCAACTCCTTTGCCCATTTTTTAATTGGGTTCTTTGTCTTTTTGTTGTTGAGTTGTGGGAGTTTTTAAAAATATATACTGGATATTGAGCTCTTACTGGATATATGTTTCCTAAATATTTTTTGACAATCTGTAGGCTTTCTCTTCATTTTTTTTTTTTTGAAAAAACCCTTTGATGCACAAATGTTTTTCCTTTTGATGAAGTCCAGTTTTTCTGTTTTGTTGCTATTTGTCTTTATCCATGAATCAAAAACTAGGTTTCAAAGGATTACTCCTATGTTTTGTTCTAAGAGATGTATATTCTTACACTTAGTTCTTTGATCCATTTTGAGCTAATTTCCATATATTGTATAAAATATAGTTCCAGCTTCGTTCTTTTGTTTGTGGAGATCCAATTGTCCCAGCACAGTTTATTGAATAAATTATTCTTTTCCCATTGGATGGATTTAGCACCCTTGTCAAAAATAAATTAACCATAGATGCATGGGTTTATTTCTGGACTCTCTATTCCATTGGAATATATATTACTGTACCAGTACTAGACTGATTACTGCAGCTTTATAGTATGTTTTTAAGTCAGGAGGTGTGACTCCTAGTTTGTTCTTCTTTTCCAAGTTTGCTTTAGCTATTCCGGGCCCCTTGCAATTCCATATAAATTTGAGGATTGACTTTTCCATTTCTGCAAAGAAGGCTGTTGGAATTTTGATAGGCATTGCATTGAATCTAGGGATCACTTGCGGTAATATTAACATTTTAACAATATTAAGTCTTCCAATCCATGAACACAGATTATCTTTCCATTTATTATAGAACTTCTTTAATTTCTGTCAGCAATGTTTTATAGTTTTCAGTGTACATGTCTTTTACCTCCTTGGTTATATTTATTTCTATATATTTTATTCTTTTAGATACTGTTGTAAATGGAATTGTTTTCATTTTCTTTTCAGATTGCTCATTGTTGGTGTATAGAAACCCAACCGATTTTTGCATGTGGACCTTGTACCCTACAATTTTGTCACATTCATTTATTAACTCAAGTAATTTTGTTGTAGACTCTTTGAGACTTTCTATATACAGAACCATATCATCTGTGAATAGCAGTAGTTTTACTTCTTCCTTTCTGATTTGCATATCTTTTATATCTTTTCTTGCCTGATGGCTCTGGCTAGGCATTCCAGTACAATGTGCAAAATAGTGGTGATGAGAGTGGGTATCCGTGCCTTGTTTCTGATCTTATGGGAAAGTCTCGCTCATTCTCCATTAAGTGTTATGTTAGCTATGGGTTTTTCATAAATGCTCTTTATCATATTGAGGAACTTCCCTTCTATTCCTAGTTTGTTGAGTGTCTTTATAATGAACCCAAAAAAAACAAAAAAACAGATATTCGATTTTGTCAAATGCCTTTTCTGTGTTGATTGAGATGATCATGTGGTTCTTTTCATTAGTTGTATTAATGTGGTATATTACATTGCTGGAAACCCTGGTAGCATAGTGATTAAGTGCTACGGCTGCTACCCAACAGGTCGGCAGTTCAAATCCTCCAGGCGCTCCTTGGAAACTCTATGGGGCAGTTCTACTCTGTCCTATAGGGTCGCTGTGAGTCGGAATCGACTCGACGGCAATTGGTTTGTTTTGTTTTGGTTTGGTTTTGGTTTTTTTATTACATTGCTTGACTTTCTAATGTTGAACCACCCTTGCATACCTGGAATTAAATCCCACGGGCTGTGATGTATAATCACTTTACTAGGCTATTAGATTCTGTTTGCTACTACTTCATTGAGGATTTTTATACCTATATTAATAAGGGCTATTGGTCTGTAGTTTTCTTTTCTTGTACTATCTTTTTCTGGGTTTGGTATCATGGTAATACTTGCCTCCTAGAATGAGATAATGAGATAGAAAGTGATTCCTTCTCTTCCATATTTTTGGAAGAGTTTATGAAGGATTGGCTGAAATTGTTCTTTAAATATTTGGTAGAATTCTCCAGTGAAGTCTTGTCTAGTCCAGTACTTTTTATCGTTGTTGTTGTTGGGAAATTTTGATTATTGATTCATTCTCTTCACTTGTTATAGGTCTGCTGAGATCTTCTATTTAGTCTTGAGACAATATAGGTAGCTTATACGGTTCTAGGATTTTGTCTGTTTCTTCAAGGTTATCTCATTTGTTGCTATACACTATTCATACTATTATGGTTCTTTTTATTTTAGTAGGATCAGTTGTAATATCCAGACTTCCATTTCTGATTTTAGTTATTTACATCTTCTTTTTTTCTTTGTCATTCTAGCTAAAGGTTTGTCAATTTTGTCAATCTTTTCAGAGAACCAACTTCTGGTTTTGTTGATTGTCTCCATTGATTTTCTATTCTCTATTTCATTTATATTTACTCTGATCTTTCTTCCTTGACCCATTGGTTGTTTAAGAATGTTATTTAATTTGCAAATATTTGTTTAATTTCTAGTTTCCTTCTGTTATTCATTTCTAGTTTCATTCCGTTGTGGTGAGAGAGCATACTTTATATGGTTTCAACCTTTTAGAATTTGTTTTGTGACCTAGCATATGGTCTATTCTAGAAAATGATCTGTGTGCACTGGAGAACAATGTGTGTTATTCTGATGTTGGGTGAAGTGTTCTGTATATGTTTGTGAGGTCTAGTTGGTTTTTGTTGTTATTGTTAGGTGCCATTGAGTTGGTTCCAACTCACAGCAACCCAATAGGATAGAGTAGAACTGCCCCATAGGGTTTCCAAGGAGCGTCTGGCAGATTTGAACTGCTAACCTTTTGGTTAGCAGCCAAGCTCTTAACCACTGTGCCACCAGGGCTCTAGTTGGTTTATAGTGTCATTCAAATCCTCTATTTTCTTATTGATCTTCTTTCTAGATGTCCTGTCTACTATTGAAACTAGTGTATTAAAGTCTCCAACTATTATTGTAGAACTATTTCTCCCTTCAATTCTGCCAGTGTTTGCTTCATATATTTTGGGAGTTCTGATGTTAGGTATATATATACCCACCCACTGCCATCAAGTTGATTCTGACTCATAGCAACCGTATAGGATAGAATAGAATTGCCCCATAGAGCTGTTATATCTTCTTAATGAGTTGTTTTTTAAATCATTATTAAATTCCCTTTTTTTCCTCTTATGACGGATTTTGGCTTAATAGTCACTCTAGTTCTCTTTTGGTTACTATTTGCAAAGAATAATTTTTTCTATTTTTTCACTTTCAAACTTTTTGTGTCATTTGGCCTAAGATGTGTCTCTTGTAGACACATATAAAAAACAAAACAAAACCCATTGCCATCAGTTTTGGCTCATAACAACCCTATATAGGTGGATCTTTTTTTTTTTAATCCATTCTGTCACTCTCTACCTTTTGATTGGAGAGTTTAATGTATTTGCATTTAAGGTAATTACTAATAAGGAAGGACTTACTTCTGCTGTTTTGCTATTTGTTTGTTATTTGCTTATATCTTCTTTTTCTCTCATTTCCTCCGATACTACCATTATTTGCTTTTAGTTTAGTTTTCGTATTGAATTACTTTGATTACCTTCTCCTTTTTTCTGTGTATATTTTTTAGATATTTTCTTTGTAGTTACCATGAGGGTTACATCTAACATCTTTAATTTATAACAACCTAGTTTAAATTGATACAAAACTCCAGTAACATACAAAAACTCATCCCTATACCACACTTTCACCCTACCCCACCTCCATTAATGTTATCACCAATTACATCCTTATCTGTCATGTGGCCAGTAACAAATTAAAATATTTATTTTAAATGAATCTGCCATTACAAATGAAATAGGGCATAACTGCTCCATAGCATTTTCAGTAGCTGATTTTTCAGAAATAGATCACTGGGTCTTTCTTCCAAGGTACCTCTGGGTGGACTTGAACCTTCAACCTTTTGGTGGTTAGCAATCAAGCATTTTAACCATTTGTACCACTCAGGGATTGCAACTTCCTTGATAATTCTTTTTTGGTTTCCTCCTCTATCTGTCTCACATCCCCACTCCTCCACTGGTGTTTTCGAGGATCACTTCCCAAATAACTGCTTCTGAGACAACCCCAACTAAGACAGGAACGCTCTAAGATAGGCATTATCTCCATTTTTAAATATGAGAAAATTGAGGCATAGAGAGATTTAGCAACTTTCTCAAGATCACAAAGCTCTTATTTGAAGGAACTGGGATTAAAACCCACGACTGCAAAGCTGGGAGTCTGAAGCACTTTGCACATGGCCTCTTGGTAAGCTGACAGAGCAGTTTCTCACTATCAGCTCACCTAGGTATATACAGAATCAAAAATCTTCATTGAAGAAATAATATTATTAAAGGATTAAAGGAAAGATTTCCAACCTATCTTTCCTTTAGGTGCTGTATGATCTCATAGATTTAATTGAATAAGCCAAAAAAAATGTACCTGAAATCTATTACATATTCCCCTGACCACACTAAGAATTCTGTTCAGTGAATTTCACTGTGCCCGCAGTGACAGATGACATAAGAAATATTATAAGAGATTTATCATCATGTCTCAATAAGAATGTTATCGAGGACATTCTTGTTACTTTGCTTAGTCTTTTTAAGAAATCTTTGGGAGAAATTTCTTTCAGGTCTTAGTGTCAGGAACAGCGGTTGCCTCTTGTGCAGTTAGTTGATTTTTATCACATAGATACTGATTGTGTCACTCTTCATTTATCCTTCATGAATTGTCTGCTAGAAAGACATTTTGGCTTATCCAGAGCAAGTGACATGACCATGTTACATCTCATCCCTGTCTGCAGGTTATGTCCTTAATCTTGTTTTAACTTTCTAAAAAATTACTTCTAATTCATATTTTCTAGTGTTTTATATCTTTGTGATACATTTGAAAGTTTTTATAGCTGATGAGGCCATAAATAAATACATATATGAACCAACAAGCACAAGAGTTTGTCATCTTTCAAAGCTTTCAATTGTTGTAGGAATACCCCACTGATAAGATGATAAACCCATAAGATTAGACTCTAGCTCTCAACTTCTCTTAGACTTCTACTGTCTTACACAGTTTAGGAACAGAAGACTCCAGGCAGGATGTACAAACTATAACAATAGGAACACAGTGAACCCTTGAAGGAGCTTTCAACTCAGCATTACATAAGTCAAGGTATAGAGAAGATTATATTACAGGGGTTCATATATCTCCAGTGCCTCTGACAACTGCAAAAAGTGAATGAGATGGCGTGGCCCATACAGCAACGATGTGCCTATAAACTTTTACAGTATATACTTACCCCCTGTCATCTATTTGGGGAATCTCACCTGTGTACTGGGTGTGGCTCTTGGGTGATGTGATCCTTAAGGCTGTGCGTCAACTTGGCTGGGCCATGATTCTCAGTGGTTTGTAAGTTATAATGTACTTTGGAAGTCATATAATGATATAATCACCTACATGATGATATCTGTTATAATGTAATCACCTCCACAATGAGATCTGCTATGAGTAGCCAGTCAGTTGAAAGGAAGTGTGCTTGGGGCTGTGGCCTGTATCCGATATATGTGGACTTTCTGACAAAGCTCACTGGATTTTACTGTGCCCTGGATCCTGCATTCAGCTAATCAGCATCTGACCTCCAGTTCTTGGGGCTTGGGACAGCAGCCTGCCGTCTTACCTACCGATCATGGATTCATCAGCCTTTGCAGCCTTAAACAAGCAGCCTGCTGTCTGAGCTGTGGATCTTGGGTTCATCAGCCTGTGCAGCTACGTGAGTCAGGAGGAGACTCCAGCCTGATGCCTGACATCTGACCCACAGACTTGGGACTTGCCGGTCTATACAAACGCATGAACCATTTCTTTGAGATAAATCTCTCTCTCTATATATATATATAAAAAAAAATATATATATACATATATATAAACCCATTGCTGTCGATTCCCAGCTAGATGTAGTCATCTCTTATCTTAAGCTATTTGAGTATGTCCTCAGCAAGGAAGGGTGGATTGATCAAGTGATATATGTATCTTCATTTGCAGGCCTGAAAATAGAAGACTGGATAGATGGCACAGACTTTTGTTTAAAATAACTGTCCAATAATTTTTGACAATCTAGCTAGCTGTAAGTGCTTAAAATGAATTATTTATAATTATATTATTTATTTACTCACTGATGTGCTTTATTAACCTCAGCAATTAGAAAAATGCCAGGAAGTTAGAAACTGAGTAATCTATGCAGTAGGTCATCATTCGGCTATGGTTTCAAACCTGTTACCCTAAATTTTATCTGTCAGTCTGATCTTATACAGAGTGCCAATCAGAGTATAGGATACTTCTTTTAAACTAGCTCTTACTTCCATCGCAGCTTTATCATTTTATGTTTCTCCATAATTAATGTACGGGTGCTTCATTGTATTCTCTTTTACGAGGTCAGTAGTATGCAGGAAAATAGTTTTTGTAAAGATTAATGGCACTTATTTTTGCTGAAATATGGTATGCTAATCATGCTAATTCACAGCTAATTCTAGGGCCTATAGAAATAACCTGGAGCTGAATGAAGTCAAGACGTGGTCTGCAATTAAAAGCATAATATAGCACTACCCATCCCCCAACTTAGTTCTGTGCATCTTCAGAATTCCAACAGCACTAGTAACCATAGTTTTGTCATTGTGTTCCCCAGATTTTTTAACCTGGCTAGTAAAGCAGATGGAGCCCCGGTGGCACAGTGGTTAAGAGCTCGGCTGCTAACCAAAAGGTCGGCAGTTTGAATCCACCAGCCGCTCCTTGGAAACCCCATGGGGCAGTTCTACTCTGTCCTATAGGATCATTGTGAGTCAGAATTGACTTGACAGCAATAGGTTTGTTTTTGGTTTTTAGGGCTTTTTTTGTTTGTTTAGTAAGGTAGATATATACTTTTCCTTAGTAATTAGTAATGTTCTGTGTTGAGTAATCACATAGAGTTGGCAGGTTGATACTTAATTCCAGTGATGATCTCCCAACTCTCTATTTTAAACTAAAATATAAAATTGGAAGCTGCTGGTAAGAGTTACAGTAGCATATTCCTAAAAACCATATGTTGTGTGAAGCTGGGTGAAAGCAGTGTTTCTTGTAATAGATGAGATGTGCTTTCAGAAACTAAATTTTGCTACTGACAACATTGGACTAAATTTAGTAAACAGATTCCTTAAATTCCATGGATTTTCCTCAAGATTTGCAACCTTAAATGTATTTACTCTAGCCTTCCCTTCAATCTGAAGGCATAGGCCTGGAATTTTGAGGTAGACAAATAATAAAACAAAAAAGGTGGTAGTTATGAAATGTACTGCATTCCCTATGTACACATAACAACTTGGGAAGCCATAAGTTCAGAAGGTGACTTGGTGGGAAGACTTCTGAGCAATACTAAATGTTATGGATTGAATTGTGTCCCCCCAAAATGTGTGTCAGCTTGGCTAGGCGATGATTTCCATATTGTGTAGTTGTTCTCCATTTTGTGATTTGCCTGTGGTTAATGATGCAAGATTAGGTTATGTTAAAGAGGATTTGGGTGGGATGCAACACCTTTACTCAGGTCACAGCCTTGATTGGATGTAAGGGGAGTTTCACCTTTTATCTTACAAGAGAAAAAAGGAGAGAGAAGTGAGCAGAGATATAGGGGACCTCATACCACCAAAAAAGAAGAGTCGGGAATAGAGTGTGTCCTTTGGGCCTGGAGTCCTTGGGCTGAGAAGCTTCTAGACCAGGGGAAGATTGATGACAAGGACCTTCCCCCAGAGCTGACAGAGAGGGAGAGAGCATTCCTCTGGAGTTGGCACCCTGAATTTGGACTTCTAGCCTCCTAAACTGAGAGAATAAATTTGTGTTGGTTAAAGCTATCCACTATTGGTGTTTCTGTTATAGCAGTACTAGATAACTAAGACACCAACCTTATTTTCTATTCATGCCATTTTCTTCCCTCTTTTGTTCTTGGTTTATGAGAGGCTTAGGAGTTGGGAGTATTATGAAATGGCCCCTGTGACAAAAGAGAGGAGTAGGTACTCCTTGTAGAATGCGGTTGTTATTATTTCAGTGTTGCCACCAAGTAACAACAGGCAGCTCCTGATTACATGAATTAATGTGACATGGAGAGAAATAACAAGGGAAATTCCTCACTCCCCTTTATTAGCATGAAAAAGATGGCTGTGGGGAGGAGATGGCCTAAACATAGAGGATAGTAGAGAGGTCTCAAAAGCAGTCCATTATGAGTCCCATGAGGGGCAGAATGCTACAGAAAAGCTTTCAAATATCCTGGAAAACTAGAATTTGTTAAGTAACTACTATATACCATGTTCAAGTTCTATAAAGGTGAGTGCACCCAGTCTTCAAAACAACTCTTGGAGGTCAGTATCACTGCATTTCAGATGTGGAACCTGAGGCCTGGAAATCACTCAAAGTCATAAAATTAGTAAGTGGTAGGACACGGTCTTGAACTCATCACATCTGGCTGTCTTCTCCAGTACCATGTAAGTTCCATCCTCTCCTAGGTGATGTTCGTAAAGTCCTGTTTATAAGGCTCTCAAGAATGGTACCTGCTCCTCTCTTTGCTTTTTTCCCCTTGGAGCTCATGGGAATAAATCTTCTTCTTCCTATCTGTTATGGACTAAATCGTGTCCCCCCCAAATGTGTATCACCTTACCTAGGCCAGAAACCCTGGTGGCGTAGTGGTTAAGTGCTATGGCTGCTAACCAAAGGGCCGGCAGTTCGAATCCGCCAGGCACACCTTGGAAACTCTGTGGGGCAGTTCTACTCTGTCTTATAGGGTTGCTATGAGTTGGAATCGACTCGACGGCACTGGGTTTGGTTTGGTTTTTTACCTAGGCCATGATTCCCAGTATTGTGTGGTTGTCCTCCCTTTTGTGATCTGATATAATTATCCCATGTGTTGTAAATCCTAACCTCTATGATGTTAATGAGGCAGGACACAATCTACAGGATTAGGTTGTATCTTGAGTCAATCTGTTTTGAGATATAAAAGAGAGAAGCAAGCAGAGAGGAGAGGGACTTTATAACCACCAAGCAAGAAGAGCCAGGAGTGCAACACATCTTTTGGACACAGGGTCCCTGCACTGAGAAGCTCCTAGACCAGGGTGAGATTGATGTCAAGAACCTTACCACAGAGCTGATAGAGAAAGCCTTAACCTGGGTCTGTCACCCTGAATTCAGACTTCTAACCTCCTAGACTATGAGAGAATAAATTTCTGTTAAAACCATCTACTTGTGGTATTTTTGTTATAGCAGCACTAGATAACTAAGACACTATCAAAAGCCTTCAAGAAATGCCCCTTACCTCTACTTCTTTAGCATTTTCTCGTTTCCTCAAACCTTTCCTTTCTCATTTTCACTCTGCCATCAGATATTAGCTCTGCCTGATCCAGGCATGTTTGGGCTTCTTGTCTTGGTCTCCTTTTCTGGCACTTACTTAGTGACTGGTATCCAGGGACTTAATTCCCACAGTCCTCTCTCATCAGTAATTGTGCTTTCCACCCCATTCCTCTGGTCTCCAGTTTCCACCCTGCTCATCTTGGAATATAAATAAATTAATCCCTTAATTTCTAACGTTTCAGTTCAGGCCTTTATCATTGGTGGTCACCCTCCCTGTCCCCACCTTTAATTCTTTGAGTGAAACCAAAGAAGTCCCTGGCTTCATAAACTCCTGGGATTTACTTCATGAATCACATCTCTTCTTTCATATATTGTATTTGTTTCCTAGAATTGTCATAACACAGTACCACAAATTAGGTGGCTCATAAGAACAGAAATTTATTGTCTTGCAGTTCTGGAGCTAGGACTCTGAAATCAGGATGTCAGCAAGGTTGATTTCTTCTGAGGCTTTGAGGGAGAATTTGTTTCATGTCTTGTTCGTAGCTTCTGGTGGCAGTCAGTGGTCCATGGCATTCCTTGGCTTGAAGCTCCAAACCCTTCCTCCACCCTCACATGGCCACCTTCCCTGTGTGTCTCTGTCTCTATTCTCTTTTATAAGGATTCCAGTCATATTGACTTAGGACCCACCCTACTCTAGTATGATATCATGTTAACTTAGCTAATAACATCTTCTGAGACCCTATTTCCCTACTTTAACAGATGAAGACATTGAGGCAGAGAAGATTAAATGTTTTATTTAGGGTCATAGGATAGTAACTAGTGGAGCTAGAATCTGAAGCCATTTGCTGCTGACATCTCTAATAATTACTCAGTGTAGTAACCTTAGCTTATAAAGTGCATTCAACATTGAATTAAAAATATGCTGACTAAATTTTTCATCATGGGGTCCACAGCCAGTACATGGTATCTACTGAACTATGAGAAGAAAAAAGTCATACAGAATAACTAAAGGATTATTCCATAAAATTCACGATATATGTTTGCTATAACAACAAAAAAATTATAGACTAAAACAAATACCAGTTTATATCCATCTTCCAAATAAATGGAAAACCCAAGAACCTGCATATCGAACTATAAAATTTTTATTTAATTTTAAATGGGTTATCTGTGTTCATCTTTCACTTATAATGTATTTCCCCAATGTCCTTCCATCAATTAACATTTACTCCAATTATTCTCAAAATCTCTCCCACATCCAGACATTCAGCTATTTAATTACCTTGAATTAATAAATAAATAAAAATTTGTGATTGGAAGTCAGGAAAGTTGGTGTGTCAAATATATTAACAGTTTCTCTTCTTTGGTTTGACTATGTGTCTTAGTTTTGTTTGTTCATAACAAATAGCTAACATTTTTGTACTAAGGAAAAGTAAATGTGCAATTACTGTTATCGCTTTTCAAACAAGTAAGCAAAGATTCAGCTTGCTTGAAAGTAATTTAATGTTTTAGGTAGTATTTGGGAGCCTTAATATTTAGAACTCTTTTTACTATATAAACCTGATTCTTGATGGTCTCAAAAAAATTTTTTTTCACACACCTCTATCAGCAAATACTTTTCAGCATTCCGTCTATATTTGCATATTTATTTGTGAAGTATATATATGTACTACCATCAACTCATATATTTAATGTTAATACAGCTTATCTCCCTTTTATAGAGAATTTAATATAATTTATAATATCTTTTTGCCACAATCCAATGAATCGTGTTACACAAATCTCATTTTAAAAATGACAAAATATGCTTCCATTTAAAACTACAGGAATGTATTTTTAATTTAAAAGATCTATTTATTGATTTGCTTTGCCATTTAAATCCTTAATCCATATGGAGTCAAGCCCCAATGACAACTTTTTATTATGAAAAATTTCACAACTTTGCAAAAGCACCAAAAACCAAACCTGTTGCCGTTGAGTCGATTCCGACTCATAGTGACCCTATAGGACAGAGTAGAACCGCCCTTAGAGTTTCCAAGGAGCACCTGGTGGATTCAAACTACAGACCTTTTGGTTAGCAGCTGTAGCTCTTAACCACTACGCCACTAGGGTTTCCTGCAAAAGCACAGTACAATGAATAACCGTATACTTTTCGGATGGATTCATCAATTTCATCATTTATCTTGTGAAGAAATTTTCTTTATATCCTATCTCTATCTATCAACATATTATTTTATTTAATCTCTAAAGCACATATGGCCTTAGAACAAGAACTTTCTTCAACACAACCTCAAAGTCATTATCACACACAAAGATTTAACATGGATATAATAGTATTATTTAATATGCAGCCTGTATTAAAAAATTTCTCCAATTCTCCCAAAAATGTTCTTTATAACTTTTTTTTAAATCATCTTTTCTTCAGATCTATTCGTTGCATTATAATGTCTCTTTTGTCTCCTTTAATCTAAAAACTCCTTTCCCACCGTGTTCTGTCTTTCATGATATTGGCATTTTGGAGAGTCCAGATTAGTTGTCTCGTAGATTATTATACAGTAAATATTTCTCTGATTGTTTCCTCATTATTCAATTCAGATTAAACATTTTGATAAGAATATCATATAGGAGATATTGTGGACTTCTCATTACAACACACCAGGAGTCACGTAATGTTAGTCTTGTTATCGGGATGCGAAGTTTGGTCACTTGGTTAAGGTTCTGTTTGTCAAATCTTTACCTTGTAAAGGTATACTTTTTCATTTATAATTTTTTAAATGTGTTTTATTTTTATTGTTGTTGAAGATATATACAGCAGAACATACACCAATTCACCAATTTCTACATCCATTTATAATTAATAAGTAATTTGGGGGGTGGTGATAATTTGAGACAACGTGAATGACCTCTTCCCATACCTATGCCTTCCACTGCATTTCAACCCATGGTATAGGTAACTATCTACATTTGGTTCTAATTTATCTATACTGTGTTTCTTTTTGTAAAAAAAATACATGTATGTGAGTAAATTCATGTACACAAAGACTTTTTCCATCCCCTTTCCCAAACAAAGGTAGGATACTATGTAATCTCTTTTACAACTTGCTTACTTCACCTAACAATACTTCTGGATTCACTGTACAACCCCCTCCCTCGGTACCATCGAGTAGATTCTGATTCATAGTGACTGTATAGGACAGAGTAGAACTGCCCCATAGAGTTTCCAAGGAGCGCCTGGTGGATTCGAACTGCCGACCTTTTAGTTAGCAGCCATACACTTAACCAACAGCAGTTAATGGATATTTTCTCATCCAGTTTTATAACTTTTTAGTACCACATTTTGTTGCTTCACCATTGTTTATATACAACCACAGTCTTCCAATACATGGGCCTTTTATTATTTCTAATATTTTACTGTACAAATAATGCCTCAGTGAATGACCTTAAGTGCATATTTTTTCACGTTGGAGGAGGTATATGCTTAAAGTATACTTCTAGAAGTTGGATTGATGGGCAAAATGGTAAATACATGTAAAATGTTGTTATATGTTACCAAATCCCCATTCCTTTCCAAGGATATTTTCAGCTGATATCTAGTATATTGTACTTAAAATGACACATATCTTTGTTCACAGAGGTGTTTATCTTTTATGTATGGTATCACTAAAAGCAAGTACTTGTTATATAATAGATACCCAGCAAGTGTGTTTGGGCAATTGATTGATTTTGCACTTACTAGTTTAAATTTATTGTTAAAGTTGCATGAATGTTAATTTATGCATAAAGTTGCATGACCGTTTATCTATGCATAGGTGTTTATTAAGCACTACAATCTATTTTTAGATAGTGAACTCAAAGGAGGTCTCAGAATTATTTGGTTAATTTTAAGTAGTTTAAAAATTCCAAGAACTTATGAGTTCAAATTATAGACAAAACCATTTATAATGTTCTATATGTTCTTCAAAGTAAATGCCAGTGATATCTCATTTCAAAATGTATTTTAAAAAATATTCATCTAAGAAGTTTCCTGTTACAGGAGATCTTTGATTCTATTTCAGCCTCCACTAGTGCCTTGAATGTGACCTTGAAGTGTAATATCTCTTTATTTATTTTTTTAATCAGGTCAGGAACCGCTCATGGATCTCTTCCTTGACCATTGCTGGGATAGCTTCCTTGTTGAGCATTCTGCCTTCATGTTTAGTCCTCTGAGTACTGTAGAAGGTACAGGATTTCTACCTTATATTCTGTCATTCTACATGTTTTTGCGTTTCAGAGATGATGAAATACGTGTTTGTTGTCTTAATACATATTTAATAGAAATTAAACATATAATTTTAAAACTGAAACAAATTTTAGTAAGTTGATAGAAAAACAGAGATAGTATAACCTTATTATATATTCATTACATATTTTTTATTTCTCACTGCATATTATGTAAGTATGACTTTCAAAATATTTTATGCTTGAGATGTTGAATAGTTGAATGTCATACCAGTTAACACATGGGAGTGTGAGTGAAAGGAAGATTTTAGAAAATTATAAATAACTAGTGTGCTCAAGCTACTCACAATTACAAAAAATATCTTTGCAAAGCTAGTGATTCCTTGCAATTTATTACAGGATGTACATCTATTTCTTCTATATATTAACCATCCCACTACATATTGATAAATAGGAGACATTTTAAGGCATAAGAAATAATGAAGTTTCTGAAAACCTAAAGCTCAAAAATTGTGAATTTTCTTAAAAGCACTAATGCTTTTTAAATTGCAGAAGATATAACCATAATGTTGTTAGGCGCCATAGAGGCGGTTCCTACTCATAGAGACCCTATGTACAACAGAGTGAAACACTGCCTGGTCCTGTGCAATCCTCACAGTCATTGTTATGTTTAAAGCCATTGTTGCAGCCACTGTGTCAATCCATCTCGTTGAGGGTCTTCCTTTTTTTTGATGAGCCTCTACCAAGCATGATGTCCTTCTCCAGGGACTGGTCCCTCCTGATAACATGTCCAAAGCATATGTGACGAGGTATCGCCATCCTCACCTCTAACGAGCATTCTGGCTATACTACTTACAAGACAGATTTGTTCGTTCTTCTGGCAGTCCATCGTATATTCATCATTCTTCGCCAACACCATAATTCAAAGGCATCAATTCCTCTTCAGTCTTCCTTATTCAACCCTGTTCTTCCTTTTGCTATCACTAATCTTTTATATATTCTACTCTTCCTCAACATTTTCATTAAAAAACCTTTATCCAAATTTAATTTATTCATGTACTACTTTCACAATTTTTGGCATCCCTTCATATCACCTATATAATTTAATTAATATATTTTAACAGACTTTTTAACTTTAAAAAAACATTTATTTAACAAAAGAAAACACTAAAATGGAAAAATGTGTCACTTGCCATGAGCCATAGCAATATACTCTGTGCCAGGAAATATTTTAAGCTCTTTACACATATTAATTCGTTTAGTCCTTACAACAACCCTATGAGGCAGATTCTATTAGTATTCGTATTTTAGAGATGCATATACTGAAACATGCAGGAGTTATGCCCAAACACAAAGATAGCACATACTGGAACTGGGGTTTGAATGCAGGCCATCTGGCTTTAGGGCTTAGGCTCTTACCCATTCCACAATATTGTTATAAGTGGAAGAGAACTGTAAAACACCAATGAATTACTAATGAAATAATATATTTAAAATATTTGTCCAAGTTTTACCCAGAAGTAGCTTAAGTATCACTGTTACAGATTGGTTTTCCTGGAAAACGCTCTGGAAAAAAAAAAGTTAGTGTCCAAGAAGTTTATTAGGGAGTGCTATAAGTGCACAAGAGCCCTGGTGGCACAGTGGTCAAGAGTTCAGCTGCTAACCAAAAGGTCAGCTGCAAACCAAAAGGTCAGCAGTTCGAATCCACCAGGTGCTCTTTGGAAACCCTATGGGGCAGTTGTACTGTGTCCTATAGGGACGCGATGAGTCGGAATTGACCTGATGGCAACGGGTTTGGTTTTTGGTTTTTATAAGCGCACAACAAACTGAAAGGTTGGTGGTTTGGACCCACCCAGAGGTGCCTCAGAAGAAAGGCCTGGTGATCTGCTTCTGAAAGGTCAGGGCCTTGAAAACCCTATGGAGTGTAGTTCTCTCTGGCAACACATAGGGTTGTCATGAGTTGGAATTGACTCAACTGCAACTTTTTTTTTTAATTTTTTTTAAGTCAGCATCAACACCACAGGGGGAAGAGAATGAAGCAGGATTGAGCAAAGGGAGAAGGGGTGCTGAAATGCAATCACAATAAGGGTCTCAGATGACCCTATGCTGAGATCTGAAGCTAGGATGGCTCTTTAAAGTTATCCTGATTTGGGGTGTGAGGATCAATATTTTATAACCCTGCATCAATCCATCATTCCCCCAGTCTGCTCCTGGGGAAAGAGTTTGGCCTTGGGCAGGTGACTCTTCTCAACTGAAGTCAGTTCTCCCAGAGGGCTGAAATTTAAGTGTTATGTTCTGGCAGTAATCTCAATACCTCAGGGCATAAAGTTATAAAGACATAACCCTCCTTTTTTTTCTGGAAGCTTAATTATTTTGCTATTCCTGACACATACCTAAATAATTTAAAATATGGTGAGATGTAGGAGTCAAAGTCCATTTTATTCAATATAGGTATCAAATTTTCCTAGTACCATTTATGGAAAAGGCCGCTATTATCTTCATTAAATTGCAGTGACACCTTTTCCCAAATCAAGTGATGGTATATATGTGGGCTTGTTTCTGGACTCTATTCAGTTCCTATCTTCTATTCATCTATCCTTGCACCAGAACCATACTGTCTTAATTATTGTAGCTATATGGTAAATCTAGATGTTTGGTAACATAAATCTTTCAATTTTTTGTCTTCTTCAAGATTATCTTATTATCTTAGTTACTCTAGATCCTTTGCATTTGCACAAGAATTTTAGAATCAGCTCATCAGTTTCTACACACACACACACACACACACACACACACGCCCTTCTCTGCTGGGATTTTGATTTGGATTGCATTGAAACCATATGTTGATTTGGCGTCATCTTATTTTAGAAACATTGAGTTATTGTCCTCCAGTCCTTGAACATGGTATTTCCCTCCATCTATTTATCCAAATGGCTGTCCATTCATTCTATAATATTTATTTAAAATCTCGTTTTATCACCACTGATTTTGATATGGCACCATTATTATGTAATACACTGCTGTATATACTTGGTCCTACTTTTGTGTTTTCCCTTCAATTTCACTGATCTGTCTTCAAGAGCCAAAATTACACTATTTTAATTCGAGAGCCTTCCTGATAGCTCTTGCACAGTACTTTTCCTTTTGAGGGTTTTACTGGATAGTCTTTCCTCTTTATTTATCTGTATCAACTTTGTAATAATCTTGACTGCCTCTAGAGAAAAACTGATGGAATTTTTATTGGGATTATTTTATATTTATAATTTAAGTTCTAAATTTATAAATATAGGAAGAAATGGCATCTGTGTGATATTGAGTCTTTGTATCAATATGCATGGTATGTATTTTCATTTTTTCATGAAATTCGTGTCTTCGGAAATGTTTAAAATTTTCTTTTATATTTTTTGCATTTGTTTTTAAGGAAAAATTATTCTTAAGTGCTTTTTAGATCACTCTAGAAATTAGTGATAATATTTGCATTATATGTCATTCTTTTTCATGACATGAGAAGAAAAGAAAATATATAATTTGTTGTCACATAATACAAGCTACTTTTATGATTATTTGTACTTAATATTTTATTACTGATTTTAAAAGCAGGAGCTCACTATTATATTTTTCTTATTGCTTCCTATATAACAATAAGATTTTACTTCAAATGATGATAACACTGTTTTTTTCTGCTTAAGGACAGAAAAACTAATAATTCTTAGGAGAAGAGTAGTATCATTAGAAGTATCATTATATACTGACAGAGCACCTTCGTACTTTTCTGTTGATATTCCATGACACAGTGGTAAAAGGATTAGTACAGT
Organism: Elephas maximus indicus; assembly: GCF_024166365.1. Classification (NCBI taxonomy): domain Eukaryota; kingdom Metazoa; phylum Chordata; class Mammalia; order Proboscidea; family Elephantidae; genus Elephas; species Elephas maximus. Next base: position 140,389,938 of record NC_064846.1, read on the forward strand.
ATTCAAAATATTTTACAAAATGTTAATAATTTCTCTAAGTGTTCATTAAATTATATCTTTAATTTAAAATAAAAAAAGTTTAGAGCCCAGATTTAGGTTGTGGTCATCAAGGGTAATCACAATACTAGGGAATCTTAGTTCTGGTTAGATAAAGAGTACTAGTGGAAAAGCACATTTTGAATACATATTTAACCATGTTGCTCTATTTCATTTAAATTTACTCTCCACATTAGAAGACGAAGGCCTTTATTTTTCCCAGTAATTTTCTACAGATATATGTATAATTAAAACTAACTAGGTATGATTTTTAAGTAGTGTCATTTTCATACAGCTTTTAAAACGTGCAGTGTCCTATTTTAGCTTTATTTAAATACAGATACAGAGATAAATGTTGGGTACTATTCCTTTTGTTTTTTGAGAATCAATGCCTCTGTTGTCAAAATAAAGTCATTTAATTGGCCAATACAGGAAGCCCTTTAGGTTCCAGAAAACAGGACTGGCAGTTTCTTTCTTTCTTTCTTTTAAATAGTGCTTTTTAGATGAAGGTTTATAGAGCAAATTAATTTCTCATTAAACAATTAATACACATAGTGTTTTGTGACATTGGTTGCCACCCTCGTAATGTGTTAACACTCTTCCTTCTCAACCTTGGGTTCCCCATTTCTATTCGTCCAGCTTTCCTATCCCCTCCTGCTTTCTCATCCTTGCCCCTGGGTTGTTGTGCCCATTTACTCTCACATACTTGGTTGAGCTACATGTATTGTTGTTTCTTTGTTTGTTTTTATAATTTTTATTCAACATTAAGTGAAAGTTTACAAATCAAGTCAGTCTCTCACACAAAAACCCATATACACGTTGCTACACACTCCCAATTACTCTCCCCATAATGAGACAGCCTGCTCTCTCCCTCCACTCTGTCTTTTCATGTCCGTTTCGCCAGCTTCTAACCCCCTCCACCCTCTCATCTCCCCTCCAGGCAGGAGATGCCAACAGTCTCAAGTGTCCACCTGATCCAAGAAGCTCACTCCTCACCAGCATCCCTCTCCAACCTATTGTCCAGTCCAATCCTTGTCTGAAGAGTTGGCTTTGGGAATGGTTCCTGTCCTGGGCCAACAGGTCTGAGGCCCATGACCACCAGAGTCCTTCTAGTCTCTGTCAGACATTAAGTCTGGTCTTATGGGAATATGGGGTCTGCATCCCACTGCTCTCCTGCTCCCTCAGGGGTTCTCTGTTGTGTTCCCTGTCAGGGCAGTCATCGGTTGTGGCCGGGCACCATCTAGTTGTTCTGGTCTCAGGATGATGTAGTCTCTAGTTCATGTGCCCCTTTCTGTCTCTTGGGCTCATAATCGCCTTGTGTCCTTGGTGTTCTTCATTCTCCTTTGATCCAGGTGGGTTGAGACCAATTGATGCATCTTAGATGGCTGCTTGCTAACTTTTAAGACCCCAGACGCCACACTTCAAAGTGAGATGCAGAATGTTTTGTTAATAGATTTTATTATGCCAATTGACTTAGATGTCCCCTGAAACCATGGTCCCCAGACAGCTGCCCATGCTACGCTGGCCTTCGAAGCATTCAGTTTATTCAGGAAACGTCTTTGCTTTTGGTTTAGTCCAATTGTGCTGACCTCCCCTGTATTGTGTGCTGTCTTTCCCTTCACCTAAAGCAGTTCTTATCTACTATCTAATTAGTGAATACCCTTCTCCCACCCTGCCTCCTTCCCACCTCGTAACCACAAAAACATGTTTTCTTCTCAGTTTAAACTATTTCTCAAGTTCTTATAATAGTGCTCTTATACAATATTTGTCCTTTTACAACTGACTAATTTCACTCAGCATAATGCCTTCCAGATTCCTCCACGTTATGAAATGTTTCATAGATTCCTCACCGTTCTTTATCGATGTGTAGTATTCCATTCTGTGAATATACCATAATTTATTTATCCATTCATCCGTTGATGGGCACCTTGCTTGCTTCCATCTTTTTGCTATTGTAAACAGTGCTGCAGTAAACATGGGTGTGCATATATCTGTTCATGTAAAGGCTCTTATTTCTCTAGGATATATTCCGAGGAGTGGGATTGCTGAATCGTATGGTAGTTCTATTTCTAGCTTTTAAAAAGGAAGCGCCAAATCGATTTCCAACGTGTTTATACCATTTGACATTCCCACCAGCAGTGTATAAGTGTTCCAATCTCTCCATAGCCTCTCCAACATTTATTATTTTGTGTTTTTTGGATTAATGCCAGCCTTGTTGGAGTGAGATGAAATCTCATTGTAGTTTTGATCTGCATTTCTTTAATGGCTAATGATCGTGAACATTTCCTCATGTATCTGTTAGCTACCTGAATGTCTTCTTTAGTGAAGTGTCTATTCATATCTTTTGCCCATTTTTTAATTGGGTTATTTGTCTTTTTTGCAGCTGAGTTTTCGCAGTATCATGTAGATTTTAGAGATCAAACACTGATCAGAAATGTCATAGCTAAAAACTTTTTCCCAGTCTGTAGGTAGCCTTTTTTACTCTTTTGGTGAAGTCTTTGGATGAGCATAGGTGTTTGATTTTTAGGAGCTCCCAGTTATCTAGTTTTTCTTCTACATACTTTATAATATTTTGTATAATGTTTATGCCATGTATTAGGGCTCCTAACATTGTCCCTATTTTTTCTTCCATGATCTTTATCATTTTAGATTTTGTATTTAGGTCTTTGATCCATTTTGTGTTAGTTTTTGTGCATGGAGTGAGGTATGGGTCTTGTTTCATTTTTTTTGCAGATGGATATCCAGTTATGCCAGCACCATTTGTTAAAAAGACTGTCTTTTCCCCCATTTAACTGTTTTGGGGCCTTTGTCAAATATCAACTGCTCTTATGTGGATGGATTTATGTCTGGATTCTCAATTCTGTTCCATTGGTCCATGCATCTGTTGTTGTACCAGTACCAGGCTGTTTTGACTACTGCGGCAGTATAATAGGTTCTAAAAAGAGGTAAAGTAAGGCCTCCCACTTTGTTCTTCTTTTTTCAGTAACGCCTTGTTTATCCGGGGCCTCTTTCCCTTCCATGTGAAATTGGTGATTTTGTTTCTCCATCTCATTAAAGAATGTCCTTGGGATTTGGATCGGAATTACATTAAAAGTATAGATCGCTTTTGGTAGAATAGACATTTTTTTAATGTTGAGTCTTCCTATCCACAGGCAAGGTATCTTCTTCCACTTACGTCTCTTTCGGTTTCTTGCAGAAGTGTACTGTAGTTTTCTTTTTATAAGCCTTTTACATCTCTGGTAAGATTTATTCCTAGGTATTTTATCTTCTTGGAGGCTACTGTAAATGGCATTGATTTGGTGATTTCCTCTTCGGTGTTCTTTTTGTTGGTGTAGAGGAATCCAACTGATTTTTGTATGTTTATCTTGTATCCCAATACTCTGCTGAACTCTTCTATTAGTTTCAGTACTTTTTCTGGAGGATTCCTTAGGGTTTTCTGTCTGTGTATAAAATCATGTCATCTGCAAATAGAGATACTTTGACTTCTTCCTTGCCAATCTGGATGCCCTTTATTTCTTTATCTAGCCTAATTGCTCTGGCTAGAACTTCCAGCACAATGTTGAATAACAGTGGTGATAAAGGGCTTCCTTGTCTGGCTCCCGATCTCAGTGGGAATATTTTCAGGCTCTCTCCATTTAGGGTGATGTTGGCTGTTGGCTTTGTATAAATGCCCTTTATTATGTTGAGAAATTTTCCTTCTATTCCTATTTTGCTGAGAGTTTTTATCATGAATGAGTGTTGAACTTTGTCAAATGCCTTTTCTGCATCAACTGATAAAATCATGTGATTCTTGTCTTTTGTTTTATGTGGTTGATTACATTAATTGTTTTTCTAATGTTGAACCATCCCTGCATACCTGGTATGAATCCCACTTGGTCATGGTGAGTTATTTTTTTGATATGTTGTTGAATTCTATTGGCTAAAATTTTGTTGAGGATTTTTTCACCTACATTCATGAGGGATATGGGTCTATAATTTTCTTTTCTTGTGGTGTCTTTACCTGGTTTTGGTATCAGGGAGATGGTGGCTTCATAGAATGAGTTTGGTAGTATTCCGTCCTTTTCTATCCTCTGAAAAACCTTTAGTAGTAGTGGTGTTAACTCTTCTCTGAAAGTTTGGTAGAACTCTGTAGGGAAGCCATCAGGAGCAGGGCTTTTTTTTTGTTGGGAGTTTTTTGATTACCTTTTCAATCTCTTCTTTTGTTATGGGTCTCTTTAGTTGTTCTACCTCTGTTTGTGTTAGTTTAGGTAGGTAGTGTGTTTGTAGGAATTCATCCATTTCTACTAGGTTTTCAAATTTGTTTGAGTATAGCTTTTCCTAGTAATCTGATATGATTCTTTTCATTTCAGCTGGGCCTGTTGTAATATCGCCCCTCTCATTTCTTATTCGGGTTATTTGCTTCCTCTCATGTTTTTCTTTTCTCAGTTTGGCCAGTGGTTTATCAATTTTGTTGATTTTTTCTAAAAATCAGCTTTGGTCTTTTTAATTCTTTCAATTGTTTTTCTGCTTTCTATTTCATTTAGTTCAGCTCTAATTTTTATTATTTGTTTTCTTCTGGTGCCTGGGGGTTTCTTTTGTTGCTCTCTTTGTATTTGTTCAGGATGTAGGGAAAATTCTTTGATTTTTGGCCCTTTCTTCTTATTGGATGTGTGTATTTATTGATATAAATTGACCTCTGAGCAGTGCTTTTGCTGTTTCCCAAAGGTTCTGATAGGAAGTGTTTTCATACTCATTGTATTCTCTGAATTTCTTTATTCCATCCTTAATGTCTTCTATAATCCAGTCTTTTTTGAGCAGGGTAGTGTTCAGTTTCCAAGTGTTTGATTTCCTTTCCCTGCTTTTTTCTGTTATTGATTTCCACTTTTATGGCCTTATGGTCAGAGAAGATGCTTTGTAATAGTTCAGTGTTTTGGATTCTGCTAAGGCTTGCTTTATGCCCTAATATGTGGTCTATTCTAGAGAATGTTCCATGTGCACTAGAAAAGAAAGTATACTTGGTTGCTGTTGGGTGGAGTGTTCTGTATATGTTGGTTGATTGTCGCATTTAGATCTTCCGTGTCTTTATTGAGCTTCTTTCTGGATGTTCTGTCCTTCACCGAAAGTGATGTGTTGACGTCTCCTACTATTATATGGAGCTGTCTATCTCACTCTTCAATGCTGATAGAGTAGTTTTATGTATCTTGCAGCCCTGTCATTGGGTGCATAAATATTTAATATGGTTATATCTTCTTGGTGTAGTGTCCCTTTAATCATTATATAGTATCCTTCCTTATCCTTTCTGATGGATTTAACTTGAAAGTCTATTTTGTCAGAAATTAATATTGCCACTCCTGCTCTTTTTTGATTGTTGTTTGCTTGATATATTTTTTTCCATCCTTTGAGTTTTAATATGTTTGTGTCTCTAAGTCTAAGGTGTGTCTCTTTTAGGCAGCATATAGATGGATCTTGTTTTTTAATCTATGCTGCCACTCTCTGTCTCTTTATTGGTGCATTTAGGCTATTTACATTCAGGGTAATTATGGATAGGTATGAATTTAGTTCTATCAATTTGATGTCTTTTTTTGTTTGTTGACAGTTTCTTTTTCCCACTTGATTTTATGTGCTGAGTAGATTGTCTTTATATATTGGCCTTTCCTCATATTTGTTGTTGTTAATTTTGTTTCTGCTGAGTCTGTATTTTTCCCTTGTATTTTATTTTGATGAGTAGGATAGTTTGTCTCCTTTGTGGTTTCCTTATTATTTACCCCTATTATTCTAAATTTAAAACTTTTATTTCTTTGTATCGCCGTATCTTCCTCTCCATATGGAAGGTGTATGATTACATTTCTTAGTCCCTCTTTATTATTTAATGTTGTCTTCTTTTATGTTTTTTTTTTATTGCCGTTACCCTGTGTTGGGCTTTTTTTTGTTTTGTTTTGTAATCTTGCTTTGTTTTTTTTGGAGTTCCGTGTCTGGGTTGACTTCTGGTTGCTCTGCCCAGTGTTCTAGTCTTGGGTTGAAACCTGATATTAATTGATTTTCTCACGAAAGAACTCCCTTTACTTTCTTGTAGTTTTGGTTTGGTTTTTAAAATTCCCTCAACTTGTGTTTATCTGGAAATGTCTTAATTTCACCTTCATATTTAAGAGACAGTTTTGTTGGATATATGATTCTTGGCAGGCAATTTTTTTCCTTCAATTTTTAAAATATGTCATCCCATTGCCTTCTTGCCTGCATCATTTCTGCCGAGTAGTCTGAGCTTATTCTTATTGGCTCTCCCTTGTAGGTGACTTTTCTGTTATCCCTTGCTGCTCTTATAATTGTCTCTTTATCTTTGGTTTGGCAAGCTTGATTATAATATGTCTTGGTGACTTTCTTTTAAGGTCTACCTTCTGTGGAGTTCGATGAGCATCTTGGATAGATAGATATCTTCTCATCTTTCACAATATCAGGGAAGTTTTCTGCCAACAAATCCTCAACAATTTTCTCTGTATTTTCTGTTATCCCTCCCTGTTCTGGTACTCTAATCACTCGTAGGTTATTTCTCTTGATAGAGTCCCACATGATTTTTAAGGTTTCTTCTTTTTTTTCATTTCTTTTATCTGATTTTTCTTCAAATATATTAGTGCCAAGTGATTTATCTTCGAGTTCAGAGATTCTAGCTTCTACTTGCTTAATTCTGCTCCTCTGAATTTCTATTGATTTATCTAATTCTGTAATTTTATGGTTAATCTTCTGAATTTCTGATTGCTGTCTGTCTATGGATTTTTCCAGCTTATTAAACTTTTCATTATGTTCCTGAACAATCTTTCTAATTTCTTCAGTTGCTTTATCTTTGTATTCCTTGGCTTGTTCTGCATATTGCCTCATTTCCTTCCTGATGTCTTGAAGGGTTCTGTATATTAAACTTTTGTACTCTGCATCTGGTAATTCCAGGAATGCACTTTCATCTAGAAGATCCCTGGATTCTTTGTTTTGAGAGCCTGTTAAGGTGATCATGGTCTGTTTCTTTATTGACTTGATATTGACTGCTGTCTCCGAGCCATCTATAAGTTATTGTATTAGTTTATGCTTGCTGACTGTGTCGTAGTTGCTTGTTTTGTTTTGTTTTGATATACCCCTATGGGTTGCTTGAGTGAACTAGCTTGATTATTTTTGCCTTTGGAGCTCTGGTGTCCTTTCCCCAGCTGGCTAAAGCTGTTATCAAGTATATCAGTCTAGGAGTCCATTCAGTTTTCTTGTATGAATTCAGCTCAGGTTTCCAGGTAGCTGATATCAAGTGTGTGGTACAGGCTCTGTCCTACAGTCTTAGAGGGGCAGGGGTGATTGGTGTATATACCGGTTTTAGATTGCAGCAGGGGGTCACGCTCTGAACAAGGCACGGGGCTGAGAACTGACCCCCAAGTGTCTCTGAGGAAAATATGTCTCTGTTCCCTAGAACATGCTGGTGGGTGGGTTGTGCAGAGGGACCATGGGCCCCCAAAGTTTTTGATTGTAAGGACTGGGAGGTACCAGTTATCTTTGGACCCCTGTCATGGGTGGCAAGGTGACCAGAGTGGAGCTACCAGTCCTTAGGTCCCTGATGTGGGTAGGTGAAGACATTGTTTAATAGGCAAAGCAATGTCAAATGTCAAACACCCACCTCTCTACCACACTGCTGAAATGGTTGGAGTTTGCCAACAAGGTCCTATTCTCCCAAAATAGGCCCACACAGGTCCATGCAGAAGGGAAAAGTACTCAAGGTCCACGGACGGTTTATGTCTGGACAGGAGCCACTTCTGTCCTGAGCTCCCCTGGTTAATGGAGCTAGCAAATTATCTTTTCCCGCAGTTGCAAATTTTTTCCTTCCCCAAGTCTGGGAGGACGGCTCCAGGTGCTCACCAGGGTCTATCTCAGGCCTAGGGATTTAGCCGGGGGTGCGGTAAAATATATGCAAGTACTTAGCTTTTGCCGAGAGTGCCCTTCTGCTCAGGTTCCGGAGGTGTAAGTGGGCTGTGTGGCTGTCTGCTTCTCCCTGCGGAAACTGCGGCCAAACGCTAGGACCAGCCCCCGTCGCCGCTGCTGCCGCTCCGGGAATGGTGCCTGAGGGGTCCCCGCAATTCAGGTCCGGCAACTCCTCTCCGCTTTGGAACGGCCTCTTCCTCCCCTTGCCCCTCAGTTCGTTGTCTAAGCTTGCCTTTGATGATCAAGGCTCCCAGCTTGTCACAAACATACTCCTTTCAGTTGTTTTTTCAGGTCTTTGTTGTACAGAGGGCTCAACGGAAGCGTCTGTCTATTCCGCCATCTTGGCTCCGCCTCCTATTATTGTTCGTTTTATGGGCCTGTCTAATCTTTGGCTGAAGAATGAACCTTAGGAGTGACTTCAGTACTGAGTTGAGAGGGTGTCTGGGGGCCATACCCTCAGGGTGTCTCCAGTTTCTGTCAGCCCAGCAATTCTGGTCTTTCATTTTGAGTTAGAATTTTGTTCTACATTTTTTCTCCAGCTCTGTGATTCCTGTCAGAGCAGCCGGTGGCGGTAGCCAGGCACTATCTAGTTGTGCTGGACTCAGTCTGGTGGAGGCTGTGGTCCATTAGTCCTATGGATCAATCTTCTGCTTATGTCTTAGATTTTCTTCATTCTTCCTTGCTCCAGATGGGGTGGGACCAGTGAAGTATCTTAGATGGATGGTCACAAGCTTTTAAGACCCCAGACACTACCCACCAAAGTAGGATATACAATGTTTTCTTTATAAACTATGTTACGCTTATTGAGCTAGATAGAACTGGCAGTTTCTAATGTTGCTGCGTGAATTTTTTTTTTGTAAACTGCATTTTCATATAATTTGCCCATTTTACTATTAGGATGTTTTTATTTATTTTATTAATTTGTAAAACATTTTCATATTATCCATTAAAAAACATTTTCTAATATTGTCATTAGAAATATTTCTTCCAGTTTTTTGTTTATTGTGTTTGTTGATAGAATTCTTCCCTTACTGTATTTGTAATGTTAAATGGGAAAGTGTTTCTGTATTTGATAACCTTTGGGTCATCCGTCTTGTTTAGAAAAGTTTTCTCTTTTAAAAATTTTCACTACTAAAATTTCTTCTAAGATTTTTTATAGTTTAAAAAAAAATTATGTAATTCTTCTGGAATGTATGTATCTTTGAAATCTGGTTTGCAAAAAGGTCCATCTTTCCTTTTCCACTGAATGAAAACATCAGTGGGATACACACACACACAACATATATTTTATATGGTTAATATATCAATAGTTATTGATATTTAAAATTATATTATATTATAAAGTAATTTATTGTAATTAATAAACACCATATTATAAATAAATAAGATTTATGTTAATATATATCTAGTACATAATTAATGTTATATAATTAATGTAATAATTGATATGTCAGTACTGTAATATAGTCATACACATACTTCAGGGTCTATTTCTGATCACTCTATATATTGTTCCACTAATTTATTTAACTAGCCAGTACCTTATTTTTTTTAATTGAGCCTTTATGTGTTAGTATGGTTAGTCCCTTCCACTACTGCTGATGTAACACACAAAAAACTAGGGATATAAATTATTAAATTTGTGTTTGTGTCAAGAAAGTAGCCTATCATTAGCATAGGGTCCTTGGGAAAAGACAGTATTCAACCAGTGACTACCTTATTCCCTCTTAAGGCTGTAATTCTTACAGTTTTACATGTGCCTGTTGATAAGTCATTTAATTTCTGTTTTACTTATTTGCCTGCCTATAATATTAAAATAGTTATACATATTACTTGACTTAAACACTTACTTTCATAAAACGATTAAATTCTCAAGAAAGGACGCCAGAGTTACAACTCAGCTATATTACTGCCAGTGAATCAAAGCCAAAATCTTTCTCCAAGAGAAAATGATACAATTTTTTCTTTATGTTGTTACATTTTTAAATCGTTTTCTGCATAACCCTCAAAACCAGAAAGTATATTTGGAAGTAATACGAGCTATGCCAATGATGACTCACTGAGACAGTGTTCTAATTCACCATTAAGATGATAAATGTGATATCAAAACTTTATTGCAAAACGTAGACATGGTAGAGGGATATACATATTTATTTGCTAATAATGTTGTATTTATTATTGTTGCTGCTGTTTCCTTTATTAATACTAATGTTCTAGTTTTGGAATTGTTGAAATAAGCAATAGCAATAATCAATAATCAAGGATATGTATTTTAGAATTTAGTAACTTCAAAGGCAACAGCCATGTTTTCTCAGTTATTAATCACTAGATATTTAGTAAAGTATAAAATATCAGCATTTTTAAAGGACATATAAATAAGTTCTTGCCTGTAAAAACCCATTTCATCCAGAAGTATAAACTGCTAGATGTAAGATTAATATGGCTTCAAAAAAATAAAAGACTTATCTCCAGAATAGAAATAACCACAAGCAGATTAAGAATTATGACATCTTTAGGTGTCACTGCATAAACAAAATACCATTATCATAAACACCATTTAAGAGAAATGTGTTTCAGAGAAAGTTTCTTTGTAATAACATATTTCATGATCCTGTAAATGGTTTACAGAGTGTTTAGCTTTTATGGTTATAGTGAAACTCACCCTCTGCCAATTGATATAACTTTAGACAAAAATTCACCCTCTCTGGACCTTTAAGTTTTCTTATTTTAAAAATATGAAACTTAGAACTTCCAGTTTCTCTTCAACGATGAGAATCCTGGGAAAAGACATTGCTCCAATCCTCATAAGAAAAATAAAAAGAGGGACAAATGGCAAGTTCATGATTTTTAAAAAAATCATCAGAGAATTGAAGTTGCAGGAATACCAGCTGGCCCAAAATCTAAGCAAAGACTGGTGCCTGCAGAGAGAGACTACATGTAAGCACGAATTTACTGGGTAGATGCAATTGGATACTTTTAAAGAAGAGCTCAGCTAGGGAGGTTGGAGAATGGTGACACTGAATGTGACGTGGCAAGACAGTGGAAAGTCCCTGAAGGTTGAAGGTGTAGGGGGAGTGGCAGCCTCTTGGTGCCCTCTTAGAAGTTGCTCCCACATAAATTCCACTGGCACTTACAGAAAAGACTGGAGAAGCTCCTCAGAAAGTATCACTTGTTGTGAAGATTTGGAGGAGAAGAAAAGCAGCGTCTCTGAAAAGAGGCATGAAATTCTTCCTGGACCCCTGTCTTAGCTATCTAGTCTTGCTATAACAGAAATACGACAAGTGGATGGCTTCAACAAGGAGTTTATTCTCTCACAGTCCGGTAGGCTAGAAGTCCAAATTCAGGGCACCAGTTCCAGGGGAAGGCCTTCTCTCTGTGTCGGTTCTGGAGGAAGGTGCTTGTGATGCAGCAGTCTCCACTTGGTCTGGGAGCATCTCGGTGCAGGAACCTTAGGTTCAAAGGACACACTCTTCTCCCAGTGCTGCTTTCTTGGTGGTATGAGGTTCCCATGTCTCTCTGCTCGCTTCTCTCTTTTATATCTCAAAAATTGGCTTAAGACACTACCTAATCTTGTAGACGTCATCAATATAATTGCCACTAATCCATCTTATTACAAAACAGTGATAGGATTTACAACATATAAGAAAATCACATAAAATGGTGGACAGTCACACAGTACTGGGACTCACGGCCCAGCTAAGTTGACAGATATTTTGGGGGGACACAGTTCAATCCATGACAACCCTTCTCCCTTATATTCCTTATGGAATAAATACCTTAACCTCTGCACAGTCTGCACACTTGGCATTGCCATGATTTCAAATCCACTTGATGGCATCTAACAACAACAACGGAAGGAAGGAAGGAAGGAAGAACAACAAATATTGTAGTTCTTAAAAAAAAATTTTTTTTTTTTAGGGCACTGAAAACTCATTTCAGCTGGGGAAAGGAAAGAGAAAAAACTATTGCTGCAGAGGGACAGGAGTACCGGTAAAGCACAGGACTAGAGCTACTGGAGGAACAATAAAAATGAGAAGGCAACATCCCAGAGACCAGGGGACATGGCACCTGCAGAACAATAAGGGTTAATCAGAACAACAGAGAACACTGCTATCACTAATCCCACTGCCAGGTTAACAAGCATCAAATAACAAGTAAAACTGAAAGAGTTGCAACAGGCTGCCTCTCTGTGAGGTACAGTGGGAGGGGAAGACCTAACGATGAGAGTGGAGCAGACATTGAGAAAAACTTATTGACAAACCAGCCTGACACTAAACAAAATGTATCATTCTCAATAACAAAAACAACAAATTATGAGGTGTACAAAAGGCAAGAGAAAAAAATAACTCTCTCAAGAGAAAAAAAAAATCAATCATCAAAACCAAATTCTGGCAAGACACATTTGTTGGAACTATCTGGTAGGAAATTTAAAATAACTATGACTAATATGGTTAAGGGAAACCCTGGTGGTGTAGTGGTTAAGTGCTACAGCTGCTAACCTAAAGGTCGGCAGTTCAAATCCGCCAGGCGCTCCTTGGAAACTCTATGGGGCAGTTCTACTCTGTCCTATAGGGTCGCTATGAGTTGGAATCGACTCAACGGCAACAGGTTAATATGGTTAAGCTTTGAATGGAAAAGATGGACCCGTAAAAGATTAAGGAAGTGTTGTTACCTGTTACTTCCTTAATAAACCCCGTAATCTTGAGTATTATCTGTGAGTTCTGTGTGGCCATTGCAATGAATTATCAAACCCAGCAGAGGAGTGCCATGGGAGGGATGGTTGGTGTCAGAATTGGTAAAGGTGGCGGAGAGAGGAGGCATGTCTGACCTCCACCTCATAGGAATCAGCCTTGGGCTGTTGATTTTCCTTCCCCCTGGTGAAGTTAGTGGAGGGATGATGCCACCTCCATGTCATTCTTACAGATACATAATTTCAGCAGAGAGATAGAAGCTGTATGAGAAAGTTTGGAGAGAGAACGGTGGTAACAACTTTAACACATCTGAGTCATTTTTTAGAAACTTACGGTAATTTTGTAGACTTAGCTTTTTTTTTTTTTAATCGTTAGACTCTGATAAGCTAAGAGATATTCTATGCCATGCCTTTTGGCCTGTGTAGTACATTCTAAAAAACAAAATTGCTGTATTATGCTATACAAATATGAAATCTCTCATTAGGTTTGTTTTTGTTTTAAAAATAATATCAGACTCCAATTCCAGCACAGCTATTACATTGTCAGTAACGTTAATTAAAGTCTTCTGTAGCTTGAAACCTTTAACAACTTAGAGAAAAAAATTCCAACAATAACAAATACGTTGTATAAGAAGAGTTTAAAATAAAAATTCATCTGTCAAATGTAATCAGAGCTCTATCTAATATGTCAAAAATCCAATTACACCTAAACTGGAATTGTTATCTTTTTTTCCTTTAGCTGATATCCCTGTGTATATTTAAGTCTAAAATAAGATCAAATGAATACAAGTTGTCATGTGTAGGAAATAAGCGCACAAATTAAACTCTCTACTGTCACCAGCTCTGTGGGCAAGTCAAAATTTAATCTTGCAGAAGGGATTCAATTTACATTTTTTCAGTTACCTCATAGAAGAGAAATGATGAATGCATTTTATGAAAACATCCATTCCAGAATTTTCATATTTTCACTAGGCACAACTACTCAATACCATTTATTATTTGTGTATGTATTTATATTTCTTTTATTTATTTATATAACACGTTACCTTTTGTTATGATTTATTTTTCGTGAATTCTGGGAGCGATAATGGATTTCCTTTCTTTTTTTTTTTGACTTTAACAAACAGAAATTTATTTTCACACAGTTTAGGAGGTTAGAAGTCTGAATTCAGAGCGCTGACTCTAGGGGAAGACTTTCTCTTTTTGTCGGCTCTGGAGGAAGGCCCTGGTCTCTTCAGCTTCTGCTTCCTGGTTCCTTGGAGATCTCCATGTGGCTTGCCATCTATCTTACCCCATCTCTCCTCTGCTCACTTATTTAATTCCTTTTATATCTCAAGAGATTGATTCAAGACGCATACTGTGCTAATCCTGCCTCATTAACATAGCAAAGACAACCCATTCCCAAATGGGATTACAACAATGGGTTTAGTTTTTTCAAAAACTAAACTGGTTGCCCTCAAGTCGATTCTGACTCATAGCGACCTGCCCTCGAGTCGATTCTGACTCATAGTGACCCTATAGGACAGAGTAGAACTGCCCCATACTGTTTCCAAGGCGTGCTTGGTGAGTTCAAACTGCTGACCTTTTAGTTAGCAGCTGTAGCTCTTAACCACTACGCCACCAGTGTTTCCGGGGACCCTAGGCATAAAAAACAACACATATTTTGGGGGGATGCAATTCAGTCCGTAACAGGCCCAAATGGATTTCCTTTCTTATAGCAACTGGACATATACTGGGACTCCTGTCCCCTTGATAGGACCAGAAGGGGCCATCACTGAGTGCTGTTCATCTTATCACATGTAAATGATGCTGTGATAACTTAGCACAACTTCTATCAGGAAGAACACTGATAGGAGGGAAAACGCAAATGGCAAGATATTTATCTTACAACCAAGCACTCAATTCCTGGATATATTAGCAAACACTCCACTTAGGACATTGGTTTTGTGAGGGGGGAAAAAAAACAGCCACAAAAGGTCCCAAACTGTGTGATTCCATTTAGGTAACATTTTTGAAATGACAAAATTGTAGAAATGGCGAACAGATAAGTCGTTGCAATAGTTCAGGGAGAGGTGTTGGGGAGGTTAGTGGACGTGGCTATAAAGAGTCAACAGGAGGGATCCTTGTGATAAAACTTTTCTATATGTTGACTATATGAATGTAAATATTTTGGTTATGATATTGTGTTATAGTTTTGCAGTGTGTTACCATTGAAAATAACTGGGTAAAGGGTACAAGGAACTTGCTTGTGAATCTATAATCACCTCAAATATTTTGATATTTAGAGTAATTAATTATATAATGATAAGAAAGGATAAAAACATACGTTTGGCATTTGTAATACCTTAATTTTTAAAAGATAAAATACGTATCATTTATGTCTATATGGTTGCTAATAATCAGAGTTAAATTAGCAGATTTCTAGCTTAGGATTTAGAAAAGAGACATTTGAGTTTTTTTTATGAGAGATAATTAAGGATCCTTGGTGGCACAGTGATTAAAGTGCTCAGCTACTAACCAAAAAGTCCGCAGTTCAAACCCACCAACTGCTCCACAGGAGAAAGATGTGGCAATTGGCTCCTGTAAAAATTTACAGCCTTGGAAACCCTATGGGGCAGTTCTACTCGGCCCTATAGGGTCGCTATGAGTCAGAAGCAACTCAAGGCAATGGGTTTGTGTAGGTTATGAGAGTTAATAACCATGTGTCATAATATTGATTTTAGTTAACATATAAAATATAGTTTGACAAACAATAAGAAAAATAATTTTTGGAAAATAAGATGTTTTTGAAATTCAATGTTACTATTTCTGACTTGACAGCTGTTAACAACAACAACAATTTATGAATTGGAAAATATTTTCAAGAACTCATTTCATGATGTGTGTTGCTGCCTGACATGAAGTACATTCAGGTCTCCAGATTATCTTGAAAGTTTATTAAATTCTGTTGGCAGCTGAACAGGGTTTCACATTTTTTATAAAAATAGCCTTTCTATTTTGTCTAATGACCAATTTTCCACCCAAATGAGCTCAGATTGCAATCTTAGAGATTTATAATTATGATTTATAGCATAAAGCAGGTAGATTTCCTGCCTGCTCAGTGAAGTTGCTGATTTTATTGTAAAACACAAATCCACAGCTCTTGGTATGCAAAGATGCCTAATGCCAGCTCTTCAGAAAATCTCTGTAACCTGAAATTTAGACCTACTTATATCATTACAGAAACCCTGGTGGCATAGTGGTTAAATGCTACAGCTGCTTACCAAAAAGGTCAGCAATTTGAATCCACATCAACCAGGCGCACCTTAGAAACTCTATGGGGCAGTTCTACTCTATCCTATAGGGTCGCTGTGAGTTGGAATTGACTCGATGACAACGGGTTTGTTTTTTGTTTGTTGTTGTTGTTGTTTTTAAATCTACATTCAGTCCTTCATGCTCAGTCCATGAGCTCTGTTTAACACAGTTGATCTGTCACTGCTTTGGAAACCTTTGGTCTCTAGGACTCAATTCTCCTTTGATTCTCCTACTGTTTCTCTAGCAAGCTCTTCTCAATCTCTGTTGGGTATTCCTACCCTTATTCCTGTTCTTTGACTTTCTAGAGGCCCACAAAACCAAAAAAAAAAAAAAAACCCAGTGCCATTGAGTCGATTCCGACTCATAGCAACCCTACAGGACAGAGTAGAACTGCCCCATAGAGTTTCCAAGGAGCACCTGCCGGATTCGAACTGCTGGCCCTTTGTTTAGCAGCTGTAGCACTTAACCATTATGCTACCAGGGTTTCCAGAGGCCCATGGTTCAGCCTTTTCTCCTTTCTCTTTTCAATCAACACTCATTTCTGATGGAATTACATACAGTTACATATAGATAGATAGTCCCGGCATTGGCCTCTCTTCTGAATCCTGATTCATATATCCATCTGCTATTTCAGTATTCCCCCATGAAGGTCTTTGAGCTTCTCAAACTTCATTAGGTGCTCTGCTTAAGTGTCACCTATCAGAGAGGCCTTCCCAGGCCACTTTGTATTAAACATGCAGCTTCACAAGCCCAGCTTAGACTGAAAAAAATCACTCTCTGGAGTTGTGGCTAAGCAGGCTCCACATCTAACAAGTTTTCTCAGATTATTCTTACGCCAAGTAAAGGCTGAAAAAAGTTGAATCCGTTAGAATACAAGAAAATGCTATCAGTTGTTCTGTCTTCAGGTTTTCACGACAAGGAGAAGATGCCCCTTTCTTTCACAAATAAGCTTTGATTATCCCCAAAAGTTAAATAAAGGAACAGTTTTTACTGGCAGAGATTGTGGGGCTCCAAGCAGAGACCTGGGTCTGTTATGGTCTGGGAAAACAGGGTCAAAAATCTTGCACTTCCCTCCTCTGTAAAATGTGTAAGACTTGAAAAGACTCATGGGTTTTATGAATCATTATCTCCATGGTAAAACCCAAGAATCCCTTTCAACATTTCCTAAGCCCTTTCTGGTGCAAATGGTTCAGTGCTCAACTACTAACCTAAAGGTTGGAGGTTCGAATCCACCCAGAGTCACATTGGAAGAAAACAACAACAAAAAAAACCCAAACCCAGTGCCATCGAGTCAATTCTGATTCATAGTGACCCTACAGGACAGAGTAGAATTGCCCCATAGAGTTTCCAAGGAGCACCTGGAGGATTCAAACTGCCGACCCTTCGGTTAGTAGCTATAGCACTTAACCACTACACCACCAGGGTTTCCCCTTGGAAGAAAGGTTTGGGTATTTGCTCTCGAAAAGGTCACGGCCTTTCTGCATGCATGGAGTCGCCATGAGTCAGAATCAACTCAAAGGCAACTGATCTGGTTTCAGATTTTTCAGTCTCTTCAGGAGAACCTTCTTGCCTCATTTTAAAATGTGTTTTTTAATGTAGTTGATGACACTTGAGGTAAAATAATGAAGTGTACTTACATTTTAGCATAATGTAATTTGGGTTTTGAAGTGATTTTTGAAGAATTGATAATCACTAAAGGAATTTTTTTTAAGTGATTACTTTCTGCTGCTAAAATTATCTTTTACAAATATTTACCACATTAAATTTTTTTGTGTGTTTTACAGAAGTTGCATTGCCACCTAAAGGAAGTATGGAAATCCCAGTGTCATTTATCCCTGACAGTATGAAATTATATAAAACAATGGCTGTTATTCAGATGTTGAGGGCAAACGGACAAAATTGGCCTATTGACAATTTTGATGAATTGGATACACGGACGAAAAGGTAACATTTAAATAAGAGCGTTGAAGGGAAATTATTTTATTTTAACTGACACTGATCTAATGGGCTTCTTATACATGTTATGCATATATAATTTAAAGTTCGTGATTTTATATTCTTTGAAGTGTTGAAATGTTTCTGCTCAGAGGAGGAAACTATATTCATTAAAAAAAAGTGGATATAGTATATATCATTTCTGATTTGCAGTTCAAAGTGATGAACGATATCAATTGTAAGAATGAATCAGAGTGAGAGATAGGCAAGGGGACTCCTTTTAGACTGTGATAATAGTGACTATGACAATAAATAACCAGTACCCAGAGTACATCCTGAAACAGGTTGTCTGGACGAAGTACAGGTAGTCCTCATCCTTTCCCATCACTCCGTCATAACTTTGTTCTGACATATGTCAAATACCTCCACTTTTTTTTAGTTTTCATTGTTATTGCCTTTTATTATCCGCATCTTTATAAAGCCAATCTTTGAGCATCTGCAAGTGAACATCTGAGAATGATAACATGAGCAAATTACATGCTGCAATGTTGTATGTAGTACATATTGCTAACGATAAGATGTACAAAAAAAAAAAAAAAACTACAGATTGTCCTAAGTGTGGTTCATCATAACTTGAATACATCATAAGTTGGGGACTACCTGTAGAGGACTCGTGATGCTGGCAGTCAATGAGTGATGGCACTGTGCCAAGTGGATGTGACATGACTAGGGGATGCTGTGTCATTGCCAGAATGTCAATTACTTGTACCCTCTTTGCTTAGCTGAAATTTAAGCAAACTCCAATCATGCTGCAAGATTTAAATGTTTTCTCTGCTCTTACATTTCATTAAATAATAGTCTAGAAAATGTAACTAGAAGGAAATGCTTTTTGTGTTCCAGATGTGCATATTACTTCCCCACATTTTTTTTTTATCCTTTCCTGTGGGCCCAGTGGTATCATTCTGCCATGCTTTTTACCATTCTAGCAGTCAGGACTGGCTACATAATGTGTAGGTCCCAGTACAAAAAGAAAATGAGAGGCCTCCTGTTCAAAAATTATTAAGAAAATCAAGTTGGTGATAAACCCGTTGCTGTGGAGCCGAAGACTGTTGCATCTTTCTCCCTGGTGGGTTCGAATCGCTAGCCTTTTGGTTAGCAGCCAAGCACTTAACCACTGCTGCCACCAGGGCTCCTTCAAGACAGTGATAGTAGTGCATTAAAAAAGCCTGGGGCCCTTCTAAATGGAGAATCTTATGTGATTGTACAGGGTGCATGCTCAAAGCTGGTCTCGCCTGCAACATTGTGTGTTTCATTTTTAACAAGAAAAGCTTGTCTTCGGCAATGATCAGATTCTTTTTTTTAGGATTGTTGTCCTCTGGATGGTATATGGTAAACCTGGAATATTTGGACAAATGCCTGATTTCTTTTTACTGTCATCCCTTGAGGAACCCTGGTGATGTAGTGGTTAAACATTTCACTGCTAACCAAAAGGTTGGCAGTTTGAATCCAGCAGCCTCTCCTTGGAAACCCTATGGGGCAGTTCTACCCTGACTTATAGTGTTGCTATGAGTTGGAATCAACTCGACAGCAACCGGGTTTTTTTTTTTTTTCATCCCCCAAAACTAAATTCCACATCACTTTTTGAAGTCCTGTACTTTCATGGCATTTTTTTATGTTTTCTGGATTGTATATCCAGCTTAGAATAGAACTGGTGGAGAGTGTAATATCTCTGATCAATCACAGATTTGTTACATCAATAAATAGCAATACCAACCTTTAAGAGTAGGATAAAAGTTCTTCCACTTTAACTTACATTTCATAGAAGTAGTATTACATTTTTGTTTATGATAAATTCCCAGGGTTTGCTTTAAATGTTTATAAAAGCAACATTTGCTGAAAATGTTTTCTATTTCATACTTTGGTTTTCTGTGCCAAAGTTTAAATTTACAAGTTTTAGTAAAACACTATTAGGTTGATAAAGAATATGCACTTATGTGCTAATATTGAACATATTTCTATTGGTTTTTTGGTGCACTTTTAACATTTTTAATTTCTCATTAGAATTATGAAAATAAACTGTGGAGAAGTAAGAGCAATACACTG